>NC_134696.1:58243457-58862207 GCF_050947455.1 Rhinoderma darwinii | reverse complement strand
GTTCGTTGTTTGCTGGACGAGTTGTGGAATTTCACGGCACCATATATTGTACCATATAATGCAGTGGGTAACTGGGAAAAAAATATTTTTTGAGGTGGAATGGGAAAAAAAAACAGTGATTCCTCCATTTTTTGGGGTTTCATTTTTGCTGCGTTTACCGTGCGGTAAAAATGGCATGTTAATTGTATTATGCATGTCAATATGATTGCGGCAATACCAAATTTATGGGTTTTTATTTATGTTTTACTACTTTTACAAGGAAAAAAAGTTGTTCAAATTCCTTTTGTGTCGCCATCTTCTGAGAGCCAAACTTTTTTATCTTTCCGTCGATTGAGTGAGGGCTTATTTTTTTGCTGGGAGAGCTGTAGTTTCTATTGGTACTATTTTGGGGTACTTAAGACTTTTTTTATCACTTTTTATTTAAATTTTAGTGGGCAATGAGGTGACCAAAAAACAGCAAGTCTAGCATTAATTTATTTTTTCTTTTACTGCATTCAGAGTGCAGGTCAACAAATTTTTAATTGCAATAGCTCCGACTTGTATGGATGCGGTGATACCAGTTATGTTTATTTTTATTTATTTTTTAAACTACGCTTGGGGAAAATGTTTTTTTTTTTTTATCTTTTAATATCTTTTTCATACATATATTAAAAAACTTTGTTTAACTGTATAAAGTGACAGGTCTTATCCACCCACTTGACAGTCAAAGTCCTAATTTGCATATTGGGCACCAAAACGAATGGCACCGATATCTCAGGAACGGTGGGGGCTAGAAGAAAAAAATAAAGAGCGTCAGAATCTGTGAAGCGCCTGCAATCTAACTGAGATGTCAACTGTTTTGAATATCAGTAACACCAAAAAAGAGCATCAATAGAATAATTTGGTCAAACACCAAAGTCATAGTTTAAACACATATGCAGAAAATCAGTGTTAAATGACCCAAACATTTTCAAAATAAAATAGTTTTTATTGAGAAATTATAAAAATACAAAATACAGTTAATAGCATCAAAAATGGATTAAAATATAAGTCCTCACAGTAAAGAAAATACTGAGTGGGCTACTGGCCATAACATCTATACCATACAGAAGTACATTGTAAATAAACAGCCATAGTGAGTCACATAACAAGAATAAACAACTGTGAAATACACCATCAGAATCAATAGACAGAACTGGCAAGGTAGCCAAAAAATTAATAAAAAAGAAGTTGACAGACCATGCAGATATACAATGGGGTAAAGAGTAGCGATGTGCCAGGAGCCCACTACACCCAACGCGTTTCGCCACCAGGCTTCGTCAGGTGGAAATGGATGAAGATCCTTTTTCCCCTGACGAAGCCTGGTAGCGAAACGCGTTGGGTGTAAGTGGGCTCCTGGCACATCGCTACTCTTTACCCCATTGAATATCTGCATGGTCTGTCAATTTCTCTTTTATTCTTTTTTTGGCTACCTTGCCAGTTTTATCGATTCTGATGGTCTATTTCACAGTTGTTTATTTTTTGTTATGTGACTCACCATGGCTATTTATTTACAATGTACTTCGGTATGGTATAGATGTTATGGCCAGTAGCCCACTCAGTATTTTCTTTACTGTGAGGACTTATATTTGAATCCATTTTTTCATTTTTTATGCTATTAACTATATTTTGTATTTTTATCATGTCTCAATAAAAACTATTTTATTTTGAAAATGTTTGGGTCATTTAACCCGTTAGTGACCGCCAATACGCCTTTTAACGGCGGCCACTAACGGGCTTTATTCTGATGCATATGCTTTTTTACGGCACTGCATCAGGATAAAGTAAACAGAGCAGGGAGCGTCAAATCTCCCTGCTCTCAGCTGCTAGAGGCAGCTGAGGGCTGGGAGCGTCCCTGCTCTGCCGGGTGAGATCGATATTAGTATCGATCTCACCTGTTTAACCCTTCAGATGCGGTGCGCAATAGCGTGCACCGCATCTGAGTGGTTTTGGAGAGAGGGAGGGAGCTCCCTCTCTCTCCCACCGACACCCGGCGATACGATCGCCGAGTGTCTGTGTCTCTAATGGCAGCCGGGGGCCTAATAAAGGCCCCCAGGTCTGCCTGGAGCGAATGCCTGCTAGATCATGCCTCTGGCATGACCTAGCAGATGCCTGCCCGTTTTAAACGGACAGGCAGTAATACACTGCAATACAAAAGTATTGCAGTGTATTATAATAGCGATCGGAGAATCGCATATTATAGTCCCCTAGTGGGACTAGTAAAAAAGTGAAAAAAAAGTTTAATAAAGTTAATTTAAAAAAAAAATGTGAAAAAAATGAAAAACCCAGCTTTTCCCCATACATAATGCTTTACTATTAAAAATACAAAATAAAGTAAAAAAGTTACACATATTTGGTATCGCCGCGTCCGTAACGACCCCGACTATAAATCTATTACATTATTTAACCCGCATGGTGAACGCCGTAAAAAAAATTAATAAAAAACTATGGAAAAATTGCTGTTTTCTGTGAATCCTGACTTAAAAAAAATGTGATAAAAAGAGATCAAAAAGTCGCATCTACTCCAAAATGGTACCAATAAAAACTACAAGTCTTCCCGCAAAAAAAAAATCCCTCATACGACCGCATCGGCGAAAAAATAAAAACGTTACGGCTCTTCAAATATGGAGACACAAAAACAAATCATTTTGAAAAAAAAGCGTTTTTACTGTGTAAAAAAAGTAAAACATACAAAAACTATACAAATTTGGTATTGTTGCAATCGTAACAACCCGCTGAATAAAGTTATTGTGTTATTTATATCACACGGTAAACGCTGTTGATTTAAGACGCGAAAAAGAGTGGCGAAATTTCAGGTTTTTTTCTATTCCCCCCAAAAAAAAGTTAATAAAAGTTAATCAATAAATAATATGTCCCCCAAAATGGTGCTATTAAAAAGTACAACTTGTCCCGCAAAAAACAAGACCTTATACGGCTATGTCGACGCAAAAATAAAAAGGTTATAGCTCTTGGAATGCGACGATGGAAAAACGTAAAAAATGGCTTGGTCATTAAGGTCTAAATTAGGCTGGTCATTAAGGGGTTAACACTGATTTTCTGTTTTGAAAATCTGATTTTATCTATATTCTGATACATTCTATAAACTATTATTATCGTTTTTACGTTTTTCTCTTTTTTGTTTGTATATATATATATGCCTTTTTGTGCAGTTTGTTTACCCCAAATACTAGCAAGCCCCGTCCTTTTTTCCTATTTTACATGCCCTGATTGGCAGTTGGTAGCACAGTTGTAGGGTCACCACAGGGCTCCACTAGGGACATGGCGGAGGTTGTGGTCGCCCCTTTTGGGGAGACACTAGAGTGTAACAGGAATTGCTTGGTAGGTGATCTTTGAGGGTCGACTATCTTAGTTGTATATTATTAAAGGTTACATTTTAGCTTGTTTAGCCTTCTAGGAGCCTAGAGACATTTATAGACATACAATACAATTACCTCTGGAGCTATGTAGTCAGGAGTCCCGCAGAATGTGCGAGTAGTGGCACCGCTGAAAATGTTCTCTTTACACATTCCAAAGTCAGTGATTTTAATGTGTCCCTCAGCGTCCAGCATGACATTATCTAGCTTCAAGTCTCTGCATACAGAACAGACATATCATCAGGGATTGGAGTAAATAGGCCATGATATGTTAGCAGAACATACTGGTACATTAAAAATCTTCTAACAAGAACATAAAGTATGTGGATACTATACTCAACACAAAAGCATGGAATGGGTAGCTTATGGTTATAGATGTTGCACCATAATTTATATTCTCATAGGTAAGAGGATTTATGATAGGAAAGATAATTAAAATAATTATACTGTGGCACTCTGTAATGTCTCCGTACCCCTGTGCCACTGCTCAGAGACTTTGGGTACTATGGATCTTCTACACAGTCCTTAAAATAAAGCTTGAAACTTTTAGATGTAACATAATATGTCAATGCCTGTGATGCATTTACATGTGTCATCTCCATTTACTGTAACAAGTGCTTGTGATATGTTATAATTGCAGTAATGCCTTAGGTGTATAGTACAGACACATAGTAATTTATCTATAATGCATCACATTAAATTTTAAAACAAAATAGTAGATTTTTAGAAAAAGTAGTGAAAAGGAAAAGGGGAGTAGTTATCATAGGAACCGATCAGATCCCGCTCTCATTTTTCAAAGGTCCAAGTACAACTATTCCCCTTTTCCTTGCATTATTAAACGTTTATATCAGTTGGGGTCCGGATGCTGAGAATGTAACAGGGGGCTGATAAGAATATAGATATAGGCACACAAGATTGCTTCAACATTTGGTTTATTTGACAACTCATGCACCCTTCTAGGCACTTGAACTGAAGAAGCGGTATACAACTGTGGTCCGAGATGTCAACCTCACCCGAGTCCCACCTTGATCTATGTATGGTGTGTGAGCATGTCACTCTTGCTCTCCTTCCGCTTGTGACTCTTTGGGTCACTGTGGGGCCCCCCACTACAATGGCAGCATATGCTGCGGTGGGTCCTTGCGATAGTTAGTCACTACCTTTTTCCCAGATCCCCTAAGCGGTCACTAGTCACAAGACAGGTGACCTATTTGTAGTAATCTGATTGAGACTCTACAGTATACCGTCCCTTAATACCAATTTGGAGGACAATTTTCCTATGCAGCCGCAGCACAATCTGCCTCTATATCGTATGGTCAAGGACTCATGGATTCCCACACACTATTGGGAGCAGTGTTACCAGGAACTCCTTATCACTCAAAATGGCGCCTCACTAACTGCCACTGTTTCCAGAGACCGCCTCCCTATAACTCCTCCCCTTTCAGTCAACCCACACCATAAGTGTTAAACGCAGACAGGACACACAGACAAGATACACTCAGAGGGGACACACAGGGGAAACAGATGAGCGACACACAAACCACTTCACTACAGACAGCAGGCACAGAAGGGGACATTCATAATTGATATACGGAATACCCCCCTTACAAATCCCACCATATACAAGAACAGGGAGGTATTCCCTTGTCATCACTTCCATCACAAATTACATAACTAAGGTAATTACTTTTATTTTAGGTATGTGGATAGTGCCATGAAAATTATCTACAAATATTAACTTCCAGCCAGTAGCCTAATATTAGCAATAAATTCCCACATTTTTGGGATTTCTGATGGAAGGTATGTAATACTAATATCTTTTTTTATCGCACCACACCACAATTTGTAATCCCAAAAGTAAACCTAGTAAAAATCTGTCTTCTACATGTTGTTTTAAAATCATGCTGCATTTGAAGTTGGCTTTTGTTTTATAGGGTTCACCCCACGACAATCCCTTTTTTACTGCCAGGGCTATTAGAAACAGCTGAATGCGCACATCCCATTCAAAACTATGGAGAGCGACTACAGCAACCCATTTAATGCAAATTTTAGTTGTTTGTCCTTCTCTCTGTGATGTTTAATGAATACCTGTAGATGATTCCTTTATTGTGGAGGAAAAAGAGTCCGATGGCGATCTCAGCGGCGTAGAACCTACAAATAGACACAACATACTGTAAGTAAGGGACAGTATTCAATGAAAGGTTCATATGCAGGAAACAAGACCATAGCATCAAATGCTGGAAAACGACTCCTACTAATAAAGGCAGAGAGATATAAAATATATTGTGTGACAGCAATACAGATGGAGACTGATCAACATTCATCACTCGTCCTTCTACATATGACTACTTACACATTAAGGAGAAACTCCGTAATAAGGATCGTATTGTAAGTTCATTAGGTTATGTCCATACATGTAATTGTATTTGTGTTTTGGCTGCTGCAGTAATTTTTCATATTTTTTCTCCCATGTTCCAAAAAAAAACAAAATCTTAGGGACAAAATTGTTAGAGAAGACGTCTGCTCATCCATGAGACCCTCTAGACAGACATTACTTAATACACCCAAGATGGGAACTTTTCCATGCAGGTCTTGTCTTCAGGGCTCACACATCATCAGGGGTGACAAAATTCACCACCCTCTTTCTGGCCAGGGCATTCCTGTCCGTGACTATTTCAACTGTAATACCAACTTCGTGATATATATGATTAAATGTCCCTGCGGCCTAGCATATATAGGGGAAACCACACAACGCATTAAAGACAGGATTGGCCAACACAAATCCAATATACGCTGTGGAAAAATGCTACTACCCATCCCTGCACACTTTTCTAAATATCAACACAACATCTCACAACTGATGTTTCAAGTGATTGAGCACGTTCCAGCGCCCAGAAGTGGAGGCGACAGAATCAAACACCTAAAGCGTAGGGAATACACAAACTCCAGACTCTGGAACCTAAAGGACTTAACAGGGAATATGAAATTAGTAGTTTCCTTTAAAGTACATCTACCAGGTTATGTCTATTTTCATGTGTCATTTTAACTCTGTAGCATAATAGCAAATTTTGATCACATTGTGTTTCGGATGTTGTTTCAGCTGACTTTATCATGAACTAATATATATTCTATTCCCATCCTAGACTCGCTGAGCCTTACTGTACCGCAATGGAGACTGCTTTTATGTCTATCTGACCTAGACGACACTTCCATTGTATCCTTTGTATAATAGGGCATAGTAGAGTAAGTTTATTTCATCACCCTCCACCACACAGAATTCTGTTCCCAAATTGCTTCCCTATAGATACATTTTCCTTGATTGTCCGTCACATCATCCCATCAAAATGTTCCTAACACAATCTGGACCTAATTTTTCTGTCCAGCCACACATCCCATCTCATACTGTTTATTCCCCTTAAATTCGTACTCATCAACACAAATTTTCTAGGTACCGGCATTTGTACACTTACACGGCGACATAGGAGATTGCATCTTCCGTCTCCTAGGAAATGCCACCTCTGACGACGCTCAGTGCGACCATGTGCGTTCCATGCCTCCTTCCTAATCCTCTTAGTGGAACGCGTGGCCATCTTGCCATGCGCTCTACTGCGCATGCGCCGACTGTTTCAAAAGACTGCGCTCAAAAAAAAAACGCCCCGTAAAAAGAAGATGCATGTCACTTCTTGCGCCATTTTTGGAGCTGTTTTTCATTATGTCAATAGAAAAACAGCTCTAAAAACGTCTAGAAAAACATCCCCAAAAAAGTTTTCTCTGAAAACAGCTCCGTAATTTTAAGCCGTTTTTGACTCAGCGTGTGAACATACCCTCAAGAATTTATCAAAACTTTGTGACGAAAACACTGGCCCATAGAAACCAATCCGGAGCTCAGCTTTCATTTCTTAAACTGTTCTGGAAAAATGAAAGCTGCATTGTGATTTGCTGCTATGGGCAAGAAGGCCAGTTTTACTGTTATACAGTTTTGATAAATCTCCCCAATATGATGAAAACCAAACAGTGCTTTTTTGAAAACTGCAGCATGCCTTATTTGACGTGGTTTTGTTATATTGATTTAATGGGGAAAACTGTGTCATTAACAATAAATGTCTCATGCACACAGTTGTATTACGGCTGTTTTGTACAGAGCCTTAAAGGCCATGAAAACCTTTTGGGAGAATTTTTTTTAAATAAATGAACATAATTATTTCTAAAAAATAATAAAGTAATTGAATTTGATAAAAAATTGTATTTACTTTTCCAGATGCAGCTTCTATGCATTTACTATACATAGAAGCTGCATCTCTACACTTTTAGCCACATCTATCAGTGAACTGCATCATGTGGCCAACTGAGTACCTCGATCCGAACCAAACCTATAGATGAAATTGTACCGTTGTAGGAATCAGACCGTTACACCTGCGTACAAGAAATTGTTCCTGTATGCCCCGGTTCTACCAAAGCAAGAAATGCTCTTTGTATTGACTCTCTGCTCTGGCTTAAAGCCCTGAATGGAGGACCCCCATCTATACACTTCAAATTTCCTATTAGATCATTTCAAATTAGATTTTTTAAACCAGACAACTTTCAATCACTTACATAGCATGGGGCTCCTTGAACTTTCCAACTTGTTGTATGTGGTACATAAGGTCTCCACCATTCACATATTCCATTACGAAATAAAGACGATCCTAGAATGACAGTAACAGCACTACTAGAACATTTTGAATATGCTATTTTACATTTAGATATTTCTGAAGCAGGGAAGAAGTAAACAGCCCATTTATTTGGATTCATTTTTTTTAAAGAATGTTAGTTTACAATCATCTCTCTCAAGTATTCGGTTAAATGATGTCTGCGAAATAGTTTTGGGGAATTTTTTTTTAGGTGTGACGAGTTACTGCAGCTAAACTACATGTTATTCTTGGCTGCAAATAAAGTGTAGAGTCTTAAACAAACCCTGTTTGTTTAAGACATACCCCCTCAGACTGATTCTCCCTTTTATGCCTTACGCTGCTTTTTTTGAGTAATTGCATGGTAACCTTGATATCTTTGCCATGGAATTATGATAAAAACATACAGACAAAGCTCTTGACTTGACGGGATAGGAAGTTTCAATTAAAGGGGATGTCCGGGCATGGGTCAGATTTTCATACTGATGACATATCCACAGGAAAAGTCATCAGTATATAAACAGTGAGGGTCCGACACCCGGACCTCGCACCGATCAGCTGCTCCGGTTGCCTCCGGGCACCGGATGTTATGCAGTGTTCAGAGATGGAAGCAGATGACTCCGTACACTGCATAGCGGCCATGCTAAAGACCTGCAGCTCTGCTCCTATTCACTTGAATATGAGCAGAGCTGCAGCACGGCCGCTATACTGTGACTGGAGCCATCTGCTTCTGGCATGGACAACCGGTGCCCAGAGAAAGCGAGAGCAGCTGATTGGTGCGGGTTCCGGGTGTCTTCTAGACACCCATGACCAGTTCTTTGATTGTGATTACTATTATGATGCTCTTGTTACTTTTGCTATTTATTCCCTCCCTCCTCATTTTTCCCTTTTTTGATTTTTCGTCTTCCCCTCGCCCCTCGCTCATCATTTGCTTACAATATGTTTATTCCCCTATTTGACTGTATGCAATGGCTACGTAAACCTTTGAAGAATTAAAAAAAAACAAAACAGTGTATTATGATGTTTAATGCAACTTTTGAATTGCTTTTTGTCATGAACGTAGATGTGATCGATAACAGCTGGATCCTGCGTGTCAGAGACACACAGGACCCACTGTCACCGAAGTCATCAATTCCGCTAAGCTGACGGATTCGGGTTTCAGCGCAAGATTGTATCCAGTATACACAGAAGGTGCATCTCAAAAAGTACAAAAAAATGTACAAAAAAAACCAAAACAATTCAAAGGTTGCATTAAGCACTATAATTCATGGTTTTATGAAAAAAAAAAAAAAGAATAAGTGCTCAAAGGTTTACATAGACTTTAAGGATGTTATATAGAGAAGTTTGAAAAAAAATAAAAATAAAGAAATAAAAATATACATACAAAGCATACCAAAAATCAAATTGATAAATCATACCACAGTCTGGAATGTGGAATGGAGCTGTGTGAGAAAGTGTGGTCGGTCAGTCAAAGCTAAAACGCGTTTCTCAACCATAGTGCACTCCACATCGTCATCCTGAATTATTACATCCTTCTTGAGAATTTTAATGGCATACAGTTCATCAGATCCACGCCTCTCAGCCAGCATAACCTAAAATAAAGGGCACAAAATAGAAAATGTACAAGATGAAATTTAGCAGTTAAGACCAAATATCACTTTCCCTTCCAGGACAGCAGATGTCTTGGAGCAAGGTTCTGGCATTCTCTTCTGCTGGCATGATGGGTCCTCATACCAGTCCCGGCAAAACCACAGTATATCCACCAACAAAATGAAATCTCACCACAGCACTAAAACAATATGTGAACCTTTTGCAGCCAACTTTTTTACAGCTCCAATACATGTCAAATAAATGAAACAAATTGACACATAATCTTGGAAAAAAATAATTATATTGTTGCATGTCTATATCGATGGTTCAGATAGCACTAGGTTACATAGTTACATAGTACGGTTGAAAAAAGACACATGTCCATTAAGTTCAACCAAGGGATGGGAAAAGGGAAGGTAAAAATTTCTACACATAGGAGCTAATATTTTTTTTGTTCTAGGAAATTATCTAAGCCTATTTTTAAAGCCATCTACTGTCCCTGCTGTGACCAGCTCCTGCGGTAGACTATTCCATAGATTCACAGTTCTCACAGTAAAGAAGGCTTGTCGCCTCTGCAGATTGAACCTTTTTTTCTCCAGATGGAGGGAGTGCCCCCTTGTTTTTTGAGGGGGTTTTATATGGAACAGGATTTCACCATATTTTTTGTATGTGCCATTTAATCATGTCCCCCCCTTAGTCGTCTCTTTTCAAGGCTAAATAGGTTTAATTCTTTTAATCTTTTCTCATATCTTAGATTCTCCATGCCCTTATTAGCTTCGTTGCTCTTCTTTGTATTTTTTTCAACTCCAGGGCATCCTTTCTATAAAGTGGAGCCCAGAACTGAACTGAATATTCTAGATGAGGCCGCACTAAGGCTTTGTAAAGTGGTAATATTACATCCCTGTCCCGCGAGTCCATGTCTCTTTTATTACATGACAATATCTTGCTGGCCTTAAAAGCAGCTGATTGACACTGCATGCTGTTATTTAGTTTATGATTTACAAGTACACCCAGATCCTTCTCAACAAGTGACTCTCCCAGTGTAGCTCCCCCTAGGACATATGATGCATGCAGGTTGTTGGTACCCAGATGCATAACTTTACATTTATCTACATTAAACCTCATTTGCCAAGTGGATGCCCAAACACTTAGTGTGTCCAAATTAGGGATGTCACGATACCAGAATTTTGACTTCGATACCGATACTTCGTTTAGTATTGCGATTTCTATACCAATTCGATACTTTGCCAACAGTAATAAAAAAAAAGTTTTTTCGTTTTCTGATGTGAGGCACGAGGTGTGATGAATTTTGAATGTGCCTCACATGATTAATTCCATCATGTTTCTCAGTCATAATGGGTTAATGTGTAAGGTACATGATGGGATTAATTACTATTAATGCGAGGAACATGGAGGTTAAATGCATCACACCTCGTGCCTCACATTAATAAGTGAAAAAAAGCAGTGTTTATTTTATATTTTTAAATCTTAAACATCATAAATTATGCAAAAAAATAGTTGTGCAGGTTATTACGGCCGCGCCAATACTGAATATGTGTATATTTTATGTATTGAGACTTATTTTAATGTTTATTGTAAAAAAGGTCTATGTGTATTTTTTTTTTTTAAATCTAACATTACTTTGTTTTTACTTTATTTTTAATCTTTAATGTACTGGCATATATCTGTATTACAGTACATTAGCCTGTGTACGGATAGTACTCAGGCAGTTGTTAAGACATACCTAAGTATGCCCTAACAACAAGAAATATGGTGGAACAGCCCTGGGGTCCTTCAATGGACCCTGGGCTGTCTGCCCATATATGGTATGTCCCTCAATCGCATCACAGGGATTCCTGTGATGCGATCCAAGGGGCATCCCCCCTTCTCATTTTCCTCTTGAATGCTGCAGTCAGCTTTGATGGCAGAATTCAGGGGAATAGCGGCGAAGATGAGAGATTTCTCTGATCTCCGCCGTTATAGAGCCATTGTCCCACTCCTGACAGGAAGTGCGCGCGCGGTCAGCATGAGGTGATGCAGCCAGCGCTGCACTAATAAGCGGCGGTTCAGGTACTGAGGACAGAACACAGGGGCTGTTTTGTAGTCCGCCCGCCATGTTCTTTCTTCAGTGCCGCCGCTTATTAGTGTAGCGCTGGCCGTATCGCATCATCCTGATGGCGCAGACTTGTCAGAGCGGGGCAATGGCTGTATTACACAGCCGCAAACCCCGCTCTCATACATTCAAGTGTTACTATACTGAGCTGTGCGCTGCACAGCTAAGTATCGAAATACATGAAATAGCGGTATCGAACCGTTTAGGGATGCAGAGTATCGAAACAGTATCTAAGTTTCGATGCATCGTGCATCCCTAGTCCAAATCAGCTTGTAATTTACGAACATCTTCTATGGACTGAACAATACTACATAGCTTGGTGTCATCTGCAAAAATAGAAATAGTGCTATTAATCCCATCCTCTATATCATTAATAAATAAATTGAAAAATAGTGGTCCCAGCATGGAACCCTGGGGTACACCACTTAAAACCGGGGACCATTCAGAGTAGGAATTATTGATCACAACTCTCTGGATACGGTCCTTGAGCCAATTTTCAATCCAATGACATACTATTATACTTTCTAATCCTATAGACATTAATTTACCCATTAGACGTCTATGGGGGACAGTGTTAAATGCCTTTGCAAAGTCCAAAAACACTACATCCACAGCGGCCCCTCTGTCTAGGCTTCTACTCACCTCTTCATAAAAACAAATCAGGTTGGTTTGACAACTTCTGTCCTTAGTAAAACCGTGCTGGCTGTCGTAATACTATTTTTTGACCCATAATCTTGTATATAGTCCCTCGATAGCCCCTCAAACATTTTTCCCACAATTTATGTTAATCTAACTGGTCTATAATTACCTGGGGAAGACCTAGAGCCCTTTTTGAAAATAGGCACCACATTTGCCCTGCAGCAGTCCCTTGGCACTATACCAGTCACTAGAGAATCTCTAAATAGTATGAAGAGTGGGACAAAAATAACTGAACTGAGCTCTTTAAGAACTCTAGGGTGTAACCCATCTGGTCCCGGGGCCTTGTGTACTTTTATTTTATTTAACTTAGCTTGGGCCATATCATTCAGCCATTTCAGTATATCAACTGATATTAATAATATTAACAACACTGGCACCATCTACATCGGCTGCTCCTTCTTCTGTTGTATATACAGAGCTGAAGAACCCATTTAGTAACTCTGCCTTCTCTTGATCCCCTTTGACCAACTCCCCATTACAACTATTTAAGGGTCCTACATGTTCAAACCTTGGCTTTTTTAAATTTACATACTTGCAGAATTTTTTGGGCTTTGTTTTACTATACTTGGCCACCTGCCTTTCATTTATTATTTTTGCTGATTTTTAGTACTTTTTGCAGATTTTATTAAGCTCTTTGTAATTTACAAAGGCTACAGCTGTACCGTCGGATTTCTATTTTTCAAATGCCCTTTTTTTGTCATATATTGTCCTTTTTACAGAAGGTGTAAACCATGTGGGGTTTCATTTTAGTTGTTTATACTTGTTACCTATAGGAATAAATATTGCACTATGATTATACAAAGTTACATAGTTACATAGTTACATAGTTAGTACGGCTGAAAAAAGACACATGTCCATCAAGTTCAACCAAGGGAAGGGAAAAGGGAAGGAAAAATTTCTACACATAGGAGCTAATATTTTTTTGTTCTAGGAAATTATCTAACCCTTTTTTAAAGCCATCTACTGTCCCTGCTGTGACCAGCTCCTGCGGTAGGCTATTCCATAAATTCACAGTTCTCACTGTAAAGAAGCCTTGTCGCCTCTGCAGCTTGAACCTTTTTTTCTCCAGACGGAGGGAGTGCCCCCTTGTTTTTTGAGGGGGTTTTACAAGGAACAGGATTTCACCATATTTTTTGTATGTGCCATTAATATATTTATATAAGTTAATCATGTCCCCCCTTAGTCTTCTTTTTTCAAGGCTAAATAGGTTTAATTCTTTCAATCTTTCCTCATAACTTAAATTCTCCATGCCCCTTATTAGCTTCGTTGCTCTTCTTTGTATTTTTTCCAACTCCAGGGCATCCTTTCTATGAACTGGAGCCCAGAACTGAACTGCATATTCTAGATGAGGCCTCACTAATGCTTTGTAAAGTGGCATTATTACATCCCTATCCCGCGAGTCTATGCCTCTTTTAATACACGACAATATCCTGCTGGCCTTTGAAGCAGCTGATTGACACTGCATGCTGTTATTGAGTTTATGATTTACAAGTACACCCAGATCCTTCTCAACAAGTGAATCCGCCAGTGTAGCGCCCCCTAGGACATATGATGCATGCAGGTTGTTGGTACCAAGATGCATAACTTTACATTTATCTACATTAAACTTAATTTGCCAAGTGGACGCCCAAACACTTAGTTTGTTTAAATCTGCCTGTAATTCATGAACATCTTCCATAGTCTGAACTATATTACATAGCTTGGTGTCATCTGCAAAAATAGAAATAGTGCTATTAATCCCTTCCTCTATATCATTAATAAATAAGTTGAATAATATAGATTTTAAGATCTCCCATTTATCATTTGTACCATTATTTGATGGGTACAAATGATTGTTGTTCGATGGGTGCATAGATAGGGTCCCAACCCACTGTAGACTGTGAAGAAGTATAACGCACACCAATAGGAATAGATTCAAAAGAAGAATATTTATTTTATGCCAGTGTGCAATGTTTCGGTCTGATCCCAGACCTTCATCAGGCACGCCCAGTATACTGCATTGCCTGATGAAGGTCGGGGATCAGATAGAAAAGTTACACACTGGCATAAAATAAATATTCTTCTTTTGAACCTACTCCTATTGGTGTGCGTTATGCTTCTTCACAGTTGCATGTAACCCTGTGTAGTTTGATTCTGCCGTCAAACTCCCTTTTTCAAGACTGTATTTATTCAATTTTCAAAGATACAAAGAATAAAAAGATTGTAAAGTCCTGCTTATTACGAACAATGTGTCAGAACAAAATAAATGCACATCTTCAAGATATGTTAATATACATACAAGAAATGGCATTGGTAAAGAGAGAGATAGGGTAGCAAACTAAGGTGAATTACATATCACCACATCAATTTGTTTCCAAAAAGACACAATTAAGGGACAGGGCCACTATATACTGTATGTGACAGAGAACCAATATTTTTCTGACATTGCCAGCAGAGGCTTGAGATCGACAAAGAATGTGCATAAAGGAATTCAGGTGGTCTATACAACCTTGTCAAATGTTTGTAATGATTCTCCTGCAACCTGATGCAAAACCATGTGAATTGCGTAGTATAAAACGTGTATCGGGATCTGAGAGGGTGACATTTAATTATTTTTCCCCGGACAATAGAAAGGAGTGCCTTGTGGACGAGGGCTGGAGCACAAAGTTATTGTTAAGTCTAGAAATTTTCCTTTAAAGAGGCTCTGTCATCAGATTATAAGTGCTCTATCTCCTACATAATGTGATCGGGACTGTAATGTTTATTTTTAAAAACGATCATTTTTTTAGCAAGTTATGAGCAATTTTAGATTTATGCTAATTAGTTTCTTAATAGACAACTGGGCGTGCGCTAGGTGTCAAAGGAGGTATGTAGAGGCATGGTGTCCTTGGGAGGGACCGATATGTTCAGATTTTCCCAAATTGACTTTAAAATTGGATAGTGACCCAAAACAATCAAGTAAATGTATTAACCTGGGGAGACTAATCGTGGCGTTTGAAAAGAGAAACAAAAAAGCCATCCTCAAAAGCGGTAGTGCAAATTTTCTCATCACCATCCCTTAGGCCCTTGATCGAGGCCCTTGATCAACTGATCCTGCCTGATGCATTGGATCAAGGTTTTAATCACCAATATGAACAGTGTTGGGGAGAGAGGGCATCTCTGCAGCATTCATTTGTGATTGCAAAAGAGGGAGATAGGGTGCCATATACAATGAGGTTGTGAGTAAAGAGAGAAGATTGCACATACACAGTCTGGATGAAGTCCAAATTGCAATAGGAAGGCCCCCATAAACCTCCAATCAACTCTATTAAATGCTTACTCGTCGTCAATCTTGAGAAGGTCCAAAGGCGTCTTACTTTTATCCGCTAGATCCTTTCCCTCTCTGCCTATTACAAAACCAGACTGCTTCTCCCTTACCAATGCAGGCACAATATCTGGCAGCATGGATGACAATAATTTTGCCCAAATTTTCAGGTCCAAATTGAGTAAAAAGACCGGCCTGCAATTGTTACACAACTGGGGATCTTTTCCTACGTTTGGAATGAGGGCAATATGAGCCTCTTGTGCCTGCTTCAGGATCTACTACTCAAAAGGGCGTTGCATAACATGGACAAATGCGGTAAAAGTGTATCCCTGAAATTTCTTATAATAAAAAAGGGAGAGACCATAAGGGCCCAGACTTTTGCCAGGGGAAATCTATGTATCAGAGCCATCAGTTTAAGAACCACATCTGTTTCAAGTGGGGGGCAGTGCAGGGAGGATAGAGATGTCTGGAGAGCCACATCCCTCTCTGAACGTCTGGAGGGAAGAGTCAGGGGCAGAAAGGTTGTAGAGATTAGAAAAAAAGGTCTGCAATGCCTGAGCAATGTCTGAGGCTTTAAAAATAGTATGGCCCGGGACCTCGTCATTATTAATCGAATAAATGTAGAATTGGTCTTTGTCTTTTCTAAACAGACCCAACCTGAATTTCCCACCCTTGTTGCCATGGACATAAATCATATGTCTAAATTACAGGTGATTTTTGGCAGTTTTAGTGTTCAAAAGATCCCTGAGCTTTTTATGCAGGGCTATGAGGTCAACCTGAGACTGACGTAACCTAGACAACTTGTGTATGCGTTCCACCTTAGCAATCTGTGAAAGTGAAATGTCAACTTCTTTTAGTGTTTGTTTTTTTTTACGTCTCGACCCCATAGCTATAAAAATACCCATAATGTATGCTTTGTGTGATTCGCACACTAAAGGCATTTCAACTTCACTCGACAGGTTAGTATCAAAAAAGGACTGGAGGTGTTCTGTAATCTGTGTGAAGTTAATGTCATTGCCCAGCAGTGACTCGTTTAATCTCCACCTCCATTCTTTACATGGGAGTTGCGATACTGTGAAGACATATAAAACACGGGCATGGTCCGATACCGTAATATTGCCTATCTTAGAACCTAGGGAGGAGAAGAAAAAAAGTAATCTAATCTTTGGTAGGAGAGTTGTGTAGGGGAGTAAAAAGAAAGGGATTGTGGTGTCTCCAGATGTTAATACCCCCAAGATCCTGCAACATTTTCTGGACTCTGTGATTGCAGCGCAAGATATATATGATTTCTTTGAAGAAGAGTCCAGAAGACTTCATATGAGTGTGGTATAGGGATGGGGGGTAGGATTAGGAGATGACACAACTAAAAAGGGAGAGTTGAAGAAAAAAGTAGAATAGAAATAAGGGACGCCTAGGATAGTAGTGTGACTGGAGATGGGCCACAGAACTGGTGGCTATGCAAAAGAGCAATAGGAACTTCTTGCCTGTAGGGCAGCTTCGACACTACAATACAGTTGCTCTTCTCGATTCCAAACGCAATAGGGCTAACGTTATGAGAGAAGCAAAGAAGGTGGGGGTAAGAATCTCAATCGAGTATGTACAAAGATTAACAACACCTGGAGTCATTTGCAATTAAGAGGGAATGTATCCCCAGTCCTCAAGAGTTAGAAAATAAAGCAATTATTTCCATAGAGATGGTGAATAGGATCGATAGTGTATAGCACAACAAAATACAACCATTATAAACCTGTAGTAAGAACAGTAGCTTAAGTGTAGAGCAGAAAAAATAAAGAGCAGAAAGAGGAGAACCACACAAAGAAAAATGTATACTTGTCATCAAAATCGTACATTACCAGCTTGAAGTCCACTGTTAGGATAAGGGTATGTTCACACACACTAATTACGGACGTAATTCGGGCGTTTTTGCCCCGAATTACGTCCGAAATTGCGGCTTGAAAGCGTTGACAAACATCTGCCCATTGAAAGCAATGGGCTGACATTTGTCTGTTCACACGAGGAGTATATTTACGCGCCGCTGTGAAAAGACGGCGCGTAAATAGACGCCCGCGTCAAAGAAGTGACCTGTCACTTCTTGGGGCGTAATTGGAGCCGTTATTCATTGACTCCAATAAAAAGCAGCGCCAATTACATCCGTAATGGACGCAGCGTTTAAGCGCCTGCACATGCCGTTACGGCTGAAATTACGGGGCTGTTTTCTCCTGAAAACAGCCCTGTAATTTCACAGCTAGATACATAAAGAGACAAAAGAATGGAACAAGAGGTGCACTCACGACACACCAGGTCAGAGAAAGTCTGTAATGGGTCTATCAGGTCGCAGATGGATTCTTAGCCGATGCTTTCTTAAAGTCTTCATTCTGGAAGCAATTCTCCATGGTGCAATTGTAGGAAGGGGTGGTAGATCATCCTCAGTCTGGATCGGTAGCCACGAAGGAATAGAGATTGAAGCAATGTCCAGTGAGGACCACACTTTGTACAAGACCTTTGGGGTATGTCAGGTGCCGGCCATTCCTTAAGATCGAAAGTCCAAAGGGATACCACCAGGAATATTGGATGTTACATACTCAGAGGGCATCTAACAGCAGCTTCAGCTGCGATCTTTTAGTTAAAGTGGAAGGGGCTATGTCCTGATAAAAATTCTAGTTAAGCATCTCGATACATTATATCATCTTTCTCTCATGCTGCGGTGAGAATAGCAGAGGTATCTAGATAGGATAAGAGGTCACACATCACATCCTTTGGTGGGTCATTTTGTTTGGGCTTGGGCCTGAGAGCTCTATGTATCCTTTCTATAACGACTTTAACTGCCCTGTATGGGCCAAGAAGGGAAGAAAAGAGTTCCATAGTGACTTTTTGCAGTCCCTCAGAAGCCCAGGTCTCTACAAGCCCTTTAATGCTTAGGTTCTTTCTTCTACTTCTATTTTCTTGATCCTCTATGAGGGTGAGGTCTTTATTGATACCATCAAAATGCTAGGAGACCTGGTTAGCCAAGGCCCCAGAGAAAGTTTTTACATCAGTTGCCGTGGTTTCCAGTACCTCAACCATGTGGCCCATCTGGTGCATTTCTGTTTTAATTTCCGTCAGTTCAGACATAACACGCTTCATGGCCTGCATCAGTGCTTTACGTAGGAAAGATTTAGAGATAAAACTTGTAGTGGACTCACCACGTTTCCCTTCTGCTCCAGTGTCTAGGTCGGATTCATCGAGCGCTTTAGCAGCCACCTCAGGTGCCACCTTACTTGTCCCGGTGGGAGAGAGAGTACTCCATTTATTTAGGAATCTCTGTAGGTTCTCCCCCTATTCTATTGCTGATTTTCACTACTGTGGGACTCATGAAGCTTCATAGAAGGTGAGTTCTGTGCACCGGAGAGTAGGAGCTGCAGGCTCAGACATCCATCACAGACAGCGGTCAGGCTCCGCCCACAGGAAGTTTACTTTAAAGACACACGAGTAAATTTATCAAAGTATTTAGACTATATAAGTCAAGGCCCAATAGAACACACCTGAATGTTTGTTTGTTTTTAAATCAAGTATTTTTATTTAAAAATTTCCCAATTTAAATCACAAATACCCATCAAACGCCCCCTTAACACACGCACTGTTCCACTGCTCTGATTAGGGTGCGTGCGCGCTCATCCTTAAAGCGCCAGCGCGCGCACTTACAAAAAGCTCTCTATCTAATCCCTACTCACCCTGCTGTATAAAAAGTACTCTGCCCTCTTCCTTCTTGCCTGAGCGTTGTTGTGTCTGCCTATGTTCGTTATTGCAAATGGTCCCTTAGTTGTATCCTGTATCCCGTGTTTCCATATCCCGTATCCTGTATCCAGTAATTGTGTTTGTTCCAGTGCGAAGTCTAGTGTCAGAGTTGAGAGTGTCATCTGTGCCAAGTGTCTGCTACTTTAAACGTCTGCTACACCAAACAATTGCTACATCAAACATCTGCTACGCCAAGTGTCTGCCTATTCTTCTATCTATGTACTCTTGTCCTAAAGACTATTATTGACTGTTGTTTGGCCAGCTGCTACTCCGCTATGGTGGAGCGGCCTAGTGGGTCCACATATCCATAGCCGTGACAGTACGCTCAGGCCATGGATCCCGCTGGTCAATTCAAAACCACAGTCCAAGTGATGCAGGCAGACATGTGTGACCTCTTCCAGACATGCCAGGATCAACTACTACAGATGGTAAACTCCATAATTACTTGTTTGGATCTTCCTCCTGAACCTCGTCTGGCTGCTCCCGCTGCCCCACCACATGCTATGCCTCCTGCCTGCCTTGGGTCTGCAATTTCTTGCCTCTACCTCCTCGCTACGACAGGGATTGTAAGACCTGTAGTGGTTTCATCAATCAGTGTACGATTCACTTCAAGTTACGTGCTCATCTCTTCCCCTCAGATGAGACCAAAGTTGCTTTTTTTATTTCTCTCCTCTCCAGCAAAGCCCCGGCATGGGCTAACCCCATCTTGGAACAAGAGGGCCTGGAATTTTCTGATCTGCCACATTTTTTTAATACTTTCCATACAGTGTTCGAGGAACTGGGTCGAACTTCTTCTGCCACTGCCTTACTGCTGACCCTCAATCAAGGGGAAACAACTGTAGGGGAGTATGCCATCTCCTTGTGTATGCTGGCACCGGAGCTGGCTTGGAATAACAAGGCCTTAGTGGCAACTTTCTGGCAGGGCCTTGTCTCTCATATTAAGGATGAACTGGCAGCTCAAGAGCATCCTGCTACCTTGGATGCCATAAAATATCTGGCAACCCGGATCGATATGAGGATCCAAGAGTGCACTTTGGAAGTTCGTCTGGAGAAGAGGTCTTGTCGACTGGCACCCAAATTTCAAAGGCCTCTTCTGCCCTGTCCTGCTGCACTTCCGGAGGAGCCTATACAGGTAGACAGACTCCGACTGTCCGACCAGGAATGTCAACGCAGAAGTTCGACTGTATTGTGGCCACAAGGGACATTTCATGTGCCAATGCCCGCAAAACCCGGCAAATTCCAGCACCTAGGCTTGATTGGAAAGCCAATCATAGGTGAGTCTCCCACGACTACTAAATTCTCTACCAGACTTTCTATTTTGGTGTCGCCAGTGAAGGATCGCACTCTGTACCTGCTTACTTGGATTCTGGAGCAGCTGCAAACGTCATCCAGCAGGACTTAGACTGTCTCCACTTGGCTACTGTTCCCCTGGAGAAACCTCTGCCGGACCCTATCCTGTCTATCACCAAACCACTAAGACTACAAATAGGAGTTCTTCATCCAGAACTAATAACTTTCTATGTTCTATCTAAAGCAAGAAACCCCCTCCTGCTGGCATTGCCATGGCTTCACCAGCACGCTCAAGTTGCTGTTTGGATTCTGGGGAGGTCCTCCAATGGGGTCCCAGATATCTTCATTACTGTCTGCCTCAGGTTAGTCCTGTTCTTTCTCCACTACCTGTCTCTCACTGGACTATCTCCACAATATTCTAATTACGTGGATGTCTTTAGCAAGAAGGAGGCAGAGGTCCTTCCTCCTCATCGTCCCTACGATTGTCTCATTGAGTTGCTTCCTGAAACTTCCCCTCCCCGTGGATGGGTTTATCCTCCTCCAGGCAATGTTGGAGTATGTCAAGGAGAACCTGGAGAGGTGGTTCATCAGAAAATCTTCACCAGCCGGTGCTGGATTCTTCTTTGTGAAGAAAAAGTATGGATTACTCCGACCGTGCATCGATTACCGTGGGTTAAACTTAAATACTGTCAATAGTGGACATAGCTGCAAACAAGGAGGCTCCATTATCCCCTAGTAAAAGCAGCACGTCATCTGCATCAACACTATTTTCTCTTCTTTTGCTCCATGCTGAAAGTCTACTATGTCCAGGGACCCTCAAATCAAAATTACTAGCGGTTCAAGGGCTAGGACAAAAAGCAGGGGGATAGAGGACACCCAAGTAATGCTGCTATAAAAGATTGACCCCCTTGAGCCTTAGCGACAGTGGCAAGCATATGACCAGCTTTTCCCCCTTCTGCATAGAATCTCTGCCTCTAAAACAATCTCTTGTTATCAACTACTTCCATAAGATGCTCCTGCAACATTATTTGAGCTTCCTGCCAATTAACAGGGACTCAGAAGTAGTAACAGAAACAATGAATTGCTTCTGTATCTCTCACCCTATCATGAAGCTTATTTCCTAATTGTTGTGTCTTTAGTTTTACTCTACTAAGTTTTATAAGACAACCCTCTAATGTGGCTTTCATAGCATTCCACACTACTCCTGAACTGGCTGTCCCAACATTAAGGGTATGTTCACACGAGGGCGTCCGTTACGGCTGAAATTACGGGGATGTTTCAGCCTGAAAACATCCCCGTAATTTCAGCCGTACCGGCATGTGCAGGCGCTTGAACGCCGCGTCCATTACGGCCGTAATTAGCGCTGCTATTCATTGGAGTCAATGAATAACGGCTCCAATTACGGCCAAAGAAGTGACAGGTCACTTCTTTGACGCGGGCGTCTATTTACGCGCCGTCATTTGACAGCGGCGCGTAAATATACGCCTCGTGTGAACAGACAAACGTCTGCCCATTGCTTTCAATGGGCAGATGTTTGTCAGCGCTATTGAGGCGCTATTTTCAGACGTAATTCGGGGCAAAAACGCCCGAATTACGTCCGTAAATAGGCCGTGCGAACATACCCTAACAGAGAAGTATTCTGTGAAGACTTGAATTAGAACAGAAGTATCAATAGCATTCAGCCAAAAAGCATTCATTTTCCATAAGTCCCTGCCGGGACGAGTACTCTGGCAAATAGACACAGTAATTAACAGGGGAGAATGATCAGAAAGTGCTCTAGATAAGTATTCCGTTTTAAAGACATCTCTGACCACAGTACCAGATCCCAGCCCTAGATTTATGCATGAGAGGGTATGATAGGAACTAGAGTGGCACAAATATTGTCTATTTGAGAGGTGTTTTAGGCAAAAGAACGAAAAGGGGTCAGAGGCCCATCCATTTATGCGCCATTCGTCCTCAACTTTTCCCAATAGGGGTGTATGTAATTGTTAAAATCACCTAAAATAATAAATGGAACGCCTAGTCTATTTTCAATAAAGGCTAGCACTTTCCGTAACACCCCATAATTGAAAGGTGGTGATATGTAAAGTCCAAAAACAATGTATTGCAACTAATAAATAGTGAAGTGAATAGATATGTACCATCCCTCCACATCTATATCAACCTGTAGACACATCTGAATGTTTTCGAAAAAGTGGGCAAGGCTTCTGAGTCAAACTTTGTCCTACTAATTTCACAATTTCAAGGTCAGAGCTGGCATTTACATTTCTGTACTATATTCATCAACAGGGCATGTACCTTACTGATTAATATAGCGCACGCTGCACTGGGTGAGAAACTATAACAATTCTTGGATGGTTTGACAGTATTAATAAATCTTTCCTATGATATTAAAACTTGTACATGCAAACCAATCCACTGGAAACTGGGCATAACATCAGAAAAAAATGCAGAGACAAAATATATGAAAAAAATATAACCAAAAAGTAAAAAGAAACAAAAGGTAGATAAGAATAGAAAAAATATAAGAAAAAAGAGAAAAGGAATACAGTACTAGATCCAAAACACTAGAGCCAAAAAGAACAAAACATACCTAAACCTATTGCTAATTATCTTATATTAGACCATAAAATATTAAATCAGGTGACAAAGAGTGAGTCTGTGCGGGTGCTGCAACTTGTGGTTCTATGGAAGCACACTTCTCATTGCAGCTGTTTACATGGATTAGCCCCTTTACCGGTTAAGCACACGGTTAAGTCAATTATGGTCTTGAGGACCGAACCATTTTTTTAATATTTCCCTCTTTGTTTAGAAATGTTTCATTTTTTATCCGACGTAGTTGTATGAGACTTTGTTTTTTGCGCGACGAGTTGTACTTTATGTAGGTACAATTTTTTTGGTACATTTACATTATCGTTTAATTTCTCTACATTTTTATTTTGGCAAAAAGGTAGAAAAAAAGCAGTTCCGCTGCAGTTTTCTTTATTTTTTTTTACACCATACACCGATCATCATAAATAACATTACACATTTATTGTACAAGTTGTTACGTATGCGTATATTATTTCATGTTTTGGGACTATTTAACAAAACTTTATTTTTTATTAATGTAACTTTTCTTTTAATCCCATAAAGGGATTTTTCATTTAAATTTTTATTTTTGAACTTCAGTCTACTGGCATATATCTATATGCAAGTACATTAGCCTGTGTACTGATTATACACAGGCAGTTGTTAGGGCACACCTAAGTATGCCCTAACAACAGGAAATATGGTCAGACAGCCCTGGGGTCCTTCAAGGGATTTTCTGTGACACGATCAAAGGGCAGTCCCCCCTCGTCTTATTTATTTTGAACGCCGCGATCAGCTTTGATCGCAGCATTCAAGGGGTTAACAGCGGAGAGAAGAGGTTTCTCTTCTTTCCCCCGATAGAACGGGGCTGCGGCTGTGTATTACAGCCGTTACAGCCGCTGACCCGCACATCGTGGCACGCGGACACTGGCTGTCACACAGGATGAGAATACTTGTCCTAATGCGTGAAGTACCCACCGCTCAGGACGAGAAATTTTCATCCTGTGGCGGCAACCAGTTAACGATGTGTCACACTATCTGGCAGGGCTTCAAAGGAGACTGTCAGCATAGTGATATCATCCGATACATTAGTATTGCAGTATATCATGCAAGTGATCCAACGATCGCTGGTTCAAGTCCCCTAGGGAACCAGTAAAAATCAGTTACATTTTTTTTAATGTTCCAAAAAATATATAAAATGTTCAAAAAAAAATCTTCTACCATTTTTTCCAAAAAATTAAAGTTCATATAACTCATATCACCGCATCCGTAAAGGTCAGAACCATCATAATATTGTGTTGTTTAACCCGCTTGGTGAATGCCGTAAAAAATAAAAATAAATATATATATATATTTCTATATATAAAAAATACAAATTGCTGTTTTTTGGTGACCTTAGCTTTAAAAAAACAAAATGCGATAAAAAGTGATCAAAAAGTCGGATCTTCGCCAAAATGGTATCAGTAAAAACTACAGCTCGCCTCGCAAAAAATCAGCCATCACATCGCTCAATTGGTGGAAAAATAAAAGAGTTATGACTCTCAGAATATGGTGACACAAAACTATTTTTTTTTTAACAGTTTTTTTTTACATAGTTTTTTTTATAAAAGTGGTAAAACATAAAAAAACATAAATTTGGTATCACCATAGTATCAACCCATAGAATAAGGTGAACATGAAGTTTTTACCGCCTGATGGACGCCGTAAAAACAAACCCCACCCAAATATGGCATAATCACTGTTTTTTGCCCTTTTCAACCCACAAATATGTTTTTTTTCAGCTTCCCAGTACATTATGCAGTACAATAAATGGTGCCACTTTTCCTTTAAAAAAACAAGCTCTCATATGGCTATATCGACGAAAAAATACAAAAGTTGTGGCTTTTGGAAAGCGGGGAGGAAAAAACTAAAATGAAAAAGACGAAAATTGACCGTGTCCTTAACCCCTTAAGGACACAGCCTGTTTTGGCCATAAAGAGGCTCTGTCACCACATTATAAGTGCCCGAACTCCTACATAAGGAGATGGGCGCTATAATGTAGGTGACAGTAATGCTTTTTATTTAAAAAAAACGATCTGTTTTCACCACTTTATTAGCGATTTTAGATTTATGCTAATGAGTTGCTTAATGCTCAAGTGGGCGTGTTTTTACTTTAGACCAAGTGGGCGTTGTACAGAGGAGTGTATGACGCTGACCAATCAGCATCATGCAGTCCTCTCCATTCATTTAGTCAGCGCATAGGGATCCTTTTAGATCGCTATGTGCTGTCTTATACTAACACATTAATGATACTGAAGTGTTTAAACAGTGAATAGACATTCCACGGGATGTCTATTCACAACCTCTGCACTTTGTTACTGTTTCTGTGGTAGTTACAGCAGAGCAAAGGGTAATCCTGTTGTAACCTGTCATCTACAGCGTAATCTCGCGAGATTACGCTTGCTCTGCTGTAACTACCACAGAAACAGTAACAAAGTGCAGAGATTGTGAATAGACATCCCTTGGAATGTCTATTCACTGTCTAAACACTTCAGTATCGTTAATGTGTTAGTATAAGACAGCACATAGTGATCTAAAAGGATCCCTATGCGCTGACTAAATGAATGGAGAGGAGTGCATGACGCTGATTGGTCAGCGTCATACACTCCTCTGTACAACCCCCACTTGGTCTAAAGTAAAAAGACGCCCACTTTAGCATAAATCTAAAATCGCTAATAAAGTGGTGAAAATAGATCTTTTTTTTAAATAAAAAGCACTGCTGTCACCTACATTACAGCGCCGATCTCCTTATGTAGGAGATAGGACACTTATAATGTGGTGACAGAGCCTCTTTAAGGACACAGCCAATTTTTTCAAATCTGACATGTGTCAATTCATGTGGAAATAACTTTGGAATGCTTTTATGTATCCAAGCGATTCTCGGCTTGTTTTCTCGTGACACAATGTACTTTATGTTAGTGGTAAAATTTGGTTGATATATTTAGTGTTTAGAGTTTGTGAAAAACACAAATATTCTGAAAAAATTTGGAAAAATTAGCATTTTAAATGTATTTGCTTGAAAGACGGATAGTAATACCACACAAAATAGTTACTAGTTAACAGTTCCCATATATATACTTTATGTTGGAATCGTTTATTAAAAGTCATTTTATTTTTCTAGGATGTTACAAGGCTTCTAACGTTAGCAGTCATTTCTAAAGAAAATTTCAAAGGGCTATTTTTTTAGAGACCAGTTCAGTTCTGAAGTGGTTTTGAGGGCCTTATATATTAGAAAGTCCTCATAAATAACCCCATTTTAAAACCTAGATCCCTCAGAGTATTCAAAACAGCATTCTGAAAGTTTCTTAACCCTTTAGGCGTTTCACAGGAATTAAAGCAATGTAGAGGTGGTTTTGTTTTTTTTGCCAAAATTCATTGGTAATAAAAAAAAATCTTTAACTCAGAAAGTTTCACCAGAGAAACACAACTCAATATTTATTGCCCAGATTCTGCAGCTTTTAGAAATATCCCACATATGGCTTTAGTGTCCTAATGGACTGAAACACAGGCCTCAGAAGCAAAGAAGCACTTAGTGGATTTTGGGGCATCTTTTTTTTTTAGAATATATTTTAGACACCATGTCACGTTTGAGGAGGTCTTGTGGGTCCAAAATAGTGGAAACCACCCAAAAGTGACCACATTTTGGAAACAATACCCCTCAAGAAATTTATCTAGTGGTATAGTTAGGATTTTGACACAACAGTTTTTTTTGCTAAACTTATTGGAATTAGTCAGTAAAAATGAAAATCACCTCAACTTTGTAAAGCATCTTCTCCCCATTACGGCTATGCCCCATATGTGGTAATAAACTGCTGTTTGTACCCACGGCAGAGCTCACAAGGGAAGGACCACCGTTTGGATTTTGAAGAGCAGATTTTGCTGGAATAGTTTTTAGTGCCATGTCGTGTTTGCAATGCCCTGGAGGGACCAAAACAGTGGAAACTCCTCAAAAGTGACCCATTTTGTAAACTAAAGCCCTCAAGGAATATTTCTAGGGGTATAGTTAGGATTTGTACCACACAAGTTTTGCAGAATTTATTGGGATTATGCCGTGAAATTGAATATCTACATTTTTTTCTAAGGAAATGTAGTTTTAGCTCATATTTTTTCATTTTCACAATAAATAAAGGAGAAAAAGCATCACAAAATTTGTAAAGCAAACTCTTCTGAGTATAGCAATACCCTATATGTGGTAATAAACTGCTGTTTGGACACACGGCAGGGCTTAGAAAGAAAGGAGCACCATTTGACTTTTGGCGCTCAAGTTTTGCTCGAATGTTTTGCGGCGCCATGTCACATTTGCAAAGCCCCTGAGGGGCCAAAACAGTGCAAACCCCGCGAAAGTGACACCATTTGGGAAAGTAGACCCCTCATGGAATTTATCTAGCGGTATAGTGAGCATTGTCACCCCACTGTTTTTTTTGCTGAATTTATTGGAATTAGGCAGTGAAAATCAAAATCTACATTATTTCCACTAAAATGTTGCATTTTTTTTCATTTCCACAAGGAATAAAGGAGAAAAATCATCCCAACACTTGTAAAGCAATTTCTTCCGAGTACAACAATACCCGATATGTGGCAATAAACTGCTGTTTGGATGCACGGCAGGGCTAAGAATGGCAGGAGTGCTACTTGGCATGCAGATTTTGCGTGATTGGTTTTTGGGCGCCATGTCACATTTGCAGAGCCCATGAGGTACCAGTACAGTAGAAACCCCCTGAGACGTGGCTCCATTTTGGAAACTATACCCCTCAGGGCATTCATCTAGGGGTGTAGTGAGCATTTTGATCCCACATGTGTTTCACAGATTGTATTAGAATTAGGCAGTGAAAATGAAAAATATTTTTTTTTCCCCAAAAATATGTAGTTTTGGTCCCAATTTTTTATTTTCAGAAGGGGTAATAGGAGAAAAATAAACACACAATTTGTTACCCAATTTCTCCCGAGTACGACAATACCCCATGTGTGGCCCTAAACTGCTGTTTGGGCAAATGCAGAGCTCAAAATGGAAGGAGCGCCATTTGGCTTTTAGAGCGCAGATTTTGCTGGACTGGTGTACAGGGGCCAGGTCGCATTTGTAGACCTCCCTTAGGTACCAGAGTAGGGTGTAAAATCCTGAGAAGTGACCCCATTTTGTAAACTACACCCCTCAAGGAATTTATCATTTGCCTGGACAGGGCTTAAGAGTGAAAAAGCAAATGCGCATGTGAGGCCTATTTTTGTGATTTTTGCAGCATTGGCCCAAAATGGCAGGGCTCTGCTGTCAAATAGTAAAACAAACCCCCAAGTAGTGACCTCAATTTTTGAAACTGCACCCCTCACAACATTTTTTAAGTTTAGTGAGCATTTTGACCCCACAGGCTTTTTTTAAAATTAGGAATGAACACTCCTAAAGTGAACATTTTCCACTGACATGCAATTTTAGTGCACAAAATGTTGTGCCCAGTTCGTGCCACTGAAGACAAATACCACAAACTGTTAAGAGGGTTCTTCCGGGTATGGCGATGCCATATATGTGGACGTAAACTGCTGTTTGGGCACGCTGTAGGGTTCAGAATGGAGGGAGCACTATTTGGCTTTTGGAGCGCAGATTTTGCTTAGTGGCAGTTCATCTGTTTGGGGTTTTGCTGGTATTTCAGTTTATGATATGGGAGCATATGTAAGCTGTGCGGCGTACATCAGGGCAAAATAAGAGGGTATAATAATGCGGTAAATAAATAATAATCCACAGATGTGGGGCCAGCGTCGCACTGATAAATATAAAATCGTATCTGCTTTTGGAAGCTCTGCCCATTTTGAGAGCCGGAAGTTTGTTATTTTTCCTCCACTGGAGCTGTGTGAGGGTTTATTTGTTGCGGGACAATCTGTTGTTTTCATTGGTACCATTTTGGAGTACATGCGATTTTTTGATCACTTTGTATTTAATTTTTTGACAAGCAAGGTGACCAAACACCAGCAATTCTGATAATGTTTTTTATTCCTTTTTTACGGCATTCACCATGCCCTATAAATGACAATTTTACTTTATTCTGCAGGTCGATACGATTACGGCGATACCATATGTATATAGTTTTCCTATGCTGTGCTGCTGTCTGCACAATAAAATCACTTGTTTTAAATAATTAATTTTTTGTGTCGCTATATTCTGAGAGCCATAACTTTTTTATTTTTACATCATAAAAGCTGTGGGAGGGCTTGTTTTTTGCGGGACGGACTGTAGTTTTTAATGACATAATTTTGGGGTACATGCAACTTTTAGATCACTTTTTTTATTCTGTTTTGGGAGACTAAAAAAGAGCGATTCTGGAATTGTTTTTTACTTTACTTTTTACAGTGTTCACCGTGCGGGTAAAATAACATGATATTTTTTATAGTTTGGGTCTTTAGGGACGCGGTGATACCACATATGTATACTTTTCTTTAAATGTTTTCCATTTTTTCCTATAAGAAAAGACTTATTATAGGAAAAAAGGCGGTTATTGTTTTTTTAACGTGAAACTTTTATTTTTTTACTTTTATACAACATTTTTATTAACTTTTTTTAATCTTTTTTTTTTGTCCCACTAGGGGACTTGAAGGCATGAAGCCCTGATCGCTATTCTAATACACTGCACTAGCTACATAGTGCAGTGTATTGGACCTGTCATCTATTCACTGACAGCGAGCCTATTAGGCTTCGCCTCCCTGCGGGGCCTAGTACGCTTCAGTACTAGGAGGCTATTGTTAGGCCTCCAGTTGCCATTAGCAACCATCGGGTGCGATCTAACCACCTAGATGCAGAGATTGCTTTTGAAGGCTGCATCTAAGGGGTTAATCGGCCGGATCGGAGACTAGCTCCAGTCCCGGCCGTTAGATCAGGATGTCAGCTGTGACAAACAGATGACATCCACGGCCAATGCAACCATCAGGGGTGCCGACAGGCTAGAAACCACCTAGATGTAGTAATCGCTTTTGATCGCTACATCTAAGGGGTTAATCTGCCGGATCGGAGGCTAGCTCCGGCCCTGGCCGTTACAGCGGGGTGCTGGCTGTAATGTACAGCCGACACCTAGTGGTGATGGCGCTGGCTCAGCTTCTGAGCCAGCTGCATCACATACACGTTCTCAAGGAGCTGTGACTGACTAATCACAGCGATCGCCGGCAGGTGACCGCTGTAATTGGTCCTGTGCCGTCTCACTGTGCCGATCAACTGTCATAAACAGTTGATGGCACATTTCTTTCACCTTGTCCTTTGACAGGGTGACAGTTGTTAGCCAGGACGCACCGGTACGTCTCGGTGCCTTAAAGCAATGCAATCAAGGAAGTACCTGTGCGTTCTGGTGCGCTAAGGGGTTAAAGCGTTCATTTACAGCTGCTATTGAAATTTCCCTGCTCCCCCATGTATTCTGTAGCAGCTGAATGGCAACACTTAGAAAACAAACGACAGTATATTATGCTCTGTTCACAACATGTTTGGTGTGTATATTCAGCATATCTGGCGGAAGTTTATTTGTGGCAAATGCCTGGCAGGTACAGTATACATAGTTATACTTTTTTGTTCACTGTATAGGAAGACATAGTCTGCTGCGCGTCCCTATACAGAGGACAATTGCAAAAAAACTTTTAACGCAGTGAATGTTTTTTTTAACATGGGTACCTATGGACGACTTATGGCATACAGTAGCATACATACATTAAAGCCTTTACATTGGGCACATAGGTCAGGAGATTTCCCCAAATGTAAGGAGAAACCATGATGTGTCTAGAGCCTAACAAAGTGAGAGAACTTAATGAAAGTGTGAAGAAGTATAAGCTAGCACTATTAACCAGAAGAAAGAACCACGGTTAACTGTGGCTCCCAGTCTAGCAAACTTAGCACGGCCGTGAATTACATGGTTGTCCAGTCACTTGATCAGGCTCTGCTAAATGTTTGGCCATCTGCTGCTGATTGCCACGATGGCTGAATTTGGAAACTGGGTAGTCCTAAGGAGATCCAATGGTGATCTGGATAAAAAAGCTCTAAACTTGTCAAGTTGAGGGTGGGGTAGACAGGGCACCCACTATCACTTGCTTATCCAGAAGCCTTCTGGGGGTATGGCACACACTCCCTGCTGCCTTGATTAAAACCTGCACAGAATGCCAATGTCACGATCTGTGGGTATGTGGACCCACTGGGCCGTACCGCCGCAGCAGGATAGCAGCTGGCCAAATAGTGTACCAAGTCAATGTCTATAAAGTCCAAGCACAAGGGTACCTGTTGCAGTGCAGACAGTAGTAATGGCTAGGCTCAGATGGGACCTTGGCAGCAGACACCAGGCGTTGTGTAACACAGCAGGTGTGACCGTTGGCACAACACGACTCCAACTTTCTAAGGCACGGGAATAACGGTAGCACGGGATACAGGACACAGGTAGCAGGTACGGGAACACTGGGAACTGGATAACACTAAGGGACCATTTTCAAGACTAACACAGGTAAACAGGGGCTGGTCCTGAAGGCCAAAATGAGCTTGGTCCTAAAGGACCAATGCTCAGGTAAAGAGTGAAAGGGCAGAACCCTTTTTATAGTCCAGTGTGATCATGGGTAAATTGATGATTATTTTCATGTGCGCATGCTGGCCCTTTAAGGCCGGGCATGAGCGTGCCCGCACACCCTACGGGACACAGCAGAACAGAGCAGAAGTGAGCGCTGACATCTCCTGGGGAGGAGATGAGGACCAGCACTCACAGATCCATGGCTGGCCGTGGACGCTACAGCCAACACTAACATCTCTGAAACTAGGGACTACAGGTAATATATGAAGGGTGAGGGATGGGTGATCTATTTTTACATGACAAACTGTAACTGGACATATACATACCATGGGAAGTAGCAGAGAGGAATTTGTCATCTAAGGCTGAATTCACACATCACATATTTTTTGCAGATTTTATTGCAGCTTTTTGAGCCAAAGCCAGAAGTGGTTTCAAAAGGAATGGGAAAAAAGGGAAAACGAATACTTCTCTTTCCTCATAAATCCACTTTTGGCTGTGTTTAAAAAAATGCATCAAAATCTATACTGAAATCTGCAACAAATATGCAAGTACTTGCAAATACGAGTGGTGACATGTGAAAAATACATTCTTGCTGCACTGGCAAATTCATCTCTGCTACATCTGTATTCACAAATTCCACATATGACTATAGAATACTTCTGTTGGGTTAAAAATTGTACAAAACAACTTTCTCTACTTAAACTATTTTTAGATTCTTGCAATTTTCATTACATGTCATATACCTGACAACGTGATATCTAAAAAACCCTTCTAGCAATGTTAATTATAAAGTGTCTAAAGAAAGCCTATAATTTTATTCTATAACTTAACACATTTCCCTTTTATTGTCTCTGTTCGCCTCTCTTTTAAACTATATAATATTCAGCTCCTTTCTTGCTGGATCTTACACCATGCTATTAGCATAATAAAAGTGTCAACTCTCTTTCTGCAGTCCTGTATTTTTAACAGTAGGAAATGACTGAGGATGAGAAAAATGTCCTTCTTATGTGGTAAAATATTGTTACTAATGTTTTTAGAAAAAAAGAAGCATAAATAGTATTGGTCACTTGAATCTGCAAAGAATTTCTGGCAAAAAACAATCAAATGTATTATACAATTTAAAAAAACAAAAAAAACAATTGAAGTTTATATGTTATCGGCACCTAGAATGGCAGAGGAATACTTTGCAATACTCAGTCTTTACATTAAACGAGGAGCAATGTAAAGATGGCCATATATATGAGATAGCTGTCGGCCAAACACACTTTGGCCAATAGCTATCTCATGTATATGGCTGGCTTACATTGCTCCACAGTTAATTATTCCTCTCGACTCCACCATAAACATGAATTCACGACTGAGCGTGAGTGTTTTTATTTCAATCGGGAGAGGGGAATAAGCTGATGTTATACACCTGACAGCAGCTCATCTCCTGTGGAATAAAGAATTGTGCATGTTGAAATTGGTCATGTTGAAAGAATCCTTTTTTCCTTCGACCAGTGGTGGCCAAGAGTTCTCGCTAGCACCAGGCATCCGGGGCATTATCCCCGCATCTTTGGCGTTGTGCCCAGATCCCTAGCAACTGCCACATTCAAATGTATCTGCGTCCTCAGGACGCAGATACTATTAAATAATATGGCAGAACAGGGATCTGTCAGCTCCCTGCTCCACCGATCACTAGGATACAGACCGCGTTAAGCATGCAGCCTTTAATCCTGCAGCCTATGAGACCCTGGGACAGAGTAACTGCAGGGCGGCGTGATGACATCACTGCATTGCGCTGGCTTACGCAAGGGTCTCATCTCGGCGCCTCATAGGCGGGCCGCAGGCCTTTTGTGTCTGAGGAGGCCTGCTGTGCACTCCATTTGTCATGGGAACCGGGCTAGGTGAGTACACGTTTTATTATTTCTTTTAATCAAAATCTGCTCTCCAAAAGCCAAATGGTGCTCCTTCTGGGCCTGGCAGTGTGCCCAAACAGCAGTTTATGACCACATATAGTGTATTATTGTACTCTGGAAAACCCGCTTAACAAGATATAGGATGTGTGTCTCCAGTGGCACAAGCTGGGCACAACACATTGGGCACTGAAATAGAATATCTGTGGGAAAACTGGCAATTTTCTATCTGCAACATCTATTGCAGAAAACCTGTGGGGTCAAAATGCTCACTACACCTCATGATAAATTCCTTAAAGGGGTGTAGCTTTTTCCCTTTAAACCCTTGCCTTGTGTCCAAATAGCATGGTACAACCACATATGAGATATTTCCTTACTTAGGTTTGGGGTGTATGTTCTCCTGTATTCCTTGTGGAAATGAAAACTTATGAGTTAAAACTACATATTATTGGAAATAAAATATATTTTTTTCATTTTCACGTCCCAATTCTAATAAAATCTATAAAACACCTGAGGGATCAAAATGCTCACTACACCTCTAATTTAATTATTTAAGGGGTATAGTCTCCAAAATGGAATCACACCTGGGGAATTTCTACTGTACTGGTACTTAAGTGGCTCTGCAAATGCAACATGGCCCCCAGAAACCAATTCAGCAAAATCTGACCTGCAAAATCAAAATGGTGCTCCTTCCCTTCTGAGCCCTGCCGTGCGTCCAAACAGCAGTTTATTACCACATATGGGGCATTGCCGTAATCATGAGAAATTGCTTTACAAATTTTGGGGTGCTTTTTCTCCTTTATTACTTGTAAAAGTTTAAAAATTCTATGTTTTTTCAGAAAAATAGTAGATTTTCATCTTCACAGACTAATTCCAATGAATTCAGCAAAAAAACTGTGGGGTAAAAATGCTAACTATACCACTATAAAATTCCTTGAGGGGTGTAGTTTCCAAAATGGGGGGGGGGGTTTCCACTGTTTAGCTCCCTCCAGTGCATTGCAAACGTGACATGGCACCGAAAACCATTCCAGAAAATCTGCGCTCCAAAATCCAAATGGCGCTCCTTCTCTTCTGAGCCCTGCTGTGGGTCCAAACAGCAGTTTATTACCACATATGGGGTATTTCCGTAATTGGGAGAAATTGCTTTACAAATGTTGGGGGCTTTTTCTCCTTTATTCCTTGCAAAAATTCCAAAATCTTATATTTTTCCAGAAAAAAAAAATAGATTTTCATTTCCCAGATTAATTCAAATAAATTTTGCAAAAAACCTGTGGGGTGAAAATGCTAACTATACCACTAGATAAATTCTCTGAGGGTGTAATTTACAAAATAGGGTCACTTCTGGGGGGTTTCCACTGTTTTGGCAACACAAGACCTCTTCAAACCTAACAGGGTGCCTAAAATATATTCTAATAAAAAGGTGGCCTCAAAATCCACTGGTTACTCCTTTGCTTCTGAAGCCTGTGTTTCAGTCCATAAGCACACTAGGGCCACATGTGGGATATTTCTAAAAACTGCAGAATCTTACAAATTAATTTGGGCAAAAAAAAAATGACATTTGTACATTTCACCACTAATTTGCTTCAATTCCTGTGAAACGCTTAAAGGGTTAAAACACTTTTTAAATGCTGTTTTGAATACATTGATGGGTGCAGTTTTCAAAATGGGGTGATTTATGGGGGTTTATAATATATGGGCACCTCAAAACCACTTCAGAACTTAACTCGTCCCTGAAAATATAGCTTTTTGACATTTTCTTAAAAATGTGAGAAGTTGCTGCTAAAGTTCTAAGCATTGTAACGTCCTAGAAAAATAAAAATACTTTAAAAAAAATGATGCCAACATAAAGTAGACATATGGAATATGTGAAATTGTAACTATTTTGTGTGGTATTACTATCAGTTTTAATTAGAAAAATCATAATTTTCTCACAAATAAGCAATGAATTTATTGACCAAAATTTTCCACTAACATAAAGTACAATATGTCACGAGAAAACAATCTCAGAATCGCTTAGATAGGTAAAAGCATTCTCAAGTAATTAACACATAAAGTGACATGTCAGATTTGAAAAAATTGGGCTGGTCCTGAAGGCCAAAATGAGCTTGGTCCTAAAGGGGTTAAAGACTACATTCAAGGTCAATACAAAGAGAGTTATGAAAACATGTTGATCAGCAGATCTGCTCAGGGGATTATACAGTACCTTGTGTTAATGTATGTGAAAATCTCAATAATTATAAATTATCACTTGAAAGTTACCACATATATTTTAGCCACAGACAAGGAAATCTGAGTGTACACCTTCAGTCACGTAAAGTGATCATCTTAAAGAGGATCTGTCAACAGAAGCTGGCAATATATAGTTGTCAATCTGTTCATACATTTCCACGAGGAATGACAGGAACGGCACAGTACGGAGTTCTAAGAAAAGATACTAGAACATAATTTTTTAATGGGGACTAGGAGTATTTACTAAAACAGTCATATCAGGACGGCTGTCAATTTCTTTTAACCCCTTAAAGTAATCATGCCACTAGGTTTGGAGCCACTAAATCAGCCATGTTATCATGCAGCTGGAATTTAGTGTTTTAAACCTGTCCACGTTAAAACAGATGTTTCAGGAATAGTCAGTGAAGTAAATTAAAACTTAACAAGAGGAGTCTGGGTGGGGAGTTCAGCGGCATCAGGCGCATGTGCATTGTGCACATGAATCCAGGAACAGTTCATCTTCCTTCACTGTGCATTCACAGTGTATTGTCCTCTGCCTCATGTGTCCCATGCCGCTCCCAGGCTCAACATGGTAAATTGGAAGCTAACTATTCCCGAAATGGCCATTTTTGATGTGGGCAGGTTTGGAACACCCCAGGTGCATAACGTCATTCTGGTAGCTTAGTGGCTCCAAACCAAGTGACAGCTCACCCTTTAAGGATGCAAGACATTTTGGCCTTCTGTACCCTGCTTATTTATACCCTTTTTTTTTGCTAACTTTACTGTGTGAGGTATTACTTTTTATATTTTGGTGTTTTTTACAAGTATCACTTTATGTGGTAATGAGATAGTTTTTTCATGACACATTGTACTTTATGTTAATGGTAAAGTTTGGTAATTATGTTTACTCTTTATGAAAAAAAAAAATCTGAAATGTAGCAAAGTTTGGACATTTTTTTATTTTCCCACATTTTAAACCCTCTGCTTCTAAAATGGATAATCATAGCACACATTTTATTTTATTAACTAAGCTTTACTAAATGTTTTCCTTATATAGGCATAATTTGTTTTATTTAATTTAAAAAAATTTAAACTTTATAAATGTACTCGGTTTTCACATTTTCAATGTAATTTACAAAACCTATTTTTTTAGGCACAACCTCAGATCTGAAGTGACCTTGGGGGCCTATATAGTAGAAGCTCCCCATAAATCAGCCCATTTCAAAAACTGCCCCCTTCAGCATATGCAAAACAGCATTTACAAAGATTGTTAATCTTTTAGGTGAATGAAAGCAAAGTGGAGGTAACATTTACAAATATTTTTTTTTGTGACAATGTTAAATTTTAATCCATTTATTTCTATAACACAGCAGGTGTTAACAGAGAAACACAACTCAATATAATTTACCCAAATTCTACCCAAATGTTTAATGTGTAACCGTAGTTTGCCACATTAACACAGGCCTCAGAAACTAAGGAGCCCCTAGTGGATTTTGGGGCCTCCATTTTATTAGGATTTTTACAGGCACCACTGTAGGTTAGCAGAGGCCTCAAAATGCCAAAACAAAAGGAACACCCCAAAGAAGACCCCATTTAGGCAACTATAGCCCTTAAGGAATTCATCTAGTAGTGTAGTGAGCATATTTAACCCAAAAGTGTTACCGTGAATTTATTATAATTAAGCCATAAAAATTGTATGTAGGAGAAAAAGCACCCCAACATTTGTTACGCAATTTTCGCCTAGTATGGGAATATGGCATATGTGGTCGTAAACTGCTGTTTGGGCACACGGAAGGGCTCAGAAAGGAAGGAGCACCGTTTGGCTTTTGGAGCGCAGATTTTGCTGAAATGGTTTTCTGACACCTTGTTGCATTTGCAAAGCCCCTGGGGGACCGGTACAGTCCGCCAAAAAGTGAGCCTTTTTAGGAAACTAAACCCTTACAGAAATTCATTAACCGGTTCAGGACCAGGCTATTTGGATCCTTCAGGACCAGACACCGTTTAGCCCTTTTTAGCACTCGTTAGTTAAACGGCTATAATATTTTTATTTGTTTGGCTAGCAACGTGATTTTTGCGTTATTCCTTTCGTAGACAATGCAGGTTTATTTTTTTAGCACTTTTATACACATCCGTTTTGCTATTTTAGAATTTTTAGGCTTCAAGTTTGAAAATAATAGTAAACAAATAAGCTTTTTTACATTTTAGCAATTTTTTTTGGTAATAACATAGTTTTACCCTAAAATAGACCGTTTATTTGTGATCGTCATTGTCTCCTGTCAATTTTAATATATTACATGTCTATTTTAGGGTAATTGGCTCAGGGCTATCGTTACGACAATAATTGGCGGGGGGAACGTTTTTTTGGGGGTGGGTATTTTCTGTGTATTTATTTTTAATTTTTTTTGCACTTTATTTTACTTTTATTTTTTTATTACTATGGTGTGTTCCTCAAAGGTCAGAAAAGACCTTTGGGGGACTTTATTTTTTTTTTCTTTCTTTTACACCATGTTATTCCAGTGTAACTGTGGCTGCACAGCAGCCCCAGTTACAGGGGAAATCAGCCCTCTTATAGTGACTATTGTCACGAATAGGGCTGTTCTGGGTCTAGTAACACCCAGCAGCAGCCTGCCACTAACGGCATCCCTTCAAGCATGTGAGCAGTCACATGATCACCCGGACCAATAGAGGCAGCGGCGCTGCCGATGCCTCTGTTCATATACACCAGGGGTCTCAAGCACGCAGCCCGCGGGACACAGAGCTGCTAGTATTGGCTCTGCTCCGAGACTCTGTGGAATTCCCTGACATCGCTGTCCATATATGGACAGTGTGTCAGGGTCTTCCCCAGAGCGGAGTCCCGGGCAGAGCACTAGTATCGGCTCTGCTCTGTGACTCTGTGGAATTCCCTGACATCGCTGTCCATATATGGACAGTGTGTCAGGGTCTTCCCAAGAGCGGAGTCCCGGGCAGAGCGCTAGTATCGGCTCTGCTCCGGGACTCTGTTGAATTCCCTGACATCGCTGTCCATATATGGACAGTGTGTCAGGGTCTTCCCAAGAGCGGACTCCCAGGCAGAGCGCTAGTATCGGCTCTGCCCCAGGACTCTGTTGAATTCCCTGACATCGCTGTCCATATATGGACAGTGTGTCAGGGTCTTCCCAAGAGCGGAGTCCCATGCAGAGCGCTAGTATTGGCTCTGCTTCGGGACTCTGTTGAATTCCCTGACATCGCTGTCCATATATGGACAGTGTGTCAGGGTCTTCCCAAGAGCGGAGTCCCGGGCAGAGCGCTAGTATCGGCTCTGCTCCGGGACTCTGTTGAATTCCCTGTCATCGCTGTCCATATATGGGCAGTGTGTCAGGGTCTTCCCAAGAGCGGATTCCCGGGCAGAGCGCTAGTATTGGCTCTGCTCCGGGACTCTGTGGAATTCCCGGAGATCGCTGTCCATATATGGACAGTGTGTCAGGGTCTTCCCAAGAGTGTATTCCCGGGCAGAGCGCTAGTATCGGCTCTGCTCCGGGACTCTGTGGAATTCCCGGACATCGCTGTCCATATATGGACAGTGTGTCAGGATCTTCCCCAGAGCGGAGTCCCGGGCAGCGCGCTAGTATCGGCTCTGCTCTGGGACTCTGTGGAATTCCCTGACAACGCTGTACATATATGGACAGTGTGTCAGGGTCTTCCTAAGAGCGGAGTCCCGGGCAGAGCGCTAGTATCGGCTCTGCTCCGGGGCTCTGTTGAATTCCCTGACATCGGTGTCCATGTTTGGACACACGATGTCTGAGCCTTCCCCAGTCTGAAAATAATAGTAAAAAATAAGCTTTTTTACATTTTAGCAATTTCTTTTGTTAATAACATAGTTTTACCCTAAAATAGACCGTTTATTTGTGATCGTCATTGTCTCCTGTCAATTTTAATATATTACATGTCTATTTTAGGGTAATTAGCTCAGGGCTATCGTTACGACAATAATTGGTGGGGGGAACGTTTTTTGGGGGGTGGGTATTTTATGTGTATTTATTTTTTATTTTTTTTGCACTTTATTTTACTTTTATTTTTTTATTACTATGGTGTGTTCCTCAAAGGTCAGAAAAGACCTTTGGGGGACTTTATATTTTTTTTCTTTCTTTTACACCATGTTTTTCCAGTGTATCTGGGGCTGCACAGTTACAGGGGAAATCAGCCCTCTTATAGTGACTATTGTCACGAATAGGGCTGTTCTGGGTCTAGTAAGACCCAGCAGCAGCCTGCCACTAACGGCATCCCTTCAAGCATGTGAGCAGTCACATGATCACCGGGACCAATAGAGGCAGCGGCGCTGCCGATGCCTCTGTTCATATACACCAGGGGTCTCAAGCACGCGGCCCGCGGGACACAGAGCCGCTAGTATAGGCTCTGCTCCGGGACTCTGTGGAATCCCCTGACATCGCTGTCCATATATGGACAGTGTGTCAGTGTCTTCCCCAGAGCGGAGACCCGGGCAGAGCGCTAGTATCTGCTCTGCTCCGGGACTCTGTGGAATTCCCTGACATCGGTGTCCATGTTTGGACACACGATGTCTGGGACTTCCCCAGAGCTGGAGTCGCGGGCAGAGCGCTAGTATAGACTCTGCTCCGGGACTCTGTGGAATCCGTATCTGTATTCGTATCCGTATCGCTGTCCATATATGGACAGTGTGTCAGGGTCTTCCCCAGAGCGGAGACCCGGGCAGAGTGCTAGTTTCGGCTCTGCTCCGGGACTCTGTGGAATTCCCTGACATCGGTGTCCATGTTTGGACACACGATGTCTGAGCCTTCCCCAGTTTGAAAATAATAGTAAAAAATAAGCTTTTTTACATTTTAGCAATTTTTTTTGTTAATAACATAGTTTTACCCTAAAATAGACCGTTTATTTGGGATCGTCATTGTCTCCTGTCAATTTAAATATATTACATGTCTATTTTAGGGTAATTAGCTCAGGGCTATCGTTACGACAATAATTGGTGGGGGGAACGTTTTTTTGGGGGTGGGTATTTTATGTGTATTTATTTTTTATTTTTTTTGCACTTTATTTTACTTTTATTTTTTTATTACTATGGTGTGTTCCTCAAAGGTCAGAAAAGACCTTTGGGGGACTTTATATTTTTTTTCTTTCTTTTACACCATGTTTTTCCAGTGTAACTGGCGCTGCACAGTTAAAGGGGAAATCAGCCCTCTTATAGTGACTATTGTCACGAATAGGGCTGTTCTGGGTCTAGTAAGACCCAGCAGCAGCCTGCCACTAACGGCATCCCTTCAAGCATGTGAGCAGTCACATGATCACCGGGACCAATAGAGGCAGCGGCGCTGCCGATGCCTCTGTTCATATACACCAGGGGTCTCAAGCACGCGGCCCGCGGGACACAGAGCCGCTAGTATAGGCTCTGCTCCGGGACTCTGTGGAATCCCCTGACATCGCTGTCCATATATGGACAGTGTGTCAGGGTCTTCCCCAGAGCGGAAACCCGGGCAGAACGCTAGTATCTGCTCTGCTCCGGGACTCTGTGGAATTCCCTGACATCGTTGTCCATGTTTGGACACACGATGTCTGGGACTGCCCCAGAGCTGGAGTCGCGGGCAGAGCGCTAGTATAGACTCTGCTCCGGGACTCTGTGGAATCCGTATCTGTATTCGTATCCGTATCGCTGTCCATATATGGACAGTGTGCCAGGGTCTTCCCCAGAGCGGAGACCCGGGCAGAGCGCTAGTTTCGGCTCTGCTCCGGGACTCTGTGGAATTCCCTGACATCGGTGTCCATGTTTGGACACACGATGTCTGGGACTTCCCCAGAGCTGGAGTCGCGGGCAGAGTGCTAGTATAGGCTCTGCTCTGGGACTCTGGGTTAGCCTCTGACATCGCTGTCCATACATCGACAATGATGTCAGTGTCTTCCCCAGAGCAGGGGTCCCAGTGATGTCAGGAGCAGAGCTGGAGTCCCAGAAAGAGCCTACTAGCGCTCTGCCCGGGACTCCGACTCTGGGGTTGCCCCTGACATCTCTATCCATATATGGACAGTGATGTCAGGAGCAGAGCTGGAATCCCAGGCAGAGTGCTAGAAGCAGCTCTGCTCCGGGACTCCAGCTCGGGGCAAGCCCCTGACATCACTGTGGCAGCATCTGCGAAGGGCACTGTGGCAGCATCTGCGGAGGGCACTGTGGCAGCATCTGCGAAGGGCACTGTGGCAGCATCTGCGAAGGGCACTGTGGCAGCATCTGCGGAGGGCACTGTGGCAGCATCTACGGAGGGCACTGTGGCAGCATCTACAGAGGGCACTGTGGCAGCATCTACAGAGGGCACTGTGGCAGCATCTACAGAGGGCACTGTGGCAGCATCTACAGAGGGCACTGTGGCAGCATCTACAGAGGGAACTGTGGCAGCATCTACAGAGGGAACTGTGACAGCATCTACAGAGGACACTGTTGCAGCATCTACAGAGGGCACTGTGGCAGCATCTACAGAGGGCACTGTGGCATTATCTACAGAGGGTACTGTGGCAGCATCTACAGAGGGCACTGTGGCAGCCTCTACAGAGGGCACTGTGGCATTATCTAGGGGTGTGTTGAATTATCTACAGTGGGCACTGTGGCATAATCTACAGAGGGCACTGTGGAATTATCTAGGGGTGTGCTGCATTATCTACAGAGGGCACTGTGGCATTATCTACAGAGGGCACTGTGGCAGCATCTAATAAGGACTCTGTGGCAGCATCCACAGAGGGCACAGCGGCAGCATCCACAGAGGACACAGCGGCAGCATCCACAAAGGACACAGCGGCAGCATCCATAGAGGGCACTGTGGCAGCATCCAGAGGGCACTGCGGCAGCATCCAGAGGGCACAGCGGCAGCATCCACAGAGGGCACTGTGGCAGCATCCACCACTGTGTGCTGCTATCTTCTCCTCAGGGTCCCTGGCAGTCACTCAGTCGATCGCTCGGGCAGCAAGCAAAAACTTGCACCGTAAATAGTCTATGGCGCAAGTTTTAAGGACCCTAACCGCTGGCCGTAAATACACAGCTAGCGGTCGGGAACCAGTTAAATGCTGCAGAGAGCATATCCCACAGTTGTTTCAGCTATTTTTTTTCAATAAAGCCATTCAGTAAATTATTTTAATTAGTAGGAGAAAATACACCTGACAATTTGTTAAGCAATTTCTCCCCAATACCTCATGTGTGAATGCAAACCACTGTTTGGGCACAGAGCAGGGCTCAGAAGGGAAAGAGCATCATTTGGTTTAGCTGGAATTATTTTTTTGTCACTATATCCCATTTGCCCATAAAGCACCAGTAGAGTAGAGTAGAAACCCCCAAAAAGTGACTCCATTTAGGAAACTATACCCCTTAATGAATTCATCTAGGGGTGTAGTGAGCATTTTGATTTCACAGGTGTTTTAGCGAATTTATTAGAATTGGGCAGAACAAAAATAAAATTTAATTGTTTTTCAATAATATGCTGTTTTAGCTCAAATATTTCATTTACACAAGGGCTACATGGGAAAAAGCAGCCCACAATTTGTTAATCAACTTCTCCCGAGAACAACATTACCCTATATGTGGTCATTTACTGTTGTTTGGGCACACGGCAGGGCTCAGAAGGGAAGGAATGCCATTTAGCGCAGATTTTGATGGAATGGTTTTCTGCTAAGCTCCTCAGGTACCAGTACAGCAGAAAAGCGACAATTTAATAAAACTACAATCTTCATGAAATCTATCTAGAGGTGTAGTGAGCATTTTGACCCCACAGATGTTGTACATTGAAAATTGCAATTTTCCATAGATATGCCATTTCAATGCCCAATATGTTGTTTTTAGGTAGCACCACTGTGAATAGACAGATCTCTATGCCGTGTTTCCTTATTTTAGAAACACTCTACATGTGGCCCTAATCTTTTGCCTGGACATATGACAGAGCCAAGGAGGGAAAGAGAGCATTTAAAACCTTAATTGGTGATTTGCACAGCATTATCCACAATTACAGGAGCTCTGAGCACAAATAGTAATAGAACCCCCTTAGAAGTGACCCCATTTTGGAAACTACATCATCCCTCAAGGTATTTGCTAGCATGTGAGCCCACAGATATCTGAAATTCTGTCTAAATTGCAGCTTAATTTCCTCTGCAGTAATTAAAACAATTTCTAGAGTTGTACAAAAAAAGGCAATCAACACTAACTTGTTGTAGTTAATTTAATTCATATATTGCACTGAACTGTATGCATGAAGATATTAAAGGAATATAGTAGCTGCCAGTCAACGAATATAAAATATGGCACCAGAAAAATAGGTATGATTGAAACATTGTTCAAATATATAACAACTGCATGGGAAAGTACAGGTTTTACCATTACTTCATAGTTAGTAATGCTGTCTTGCATCTCTGAGAACCTAAGTTTGAATTGGATTAAGGCAACATCTGTACCCACATCTGTTTGTGTTTTCTTGTAGTGCACTATAATATGCTACGTCCTCCTCCGATGCTCGCTGCTACATCCTCCTCCCCCTACAAACTATTGTTCCCACTTAGACTCAAAACGCCCCCTTTTAACTCCTTTGGGTTACAATTTGAGGGTGAAAAGGCCGAGGCGGTTTATTTACTTAAAGAGACTCTGTCACCACATTATAAGTGCCCTATATTGTACATGATGTGATCGGCGCTGTGCTGTGCTGTAAATCACAGAGAAGTGCAGAGAAGTGGTCAGGATTCTGAATACACATCCCGTGCTGTATAAATGAATGGGGAGAAGTGTATGACGCTGATTGGTCAGCGTCATACACTTCTCTCCACAACGCCCACTTGGCCAAAACGTAAAACACGCCCAGTTGTCTATTGAGAAACTCATTTGCATAAAGCTAAAATAGGTCATAACTCCGTCAAAAATGATAGTTTTTCTAAATAAAAAAAACACTGCTGTAATCTACATTACAGCTCTGATCACATCATGTACAATATAGGCCACTTATAATGCTGTGACAGAGCCTCTTTAACCCCTCACAAAGGTCCCCAGGTCTGCTATCAGTGTATGTCTATTAGACCCTGCCTATGCCTGACAGCTTTACACTGATAGGCATAATACACTGTAATACAGAAGTATTGCAGTGTATTGGAAAAGCGATCAAAGTCCATCATAGTAAAATCCCATATTGGGGCTAAAAAAAAATAAAAAAAATAGAATAACGTTAATAGTAAATAAATAAAAAATCCCAAGTTAAAAAAAACACACTTTTCCCCTTACAAAATGCTTTATTATGAAAAAAAAAAAAAAAAAAAAGCTACATGATTAGTTTTGCTGTGTCCGTACTGGCCTGAACTATAAAACGTTTACTTTATGTGACCCACACGGTGAACGCATACAAAAAAATAAATACGAGAATTGCTGTTTTCTGTTTATCCTCCATTTAAAAAAATGCAATAAAAAGTGATCAAAAAGTCATATGTACCCCAAAATGGCACCTTTAAAAGGTCACGCAAAAAATAAGCCCTCATACAGCTAAGTTGGTGGGAAAATAAAAAATTTAATGGATCTTAGAATATGGCAACACAAAAAAAAAAAATACTTAAAATAAGAAAGTGTTTTATTGTGGAAAAGTATTAAAACATAAAAAAAACAACTATATAAATGTGGTATCACCATAATCATAACAATAAAAGTATTATTTAATTTATACCACACTGTAAACAGCGTAAATTTAAGATGCAAAAATTTATGTCAGAGTTTTTTTTATTACCCCCAAAAATGCTAGTAAAAGTTAATAAAAAAATATAAGTACCCTAAAATCGTGACATTAAAAAATTAAGCTCACAAGACTACGTCTACATAACAGTAAAAAATTGTAAGACTTTTGAAATGCCAGAATCAAGAAAAAAAAATCGCTCTCTCCTTAAGGCCCAAAATAGTTTGGCCACTAAAGATTAAAGTACATGTAAATTCACATGTAAATTCAGGGAAAGCATTTAAAACAACCCTTCTCCTGTGGTGTATATGTTTAAGTACTATTTGTATCCAGCGTAAGGATATGCCAGATCTTGTTCCCAGTGTTACTTTTGATGTAAGAAGCTGTTATTCATCATAGTGGGACACACCTTGGCAACGCTTCTGGTTCACGTGGCCCCAAATGGGGATGTTTGAGATGCTTTAAGTGCTTGTCATGCACAAACATTGAACCCAATGGCATTTTCTGGAACTCTTCAGGTAGTCAAGAGTACAAAATAACCCACCACAGATATGTCGTCTAATTTGATGTATGCCCATGCGACAAAATCTATGTGGGACTGACATCCCAGCAATTGAGTCAAATGGTTAGAGAACACATCCTTGATATCAACGCGGCAATTGATGTACCAGATCTATCAACACTCAAGACCATTCCCCGTCACTTCAAAATCTTCCACAACTGCGACAGCTCAAAATTTATAGCTTGGGGAATAGACCGGATCTTCATTGGTGCGAGAGGAGGCGACTGGAAGAAGCTCCTTGCCCGACGTGAGTTTATGTGTATTCATAAACTAGATACTTTCACTCCTAAAGGGTTAAACAAACACAATAGATTTGTCCCCTTTCTATGAGCGGTATTAGTGTTCTTCATTTGTGTTTTTTATGCACAGCTCTATGGCTCCTTGGCAGCTTTTGGTATTTGCTTTTTATTTTTTTAATTATCCCTATTTCCCTTCCCTATTTACTAATTAGTATTTTTTCAAATTTTTCTTCAGGTATGGATGTATATCGTTAGTCATGAGCATCATGGCCTCACTCATATCTCTTCTTGGGACACCAACGAACAATTGCATTTTGCACTTTAGCTTCTATGGTGCTGCTATCCCCCTCCCATATTTAAAGACAATATTGTAGGGATTTTTTAGGGTTATGTAGTGTTCCCAGTGTGTATTCGCACTTTATTATGAAACTATTAGCGCTGGCTTCATAGTTTTACATCTAATACATTTTATTATGTTTTATCTTTACTTTTCATTCTTTTGCATCATACCGTTATTACTTACATACATATGTATTTATTTGCTGTCACTAATTTGTTATTGTGGGCACTTATATATTTCAGTTTTTTTACATGTTATGTATACATGTGTCCTATTATGAACTTGCACTTAATTCTTATTTGCATTTCTTCCTATGGGCTTCTCTACACCTCTTTATGTCCCATATCGACTATTCCTGTTAGCGCCGAGGTTACCATGCACTGTATTTATGCCCACTCTCCTTTTTTCATTGGCCTCTGCCCCCTCCTTCCCCCTCCGCCCTTTCCCCCCTCCCTCCCGGACGGCGCCTGCGTCGTCATGTCTTTTAACAGTGACGCATGCTCCATTTGGCACGGAGGTGCTCCTTACCTCTTCCTCATGAAGCGCCACACCTCCGAGTCCCTCAACTCTCATTGGCTGCCAACCGGAGTTGTAATGACGCACTTCTGCTCCCTCTCTCCTACCATCCTTGGGGACGCGGGGATGTAATGCACACCCTAGCCGTCAGTGCCAAGCAATTCCTGGCTACACTACGACTGTCCCTGTTGTTTGATGGCCACGTTTCTGGTCCAATCCCGGCCCCTATACACGCCCTATTTGAGCTGTCCTGCTGCCCACTCCCAGCCTACACTTCCTCCATTTGCTATCATAGGATCAATTCCGGTCGGCCACCATGTTGTTTGTCCGTGACTGCCTCATGACTTCAGGTAAATTAAATTTTCCATCATCCTGCCTGTACATATAGTCATCATCATTTCCCCCCTGACGAAGCCTTGTGGTGAAACGCGTTGGGTATAAGTGGGCTCCTGGCATATCTCTACTCTATACCTCATTGTCCAGCTGCATTTGTTTGGTGGCTGTCTTGCCAGTTTTCCTGCCATTGTTCTGTTATACTTATCCCTACCCCTTTGGTCAAACAGTTTTTTAAATATGTGCCTCAATAAAATCATGTTTTTATATGTATTAATTGTTTTGGCCATTTAATACGACTTCTCTAAGAAGCTGTTATTCTGTGTAGTGTGTAAATTGCTGAACAACAGTAAGGATGTGCTGTAATCCCTTAACGCACCTTGACATAAGTGCACGTCAAGGTGCAAGAGGAGAAGTATGGAGCGCGGTTACGTGCTGAGCGAGCTCCATACACTGCGGTTGTCAAATGTGTAGTACAGTGTATTGTACCAGCGATCCAACGATCGCTGCTTCAAGTCCCATAAGGGGACGAATAGATTGTGTAGAAAAAGTTCAATTAAGTTTTTAGTAGTGAAAAAAATATTGTACAACATTAAAAGTTCAAAACCCCCCTTTTCCCATTTTTCCTCTGAAGCAATGTAAAAAATTAATAAAATGGGTATCGCTGCGTCTGTAAAAGTCCGAAATATTATAATATAGCATTATTTAATGCGCTCGTTGAACGGCGTAAATGAAAAAAATATAAAAGGCCAGAATCGCTGTTTTTTTGTCAACTTCGCGATGAAAAAAATGTAATTAAACGTGATCAAAAAGTCGTATGTACTAAAAAATTGTACCAATAAAAACCACAGCTTGTGCCACAAAAAATAAGCACTAACACCGCTCAATCGACGAAAAAATAAAAAAGGTTTTTTTCTAACAAATAGTTTTTTCTTTGTAAAAGGAGTAAAACATTAAAAAAAACTCTATAAATCTGGTATCGCGGTAATCATATTGACCAGCAGATAAAGTAAATTTGTTGTTTTTACCGCACGGTGAAAGACGTAAAAATGAAACTCAAAATAAAATGAAGGAATCAACTTTTTCCAATTACATAGTTACATAGTTAGTACGGCTGAAAAAAGACACATGTCCATCAAGTTCAACCAAGGGACGGGAAAAGGGAAGGAAAAATTTCTATACATAGGAGCTAATACTTTTTTGTTCTAGGAAATTATCTAACCCTTTTTTAAAGCCATCTACTGTCCCTGCTGTGACAGCTCCTGCGGTAGGCTATTCCATAGATTCACAGTTCTCACAGTAAAGAAGCCTTGTCGCCTCTGCAGGTTGAACCTTTTTTTCTCCAGACGGAGGGAGTGCCCCCTTGTTTTTTGAGGGGGTTTTACATGGAACAGGATTTCACCATATTTTTTGTATGTTCCATTAATAATTACACCCTACATAGAATTTTTTTTCAGTTTCCCAGTACATTATATGGTACTTTAAATAGTGCCAATAGAAACTACAACTGCTCCCGTAAAAAAACAAGCCTTCACACCACTCCATTGACGTAAAAATAAAAAAGTAATCACTCATAGAAGGAAGGGAGCGTAAATCGAAAATGAAAAAACAATGGCTTAGACCAGACATGGGCAAACTACGGCCCGCGGGCCACATACGGCCCGTTAGGCTTTTTAATCCGGCCCGCCGAACTTGTCCAAATAATAGTAAAAACCTCCTTTTTTTTCCCCTTTCCCTGCAATGCCCACGTTTTCCCAATAGATGGCGCACTCAAAACACATTGACCGTTGTTAATGTGGCGCGTATTTCTCTTTATTTCACTTTAATTTTCACTTCGTTTCACGTCACCATTAAGCCCTTCGGTTTTCAAAGAGTACAATATCAGCCGTCACTTTGCCACGAAGCATGCAAACTATGCTAGCAAGCAGTCAACACAAGAACGGTCGGCTACTGCTCAGAGGTTGGCAGCTAATTTACAGAGTCAACAGAACTTTTTTCTTGATAAATCACAGTGCGTATGTTATTTTAATCTATTTACATTTCCTTCTCCCAGTATCTGCGAAATAGTATGTAAATGCCATATCTTGCATATTCCTTGAGACAAATTTATTAACTGATAAGGGCTATTTTTCACATTTGAAAGACAGTTAATAAATTGGGTTGTAGTGTTCTTACTGTGCTATGAGGTTTGCACACACTACATTTAATGCTTTAGTATATCCGGCCCAAACACTCCCTCCAAATGCTCCTGGCCCGGCCCCTCTGTCAAATTTTAGAACCCATTGTGGCCCGCGAGTCAAAAAGTTTGCCCACCCCTGGCTTAGACTGTAAGGGGTTAAACTGCTGATTCCTTATTGAAGTCCAATGGTAATAAATCAGTCACAAATTCAACACTGGTGACGAGAATTAAAAACATTAGCTTTCAGCAGCTTCTTTATTTTCTGGGGTCAGATTTTTACTATCTGGAGAAGGACGGTAGCCATTTCCTGACTCACCCAGGCTACATGAGGGGACAGTGAGTTGCATCAATTCTTATCTATAAGAGGGAAGAGTCGTCAGAAAAACAAACATGTCAGGATATGTTGTTACAATATCAACTTTTGACAACACTACAGAAAACGGGGTCACAAATAAAGCGAGGGTTGAACTGTACTGTGGTGCAAATGATTTACCTCAGGGACAAAAAAAAAGTGCCAGTGCTGTGTTAGGCCTCATGCACATGGCTGTGCCCATAATCACAGCCTGCGATTGCGGGCACGGCCGGCCGCCTGAAGGCCATGGGCCACAGCCCGCCTTTTCGGGCCGTTTTTCCATACATAGTATGGGAGCACGGCCCGTAAAAAGCAAAGGTAGGACATGTCCTATCTTTTGCAGTACACTTCTACGGCACGGACACCTATCCATAGCAATACGGAAAGGTGTCCGCGGCCAATAGAAGTGAATGGGTCCATAATTGTTGACGGTATTACGGTCCGTAATTACAGAGAATTTTTACCATCGTGTGCATGGAGCCTTATAGGGGGAAAAAAATAACAGTTTATTGAGAAGCTTAGTGACACCTGACAAACCAGCTCAAAAGACATTCAACCCTTTCATGACGCAGCCTGTTTTGGCATTGAGGATGAAGCCATTTTTTTCAAATCTGACATGTATCACTTTATATGGTAATAACTTGGTGAATGCTTTTACCTATCCAAGTGATTCTGAGATTGTTTTCTCGCGACATATTGTACTTTATGTTACTAAAAAAATGTGGTTAATAAATTCAATATTTATGTGTGAAAAACACCTAAATTTTGAGAAAATTAGCATTTTTCTCAATTTAAATGTATCTGCTTGTAAGACAGATAGTAATACCACACAACATAGTTACTATTTCATATTTCCCATATGTCTACTTTATGTTTGCATCATTTTTTGAACATTCTTTTATTTTTCCAGGACGTTACAAGGCTTAGAACTTTAGCAGCAATTTCTCGTATTTTCAAGAAACGTTCAAAAGGCTATTTTTTCAGGGACCAGTTCAGTTCCGAAGAGGCTTTGAGGGCCTTATATATTAGAAAGACCCCATGTCACGAAGGGTCTGTGGACCCACTGGGCTGTACCGCCTTGGCGGTATGGCAGCTGGCCAACAGGGCGCAGGACAATGTCTATAGTTCGTATAGGTACCTGTCGCAGCTCGGACAGCAGTGAGGCAGGCTCGGCTGGGACTAGGCAGCAGGTAGACGTTAGGCGAGATGAAGTAGGTCAGACGTGGGATACAGCTCGACACGACTTTGGCACAGCACAGTACTCGACCAGGATGGTATGGAATGCAAGGAACAGTAACTGGGACAGGAACAGGAAACAGGAACACACTAGGAGGCCATCACATAGACAAACTTAGGAAACATCATCACCGCTCAGGCATAGAAGCAGGGGGCTGGATCCCTCTTATAGTCCAGGGTACTCACGGGTTCAAGTCATCAGAAGTCCGGTGCGCGCACTGCCACTTTAAGAGTGGGCACGAGCGTGCGTGCGCACCCTACGGGATCCGGCTGAGGTGAGTGGACGCGACAACTTAAATTTTTTCTGCGACTCAATACAATTACAGTGATATCAAATTTATATTGGTTTTTTTAAAATATTTTACTACTTTTACAAAGTAAAAAACTATTTGTAAACAAACAATTGTTTTGTTTCACCATATTCCGAGAGGCATAACTTTTTTTTATTTTTTTGGCTGATTGAGAGGTGCGAGGACTTATTTTTTGCGGGACGAGCTGAAGTTTTTATTGGTACCATTTTTTGGTACATACAACTTTTGAGCACTTTTTATGAATTTTTTTTTTTTAGAGGTAAGGTGTTTTTATTGGTACCATTTTGGTGTACATACGATTTTTTGATCAGTTTTTATTCTATTTTTTTTGTCAAGCAAGGTGACAAATAACCATCAATTCTGAAAATGTTTTTTATTCTTTTTTTTATGACATTCACCGTGAGCTATAAATGACAATTTTACTTTATTCTGCGGGTTGATACGATTACGGCGATACCATGTATATATAGTTTTGCAGCCATTGTGCAATAAAATCGCTTTTTTTATATAAAATTATTTGTTTTTTGTGTCACCATATTCTGAGAGCCATAACTTGCTTATTTTTCAGTCGAGAAAGCTGTGCAAGGACTTGTTTTTGTGGGACAGGTTGTAGTTTTATTGGTTCTATTTTGGGGTACATGCGACCATCACCGCGGGGCAACAACTGTATTATGCAGCTGGCACCCTTCTGTAATGACCAGGACCGGAGCTATTCTCTGATCTGGCCGATTAACCCCTCAGATGCTGTGCTCAATAGAGAGCGCAGCATATGAGGGGTTTTTACGCAACCGGACGCCAAATAATGGCCTCCACGTCTGCCTTGTATGGAAGCCAATGAGGACCCGCCTCCGGCCGTTCCTCATAGGCTTGCTGTCAGTGAATAACTGACAGCTCTAAAACACTGCACTACGTATGTAGTGCAGTGTATTAGAGTAGCGATCGGGGCATCAGGCCTACAAGTCCCCTAGTGGGACAAGTAAAAAAAAGTTAAAAAAAGTAAATGAAAGTGTTGTAAAAATAAAAACACACAAGTTTCAAGTAAAAAAAAAAAAAAGCCAAACTACCTTTTTTCCCCATAAGGCTATGTTCACACGGAGTATTTTGACAAGTTTTTGTACGCCGAAACCGTGTCGCAAAACTCGGCAAAAACGGCCCGAAAATGCCTCCCATTGATTTCAATGGGAGGCGTCGGCGTCTTTTTCCCGCGAGCAGTAAAACTGCCTTGCGGGAAAAAGAAGCGACATGCCCTATCTTAGGTCGTTTCCGCCTCTGACCTCCCATTGACTTCAATGGGAGGCAGAGAAAGCGTATTTCGCGGTGTTTTATGCCCACGGCGCTCAATGGCCGCGGGCGAAAAACGCTGCTAAGAACGCCGCGAAAATCGGCGTGCAGGGCGAGGAAAATCTGCCTCAAACTTCCAAACTGAATTTTGAGGCAGATATTCCTCCTGCAAAATACTCCGTGTGAACATAGCCTAAGGCCTCTTTCACACGACAGTGAAAAACGGCCATGTGATGGCCGTCCTTTTAACGGCTTTCACATGGCCGTTTTCAGAACAATGATGTTCTATGGGTGCATTCACACGGCCGTTTTTTTAACGGCCCATGAATAATGGCCGTCAAAAAATAGGACATGTCCTATTTTTGGCCGTTTTAACGGCCTGACGGCCCCCATAGAGGTCAATGGATCCGTTTTTAACGGCTGTCAATACATGTAACAACCGTTAAAAACGGATCTGTTACATGGGGACTGGCAAGGGAACTACTAGTTCCCTTGCTGGCTATCGTTGGCATACTCACGTTTGCGGCGCTTCTTCAGGTGTGGTCACTCGTCTGTGGTCACTCGGGTTTGAAGGCGCCTCGATGACGTCACCGCCCCGTCGCACTGCCTTGCCAGATCCCATGCAGACGAGTGACCATACCTGAAGAAGAGGAGAGACGGCGCTGCACCCGTGAGTATGTGGCACGATCTATAGGCAGGCTGGTGTGGTATCTACAGGGAGGCTGGTGTGGCATCATGTACAGGGAGGCTGGTGTGGCATTTACAGGGAGGCTGGTGTGGCATCTACAGGGAGGCTGGTGTGGCATCTACAGGGAGGCTGGTGTGGCATCTACAGGGAGGCTGGTGTGGCATCTACAAGGAGGCTGGTGTGGCATCTACAAGGAGGCTTGTGTGGCATCTACAAGGAGGCTGGTGTGGCATCTACAAGGAGGCTGGTGTGGCATCTACAAGGAGGCTGGTGTGGCATCTACAGGGAGGCTGGTGTGGCATCTACAAGGAGGCTGGTGTGGCATCTACAAGGAGGCTGGTGTGGCATCTACAGGGAGGCTGGTGTGGCATCTACAAGGAGGCTGGTGTGGCATCTACAAGGAGGCTGGTGTGGCATCTACAAGGAGGCTGGTGTGGCATCTACAAGGAGGCTGGTGTGGCATCTACAAGGAGGCTGGTGTGGCATCTACAGGGAGGCTGGTGTGGCATCTACAAGGAGGCTGGTGTGGCATCTACAAGGAGGCTGGTGTGGCATCTACAGGGAGGCTGGTGTGGCATCTACAAGGAGGCTGGTGTGGCATCTACAAGGAGGCTGGTGTGGCATCTACAGGGAGGCTGGTGTGGCATCTACAGGGAGGCTGGTGTGGCATCTACAAGGAGGCTGGTGTGGCATCTACAAGGAGGCTGGTGTGGCATCTACAAGGAGGCTGGTGTGGCATCTACAAGGAGGCTGGTGTGGCATCTACAAGGAGGCTGGTGTGGCATCTACAAGGAGGCTGGTGTGGCATCTACAAGGAGGCTGGTGTGGCATCTACAGGGAGGCTGGTGTGGCATCTACAAGGAGGCTGGTGTGGCATCTACAAGGAGGCTGGTTTGGCATCTACAAGGAGGCTGGTGTGGCATCTACAGGGAGGCTGGTGTGGCATCTACAAGGAGGCTGGTGTAGCATCTACAAGGAGGCTGGTGTAGCACGATCTACAGGGAGGCTGGTGTGGCACGATCTACAGGGAGGCTGGTGTGGCATCATCTACAGGGAGGCGTGTGGCATCATCTACATGGAGGCGTGTGGCATCATCTACAGGGAGGCGTGTGGCATCATCTACAGGGAGGCGTGTGGCATCATCTACAGGGAGGCGTGTGGCATCATCTACAGGGGGCGTGTGGCATCTACAGGGAGGCGTGTGGCATCATCTACAGGGAGGCGTGTGGCATCATCTACAGGGGGCGTGTGGCATCTACAGGGAGGCGTGTGGCATCATCTACAGGGGGCGTGTGGCATCTACAGGGAGGCGTGTGGCATCATCTACAGGGAGGTGTGTGGCATCATCTACAGGGGGCGTGTGGCATCTACAGGGAGGCGTCTGGCATCATATACAGGGAGGCTGGTGTGGCATCATATACAGGGAGGCGTGTGGCATCATATACAGGGAGGTGTGTGGCATCATATACAGGGAGGCTGGTGTGGCATCATATACAGGGAGGCGTGTGGCATCATATACAGGGAGGCGTGTGGCATCATATACAGGGAGGCTGGTGTGGCATCATCTACAGGGAGGTGTGTGGCATCATCTACAGGGAGGTGTGTGGCATCATATACAGGGAGGTGTGTGGCATCATATACAGGGAGGTGTGTGGCATCATATACAGGGAGGTGTGTGGCATCATATACAGGGTGGTGTGTGGCATCATATACAGGGAGGTGTGTGGCATCATATACAGGGAGGCTGTAAATAGTGTCTAGGTGAACATGTGACCTTCCTTTGGTTGTTTTCAGGGGGTTGGGACAAAAAAAGCCTGACCAATGAAATTCATCAGTTTTTTTAACGGCCATGAAAAACTGATGCGAAATGGATGTCAAACGGCCATTAAAAACGGACAGATGGACTTGAAATGGATGAAAATTTAGAGACAAACTGATGCAAAATGGCCATGAAAAACTGACAGTTGATCAGTTTTAAATGGACATTTTTTTTCACTGTCGTGTGAATAAGGCCTAAGTCTTTTATTATAGGAAAAAAACATAAAAAATAAAAAAAAACTATACATAATTGGTATTGCCACGTCCATAATGACCTAAACTATAAAACAATGTAATTTATCCCATATGGTGAACGTCGTAAAAAAAAAAAAGTTGAACAATAACACCAGAATCCCTGTTTTTAGGTCACATCTCCTCCCAAACAATTGTATAAAAAGTAATCTAAAAGTCACATTTACTCCAAAAGAGTACCAATAAAAATGACAACCCGTCCCGCAAAAAAAAAATCCCTTACACAGCTTTGTACACACAAAAATAAAAAAGTTATGAGTCTTGGAATATGGCAACACAGAAAATCAGTTATTTTTTTAAAGAAGTGATTCTATTGTGCAAAAGCTGCAATACATAAAAAAAAAAAACTATACATTTGGTATCGCCGTAATGGTATCAATCCACAGAATACAGTTAACATGTAATTTATGGCGCATGGTGAATGCCGAAAAAAACAATAAAAAACTATTCCAGAATTGCTTGTTTTTGGTAATTTCCCCTTCCAAAAAATTTAATAAAAAGTGATCAAAAAGTTGTATGTGTCCTAAAATGACGCCACTAAAATCTAAAGCTTGTCTCGCAAGAATCAAGCTTGCACACTGCTCCATCAACCTGAAAAATAAAAAAGTTATGTCACTAATAATGCGATGATGTGAAGGCCGGACGGGAGCATTCCTTCAGTTTCAGGGCCATAGTATTTAGGAACTAGGAAGGGAAGGGACAAAGCACATCTGCTGGAAGTGAGGGCGCCCGTGTTATACCAGCGCAACACTTTTCCAGCAAAATTTTCCAAACTACAAGGGATAAAAAGGCCCCAAAAGGTGAGGGGTGCAGTTTTTAAAATGGGGTGACTTATTGGGGATTTCTAATAGGTATAGTTATCCAAACCCGCGAAGAATACATAGATGAAGCACTTAGAATCCTATCGGACAAAGAATACTATGTCACATTGTCTGAAAACCCCATCTCTATGTACACACTGAAACTCAAACATTTTCTCAATAAGGCCGTGGCAGCTCACGTCATTACTAAAAAAGAGAAAGAATATATTTGGATAAAGAATCCCGCTATGCCAATTTTTTAACATCTCCCAAAAGTACACAAAAGCATTACAAAACACCAGGCAGACCAATCATCTTAGGAATAGCCTCATTCACGTGAGTCATACCTCAAAGACTCTGAAAGCCTCATTAAAATTGTACAGGACATAAGCTGGAAAGTTATTTACATATGGCTCACTCTAGATGTGACAGCGCTCTACTCCAACATCCTGCATGATAAAGGCATAAACTCAGTACATTGTTACATTTCCATGGACCAACCAATGCCTGAAGCACAGACCGAATTCCTGCTACAAAGTATCCATTATATTCTAAAACACAATATCTTCCAATTTGAAGGTAAATTGTATAAACAAACCCGGGGGACTGCAATGGGGACACGTTATGCGCCCAGTTTCGCAAACCTTTACATGGGGCATTTTGAAGAAACCTTTATTTACAACAACCAAATGTGGAACGAAAAAATTATTCTATACAAGAGGCATATAGATGACTTATCCTAATTTGGGACGGAAGCATAGATAGTGCTTTAGGATTTATGGAGTCCCTAAACAATAACAATTGGGACCTGAAACTTATCAAAACTCACTCACACACCAGCCTTGAATACTTAGATCTTATTCTATTGGGAACTAATAACATAATGGGAACGAAGACTTTTTTCAAAAAAGTAGAAAGCAAGGGCCATCACACAGAATGACTGTTTAATACCCAAAAACAATGTCACACCCACAAAGGGGACAATAAGCCGGAAATGTAATACCAATTTCATAACCACATTTAATACTAACCACAGGAGTCATCCAAAACCCACTACAGAAACACTGACCGATCCTGAAAGGAGACCCCTTTCTAAAAAATTACCTACCAATCAGACCACAAGTGACCTATCGAAGATGCCTTGAAAAATATACTAGCACCAAGCAAACTCCGTCAGAAAACCAAACCAGGAATTTTGGGCACCAAAAATTCTCTTTTTTCTGATCTTAAAAGCAGCTACAGATGTAACCTGAAAAAAGCAAATGCTGCAACTCCATTACCAACAGAAAAAAACACATTCAAAAGTAATAATACTTATGCATAATTCCTAATAAAATCATTTGTTTCCTGCTCGTCTGCATACGTTATTTATCTTTTAAAGTGTAACTGTGGACTCCAGTACATAGGCCGTACAATCCAAACATTATTGGAGAAAATAAACAGGCATCGATGGAATGTCACCAACGGGTACACTAAACATAGCGTCTCAAGACATGCCCTGCAAACACACAACTGTGACTTCAACCATTTCTCATTAACACTGATCGAGCAAATCTCCGCAACAGACCGTTTCCAACTGTTATGCAAACGTGAGATGATTTGGATCTTTAAAATCAACTGTGTGATGCCATTCGGACTGAACGAAAGCCTTGAAAGGAACTTCTAAGCTAGCCTACCTTAGCCTATCAACACCAATGCACATTTAAAGCAGAGCTATTTTTTCTGCCTCCATATGTTCATTAATTTATTTCTGTTAAGCCACATTTTGTATTAAGCTTACCGCTTCCAATTCTTTTAGGGAAAACAAATGCATAACCCCCCCTCTCTTCCTATACCTCCCCCATACCTCATAGCTCATCTCATCAAGAATGAAGTCCGAATCAGGAAACGATAAAAGAGAACTTTATTTATTTATTTAATTATATTTTTATTATACATTCATTTTATATACATCCATTTATTTTATATCACAACTCATAATACACCGTATCCGCTCTAATCATACGATCCCAAAGCTCTATATTAAATTTATAAAGGATACATACTTTTTTCTAAAAATGTTTTTAATAAATTCATGAAATTGCTATAAACCATATTTCTTTTATTAATATTTTTTACTTTCTTTTTACCTAGTAATTTATGTATCCATATTGAGAATCTTATCCCTCTACATTCATTCATCTATTCATTCATTCATCTATTGGTCTATGTATTAATTAATTAATTAATTTATATACATAATTTTCTCCAATATTTATATCTAAAAGACAACCTCCGAATGTATGTATGTATGTATGTATGTATGTATGTATGTATGTATGTATGTATATATATATATATATATATATATATATATATATACATATATACATCTATATATTATTTTTTTTTATCTCTTCCAATAGCTCCTACCAACCCCCTCATTCCCCAAACAGACTGACATCCCCATACCCTTTCCCTTCCCACCAACTCCTTCTTGCATATACACAATTTATTTTCACAACAAACGCGGCCACCGCGCGCTTGCGCCCTGGCCTCCTGCATTCTGGCATCGACCGGTCACCTAGCAACCCTGTCACGCGGCCGAAGCCAAAATCGGGCAGGCGCATGCGCAGCCCGAATTGTCAGCCTGTTGCCTAACAACCAGGCAATCAGCGCTGACTCAACGGGAGGAGGTTCAGCACCAAACAGCTGACTTCCCCACCGGCTCTACTACCATCACCACCGAGCAGTAAATCCTCACAGTCCTCACATAAGAGCCGCTATAGCGCTCATTACTCCCCCATTAACCCCCGCCCCTCCATCCTCATCTATCCCTATTCGTGCATAAATTATCAGTTCACATAAACTTAACAACGCTCCCAAGGAGTCCTTGGTGCCAATTTCAAGGACTTATTTAAACACACACGTTAGCTACACTATACACTTCATTGTCTCATGTTTACTTGATAAAGGAGTTCTGTTTCCCTGAAACACATTGTACCGCAAGAGACCCTCTCTCTTTTTTTATATACATTTTATTATGATCTATTGTTTTAGACTATAAATTATATATTTTTTCAAAAACGTGTTGGACTCGAAGTATTGCTCCTGGATGGTGTTTCTTTTTCACAGTGGATCCCACCTGGTTCCCATTGTTTTTATCTATTCTGTGTAATGTGTAAGTTGATGCATAACAGTAATAACTTGCTTTAAACTGTTGAGTCCTTATTGAAGTCCAAAGATAATAAATTCGTCACAGATTCAACATCACCCATTAAAGTAATAAGAACATATCATTTTACATCAGTTGGCTTCAGAACGCCTCCATTCCGTCAGGTTAACCTTGCTTTTGTTGCACAGAATAGCTAATTACAGGCAATAGGATTCAATAAATAAATTAGCAATCAGGAGCCTTGAAGCAGATGTGAAAAGAGCCTCTAAAATGAATTATTTGTTACAATCTTATACTTGTAAAAGTCTTATGTGTGGTTGCATAATTAAATAGATTTTTAAAGGCACAAGAACTGTCACTGTATTTGTATCCTACATTGCTTTGTTACAGATAATTAGAATATTTGATATTGCATATGTATTTTCATCTTATAACTTCTCCATTTTGCGCTCAGTGAAATAACTATTAATGAACTTCATGTGGTGGATGTGTTTATTATATGGCTGAAACCATTGGGGATCTAAAGTGCAGCACACAACTCCTGTGATGTCATAATCTTACATCTAGGCACAGTGCATTCGATTGTAAGTTCTTCTGAGCAGTCTCCTCCTGTTTTGTTTATTAGTTTTGTCATTGTATAATGTCTGATAGTGCCTGTACATATTCCCTCTAAATTGTAAAGCGCTGCGGAATATGTTGGCGCTGTATAAATAAAGATGATTATTTTTATTATTATTTTCTAGTGATGCCATAATCTAGAATTTGGATGTGGTCTATTTACAGATAGTTGCTGTGATGTCATGATATAGGCATAACATATGATGACATCAACATGAGTCAAATATGACTCACACTTTGACAAATGTGTCAGTGGCACAGTGAGGCACAAGAGGATGAGAAGATAAAGGTCGATGGAAGACAATTCAAAAAGGAGGTGGAAATGGAGGAGCAGGAGATGACGAGAAAACAAAATAAAGAGAACATTGTGGAGGACAAATCTCCTTTAGGGCCTATTCAGACGAGCATTGTTCATGTCCGTATGCTGTCCGAATGTAGAAAACAAACAGCACACTGACTGGGTGAAATTTCAAGTTAATCTCAAATAGAACTCTCAGCACCCAGCTTTATAAATCCTTATTGTCATGAAGGGTTACAATCTTCCAATTCCCTGTCTCCTACTGCTCTGCCTGTGTGTCATGGTTAATTAGAGTCTTCTAGCTCTTGTATTGTATTCAACAAGAAAGAAAAAGAATAAACATGTTGTCCCCCCCCCCACCCAAGGCGGCATAACCAAAAGGACACCTTCATTAATGTGTTTACATTGTTACGATCTACTTTTATGTAAGATTTCTCAGCACTATGTACAGCATAATCATGCTACCGCTCAGCCTGCCCAAGTAGTGAGCATTTATTCTACACTGTGTTGTGCCAGTTGTAAATGACTGCCCTAGAAAAAGTGTATATAATGAAGTAAACCTTACCACCCGGCTCAAAGTTGTGAATACTAACCTTTCCAAAACTTCCTTTCCCAAGCACCATGAGGAAGTTGAAATCCGAGATGTGGAAGCGACTAGTACCAAAGAAGCTAACACGTTTGGAATCTGTTGGGCTAGGACTTGGAACTGGACCTCTTCTCACTTTCTGCACGACAGAAGCAAAATAAAAATTATGAATTAATCAACCTAAAGTATCTAGTTCTTAAAGAAAACAGACCTTTAAATCATGTATGTTGGCAGGAATCGTCTTTATAGTGAATAGAAATATTTGGTATATGTTGATATTTTAGGCACATGTAGGGATGCAATAGCATCTACTACAAGATGATATCATGCGCTTGAAAGATACTCATGTTACTATTTGCAGATATATCAGATTGTGGGAAAAGATATATGATCTTGTATGTACTGTGCAGTATGATAAGAGGCTGACAGCACACACCTACAATAAGTCTCTTAATATTGGGTGCAAGCTCAAAAGATACATCAAGTCCATCAAGTTCAACCTATATTCCAACAGTGATGATGCTCTCCAGATGTGCTCCAGTACTACAGTATTTGGAAAACAAGCGTCACCAGGGACTCCAACAAACATTTACCTTTACAAGGACATTGTAGTACTGATGTGAAAATAACTTTTGATTATGAGATTTAATTGGGCTGAATTTCGTATCATTGATAGACTAAACTAAATTTTTTGACTTTGAAAGGAATTCTATTGAACAATAGGGCTTTACATTCCTTTTTCTCAAGATAAGCATTGTCAGCCTCTATACTACAGAATGGCTGGTGGCACATTTTGTGTGGGAGATGACCATGAGACCCTAGAACTGAAAGGGTATAAGATCATTTATATTTTCTTAGAAGTCTGTGTTGTGCCATTCCTCTGTTATTCCTCCTGGAAATACATGACTAAATTGACAATTGGATACTATTAAAGTGTTTAGGAACATGCCCCATTGACATGGGGAATGGTAAACACCCAGTTGCCATTATATATGTTTATACGTAGATTTTCAGGGGGAATAACAGAAGCACAACACAGTTCTAAGAAAAGATAACAGCATTCAGCACAAATATAAAGGTCCACTTTCTCGGAAACAAAAGGACTTTTCTTTTAGGAAAAGGACACGCAGCCTTTGATTTACTAAACATTCTACTCTTTGTCCTTTGTATAATGGCTGTGAAAAATGGCAGGTGAGACCTAGCGTTGCTGAGTAGTGTCGGAAACAGTCCAACTGTTGTGTACTTTTTACACTATGCCACTTCCTCAGATTGGCATAATGCTCAGCTGGTACAACATTCTTCATGAATAACTCAGATTGAGGCCTCATTTACACGAGCGTGTGCGTTTTGCGCGCGCAAAAAAACGCTGTGTTTTGCGTGCGCAAAAGGCAATTGACAGCTCCGTGTGTCATCCGTGTATGATGCGCGGCTGCGTGATTTTCGCGCTGCCGCCATCATAGAGATGAGGTAGTCGACGCCCGTCACTGTCCAAGGTGCTGAAAGAGCTAACTGATCGGCAGTAACTCTTTCAGCACCCTCGACAGTGAATGCCGATCACAATATACACCAACCTGTGAATAAAAAAAGTCGTTCACACTTACCATGAACTGCCTGCTTCCTCCAGTCCGGTCTCCCGGCCGTTGCCTTGGTGACGCGTCCCTCTCTTGTCATCCGGCCCCACCTCCCAGGATGACGCGGCAGGCCATGAGACCGCTGCAGCCTGTGATTGGCTGCAGCCTGTGCTTGGCCTGTGATTGGCTGCAGCTGTCACTTGGCCTGAATTGTCATCCCGGGAGGTCGGACTGGAGGAAGGAGCCGGGACTTATCGGTAAGTCAGAACTTCTTTTTTTTTTACACGTATATGTATATTGTGATCGAAAGTCACTGTCCATGGTGCTGAAACAGTTTAAGTCTTTCAGCACCGTGGGCAGTGACTGTCTCCTGACGTCGCGTACCCGAACATTTTTTGCCGGGTTCGGTTAAAACGAGTTCGGCCGAACCCGGTGAAGTTCGGTGCGCTCATCTCTAATTTGACACTCCGTTTGGATGTTTGTAACCAGAAAAGCACGTGGTGCTTTTCTGTTTACATTCATCCTTTTGACAGCTCTTGCGTGATTTTCGCGCATGCAACGCAGGACCGTCAGTGTGGAATGCGTTGTTTTCACGCACCCATTGAAGTCAATGGGTGCGTGTTGCGTGAAAAACGCAAGAATATAGAACATGTCGTGAGTTTTACGCAACGCACTCACGCAGCGCAAAATTCACGCATCGTCTAAACAGCCCCATAGACTATTATAGGTGCGTACGACACGCGTGAAAAGCACGCGCGTCGCACGCGCGTATAATATGCTCGTGTAAATGAGGCCTGACTCTTTGCTTGAGTTGGTTTACATTAACTACACATATTTAATACAGGTAATTTTGTATGGGCATTTTAAAGAGCAACTCTTTTGTGTTTGCTTGGCAACAAAAGCTGTGGCCAGCGAGTGACTACACTGGATCTCCACGGTTTTATATAAAGATTGCCAGACAGAAATGGGTACATTGATTATGCATCACCAGTACGTTTGCAGATGAATGGTACAGGGGCGTAACAGCAGGAGAGATGGTTCTGGCCATTAAAATTCATTAGTAACCTAATTAGCAACTTTAAATAAACTTTTTATAATGTGCAAGATGCAGAAGGTTCTCATATATTTTGCATTTCATAAATTTATGATGACTTGATAGTCTCACAATCAGCAGTTCACATCAAACACATTGACATTGTGAACATGACAACATTTAGACCAGACAACAATCCCAGCATTTATTACACCTAAAAAATAGGCACATACAATTTATTGTTAAATCAATAGAAACCATAAAATAACAAACCTGTGTAAATATTTTACAGCCCGCCACCTGTTTAAAACGCTGTTTAAAATTTTTATTTTCTGTTCTTTTTTATGCTTTGTAAACAAATATCATATTGTCCTCTATTTATAATCATCCATGGGAGGAAATGGTTAAACAATCATTAGCATGTATTAAAAATCTAACAAAAAAGGTTGAAGAACTTGGTTGATGGTATGTATGTGAATATATATGTCTGTGAACAATAAAACAATAGTGGTTAACCGCTATGTCTCATCAATATATACACACGCACGCACGCACACACACACACACACACACACACGAGAATGCTGGGTAAAGTGGAAGAAAATCACTTTGTTGGTCTGATAGATTTTCAGGATGAATATATGTGTATGCACCGATTTAATGAAAATTCCTTTACCTGGACAGTTTCACCTACTATTGTGTTCTTCCATCAGACACACAGGGGGAGATGTACTTAGACTAGCGTTTCATACACCAGTATAAAAGCGTAATAAGTTGGAGCAAGATGCACCAAATTAATTAAAATAAATAAATTTAGTTCATTTTTGGTTGTCCATTCGCAACAAAGGGAAATCTAGACATCACGGTTGATCGTGTAATAAATAAGAAATTTCACGAACTGACTTGTTACAACGGTGGCATCCTACTAGGGTATGTTCACACAGGGCGGATATGCTGCGTAAAAGCACACAGCGTGTCCACCATGTGCGCTGTAGGGAATTCCAAATTGTGGTGTTTTTTTCGGCCAGAATGTCCGCTGCGAAAACTGCACATAAAAAAAAAGTTTCATACTTACGTAACCATGGTGACGCGTCCCTCTGCCATCTTGCAGCCTGGCCTCATGGGGTGACGTTTCATCCCATGTGACAGGCTGCAGTGGTCACATAGGATGAAACGTCATCTCAGTAGGCCAGCCTGGACGAAGAAACACAGAACTCTGGGTAAGTATGAGATTTTTTTTTTCTTCTGAGTTGCGCTTTTTTGTGGTGGAATTACTGCTTTTCCATCACCTAAAAAACGCAACATCTGCTATTTGTTGTGGGTTTTATCTCCTTATTGAATTTAATGAGGAAAACCCGCAAAAAATAATCAGCGATTAAGAAATAGAATTGACGAGCTGCGGATTAAAAAAATGCACTGCAGGTAAATTTCTGAGTGGTTTTCTTCAAATCTCATATACTGGTGTTAGTGTATTGTGCAGCAGATTTTCTGCAACTAAATCCGTTCTGGAAAATTTGCAGTATTTACTCTGTGTGAACTCACCCTTTAGCTGGGTTCCCACGGGTCGGATACGCTGCGTAAAAACTGCTTACGGGAAGGTGCCCGTGCCGTTGAAAAATATAGAACATTTCCTATTTCAGGCCGTAATTACGGCACGGGCACGCCCATAGAAGTCTATGAGGCTCCCGTAATTACGGGTGACTAAGTGTGTGCACCCGTAATTACGGGAGCGTTGCTAGGCGATGTCAGGGGATAGTCACTGTCCAGGGTGCTGAAAGAGTTAAACGATCGCCAGTAACTCTTTCAGCACCCTGGACAGTGACTACCGATCACAATATAGCTCAACGTGTAAAAAAAAAATAGAAGTTCATACTTACCCAGAACTCCCTGCTTCTTCCTCCAGTCCGGCCTCCTGGGATGACGTTTCAGCCCATGTGACCGCTGCAGCCAATCACAGGCTGCAGCGGTCCCATGGACTGCAGCGTCATCCAGGGAGGTCGGGCTGGATGTTGAAAGAGGGACGCGTCACCAAGACAACGGCCGGGTAAGTATGAATTTCTTTTACTTTTACTCCGGAAAGGGCTGCCCCTTCTCTTTATCCTGCACTGATAGAGAGAAGGGGCTGCCGATTAGTGCAGTGCAATTTTGCAGCGAAAACGTGCCCGTAAATATGGGTGGAATACTGGTGACACCGGACCCGTATTTACGGGCACGGGTCCGTAAATACTGGTGCAATACGGGTCGAATACTTGTGACCAAGGACCCGTATTTACGCCAGTATTTACGGGAGGAAAAAAATAAGTTTGTGTGCATGAGGCCTCAGTCTGGCTATAGACCTCGAAACACATAGGTCCATCCAGAATGAAGAAATATCCTGTTTGTAAAACCAATACGCAACGCAACACACATAACATTTGCGGTTTTCATTGCGGAATTTTGAAACTACATTGAAGTCAATAGAGAAATTCCGCAATAAGTCCGCAACAAGTCCGCTACACGTCCGCAACAGCCAGTGTATGCTGCGGACACCAAATTCCGCACCGCAGCCTATGGTTCAGTACAGAATTTTAGACCTATTTAAAATAAAATAACCAACATAATTGGTTGGTATTTACTAAAATGGATCTCATTCTTCACAGTTGGAAACACGCAAAAAAATGGATTAAGCAAATGAACTGCCCATTGCCCTTCAGGCTACTCAGCAAAATACAGGCCACCATTTACAGCAGCTTGTAATCTGTCAGAGGGCTGGAGACCAACAACTGTTATAAAACAGCCTATATCTGCTGAAGGTTTGCAGAACACTGGTAGGAAATTTGACAATGCCCAGAGCTATTTAGACAATTTCCCAATATACTATTTAAAGCGACCCTCCTGGCTACGACTCACTAAGGCTCATTTGCCTCAGTATACGTGTTGCAATTACCTGATATTTTCCTTTTTCATACTGTGGTTTACTAGTCGTTACTTTGTGATCATTCCGCCCTGCTGTAATAGAAAACAGCTCTCCGTTCACTGACTTCTTAGTGGTCTTGTAATGTGATTGTGTTTATACTGCACACAGCAGCCAATCTGAAGAGACAGAGCTGCAGCAGAGAGGGAGGGAGCAGTAGCCTGAACCAATGATGAGACAGGAGGCGGATTTCAGACTACCTCAGACACCCTGTAGGCACTGCAGCTAAACAGTAATTACATATCACAGCCCTGCCCTAAAGAAGCTGAGCCAAAAAGCATCCATGCAGCAACCACATAGGAAAATAAAAAGCAGGTAACCGTGTCCTATATGACTTACATATAATTGTTTAACTCACGACTGGACAATTGCTTTAAATTAGAATGGTCATTCCTATAGTGAATTAAAGCTGCCTGTCGCTATAAGTGCTGGAAAAATAAAAGGGCCATGACTGCCAGAAGCAAAAGAAACAAAAATAAACACATTCTTTGTGTCCTGAAATTCGAAATGGCATCTTTATCCCTTTCAGGACTGAGACATTTTTGCTTTTTAATTTTCGTTTTTCACTCCCTGCCTTCAAAGAGCCATAACTTTTTTAAGCTGGGTTCACACTGAGTATTTTGCAGTAGGAAAATCTGCCTCAAAATTCCGTTTGGAATTTTGAGGCAGATTCTCCTCTGCCTGCACGTCGCGGCGTTTTTCGTCCGTGGCCATTGAGCGCGGCAGGCATAAAACGCAGTGGAATACGCATTCTCTGCCTCCCATTGATGTCAATGGGAGGTCAGAAACGTAAACGCCCGAAGATAGGGCATGTCCCTTCTTTTTCCCGCGAGCTGGTTTTCCGCTCCACCTCCCATTGATATCAATGGGAGGAATTTTCGGCCGTTTTCTGACGCGTTTTGCGGCACGGTTTCCGCGTCAAAAAACTCGTAAAAAAACTCAGTGTGAACTCCCCCTTACTATTTGTCAAAAGAGTGGTGCGAGGGCTTATTTTTTGTGGAAGGAGTTGTAGTTTCTTTTGGTACCATTTAAAGTACCATATAATGTACTGGGAAACTAAAAAAAAATTCTCTGCGGGATGAAATTGGAAAAAAATGGCAATTCCTCCATTGTTTTTTGGGTTTAGTTTTTACGGCTTTCAACGTGTGGTAAAATTGAGAACTTAACTTTATTCTGTGGCTCAATACGATTACGGTGATAACAAATTTATATGTTTTTTTTATATGTTTTTACTACTTTTACAAAGAAAAAAACAATTTGTTAAAAAAAGAAATGTTTTGTTTCACCACATTCTGAGAGGCAGAACATTTTAATTTTTTGTCGATTGAGCGGTGTGAGGGCTTATTTTACGTGGGATGAGCTGTTGTTTTTATTGGTGCCATTTTTTGGTACATACAAGTTTCTGATCACGTTTTATTAAAACATTTTTTAGAGCGAAGGTGACCAAAAAACAGCAATTTTGCCAAATTTTGCCAGAGGCGGGGCTTAACAGAGGCAGAGTGAAGGCAGACCTGGGGGCCTTCATTAGGGCCCTGGGCTGTCATGACAACCATCGGCACCCAGCGATCGCATCTCAGGGGGGCTGATCGCTGTTCCTGGCCGTTAGTCCCGGGCGTCAGCTGTAATACACAGCTGACACCCGCTGCGTATAGAGTGGGCTCAGCGCGTGAGCCCACTCCATGCATCACCGACCCGCACCAGAACGTGCTATTGCGTCGTGGTGTGTGAAGGGGTTTAGGAATTAAAAACCCTTCACTATCATACACAGCTATTCTAGATCACCAGGGATGGCATTAAAGGGGTTTTCCAGGATCGCCAAAAAACAAGCCAAGGGGGAAATGCCATCAAATAATAAAAGAAGCATAACTTACCTGCTTAATCCCATGACACTTTAGCACCGCCACTCCGGAGTTTCCTGACGGTCTCTTGTTGTAATTCAGCAGGAACCTTCATTGTTTACTTCCAGTGGATAAAATTCTGTCCATGGTCATGTGATGGACACACAGGTGCTGGGTTTATTAAAAGACACAGTTCTGACACACATACTGTAACTGTAACGAGCAGTGCACCGGTGTGTCCATCACATGACTATGGACAACATTTTATACCCTGGAAGTAAACAATGAATGTACCTATTGAATAGCAGCAAAAAGAGATCTTAAATAAATAATACAGAAAGTATATTGTAAAATTCTATCACTTTTAGGGTATGTTCACACGATGAGTGGCATTTACGTGTGAAAAGACAGACTGTTAACAGCTGCCTCGTTTCACACGTAAATGCTCCTCCTCGCATTTTGCGAGCCGTCTGAGACGCTCGTAAATCTTGAGCTGTGCTTCATTGAGTTCAATGAAGAACAGCTCAAATTACGTGGCAAAGAAGTGCCCTGCACTTCTTTGCCGAGGCAGTCCATTTACGCGTCGTCGTTTGACAGCTGTCAAACGACGACGCGTAAATGACAGGTTGTCTGCAGAATACGTCGGCAAACCCATTCAAATGAATGGGCAGATGTTTGCCGACGTATTGCAGCCCTATTTTCAGACGTAAAACGAGGCATAATACGCCTCGTTTACGTCTGAAAATAGGTCGTGTGAACCCAGCCTTAGGCTGGGTTCACACAACCTATTTTCAGTTGTAAACGAGGCGTATAATGCCTCGATTTACGCCTGAAAATACGGCTCCAATACGTCGGCAATCATCTGCTCATTCATTTGAATGGGTTTGCCGACGTACTGTGCCGACGACCTGTAATTTACGCGTCGTCGTTTGACAGCTGTCAAAAGACGACGTGTAAAATTACAGCCTCGACAAAAGAAGTGCAGGACACTTCTTGGGACGTTTTTGGAGCCGTTTTCTTATAGACTCTATTGAATACAGCTCCAAAAACGGCCGAAAAAACGGCGCGAAAACGGCGCGAAAACGGCGCGAAAAACGTGAGTTGCTCAAAAAACATCTGAAAATCAGGTGCTGTTTTCCCGTTTTTGGCTCAGTGTGTGAACATACCCTAAGGGTATGTGCACACAACCTCTTTCCAGACGTAATGGAGGCGTTTTACGCCTCGAATTATGTCTGAAAAAACGCCCCTAATACGCCTACAAACATCTGCCCATTGCTTTCAATGGGAATTACGATGTTATGTTCCCACGAGCCTTTATTTTACGCTTCGCTGTCAAAAAACGGAGCGTAAAAAGACGCTCCGTAAAAAGAAGTAGCATGTCACTTCTTGAGGCGTTTTTTGGAGCTGATTTTCCATTGAGGCTGGGTTCACACGACCTATTTTCAGACGTAAACGAGGCGTATTATGCCTCGTTTTACGTCTGAAAATACGTCTCCAGTACGTCGGTAAACATCTGCCCATTCATTTGAATGGGTTTGCCGACGTACTGTGCAGACGACCTGTAATTTACGCGTCGTCGTTTGACAGCTGTCAAACGACGACGCGTAAATGGACTGCCTCGGCAAAGAAGTGCAGGACACTTCTTTGCCACGTAATTTGAGCTGTTCTTCATTGAACTCAATGAAGCACAGCTCAAGGTTTACGAGCGTCTCAGACGCCTCGCAAAATGCGAGGAGGAGCATTTACGTGTGAAACGAGGCAGCTGTTTTCTCCTGAAAACAGTCTGTCTTTTCACACGTAAATGACAGCTAGCGTGTGAACATACCCTCAACACTATGGAAAACGCCTCAAAAAACTTCTGAAAAGAAGCCTCAATAGAAGCTCCAAATTTCATTGTCAGCTTCAAAAACGACAGAAAATCAGAGGCTGTTTTCTCTGAAATCAGCTCCGTATTTTTCAGACGTATTTTGTTAAGCGTGTGAACATACCCTTAATCTTACAAAAATAACATTTGGGAAAAACCCCTTTAATAAGTAAGTTATGCTTTTCTTATTATTTGACAGCATTTCCTCCCTTCGGCCCGTTTTTGCCGATCTCGGACAACCCCTTTAACTCCTTCACTACCCTAGATCAGCGACTCTCAAATTCATTCTTCAAGTATCTCCAACAGGTCATGTTTTCCTTATTATTGAACAGATGATATAATTATGCTAGGGGACGGGAGCCACACAGACGTGCGCAGGGGCCCTTAGTCATCTGTTTCCTTGCCTGCTGATGTTTTTTTTTTAATTCAGTGCTGACAGGGGAGACACATCACAACTCCTGCCATAAAGCACTGACAGGATACAGGATGCCATAAACAGCACCTAATGTATATTCTGACAGCTGACGCAGGGCAACAGCGTGTAAACTACAGCCCACAAAGGTTATTAATAGATCTTCTGTGCTTTCATGAGTCACTGGCAGAATGGACCTGGCGCTGGTGCTTTAGCAACATGGTGGTTTGGATAATGTAAAACTCTTTTATGTAACAGATTTGAATTGACCTTTCCTTATAAAACCAGAACCTGAAGCTAAGAGTTTGTAAAATAACTAGAGATTCATGTGCTGATTATACTGCATTAAACGGCAATTATCGGCTTGCGGAACAATGCATTGTATGTTTATTTCATCTTTTTCACACTGTATCGGGAATCGGTTTCCAAGCCTCAGGATGGTAGTTGCATAGCAACAGAGGCTGACTTAAAGGGGACGCAGCAATTGATAATATTTTTTGTTTGTGGAGATGAAGTTATCCGAGTTGTCACCACTGCTATGCCTTTAGGAAGAATTTTAAATACTTGAATTCTGTGACTAAGAAAACAATGATAATGAAAGGGGAATAAAGTCACCAAAATAATAAAACTATTGTGGCACGGACCAGTTCTGTAGAATAACATAGCAAAGTGTTTCTGATGAATGCTATAGGCTGGCTTTATAACTTTAGCATTTTATTTATGGCTAATGTATTAGTTTAGACACTATGACTGACAGGGAAGTTCAAAAGTATAAACTTATTATAATTGCATTTTTTTAATACTAAATGGTTTCTGTTCATAATTTAAAAAAAAAAAGGGAATTGAATACAAATGGAACTTGAGTACGAAGTACAGAAACATAAAGTCAAACCTTTCTCAGATCAATTATATATTAATTGGTGCAAAATGTATTATAACCCTCTATGCCGTTTACCATTAGATAAGAATCTAGTCCTTTTTCAATGCTATCATTGTATCTGCCATTACTACCTCTTGGGGTAGGGCATTCCATAGTTTGACTGCTGTAACTGTAAAGAACCCTTTCCTATATTGATGTCTGAAACTTTTTTCTTGCACACGCAATGAATGTCCCCTGGTCCTTTGTACAGTTCCTAGAAGGAATAAATCATGTGCCAGTTATTTGTATACTTATATATGTTAATAAGATCACCTCTAATGCATCTTTTGTCCAAGCTGAACAAGTCCAATTATAAAATATTATTTTATGTGCTTAGGCTCTGTTCACACTTGTGTCGTAGCTTCCGATAATAACGGAAACCTTAGCGCATACCCACATCTGTTGGACGATGGATATCAACATCGCACTGCAGACCCGACTGACTTACTATGGGGTCCATTGGGTTCTTCTGGTGTTGTGACAGGATATTGTATGGAATTTGTGATAGGGGATCATTCAATGAGGCTAATCTGTGTAAGGATACCCAATGCTTTTTCCACGTGGCAGCCGCATCAAGAAGTAACATGTCTTTTTTTTTGGGGCGACGTGGTTTATAGTTCCACGCATAGAAAATTCTGCACAGTATGAACAACAGGACAGTTTACCTTTTATATCAATGGGATAATTATGTAGGTGGGTTTCACGTATATTTCAGCGAAATACGCAAAAAAAGCTGCCATGTGAACATAGTCTAACTGTAAGCCTTAGAATTTGGCATTTCATTATTTACAGCTGAAAAAAGATGACGGTAATTATTTGTATAATAGAGCAAGCAGGCCCTCTAGTGGCTACAGTGGTGTAGTGCACAACCATTGATGAGGGGCACTACAGTAACTATATCAAAGGCTATGATTAGCCTTAAAGACTATGTAAACTTATTTTATTTTATAAAATGTATGTATTTTGTTCTTAAAAACATTTTTTTATAATTTAGGTGCACAATTGTACCCAATAAGGGAGCTGAGCAGTGTACATTTGTTGGCTTCAAATATATACACACACATGTCCTGTAATATATATGTAGTGCCCCCTCCCCCTCTGTTAACTATATGAGCCATTTAGCATACAGAGAGGAGCTGGCATGATATACGAACTCCCCTGTTTCTAAGGCGTCACAGAAGTGGGCTTCAGTTCTTCTGGGCCCCTGATTGGCACTAGTGGAGGCAATCGTTCATACTAGTTCAGCTTTGATAGACACTATGCAGACGCACCAATACTAATGGCCATTTCTTTATACAGTGGTCACATTTTTTGGTCAAATTGCAGGGCAGTTTGGATGATTATAAACTCCACTGCAGCTCTGTAGTCATATTACAAGCACGCAATAATGCGGCAATAGAGTTCTAGTCCATTGTATAACTAAACAACATTTTGTAATGCACTATTGTAATCAGTTCTTTATGGGTTTCAAAATCTCTGCTTACAGTCATAAAAAAGAATCCATAATTGTTTCCAATGGATGAAAACCACTCATAAGAATCACTCAGGACTTTTCATTGTTGGTGGCGCCAACTTTCAGATATTTGATTCAAGTACAGTTGTCTGTTTGGACAGAATATATATATATAGTATACCTCTGTGTACGCCTCTCAGGCATAAGTTTTAATAAGGCAGCCTAAGGAGAAGAAATGACATAAAGCGGACTTCTCTTGGTATAGGCCTTCAGTCAGCTGTTTAACCCCCTCCTTCTCAGGTTATTTATGCTAGCTCTCTACATCTTGCATAGAACCGAGGAGAGGGGGATGTGGCATCACCTCATACACCTTATTCTTAGGGTATGTTCACACGGCCTATTTACGGACGTAATTCGGGCGTTTTTGCCCCGAATTACGTCCGAAAATAGCGCCTCAATAGCGCTGACAAACATCTGCCCATTGAAAGCAATGGGCAGACGTTTGTCTGTTCACACGAGGCGTATATTTACGCGCCGCTGTCAAATGACGGCGCGTAAATAGACGCCCGCGTCAAAGAAGTGACCTGTCACTTCTTTGGCCGTAATTGGAGCCGTTATTCATTGACTCCAATGAATAGCAGCGCTAATTACGGCCGTAATTGACACGGTGTTCAAGCGCCTGCACATGCCGTTACGGCTGAAATTACGGGGATGTTTTCAGGCTGAAACATCCCCGGAATTTCAGCCGTAACGGACGCCCTCGTGTGAACATACCCTTAAGCTTGGATTCTGGCGTCAGGAATTTTGCTCATGGGAAGTTTTGGTGCTCAACCCAACTCCAGGGCCACATAGTACAACCTGGGCTGCAGGTATGCCGTTGGAAGTAGCCGCATCTACACGCATGTTGACTATAGGAACAATTAGACCAGAGACATTAAACAGTTTACCAGAAAACCAATATAAATCTGTTGGGACTGCCACAGTTAAACAAGACACATACAGGACGCTGTTTGTTTTCACAACAATTAACATAGAAATTACCTCATAAAGTTCAAGAGGGAAATTGCACGCCTGAAATAAAGAGGAAAATGAAAAAGTGTGGGAATAGTGAAGAAAAAAGTTAATTCAGGAAACACAAATATTGATAAGGTGAATAAAGAATAAAAAAAGAACTGATATATCAACCTGGTGACTAAAAGCTGATGAGAAAAGTAATTGCTAATTGAAATGTTTGTAGACCAAGAGGTTTAGTATTGCATGTACCATATAAACCCATGTATGGCGCAGCTCACAAAAATTGGCATTATTCAATTAATATTAACTCAGTACGGTTCCTAGTTGTGTCAGTCTAAAATAAGCCATCAATACAAAATTAGTTCACTTGCATGTCTATGAGCACACTTTTAGTCTACAGGTGATCCTATGAGTACAATATTATCTCACGTGTATTCATCTGAACATGTGAGCCCACATGTATGCCTAATAATACAATACAAGCTCACATGTATCCCTATGAGTACAATATTATCTCACGTTTATTCATCTGAACACGTAAACCCACATGTATGCCTAAGAATAGAATACAATACAAGCTCACATGTATGTCTATGAGTACAGTATTATCTCACATGTATCCCTATGATTACAATATTATTTCACATGTATGCCTATGAGTACAGTATAATCACACATGTATGCCTATAAGTTTAATATTAGCTGACATGTGTGCCTATGAGTATGATATTAGCTCACGTGTACCTAAGAATACAATACGAGCTCACATGTATGTCTATGAGTCTAGTATTAGCTCACATGTGTGCCTATGAGTACAATATTAGCTCATGTGCCTATGAGTACACTAGTATTAGCTCACATATGTGCCCATGAGTACAATATTATTTCACATGTATCCCTATAAGTACAATATTAGCTCACATGTATGCCTATGAATATAATATTAGCTCACATGTATGCCTGAGTAGAGTATAATCTCAAATGTATCTCTATGAGTAAAATATTAGCTCACATGTATGCCTAGACTTACAATATTATCTCACATGTATGCCTAAAGTTACAATATTAGCTCACATGTATTCCTAAAGTTACAATATTAGCTCACATGTATGCATAAAGTTACAATATTAGCTCACATGTATGCCTAAAGTCACAATATTAGCTCACATGTATGCCTAAAGTTACATTATTAGCTCACATGTATTCCTAAAGTTACAATATTAGCTCACATGTATTCCTAAAGTTACAATATTAGCTCACATGTATGCCTAAAGTTACAATATTAGCTCACATGTATGCCTAAAGTTATAATATTAGCTCACATTTAATCCTAAAGTTACAATATTAGTTCACATGTATGCCTTTGTGTACAATATTAGTCCAAATGTGTGCCTACGAGTAAAATTGTATCTCACATGTATGCCTATGAGTACAATATTCACTTATGTGTATGCCTATAAGTACAATAATATCTCACCTGTATGCCTATTATGAGTATAATATTAGCCGACATGTGTGTTTATGAGTACAATATTATTCACATGTATCCCTATGAATACAATATTAGCCTAACTGTACAGTATACCTAAGAGTACAATATTAGCTCACATGAATGCCTATAAGTACAATATTAGCTCACGTGTGCCTTTGAGTACAAGCATATCTCACATGTATCCCTATGTGTACAGTATTAGCTCACAGGTATAACTACAAATACATTATTATCATCAGTAATACATCAGTATATCATCGGTGCGGGTCTGACACCCAAACCCCGCACCGATCAACTGCTCCAGCTGCCTGCGGCACCGATGTAATTGCACAGTATGCAATGTACGGAGCCGGAAGCAGTTGGCTCCATACTTAGAATAGCGGCCGTGCTGCTGAACTGCAACTCTTCTCCTATTCATTTGAATAGGAGCAGAGCTGCAGTACAGCTCGGCCCCTATTCTGTGGCCGGAGCCATCTGCTCTCGGCATGGACATCCGGTACCCGAAGGCAGCCGGAGCAGCTGATCGGTGCGGGGTCCAGGTCTCGGACCCCCAACGATCATATATTGATGACCTTTCCGGTGGATAGGTCATCAGTAACTTGAAGCTGATAAATTGCTGCACAGCGTGATATCACATAACAAAAGCCATTGAAAAAGTCAAGTTAAAGTTTCCTGCTACTGTGAATATAATGCATTAAATGTCAAGATAAAAATGGCTACCTCTATATGTCTTTGAGCAAATTATTAGCTTACATGTATAACTGCGTAGAGTATTAGCTCACATGTATTACTGTCAGTACATGAATACAATAAAACTTTGCTATTTATTCCATGAGAAAAGACTATCAGAGATATTTATTAGACCCTTCCCTCATATTAGCCCATATTATGAGTTCTCCTATTGAAATTGTTTACAAACTGTGTAACTATGGCCCAAAACAGCATAATTCCAGATTTATTTTATTTAGTTTTTTTGTTTAGAATCTTCCCAATGTCTGTTTGATCAACAAATTAAGGCCAGTTTCACGCGAGCGCAATAGGCACCTATTAAGCTTTTAGTTTGTCATTACACCCACATTTGGGCCTGGGATTTGTGACTGTAAGGCTGGGTTCACACGACCTATTTTCATGCGTAAACGAGGCGTATTATGCCTCGATTTACGCCTGAAAATACGGCTCCAATACGTCGGCAAACATCTGCCCATTCATTTCAATGGGTTTGCCCATGTACTGTGCCGACGACCTGTAATTTTACGCGTCGCTGTCAAAAGACGGCGCATAAAAAAACAGCCTCGTCAAAGAAGTGCAGGACACTTCTTTGGATGTAATTGGAGCCGTTTTTCATTGATTCCAATGAAGAACAGCTCCAAATTACGGCTGTAATTGACGCCTCGCAAAAGACGAGTCCGAGCAATTACGTCTGAAATTACGGGGCTGTTTTCTCCTGAGAACAGCTCCATAGTTTCAGACGTAATGGTCGATATCGTGTGCACATACCCTAATACAGCTACATTTGTGAATCTGAACTTAGTGCGTAGGTGACAATAGAAGCAAAAGTGATCTGTGTGACAATGCCATCTTCCCCGCTCAGTCTGACATTTGATTGACAGGGTGACAAGGGGGTCTGGCTGTGTATAAACGACTATTACATCAGTAACTGGAAAAGATTCAAAACCTGCTGCAGTCCTCCCCAGTGCATCTAGATGGAAAGCTAAAAGAGTATTCTTCATGGAAGATGTGTGCATAGAGGGTGTGAGACAATCCTTTCAGCAGCTTAAAGAGAAGTTTGTTTTTGCTAATGAATTTGACTTGCCCTAACTTCAGCTTAGGCATGCTCTTCAGAGTCAGTTCCCGGGTGACTTGCTTAGTGAGGAAACCTTCCCTATCTCTAAATATTTGGTAACCACCCCAGGCCGTAAGGCGATTTCTATTCTTTATAGTGACTTATTGTCCTTCTGACATAAGAGTACCTATCTCACCGCCAGATCTCATTGGGACGCGGAAGTGGGGAGTTTAATGGTGGAAGAGTGGTCCTTGGCTCTAGCCTCTCCGAAACATGTGTCCCCTAATCATAATGAGAGGATGGCCCATATTTATATATTACACAGATCAAACATGACTACCAGTAGACAGTATAATGAAACCTGGATTTCTGGATATTTTTTCCCAATGTCCTCTGGTCCCCCTTTAATTTATTGTTGTCCTGCCCTGTTCTTAGAGGCTACTGGGAACAAATCCACAAATTTCTTCATGATCACATAGGAGTTACAGTTGCAGATGACCTCAAGGTTTGTCTCCTGTTAATTGATCTGGGATCAGTCCCCTCTCTGACTGACCGCACCTTTCTCTGTGAGACTGTCTACCATACTAGGAAAACTATAGCAAAGTTTTGGATCTCCCCTTCCCCTTCTGAACTTAAGGATTGGATACACTCAATTAATCACGCTTTGCAATTGAAAAAATTGATCTTTAAGCATAGAAATAAAGTAGTTACATTTCATAAAATCTGCGATAGGTGGGTGAGTTCCCCTCTGACCCTTTCGTCCAGGTACCCCACAGCTGAGGAATTTTATGTCATGGCATCTTCCTTAGTCTGTCTGTGGCCCTTACTTAGCTACCCGGGTGTCCCATTTTTATATGCCTTTATAGGTTGTGATGGATAGCAATTCTTTGCTTAAAACACACTGCAAGTACTTTATTTTTTGTTTTTCAAATTTTTTTTGTTCTTTTGTTTTTCGAATTAACGGTATGCTGTGAATGCAGTGAATGGCTTATCTCTGACTTTTTGTGCGATGGGATAGTTAATGCTGATTTGTTCTTAAATGTTTGTCTCCTATCCTTCTTTAATCCCCTAACAAATCCCTGTTACTCCAGGACTATATAAGGCACCTCCTTAGATCACCTGGTGCCTGAGCAACTTTGGTGGAACTTAGTTGCTTCTTGCTAAGGTTCCTGTTTGCATCCTGGTTCCAGTCCGCACCTGCTCTCTGTTATCAGCCTGTATCCAGATATCTGTTGTCAGCCTGTATCCAGCTATACGTTACTAGCCTTTATCCAGCTATCTGCTATCAGCCTGTATCCAGCTATCCGCTATCAGCCCGTATCCAGCTATCTGTTATTAGTCTGTATCCAGCTATATGCTACCAGTCTGTATCCAGCTATCCTCTACCAGCCTGTATCCAGCTATCCGCTTTCAGCCTGTATCCAGCTATCTGTTATTAGTCTGTATCCGGGAAAAGTCGTCATGAAGTCTGGACTAGATGGAGAAGAGGAAAAAAAACTACGTCGTTACCTGTGAGTCACTAGATTTATAGACAATCTGTCATCTCTACTGACATGTTTATTATAGGAAATCCTTGTATTTCACAAAGTCTTTGTGCAGTCCAGGACTGATAGACAAATAAGTGTTACTATTCCCCTTGTCAGGAGAATGTTTCCCTACACGGTGCGATACTGTCAGCGATGGTTGGAGACTGTTAGTATGTGGGGACACAGCCTTTTGACAAGGGGAGTAGTAACACCCATTTGTTAATGTCTGGACAAAAAGGAAGTGTTAACAATAGTTACAGGGCGGCGGTGGAGAAGGGGGTCCCAACTATGGGTAACAGCCCAGGGCCTATGGTCTACTTAATCCGCCACTGGTTACCAGCTATTCACTACCAACCTGTATCCAGCTATCCGATATCAGCCTGTATCCAATTATCCGCTATCAGCCTGTAACCAGATATTCACTACCAGCCTGTATCCAGTTATCCACTACCAGCCTGTATTCAGCTATCCACTATCAGCCTGTATCCAGCTATCCACTATCAGCCTGTATCCAGCTATCTGTTATTAGTCAGTATCCAGCTATATGCTACCAGTCTGTATCCAGCTATCCACTACCAGCTTGTATGCAGCTATCTGTTATTAGTCTGTATCCAGCTATCCGCTATTAGCCTGTATCCAGATATCTGTTATTAGTCGGTATCCAGCTATACACTACCAGTCTGTATCCAGCTATCCACTACCAGCCTGTATCCAGCTTTCCGCTATCGGCCTGTATCCAGTAATCTATTATTAGTCTGTATCCAGCTATCCACTACCAGTCTGTATCCAGCTATCCACTACCAGCCTGTATCCAGCTATCCACTACCAGCCTGTCTCCAGCTATCCACTACCAGCCTGTATCCAGCTATCCGCTATCAGCCTGTATCCAGCTATCCACTACCAGCCTGTATCCAGCTATCCGCTATCAGCCTGTATCCAACTATACGCTATCAGCCTGTTACCGGCTATTCACTACCAGCCTGTATCCAGTTATCCACTACTAGCCTGTATCCAGCTATCCACTATCAGTCTGTATCCAGCTATCCACTATCAGCCTGTATCCAGCTATCCGCTATCGGCCTGTATCCAGCTATCTGTTATTAGTCTGTATCCAGCTATCTGCTGTCAGCCTGTATCCAGCTATCCGCTGTCAGCCTGTATCCAGCTATCTGTTATTAGTCTGTATCCAGATATATGCTACCAGTCTGTATCCAGCTATCCACTACCAGCCTGTATCCAGCTATCCACTATTGGCCTATTTCCAGCTATCTGTTATTAGTCTGTATGCAGCTATCCGCTGTCAGCCTGTATCCCGCTGTCTGCTATCAGTCTGTATCCAGCTATCTGTTATTAGTCTGCATCCAGATATATGCTACCAGTCTGTATCCAGCTATCCACTACCAGTCTGTATCTAGCTGTCCACTACCAGCCTGTATCCAGCTATCCACTATTGGCCTGTTTCCAGCTATCTGTTATTAGTCTGTATGCAGCTATCCGCTGTCAGCCTGTATCCCGCTGTCTGCTATCAGTCTGTATCCAGTTATCTGTTATTAGTCTGTATCCAGCTATCCACTACCAGTCTGTATCCAGCTATCCCCTACCAGTCTGTATCCAGCTATCCACTACCAGCCTGTATCCAGCTATCCACTACCAGCCTGTATACCAGATATCCGCTATCAGCCTGTATCCAACTATCCGCTATCAGCCTGTATCCAACTATCCGCTATCAGCCTGTATCCAGCTATCCACTACCAGCCTGTATCCAACTATCCGCTATCAGCCTGTATCCAGCTATCCACTACCAGTCTGTTACCAGCTATCCACTACCAGTCTGTATCCAGCTATCCACTACCAGCCTGTATCCAGCTATCCACTACCAGCCTGTAACCAGCTATTCACTACCAGCCTGTATCCAGTTATCCACTACTAGCCTGTATACAGCTATCCACTATCAGTCTGTATCCAGCTATCCACTATCAGCCTGTATCCAGCTATCTGTTATTAGTCTGTATCCAGCTATATGCTACCAGTCTGTATCCAGCTATCCACTACCAGCCTGTATCCAGCTATCTGTTATTAGTCTGTATCCAGCTATCCGCTATCAGCCTGTAACCAGCTATCCGCTATCAGTCTGTATCCAGCAATCAGCTATCAGCCTGTATCCAGCTATCCGCTATCAGCCTGTATCCAGCTATCCGCTATCAGTCTGTATCCAGCTATCCGCTATCAGCCTGTATCCAGCTATCTGCTATCAGTCTGCATCCAGCTATCCGATATCAGCCTGTATCCAGCTATCTGTTATTAGTCGTATCCAGCTATCCACTACCAGCCTGTATCCAGTTGTCCGCTATCGGCCTGTATCCAGCTATCCGCTATCAGTCTGTATCCAGCTATCCGCTATCAGTCTGTATCCAGCTATCCGCTATCAGTCTGTATCAAGCTATCCGATATCAGCCTGTATCCAGCTATCTGTTATTAGTCGTATCCAGCTATACGCTACCAGTCTGTATCTAGCTATCCACTACCAGCCTGTATCCAGCTGCCCGCTATCGGCCTGTATCCAGCTATCTGTTACTAGTCTGTATCCAGCTATATAGAAAATGAAAGAAAGGAGGAAACCTCCAGCTCACCGGTTCTGCATCTCGGGTTGAACACCTCGCTCAGATCCCTGTGACGGCCCGCAGTAGGAAATGCAGGAAAAGAGAGAAAAATGATCCAGCGCTGTGTGAGTTTTAAAATGTCAAGGTGGTAGATGATGCGGGCAAGTGACCAAGCCTACGCGTTTCGAACACGTACGGTGTTCTTATTCATGGCAAAAGAAATATTTTGCGTAGGCTCGGGCCAATGGCGGATTATAATATGGGCGGTTCGGGTGGTCGCCCGGGGCCCGAGGCTGCCAGGGGGCCCATCGCGGCCCGAACCGCACACAAACTTCAAAAACTAAGCAGCGCTGCAGCGCTGCCCGCTTCCAACCGAATCTGCGTCCGCAGGACGCAGATTAAGTTAGGTTGAATGCTGGAGCCTCGCCCCAGCATTCACTCTGCCGTGAGCGGCTCGGTGCAGGCAGGCGCGATGTAGTGACGTCATCGCGCCTGTCTGCACGGAGTCACTCACAGCACAGTGCAGAGGAGGAGAAGCATCCCCCACCGTCGTGGGAACCGGGATAGGTAAGTAATTATGTTTTCTTTTTTATTAGGTACGTACATATGGGGCATTATACTGTGTCGGCTATGGGGCATTATGCTGTGTCAGCTATGGGGCATTATACTGTGTCGGCTATGGGGCATTATACTGTGTCGGCTATGGGGCATTATGCTGTGTCAGCTCTATGGGGCATTATACTGTGTCAGCTCTATGGGGCATTATGCTGTGTCAGCTATGGGACATTATACTGTCTCGGCTATGGGGCATTATACTGTGTCGGCTATGGGGCATTATACTGTGTCGGCTATGGGGCATTATACCGTGTCAGCTATGGGGCATTATACTGTGTCGGCTATGGGTATGTTCACACGGCCTATTTACGGACGTAAATCGGGCGTTTTTGCCCCGAATTACGCCCGAAAATAGCGCCTCAATAGCGCTGACAAACATCTGCCCATTGAAAGCAATGGGCAGACGTTTGTCTGTTCACACGAGGCGTATATTTACGCGCCGCTGTCAAAAGACGGCGCGTAAATAGACGCCCGCGTCAAAGAAGTGACCTGTCACTTCTTTGGCCGTAATTAGAGCCGTTATTCATTGACTCCAATGAATAGCAGCGCTAATTACGCCCGTAATTGACGCGGCGTTCAAGCGCCTGCACATGCCGGTACGGCTGAAATTACGGGGATGTTTTCAGGCTGAAACATCCCCGTAATTTCAGCCGTAACGGACGCCCTCGTGTGAACATACCCTATGGGGCATTATGCTGTGTCAGCTATGGGGCATTATACTGTGTCACCTCTATGGGGCATTATACTGTGTCAGCTATGGGGCATTATACTGTGTCACCTCTATGGGGCATTATACTGTGTTGGCTATGAGGCATTATGCTGTGTCAGCTATGGGGCATTATGCTGTGTCAGCTATGGGGCATTATGCTGTGTCAGCTATGGGGCATTATACTGTGTCAGCTATGGGGCATTATACTGTGTCGGCTATTGGGCATTATACTGTGTCGGCTATGGGACATTATACTGTGTCGGCTATGGGGCATAAGGGTATGTTCACACGGCCAAATTTCAGACGTAAACGAGGCGTATTATGCCTCGTTTTACGTCTGAAAATATGGCTACAATACGTCGGCAAACATCTGCCCATTCATTTGAATGGGTTTGCCGACGTACTGTGCAGACGACATGTTATTTACGAGTCGTCGTTTGACAGCTGTCAAACGACGACCCGTAAATTTACTGCCTCGGCAAAGAAGTGCAGGACACTTCTTTGCCACGTAATTTGAGCCGTTCTTCATTGAAATCAATGAAGCACGGCTCAAGGTTTACGAGCGTCTCAGACGCCTCGTAAATTACGAGGAGGAGCTTTTACGTGTGAAACGAGGCAGCTGTTAACAGTCTGTCTTTTCACACGTAACTGCCTCTCAGCGTGTGAACATACCCTTATACTGTGTCGGCTATGGGGCATTATACTGTGTCGGCTATGGGGCATTATACTGTGTCGGCTATGGGGCATTATACTGTGTCGGCTATGGGGCATTATACTGTGTCGGCTATGGGGCATTATACTGTGTCGGCTATGGGGCATTATACTGTGTCGGCTATGGGGCATTATACTGTGTCGGCTATGGGGCATTATACTGTGTCACCTCTAAGGGTATGTTCACACGCTGAGAGGCAGTTACGTGTGAAAAGACAGACTGTTAACAGCTGCCTCGTTTCACACGTAAAAGCTCCTCCTCGTAATTTACGAGGCGTCTGAGACGCTCGTAAACCTTGAGCCGTGCTTCATTGATTTCAATGAAGAACGGCTCAAATTACGTGGCAAAGAAGTGCCCTGCACTTCTTTGCCGAGGCAGTAAATTTACGCGTCGTCGTTTGACAGCTGTCAAACGACGACGCGTAAATAACAGGTCGTCTGCACAGTACGTCGGCAAACCCATTCAAATGAATGGGCAGATGTTTGCCGACGTATTGCAGCCCTATTTTCAGACGTAAAACGAGGCATAATACGCCTCGTATACGTCTGAAATTTGGCCGTGTGAACATACCCTTAGGGTATGTTCACACGTCGTCAACAAAAACGTCTGAAAATCCAGAGCTGTTTTCAAGGGAAAACAGACCCTGCTTTTCAGACGTTTTTTTACCAACTCGCATTTTTCGCTGCGTTTTTGGCGCCGTTTTCGCGGCGTTTTTTACGTCTGTTTTTGGAGCTGTTTTCATTGGAGTCTATGAGAAAACAGCTCCAAAAACGTCCAAAGAAGTGTCCTGCACTTCTTTTGACGAGGCTGTATTTTTACGCGTCGTCGTTTGACAGCTGTCAAACGACGACGCGTAAATAACAGGTCGTCTGCACAGTACGTCGGCAAACCCATTCAAATGAATGGGCAGATGTTTGCCGACGTATTGGAGCCGTATTTTCAGACGTAAAACGAGGCATAATACGCCTCGTATACGTCTGAAATTTGGCCGTGTGAACATACCCTTAGGGGCATTATACTGTGTCAGCTATGGGGCATTGTACTGTGTCAGCTATGGGGCATTATACTGTGTCGCAGCTATGGAGGCATTATACTGTGTGGAGACAGCTATGGAGGCATTATACTGTGTCGCAGCTATGGAGGCATTATACGGTGTCGCAGCTATGGAGGCATTTTACTGTGTCGCAGCTATGGAGGCATTTTAGGGTATGTTCACACGTAGTCAACCAAAACGTCTGAAAATCCAGAGCTGTTTTCAAGGGAAAACAGACCCTGCTTTTCAGACGTTTTTTTACCAACTCGCATTTTTCGCGGCGTTTTTCGCGCCGTTTTCGCGGCGTTTTTTACGTCCGTTTTTGGAGCTGTTTGCATTGGAGTCTATGAGAAAACAGCTCCAAAAACGTCTGAAAGAAGTGTCCTGCACTTCTTTTGACGAGGCTGTATTTTTACGAGTCGTCGTTTGACAGCTGTCAAACGACGACGCGTAAATAACAGGTCGTCTGCACAGTACGTCGGCAAACCCATTCAAATGAATGGGCAGATGTTTGCCGACGTATTGGAGCCGTATTTTCAGACGTAAAACGAGGCATAATACGCCTCGTATACGTCTGAAATTTGGCCGTGTGAACATACCCTAACTGTGTCGCAGCTATGGAGGCATTTTACTGTGTCGCAGCTATGGGGGCATTATACTGTGTCGCAGCTATGGAGGCATTTTACTGTGTCGCAGCTAAGGAGGCATTTTACTGTGTCACCTCTATGGGGCAGTAGTAACACCCATTTGTTAATGTCTGGACAAAAAGGAAGTGTTAACAATAGTTACAGAGCGGCGGTGGAGAAGGGGGGCCCAACTATGGGTAACAGCCCAGGGCCTATGGTCTACTTAATCCGCCATTGGCTCGGGCACTTGCCTGCATCATCTACCACCTTCAGACTGCGTCTCTGTTCTATTTTTAACATTATTTGTCTCCAATAAAAGTGGGAACGGAATATCCCTTTTAAAACTCACACAGCGCTGGATCATTTTTCTCTCTTTTTCTGTATCCAGCTATATACTACCAGTCTGTATCCAACTATCCACTATCAACCTGTAACCAGCTACTCACTACCAGCCTGTATCCAGTTATCCACTACCAGCCTGTATCCAGTTATCCACTATCAGCCTGTATCCAGCTATCCACTATCAGCCTGTATCCAGCTATAGACTATCAGCCTGTATCAAGGTATCCGCTATCAGCCTGTATCCAGGTATCCGCTATCAGCCTATATCCAGCTATCCGCTATCAGCCTATATCCAGCTATCCACTACCAGCCTGTATCCAGCTATCTGTTATTAGTCTGTATCCAGCTATATGCTACCAGTCTGTATCCAGCTATACATTACCAGCCTGTATCCAGTTATATATTACCAGTCTGTATCCAGCTATCCATTACGAGTCTGTATCCAGCTATCCAGTATCAGCCGCTATCCAGCTATTTGTTATCTGTCTGTATCTAGCTATCAGCTACCAACTAGCCACCTGCTACCAGTCTATATCAAGCTATTCGCTGCAAGTCTGCATTCTGCTACCTGATACCAGTTTGTATCCTGGTACGCGCCATCAGTCTGCATCACGCTTTTTACTGCCAGTCTGCAACCAACTACCTGAAACGACTCTGAGGCCTCCTGCCTATTATGAACTCTGTCTTCTGATCCTCCTCCATCTACCAGTGCCTGCACCCTCGGTGTGCTACACCGTTGTATCCTGGACCCATGAGCCAGCCGCTACTCACACTGGGACGATCTCAAGAGGTAGTGACCTGGTAGTCTCCCCGCAGCGAAGTCCAAATCTCTGTAGGTTAAAGGGTAAAGTCCCAGGAGGCTTCTTAAATAACGCCCTTAGACGTGGTCCTAAGTCAAACCAGTGGAGTAGCACAGTACGTCCACAACCCGCGGGTCATAACAGTAATAAATATCTGTATAATCTCATCTACTAAATAGAAAAACGTATGCATTGTTGGAGCTGGACTTTTAATCTTTCCAAAATCACATGTCTTGCTGCAGGGACGGACTAAAAGAACTGAAGACCAAGAATAATTGCCCCTTTTGCCATCTTCATAATTCAGCTCCTCTGAAATTATATTTGGTTTTATTAAAGAGTGTGTAATTTACTTGAAATGTAAATGCATTTATAAATTAAATTAGTAAGTAACGAATGGACTTTATTTTCTGTAACTTCAATACTATATGTGCCCTCTGCTGGTCTTTTCAGGGGCAAATTTGTATGATAAAATGTTCTTATGGAGGATATAAGCAAAAGCTACAGATGTCTATAGTATTTACCTGCAACACATCAGTTATATGGTCACACGCTCAATATATTTTCTAAATGTGGACACTTTATCAAAGCTGGGGTTAACCCCTTACACACTTTCCAAGTCATTGCTAACTGCAGGGAGACTTTTGGTCTCTTTAGCCAAGAACATATCTATCCTGTCAAAAGAAGAAAGGTTCTGGTATCATTTTAATTACTGCTAATTAAATATATTAAATCTATTTAGTCAGAGATGGATTGAGGCAATTCATATTCAATTGAGATTTTGAAAATTACAAAAATAAAATAATATACATATCTACAACCAAAATTATTTTAATGATTAATGAACATAGTTCTAGGAAATCATTGACTCTTACACTATTAGGCAGCTTGATACTTTTATTTCAGCCACAAGGGGGCGAAACAGTTCTTACATTCGGTTGTATTTGAGTTGCAAAACAGTCATAGGCTGCTGTGTATAGTAACAATATACTAGTACTTTTTAGGGAGAATACATGTTTTCACATTATAAAGTACATAAATAATATATCTAGTTCCGCAATTATTAATTGTCTCATAATGACAAGTATAAAATGTGAAAATGTATTTTTATAGCATGAGTGCGTTCAATTGTTTGTAGTGTCTGGTTTAAGTTTGGAGAGTGTGCACAATTTTCTTGACATTTTCTCCCCTATTTTAATATTTTCCCTTATGATCTTTTGGCTAACTTTATAATGGATATGACCTATATATGAATAGTTTGTGTTTGTATGGAGGTTAGATGTGACAAAATACTGGAAGCATTCCCAATATATTATTATGGAGTATACTAGATGGGTAGACTGTGAAACCTATTGCCTGTTGCACACGACCGAGTGCCATTCGGGCCATTTTTCACGGCATCCGAATGGCACCCGATAGTTTTCACGGACCCATTCAATTTAGCGGGAGAATCGGGTCTGTGAAAATGGACCCGACTGGCACACACTGTTGTGTCCATAAAGCATTAGTGGGTGAATTGGGTCCGTGAAAACTTTCCGATCCGTGGAAAGATAGGACATATCCTATCATTCCATGGATCATTGACGGGACCCGGCCGGCACACACGGTCGTGTGCATGAGGCATTACTGTACAAAGTTTCTGAATATTATTTATGAGATGGTTATAATGAACTGAAAGAAACGAAAAGGTTCTATACAGATAAACTGTGAGATGCAGCATTGCAGCTAAATGGGGCTCACATTAAAGCGAATGGGGCTGAGCTGCAAAACCAGACACAACCTATGGACTGGTGTTTTTCTAATCCTGGACAACACCTTTAAAACGTATCATTTTACCATAGATGTAAATATTATCATTAACAATTGTAAAAATCATTTGGATTGTTGCAAAAATTGCACCAATAACCCTGATATGACCGCAACGTGTGAGCACAATCTTAGGTTGGGTATTCACACACATTTCTGACCAATCAGACCAATTTCAGTATATATAATATTGGTCTAAGTTGGCCATTTACACACAGATATTTTGTTAGCATATTATCAATAATCGCCTATTCCTCATCTTTTTTGATCTTCGTAAAATAATACACTGCTACTTTCTAGAATAGTGTTGTCTTTCAGATGCTGTTTACAGCCATAATGACAATAGTGACTAGCAGACAAATATTTTTAACCCCTAAAGGACACGGCCAATCTTTGTTTTTTAATTTTAGGTTTTTTTTCTCCCTGCCATACAAAAGCCATAAGTTTTTTATTTTTTTATCGACATAGACGTATGAGGCCTTATTTTTAGGGACAAGTTGTAGTTTTTCATGGCACTCTTGATTGTACCGCATAATGTGCTGGAAAGCTGATGAGGATCCGGAACTGCAGCCAGTCCTCTATTAACTCAGAAGATCTTACAATTCCCTAATAGGGTAATTGAAAATAGTTTTTATAAGCCAGACAACTACTTTAAGCAGGATAGATCAGTGTTGTGGCAGATTTCAATCAGATCAATAGGTCATTTACACGCCAATACAGATTGATATTGGTCTGAATGGATAGGATTTGGCCAGAAATCTGTACATGTAAATGTACCAATAAGTAATTAGTGGTGAATGCTACAATGCATGATATTTTACATGGTATAAACCATTCTGATAATACAGGTGCAAGAAAAAGTAAATGAATCCTTTGGAATTACCTGGATTTCTGCATTGATTACTAATAAAATGTGGTCTGATTATTTCTAAGTTGCAATTATAGACAAACACAATTTAACAAAACTTATAACACACAAATAGTTTTAGTGTTGATGTCTTTTATTGAGAATATTGAGAAAACCACCCACAGACGTATGATGCTGACAAAGGCTACAAGAGCATTGCTAAAGACCTGGGTGTACAGCAAACAACGGCTACACAAAATTTCTACAAACTGAGAAAATTCAGGACGGTTGTTACTCTCCCGAAGACTGGGTGTCCTGTTAAGATCACTCCAAGAGGACAACAGCAATCCTGAAAGAGGTGAGAAAGAACCCAAGGATAACAGCAAAAGACCTACTAGACAATTTACAAACTTTAAAAACCTCTGTTCAAGTGTCAACTATTAGAAAAACAAAGAACAAGAACTGTATTCATGGAAGGACACTACAAAGAAAGCGGCTCTGTCCAAAAAAACATTGCGGCCCGTCTTAAGTTTGCTCGAGACCACCTGAATATTATACAATGCTTCTGGGAGAAAGTTCCATGGACAGATGAGATACAAGTTGAACTCTTTAGCACAAATGCACAGCCCTATGTTTGTAGAAAAAAGAACATTGCACGCCAACACCAAAACCTCATCCCAGCTGTGAAGCATGGTGGAGGGAGCAGCATGGTCTGGGGCTGCTTTGCTGCCTTGGGGTCTGGACGTCTTGCGATCATTGAGGGAAGAATGAATTTAGAGGTGTATGAAAACATTTTACAGAATGTAAGGGCAGAACTTCATGATCTCAATCTAAAGAGATGTTGGGTGATACCACGAGACAATGACCCAAAGCCCACAAGTAAAGAAATTTTTGAAAAAGAAGAAGATTTGTGTTTTGGAATTGCCGCCCTATCAAAATACTGTGGCATGACCTGTAGAGAGCTGTACATGCAATTCATCCCAGAAATATTAATGAACTGAAGCACATTTATAGGGAGGAATGATCTCAAATTCCTCCTCAATGAGGTGCAAATATTAATTGCAGCTTCGGGAAACGTTTGGTGGAGGTGATTACTGCTAAAGGGGAACTACAGGTCATTAAATCCAAGGGTTCACTTCATTTCCCTGCGCTGCGGATATTTACTCAATGGGCTCAATAAAAGACATGAACAGTCCAACTGTTTGTGTGTTATTAGTTTTGTTAGATTGTGTTTGTCTATAATTGTGACTTAGATAACAATCAGACCACATTAATCAATGCAGAAGTCCATGTCATTTCAAAGGGTTCACTTACTTTTACTTGCAACTGTATTTTACAAGTACAGATATAGCTGGCTGAATATTTAGTTTAACTATTTACCACCAGCATATACATCATAATTACACACTGAGATAACATAACTGAGTAGGTTTACCTGAAGTCCTTGGAAAACTCAGTTCTCTTACATTGACAAACTCAGCTCTGCTACGGCTGTATAATAGGAAACTGCTATTTAGTTTGCTATACAAGTAACATTCTTAATATATCAATATATTCCTGAAAAAACTCCAAACTGGATGTTTGTTTTAAGCACTAGTATCATGCTTAATAACTAGAGAAGACATGTGCTGAGTCATATGAAGTGTATCGTGGGTGTATGTAGGATATCTGGTGCTATTATGGGGCCCCTGGACAATAGGAGCCCCAGCTCGGGTTTGCTGTATCCATTTTCCATATTGGTAATTTGGATCTGTACAGGACACCTCCTCTCCAAAACTACTGCTTGTTTAACAAACCAGGTTGGATAGAACCTTCTCAAGATGCATGCAATCTTCTTCTAACAAGTATAGTAAGGTGGGAGAGCGCCTATTCCTCTAAGTAAGCCTCTGAGTTCCATAAAAATATTATATTTATTTGAACCATGAAAAGAAATACTACAGGTACTAGCACCTAAACCTCAACCCTAATGTGTGTACGGGCAAAGCCTGTACCTCGAACTTTTGTCGAAGTCCAAAGTCATCTGCGTCATCAGCTACAGGCACATTGTAATACTCGCCTTCTTCTTGATTCAATAGCTTGTACCTAAGAGAGACACGGGGCAAACAAACAACCAGGGCCAAAGAAGGGGATACACAGGGAAAATGGCAGCATGAAAGAAACGGTAGAGTGATTGAATGGACCAACAACCAATAATTAAAACATGATGAAACAAGTGATACCACAGTGAAAAGCATTGTATATTGTAGCATAATGGTATAATAAAGCATATAATGAAGTCCAAGGAACATAAAAGTGGTAAATAATGTAAAAAATATTGGAGGTAAAATAAATTATGGCAACACCGAGTAAACAAATATAAAAAAAGAGAAAGAAGGATAAGAAAAAAAAGAAAGGAAAGTAAGGTAGGTATTTCCAGGCAAGTTTATTGGTGTCTGATATTCCATATATTTCTTATGTTTTGATTCTATATCACCACAAGACAATTTTCACGGATATCTCACATTTATTCAGCTCATTAACCAACTCAGCTCCAATTGTATTCACACATATATACATTGTATGCACCACAATATACTTAGACGTATGGAATTAATGTGCAGTACATGTAAAATAATTACCAGCCATCCACAGCGTTCTTCATAATTTCTGAGACTCCAAATGACATGGAACCCATGAAGTCATTACGTGACGTGCGATCCCAATCCCAAACTTCCACAGAGAGACGTCTGTCTTCATCTCCTTGCTTTAGGGAGCTTAGAAAACCAAGGAAAAATAAATTAAGGCTATGCATAAAAAGAATAGTAAAAATAATAAAAATAGTAAAAGTGCTAAGAGAAAATTATTTTAGATGTTTGCTTTAACGCCTCATATATAACGGTCATATTTCTGGTATGGAGGGAGCCGGGAAACGGTACCATACAAGCTTATTGTTTCTTAATGTATATGCATATGCCACTGATTTCATTTGCAGGCACACAGAGGTATTATCAGACAGATTCCATATGAATACAACATAAAAAAAAATCTGGCATGTTCCATCAAATGGCGTATATACACAGCTTTTCTTAAATGACCCACATAGATGGCACTCAACTGAGCATTGTACCGTGGTAAACAGAGTCCCATCAGGATCTGTAGTAAGGAGTCATAGTAGACTCTGTGATTCCATACAGGCTGTCAGACCTGAAGTGAATAACAATGTATAAATAAAAGATAATTATTTTTTTAACCTCCCTATCTTTAAATATTTGTAACCTGCTCATTTACAGCAATGGACAGTGTGGGTAAACTAGATAAATGTGATTGCAGGTTATTGTACGTGCTTTAAAAAGCACAAATCCCAGTGACTACCTTGTTTTTTGGGGTAGATTTTTTGGCTTGTTTTTTTTACAAAAAGTTATGTTAGGACTATGGCTAAACATTGACTGGTTGTACTGCTATGTGTGCCTGTGACACTGGTACAGTTTGAAAAAGTGCTGCCATCTGAGGTATAGACAAGTCACTTAACTGGTCTGAGGGGCCACTGGGCCAGCATTGTTTTAAAGTCTGAAAATAGCCCTGGCAACAATAGAAAGTTTGTAACAATGTGTATATGCAGTTGATATGCAACAAAACTATTCAACTGCATTTATTACTTAGAAAGTATTTGCAAAGGTATACTAGATGTTTAACTATGTGTGTCTGTGTGAAGGCATACTGGATATCTGGCTAGTCTATGGGGAGGTATAAAGGACATAAGGTTGTCTGTCAGTCTATGTGGATGTATACATGTGTATGAGTTTATGTGGTAGTATCAGGGGCGGATTATAACTAGAGCAATCTTGGCAAGTGCCCAGTGCCTGAGGTTGAAAGGGGGCCTAGTTAATATAACAGTTAAGACTGCACCCAATTGTATCCGCGTCCTTAGAACGCAGATGCAATTGATTACACTTGCGCTGACAAGACGCGAACTGTCAGTTTCCTGCCTCACCATCCAGCACTTTAGCAATGATGCAGTTGGCGCGATGACGTCATCATGCCGACTGCGCTGTTACGCTCGGTGATGCCTGGTCTCTGACCAGGCCTGTGTTGCTGGAGGACAGAGTGGGAACGGGGACAGGTGAGCATGTAATGTGTTTTTTTTTTAGTGGCCATCATTGTGTGCATTATCTACAGGGGGCACTAACTAAAGGGGACCATTCTGGTGGGCATTATATACAAGGGACCCTGCGAGGGCACTATCTACATGGGACCCTCTGGGGGGCACTATCTACAGGTTACTCTCTGGGGGCTCTATCTATCTACAGGGGGCCCTCTGGGGGCACAATCTACAGGGGACACTCTGGGGCACTATCTACAGAAGACCCTCTGGGGCACTGTCTACCGGGGACCCTCTGGGGGGCAATATCTACAGGGGACTCTCTGGGGGGAACTATGTACAGGAGACTCTCTAGGGGCACTATATACAAGGGACTCTCTAGTGGCACTATCTACAGGAGTCTCTCTGGAGGGCACTATCTACAGGGAACTACCTTCAGAGGGCTCTATATGGTGCACTGTGTACAGGGGGTATTGTGTGTGGCACTATCTACAGGGGGCTCTATATAGGGCACTATGCACAGCAGGCATTGTGAATGGCACTATCTACAAGGGGCTCTGTGAGTGGCGCTATCTACAGGGGGCTCTGTGAGTGTGTGTGGTGTTTTAATTTACAGTGTTTGACACAATTTTTTTCATGGGGACAGTGTATGGTGCTATTATATTCAGAGGCACAGTGTATAGTACTATTATATTCAGGGGCGCATTGTATGATACTATTTTATTCAAGGGCATAGAGTGTGACACCATGAGATTTTTATCTTCGTTTGTAGGTGCGAAATGTTGGAAAAGTGAGGAGCCGAAGACATCAGAGTGGCAAACTCTGCAGAAATGGGTCATGGTCGGGAGAAGTCATCATAAAGATCTGGACCGGATGGAGAAGTAAAGAGATAAAGAATGAAAAAATAATCTGAGAAGATGTCACCGATAAGTCACTAAATGTTTATTCTCCCTCTCTCTGATTAGTAGTGCAGTCATTGTGTGATCTGCAGCGAGATGACGGATGGTAGCATTTTTTTTTTGTTTTTAAACAACTACCCCCAGGATATCCTGACCATTGTTCAGGCCATACTGGGAGCTGTCGTTTTATGTTGTACAAACTTATATGGTAGGGGTTAAACTGAATTTGCAAATAATCTCTGCAATGGGCTGTTTTTATTCAGGCACTATATATATATATATATATATATATATATATATATATATATATACTGATCTTTGTTCTGGTGCTGTATTTATGTAATTGGCTTGATTCTGTTGTTGTATATATGTATTGATCTTGGTTCTGGTGTTGTATTTATGAACTGAGCTTTGTTCTGGTGTTGTATATATGTACTGTGCGTTGTTCTGGGGCAGCATTTATGTACTATACTTGGTTCTAATGCTCCATATATGTACTGAGCTTTGTTCTTGTGCTGCATATTTGTACTGAGCTTGGTTCTGATGTTGAATTTATGTAGTGAGCTTGATTCTGGTGTTTTATATATGTACTGAACTTGGTGCTGGAGCTGTTTGTATGTATTGAGCTTTGTTCTGGTGCTGAACTTATGTACTGAGTTTGTTCTGGTGCTGTATATATGTACTGAGCTTGGTTCTGGTGCTGTGATATATGTGTACTGAGCTTTGTTCTGGTGCTGTGTATTTGTACTGCACTTAGTCCTAGTACTGTATGTATATAATCAGTTTTGTTCTGGTACTGTATATATGCACTGAGCTTAGTTCTGGTGCTGTATATATGTACTGAGCATTGCTATTGTGTTGTATTTATGTGCTGAGCTTTGTTTTGGTGCTGTATATATATATATATATGTACTGAACTTGGTGCTGGAGCTGTTTGTATGTATTGAGCTTTGTTCTGGTGCTGAACTTATGTACTGAGTTTGTTCTGGTGCTGTATATATGTACTGAGCTTGGTTCTGGTGCTGTGATATATGTGTACTGAGCTTTGTTCTGGTGCTGTGTATTTGTACTGCACTTAGTCCTAGTACTGTATGTATATAATCAGTTTTGTTCTGGTACTGTATATATGCACTGAGCTTAGTTCTGGTGCTGTATATATGTAATGAGCTTTGTTCTGGTACTGTATTTATGTACTGAGCTTTGTTCTGGTGCTGTATATATGTACTGAGCTTAGTTCTGGTGCTGTATTTATGTACTACGCTTGGTTCTGGTGCTGTATATTTGTACTGAGCTTGGTTCTGGTACCGTATTTATGTGTTGAGTCTTGTCCTGGTGCTGTATATATGTATTGAGTTTTGTTCTAGTGTTATATTTATGTACTGAGCTTGGTTCAGGTCCTGTACTTATGTACTGAGTGTCACAATCTAGGGGTATGTGGACCCACTAGGCCGCTCTGCTGTAGAGAGGAGGGGCAGCTGACCAAGTCACAGTCTATGCAAAGTCTATGGAAGGAGTGCAGCACAAGGGTACCTGGGATAGTCCAGACGGCAGCAAGGGCTCTGGCACAGATGGGGCTAGATGTGGCAGGTTGCACCAGACGTGGCGGTTGGTATCCGGTATGGCCGATGACACCTGACGTGGTGTATTCCAGCAGGTGAGGCAAGGCATGGCTCCGATACCAAACAGGCTCAGGAACGAAACACAGCACAAGATACAGGAGATAGGTGGCAGGGCACAGGAACACTGGGAACAGGAAAACACTAAGGGACCATTTGCAATACAAACATGGAAAACTACAACAACGCTCAGGCAAGGAGTGGAAGGGCAGAGCCCTTCTTATAATCCAGGATGAACTTTAACTTTAGCACGCGCTGGCCCTTTAAGGCCAGGACCGAGCATGCACGCGCACCTTAGCACACAGAGCAGGGCCGGACAGCCGAGACTGCTGGCATCTCCTAGGAGGGAGACGCTGGTGGGATGCCAACGGTCTGTGGTCGCGGCCGTCGCAAGATAAGCAATGGCGGCGATCCGCGACCATGGCCGTGACAGTACCCCCCTTACGCCCCCTCTTCTTGGGTTCGGAGCGTAAGAGGAACTTCCTTATGAGGGTAGGAGCATTGAGGTGCTCTTCTGGCTCCCAGGACCTCTCCCTCTCCAGTCCACTAGATAGAAAGTTCTTCCTCCTACTGTCTTATAGTCCAGAATCTCCTTTACCTCGAACACATAAGACGAACCGCTGGGACCAACTGCAGACTTAGGTGCTTTAATGAACGATTTAGAACCACAGGCTTAAGAAGGGACACATAGAATGAGTTGGGGATCTTGAGAGTAAAAGGCAACCGAAGTTTAGAGGATACAGGGTTAATCCGTTGTAGAACTTTGAAAGGAACGAAGAACCTGGGAGCGAATTTGTGAGAGTGCATCTTGAAACTAATGTTTCACGAGGCTAGCTAGACCTTGACTCCAGGAGAGAACTGAGGAGAGACTTTTCTCCTTTTATCGGCATGCTTTTTCATGCGGCCCACTGCTTGAAGGATCGCAGATTTGGTTTGCTGCCAGATGTGAATAAAAGTCCCAAAAGAAGAATTGGCTGATGATACCTGAGTCATGGCTGGCACAGGAAGAGGAACTCAAGGATGCTGGCTGTACATAATGTAGAAAGGAGATGAGGCAGTACACTTACTTTTGTGATTATTGTACGAGAATTCCGCCCAAGGCAGAAGTTGCACCCAATTGTGGTGTTGGTTGAAAACTAAATGACAGCGATAGTTCTCCAAAATTTGATTGGTCCTCTCCACTTAACCATTGGACTGTGAGTGATCGGCAGAAGAGAAGTCCAGTTTTACATCTAACAGGTTGCACAGGGATCTCCACAACTTGGATGTAAACTGTACTCCCCGGTCCGAGACAATATGCAGAGGAAGTCCATGCAGACGGAAGATGTGTAGGATAAACAGTTTTGCCAGTCGAGGAGCAAATGGGAGACAAGTCAGTGGAACAAAATGTGCCATTTTAGAGAAACGATCCACTACTACCCAGATTGTAGTACATCCAGCAAAAGAAGGTCATTGATAACGTCCATAGCAAAGTGCTGCCACGGGGCATCAGGAAAAGGCAGGGGTAGTAGCAGGCCAGCAGGTTTGGATCGTGTAGATTTGTTCGAGGCACAGTTCGTACATGTGGAGACATAGGCCAGAACGTCACCAGGCAGAGTGGGCCACCAATAGTGACAAGCTATCAAGTACCGTGTCTTACGGACACCAGAGTGCCCAGCTAGTTTAGAGTTGTGGCCCAAGTGGAGAATTTTCTTCCTGTCAGCAGGGCGGACAAAAGTCTTTCCAGATGCAATGTCTCTAATTTGCAGTGGGTTAGCAGTAATAATCCTAGAAGGATCTATGATGTATTGAGGAGTTTCCTCAGAGTCATTGGTTTCGAAGGAATAGTTACATTCTGCTGGAGGAAATAATTTTGAGTAGAAGCCACAAACCACCATCTTGCCTTTGGAATTCTTTTGGCAGAGTAGTGCTCCCGCACCTACGGAAGAGGTGTCCGCCTCCAGAAGGAATTGCCGAGAAGCCTCAGGGTGATGGAGAACAGATGCTGAGATAAAAGCGCTCTTGAGATCAGAAAATGCTGCTGATTCTGCCTCCGGAGGCCAAACCTTGGCGTTCACCCCCTTTTTGTTGAGGGCCGAGATTGGAGCTGTCAGAGATGAGAAGTTCGATATGAATTGCTGAGAGAAGTTAGCAAATCTCAGAAATTGTTGTATGGAACGAAGGCCCTGAGGAAGTGGCTATTCTAAGATGGATCTCACCTTCTCTTGCTCCTTCTTAAGACCATGGTCAGACACGATGTAGCCCAGGAAGGGCAAAGAGTTCTTCTCGAACACAAATTTCTCAAATTTAGCATATAGGCGATTCCCCCTTAACCGCGAGCGAACTTGGCGAAAATGCTTCTGATGTGTCAACAAATCAGGTGAGTAAATCAGGATGTCGTCCAGATAGACCACCACACAGACATACAGTAGGTCTCGGAAAATGTCATTTACAAACTCCTGGAACACAGCTGGGGCATTAACTAGTCCAAAAAGCATTACAAGGTATTCATAATGGCTGTCTCAAGTGTTAAATGCGGTTTTCCACTTGTGACCCTTGCGGATACGGATCAAGTTATAAGCTCCGCGTAGATCCAGTTTGTGAACAACTTGGCCCCACGAATTCTATCAAAAAGTTCTGAGATAAGTGGTAAGAGGTACTTATTCTTGATCGTAATTTGGATCGGTAGTTGATACTTGGACGAAGAGATCCGTCAATTTTCTTCACAAAGAATTCGGCTACTGCCGGAGAGGATGACTTCCGGATGAACCCTCTCCCGAGGTTCTCCTTAACGTAGGCAGACATGGCTAGGGTCTCTGGCAGGGAGAGAGGATAAACTCGACCTTGAGGTGGCGAGGCGTCAGGAAGTAATTCAACAGGGCAATCGTAGATGCGATGGGGGAAGCGTCTCTGCCTCCTTCTTACTGAAGACGTCCGCAAAACTGGCATATTGTGACGGTAGATCGGAAAGTGACTGAGGCAGTGGAGGGAAAACAGAACGAACCTGCGGCATTTGAGGCCCCATTGGAGGACCTCTCCAGAACTCCAATTGAAAACTGGAGCATGTAGGCAAAGCCAAGGCAGGCCCAGCAGGTCAGGGTTGATGGCTTTAGGCAGGACGAGGAAGGTGATCTGTTCTGAGTCAATAACTCAGATTTCAGATGTCAGTGGTTTAGTGATAGACACAATAGGATCGGGCAATGGTAGCGCATTTACAGAGGCAACAGCTAGGGGTCCCTCTAGAAGAACTGTGGGTAGATGTAAGTGGTCCACTAAATCCTGCTGGATGAAATTTGCAGCTGCTCTGGAATCAAGATAGGCAGAGGAGAAGTGTGATGTCTCTCCAGAGACGATGGTCACAGGAATAGATAATTTGGAAGAGGTTTTGATGTTTGGAGTCGTCCCACCTAGAGTTGCCTCTCCAACCAACCCTAGGTGCTGGAGTTTCCCGGCTTTTGTGGACATTGGCGCACAAAATGACCCTTTATGCTGCAGTACAGATGGGAGATAACGAACGCTAACTTGGCCTCATGAGAGGGGAAGAGATGATCTCGTAGTCTAAAATGAGAAGTGCATTGATTGATGAACCCTCTACAAGCTCTAGGGTCACCGTCATAGCGAGGAGGAAGAAGCAGCAATACTGTAGATCCAGAACAGACAGGAGAAGTAACGGACAGTGGAACGGCAGCAGTTTCTGGAAGAGGAGCAGGGAGTTGATCCCTGCGCACACGTAGCTCATGCATATCCGTCTGTATCACCTGAACTATGGTCTTAGGCTATCCAGTGGGTTCCATGGCCTGAGCATACTGTCCCGATCTAGGGGTATGTGGACCCACTAGGCCGCTCCGCCGTAGCGGAGAGGCAGCTGACCAACTCACAGTCTATGCAAAGTCTATGGAAGGAGTGTAGCACAAGGGTAACTGGGTTTAGTCCAGATGGCGGCAAGGGTTCTAGCTCAGATGGGGTACTAGATTTGGCGGGTTGCGCCAGACGTGGCGGATGGTATCCGGTTTGGCCGATGACACCATACATGGTGTATTCCAGCAGGCGTGGCAGGTTGAGCCAGACTTGGCGGATGGTATCTGGGATGGCAGATGACACCAGACGTGGTGTATTCCAGCAGGCAAGGCACAGCTCCGATACTAAACAGGCACAGGAACTAAACAGAGCATGGGATATAGGAGATAGGAGGCAGGGCACGGGAACACTGGGAGCAGGAAAACACTAAGGGACCATTTGCAATACAAACATGGGAAAACCACAACAATGCTCAGGCAAGGAGTGGAAGGGCGGAGCCCTTCTTATAGTCCAGGATGAGCAGGGGTTAATTAGGGAACTTTAACATGTGAGCACGCAGGCCCTTTAAGGCCGGGACAGAGCGTGCGCGCGCACCTTAGCATACAGAGCAGTGTCGGATGGCCGCAAGTACTGCCATCTCCTAGGAGGGAGACACTGGCGGGATGCCAACAGTCTGTGGTCCCGTCCGTCGCAAGGTAAGGAATGGTGGCGGTCCGCAACTGCGGCCGTGACACTAAGCTTGGTTCTAGTGCTGTATATATGTACTGAGCTTGGTTCTGGTCCTGTATTTATGTACTGAGCTTGGTTCCTGGTGCAGTATTTATGTACTGAGTTTGGTTCTGGTGCTGTATTTATGTACTGAGTGTAGCGTCCATGGCCGCGGGCCGTCGGGTTTACTCACCTCCCGACGCCAGCAGCCATGGATCCGTGAGTGCTGGTTCCCATCTCCTTCCTAGGAGACGCCAGCGCTCACTTCCGCTCCGGTCTGCTGTATTCCGTAGGGTGCGCGCGCACGCTCGAGCCCGGCCTTAAAGGGCCAGCACGCGCAGAAAGGAAATTGTCATCATCATCAACTGCCATGATTTCCTGGTCTATAAGAAGGCCCCAGGCTTTCTGATCCTTGCCTGAGCGTTGTTAGTTTTCCCAGTCTGTCTTGCAAATGGTCCCTTAGTGTTTACCATTCCAGTTGTTACCCGTGCCTTGTTTCCTGTTCCTGTTTCCTGTGCTGTGCCTATAGTATCGAGTCGTGCCAGATCCTGTGTCATCTGCCACATCTGGAGGAATCCGCCACGTCCTGTGTCAGCTGCCACATCCGGAGGGATTCGCCACGTGTGGCGCAACCTGCGGCACCTGTGCCATCCGCCACTTTTGGCGTTATCTGCTGCACCCATCTCCATCAGGGCCAGAGCTGTGGCCACTGTCTGGACTATTCAGGTACCCTTGTGCGGGACATTGTATTACTGGGGTTTCTTGTTGTTTGGCCAGCTGCCTCCCCGCTATGGCGGTACGGCCTAGTGGGTCCACTAACCCGCTTTGTGACACTGAGCTTGGTTCTGGTGCTGTATTTATGTACTGAGCTTGGTTATGGTGCTGTATATATGTACTGAGCTTGGTTCTGTTGCTGTATTTATGTACTGAGCTTAGTTATGGTGCTGTATATATGTACTGAGCTTTGTTCTGGTGCAGTATTTATGTACTGAGCTTGGATCTGGTTCTGTATATATTTACGTTATCTTAAGGTAAATGTAGATTTAAACAATAGAGTCTGGTTCTTTAAATTTATATTCATGCACAGCAGATTTTTTTTTCCTGAAACCACAAACAATTTAAATCTATTGACCTTTTTAGGGTCTTAAAGTATTCTGCTTCATCTCTTTTGTATGGCTCATTCAGCTTTTTCAGTGAACTCAAAACCGTGCCAGATCTGTGTCCACCTAAACTGAAATCTGCTAATATATGGTACAGTGTCTTCCGAGTTTGGGGGGCCCACACTTTGTTACCTGCTTGGAGCCTGTGGTAGCCTTAATCCGCCACTGGGTGGTATAGTAGACGTAAGGTTATGTGTCTTACTACGTGGAATTATTCTGGATTCATAGATTTGAAATAATTTTGCTATAATTTGCCTAACTAAATATTAAATGTATTGTTTTATGGAGGGTCATATTTTATTTATGCAGCATTACAGAGGCTCTGTCACCAGATTATAAATTCCCTATCTCTTACATAATCTGATTGGCGCTGTAACGTAGATATCAACAGTGGTTTTTATTTTGAAAAACAATCATTTTTGACCAAGTTATAAACAATTTTAGATTTAAGGTAATTAGTTTCTTATTAGACAACTGGGCGTGTGTTTACTTTTTATCAACTGGGCGTTGTACAGATAAGTGTATGACGCTGACCAATCAGACCAATCAGCATCATACACTACTCATTGTTCCAGTCCATTGTTAGTGTGATTGTGCAGTAATAGTAGCTGTGCTGGAACAATAAGAAGTGTATGACGCTGATTGGTCTGATTGGTCAGCGTCATACACTCCTCTGTACAACGCCCAGTTGGTAAAAAGTAAAAACACGCCCTGTTGTCTATTAAGAAACTAATTAGCATACATCTAAAATTGTTTATAACTTGGTCAAAAATGATTGTTTTTCAAAATAAAAACCACTACGTATCTGTATCTACGTTACAGCGCCGATCACATTATGTAGGAGATAGGGCACTTATAATCTGGTGACAGAACCTCTTTAAATATGCTTAAAAGTTATCTTTCTCTTCAACAAAAAATAAGTGCTCTGTACACAACAGTAAATATAAAGAATAGGTTTACGTACAAAATAAAGGCCTCATTCCACAGTGGGTTAAGAGAAGATTTGACAGTCCTGGTTTTCTGTTTGGTCAAGTTCTTTGGATCAGGTATGAGCTTCAGCTTGACATAAGGATCTGATAAGCCATTAGGATCCATGGGGATAAGATTTCGAGCTTCTCCCACTAAAATGAATAAATAAAAAAAGAGAATTAAAAAATTCTAATATACCACACAACTCCAAGAAGCATTCCCAAAAGAATAAAACAAATGTGTGGATGCATTTTATAGCATTAGTTGTGCATTTTGATGACTGTTTCATGTTAATGGTTCTCTGCGAACAGTCGTATAATATATTTTGGAGAATGGAAAACCTGTATTATCTTTGGTAATCCTACAATACTATTGAAAATAGAGTTAAAAAAAAAAGTAAATGTCTAGTTTTATTGAGTATGTTTTGTCATTCAGATTATGTATTTACCGGTCTTGTCCTATGCACATTAGAGATCACTGAAAAATGATTTAAAACGTTAATGCACAATGCATTTTATAATGGATAATGCTCTCAATACACGTGAGATTAACTGTTGTCTTGAAATGATTGTTCTCCTGGCTGCAATCAAGCTGCAAATAGACTTGGTGGAACAACAAGAAAACCTTTCTACAAATCCCTTCCTACTAACACTATAAAACCACCTACTACATTAAAAGGGTTCTCTGGGATTAGGTGACTAAGCTCCCTTACCAGAGCACAAAACAACTAACATCTAAAGGGTATGTGCACACACACTAATTACGTCCGTAATTGACGGACGTATTTCGGCCGCAAGTCCCGGGCCGAACACAGTGCAGGGAGCCGGGCTCCTAGCATCATAGTTATGTACGATGCTAGGAGTCCCTGCCTCGCTGCAGGACAACTGTCCCGTACTGTAATCATGTTTTCAGTACGGGACAGTAGTTCCACGGAGAGGCAGGGACTCCTAGCATCGTACATAAGTATGATGCTAGGAGCCCGGCTCCCTGCACTGTGTTCGGTCCACTACTTGCGGCCGAAATACGTCCGTCAATTACGGACGTAATTAGTGTGTGTGCACATACCCAAACACATTATACCTGTAGGTGAACCACTGTAATTATAACCATTACTTTTTATAATATTAATATATATTGTAGCAGTGCAGCTACTAAGGGTCAGGATTTGAGCCCAGAATTATATATTTAAAAGGTCTTGGTTTCTGGAGTGGAATAGAATAGTAAAGTTCCCCCCAGTCTTCAGGACAGTCCAGGGTTTGGGCTGCCGTAGGAGTCTCATTAGCTGCAGCCTTTAAAGGGAATGTGTTGCCAGCAAAACATGATTTTTTTTTTTTAGTTAAACAATTAGTGTATAGGTGATTAAACATTGTTCTAATTTTTTTTTTTTTTCACGAGTCAGGAAATATTATAAATTGGATTCAATTGGATTCTAATTTATAATATTTCCCAGCACTGGTCACTAGATGGAGCCATTCCCAAAATTGCAGCATTGCATGTGGTAAAGCAACCACATTGCTTTATGCTGCAAAATTGGGTAAAAAGCCCTCGCTCTAGTGAGCTCTCAGCATCCCCCCTCCTTTATCCTGGCTAGTGCCGGGAGAAACGAGGGGTTTGAACGGTCTAACCTCCTACACTGTGTGTCGCCATTTGTTGAGCTAACACACAGTGTAGAAGGTTTACATACAGTAGTAAACACACACAAACACGAACATACATAGAAATCTCTTACCTGCTCCTGCCGCCGCCGCTCCCTCTGGCCCGTCCGCTCCGTCTGCTGCCGCTGGTCCAAGTGCACAAGTCCAGAAGCCGCGACCGGAAGTAGTAATCTTACTGTCCGGCCGCGACTTCCGGTCCACAGGAAAATGGCGCCGGACGGCGCGCATTTCAAATTGAACTGTGTGGGAGCGGCGCATGCGCCGTTCCCACACAGCGGCGTACATGTTAGTGGATGGAACGGGCCCCATTCGCAGTCCCTATGGGACTGGAGCTGCCGTATTCCATGTCTGTATGTGTCGTTAATCGACACATACAGAAATGGAAAAAAAAAATGGCAGCCCCCATAGGGAAGAAAAAGTGTAAAAATAAGAAAAAGTAACACACAAACACACAAATTAATCCAAACGTTTTTAATAAAGCACTAACATCTTTAACATATTAAAAAAAAATTGTGGTAACACTGTTCCTTTAAGGCTCCTTTAAGATAGGTGTGATCTATTCATACTAGGCTCCCAGTCTGAGGTAGACAGGTATTGCCAGCCTGTGGGAGTCAGAGGTTCTGGTAAGAACATATGTTTGTTGTGAGGTGCTGGGACTGAAGGCCTTTCACCCTGGTAGCTAGGGAAGCCGTATGTCTAGTTAGAGGCTGCACGGCCTAGGGTTTATTTTTTAACTGTTTTTTACAACCGCTATTCATGTATGAAGACAATAAAGCTGGTTGCGGCCAGTTTCATACCGAATCCACTGTCTTGGAGTGAAAATTCTTAAGTGTGCCAACCATCTTACCCTGGAGATGGCGGTCCTGTGAGCTAACTTACCCCAAGTTGTCACATATGGTGGACAATTGCTTTGGGCACAAAAAGGGCACCTGGAATTTAAAAGGTCAGAAGCTGGATTTTTGAAAGTGACTGTCTCTGAGGAGAGAGGCTGTTTATGCTGAGTTGTCAAAGTTTGGAGACCGTTGAGATGGGTCTTATGGAGGAATCTGTCAAACAAATGTGGCAGATACAGCGGCAGGAAGACCTTGCTAAACAAAATCATCATACCCAAAGTGTCCAGTTTGAAGCAGAGCGAGAGTCTGTGTGGGCACAACTGCCTATGTTGCTGGATAAAGGGACCTCTGCACGAGGTGGATGCTCCACAACACAAGGTGCCTTGATGTCGGTGACTCCTAAAGTTTTGGAAAAGGTTTGCAAGTAAGATCAAAGAGCTTGGATGCCAAAGATACAAGCTGTGAGTGCCGTTGCTAAGGGCAACCAATCAGAGCCAGGCTGGAGCGAATTGCTGCATGGGCCGATGTCCTGCTGCTGAGTGGCCAAGTGTTAAAAAGTCAAGTTGTCTGTGGCGCCATAATGCCGTTGCTAGGGGCAACAAAGTTCAACAGCTGGTGGCTGTTTCTCACTCGAAGGAGCTGTGCGGGAAGTGCCATCAAGCGGAGAAATGTGCACTTAGTTGTCCTTTGGTCAAGATGCCAGAGGAATGGCAGACCAAGACCTTGAAGTTGGTGGCGGGTGGAGTTCCACTACTTGTTGATTTGGATCCTACCCAGGCCGTGTCGAGGGTGCAACCAGACATTTTGCTATTCGTTAAGAAGAATCCTTACAGTGGTGAGACTGTTCTTCTTACTTTTGAAACAGATTTTGGGACTGTGCAGCACAGACTTATAAAATGTAAGGAACTTGGTGTGGAATTTGTGCTTGGCAGAGACTTTCCTCATTTTTGGCAGCTATGGGAGAAAGACAGTATCCCAAATAAACATGGTGGCTAGTCCTTCTTTAGAGTATGCTACTGCTAATTCTAAAGGGGGACAAGCACCTGTTGTAACTCTGTCTGATGATAAAAATGTGTTTTCTGTAATATCTGTAGAAAATGACACACAACAGGTATGTGATGACACTAACAAAATGTCCAGTTTTGCACTTAACATGTCTGTAACACATGAACACGTCACCCAGTCTGAACAGGTAAATGCAGCGTGTGAACGAGCTGGTAAAGAAATAGCAGCTGAGACAGAAGAGACAAGTGTGCCCCTGGTGGCCGGAGTTGAGAATGTCGAGAATGTCACATGTGATGTGCGTTCTGTTACTAATCGTAACCAAGAGAATAATGTTGCCATGTCAGTTTTGGATGAAACTAATGTGGTTGCTACTGGCAACCAGCTGCATTGTGCATCTGTGATTGACTATGATCAAATAAGTTTTACTGAAGGAGTGGGTGAATTTGACAAAATGCAAGTTGTAGGTGTGACCCTGAGTAAAACGGAAGGTTCTCTCATAGAGGTTGATACCGGAGATGCTGAAAAGACGTTTACACATTTTACAGCAGAGAGGGAGCTATTAAATAGAGCCAGTGAGGTGTGTGCGGTGGTGGATGTGTCCTTGGATACTGAAGTCCCATGTAATAGACCAGGTGTATCTGAGGAGATTTCCCTAGAGGTTGGGATTTTTGATGGTGACCTGGAGTACAGCCCGGCCATACCTAATAATTGTGATGAAAATGTGCATGGTGCAATAGATGTGACTGCAGCTGTAAGGGATCTGCCAGACACAACTTCTGTATCGACGCCCATAGGTAATCAGTCTGCACCTGCTCCTAAGTCTGAGAGAGTGACACGATCTTCTACCAGTCAGGCTGGGAGGCTGAGGAGTGGGAGAGCCTATCACAGCCTGGCCAGACGGAGCTAGCTCCCGCCCTGTGTCTATTTATACCTGCCTTTCCTGTTCCTCCTTTGCTTGTGATTCTTCTCTGCTGGTTTCCTGGCCCTGCTGCAGCTTCTCGAACTACTGATCCTCTGCTTGTGTTTGACCTTGGCTTTACTGACCACTCTTCTGCTCTGCGTTTTTGTACCTCGCTCATCTCCTGGTTTGACTCGGCTCGTTCACTTCGTTTGTTGCTCACGGTGTCCCCGTGGGCAACTTCACCATTTCCCTGGCTTCTTTGTACCCTTGTCTGTTTGTCTGTCGTGCACCTATTGAGTGTAGGGACCGTCGCCCAGTTGTACCCCGTCGCCTAGGGCGGGTTGTTGCAAGTAGGCAGGGACTGAGTGGCGGGTAGATTAGGGCTCACTTGTCTGTCTCCCTACCCCGACATTACAGCAGCACCTTTAGAAATGTTGCCCCCTACAGGTCATTCTTATCCTTTAGAAAAGGAGACGGATGTAACGCTCACTCATTCCAAGGAGGTGGAGGAAGCACAGGAGTTAGCCTTCAAACCTTGTACAGTGGATGCTACTACAGTGTATGCCACTAAGCAGGAGCAGGGCCCTAACACTGCTGTGGAGATGACCACTCTTTGGTCTAATAATCTTAAACCTGAAGTGTCTGAACAGTGTCATGGGAAATTCTCCCTGGGTAGCCAGTCTGAGCATGTAAATGTTGAGACACATGTTTTGGACTCCAAGATGGAAGGGAATAAAGCTACTGAAAGTGGTGTTGTAGCTGATAATACATTGCGTACCACATCCAACGCATGTATATGTTATGATGCTCAGGTTCCATGGCTCAGAGCGAGTCAGGCAGATTGTAGTGAGACGAGTCAATGTACGTGCTCACCCTTGTCAGCACACAAAGAGTTAATCCCTGACCGTTTATGGGCAGTAACTGACGTAACATTGTCACATGAAAGTAAAATGCAGAATGATAAAGAATAATCTGCTAATACTCCAGAGCAAATAGATTATGGACCTTCCATAGAGAAAGGTCTACAACCTCATGTTGAGGAGATGGTCGCAGAAGATGACGTGTGTGATAGAGAAGAGCCCCCTTGTTCTGATCGGCACAGTGACCTGCAGTGTACTCGGGATGAGATTGATATTATGATGCCCCAGTGTTGGGTGAGAGAGAGAGTCTAATATGGAGGATGTAAATTATTCCCATGCTGTTAATGTTGAATTAAACCAAGAAGATGTGATTTTGAGGTGTGTTCAACAGAAAGGAACAAAGTGTGTGCCACAATTACTGCGAGAATAGATTTTTATGTTGCAGAGTTTGCTGCAGATCTATATGATTGCAGTGGAGAACATAGTGGTAATGTATACACATCTGCCTCTGAAGTTTATCTTGATCCTATTGAGTTGTCAGAGTACACAATGGATCTGGTGGATCACACGGAGTCACATGACCGGGATGTATACTCATCTTTTACCACTGCCGGAGCAATTGGTTGAAACCTCTGGTAAAGTAACACTTGACGTGGTTGAAGAAACTGTATCTCATAAACATGAATTGAAATGTTGTAAAGTATTTGATATTGCAGAGAAAGTGTCTTGTGTCCTTCTCCTAGTGGAAAGTACACATATTCATAAGGGAATGATGGACACGTGTCAAATATCTGATGTAGGACAGTGCTTCCAATTAGGTGGTATATCATATGGTTTATGCAATATAGTACCCCAATGCAGGAACTTTGACCCTGGGGGTTGTAGTCAAGTGATCCCACCAATGGTTGTGATCAGAGGGGGAGGATATATAGCAGTGCAGCTACTACTTTCTCCTTATTTATTAGGCAAGAAACCTGGAAAAAGGTCTGGGTTGCTGGAGTGGAATAGAATAGTAAAGTTCCACTCCGCCTTTAGGACAGTCCAGGGTTTGGGCTGCCGTAGGAGTCTCATTTGCTGCAGCTGTTAAGGCTCCTTTAAGAAAGGTGTGATCTATTCACACTAGGCTCCCAGTCTGAGGTAGACAGGTATTGCCAGCCTGTGGGAGTCAGAGGTTCTGGTAAGAACATATGTTTGTTGTGAGGTGCTGGGCAGAAGGCCATTCACCCTGATAGCTAGGGAAGTTGTATGTTTAGTTAGAGGTTGGACGGCCTAAGGTTTATCTTTTAACTGTTTTGTACAACTGCTTTTCATGTGTGAAGACGATAATCCACTTTTCATACTGAACCCACTGTCAGTTTCATACGGAATCCACTGTCTTGGAGTGAAAACTCTTAAGAGTGCCAACCATCTTACCCTGGAGATGGCGATCCTGTGAGATAACTTACCCCAAGTTGTCACTACACACATATATATATACTACCGTTCAAAAGTTTGGGGTCACCCAGACAATTTTTGTGTTTTCCATGAAAACTCACACTTATATTTATCAAATGAGTTGCAAAATGACTAGAAAATATAGTCAAGACATTGACAAGGTTAGAAATAATGGTTTTTAATTCAAATAATAATTTTCTCCTTCAAACTTTGCTTTCGTCAAAGAATGCTCCATTTGCAGCAATTACAGCATTGCAGAACTTTGGCATTCTAGCTGTTAATTTGCAGAGGTAATCGGGAGAAATTTCACCCCATGCTTCCAGAAGGCCCTCCCACAAGTTGGATTGGCTTGATGGGCACTTCTTGCGTACCATACGGTCAAGCTGCTCCCACAACATCTCTATGGGGTTGAGATCTGGTGACTGCGCTGGCCACTCCATTACAGATAGAATACCAGCTGCCTGCTTCTTCCCTAAATAGTTCTTGCATAATTTGGTGGTGTGCTTTGGGTCATTGTCCTGTTGTAGGATGAAATTGGCTCCAATCAAGCGCTGTCCACAGGGTATGGCATGGCGTTGCAAAATGGAGTGATAGCCTTCCTTATTCAAAATCCCTTTTACCTTGTACAAATCTCCCACTTTATCAGCACCAAAGCAACCCCAGACCATCACATTACCTCCACCATGCTTGACAGATGGCGTCAGGCACTCTTCCAGCACCTTTTCAGTTGTTCTGCGTCTCACATATGTTCTTCTGTGTGATCCAAACACCTCAAACGTCGATTCGTCTGTCCATAACACTTTTGTCCAATCTTCCTCTGTCCAATGTCTGTGTGCTTTTGCTTGCCCATATTAATCTTTTCCTTTTATTAACCAGTCTCAGATATGGCTTTTTCTTTGCCACTCTGCCCTGAAGGCCAGCATCCTGGAGTCGCCTCTTCACTGTAGACGTTGACACTGGCGTTTTGCGGGTACTATTTAATGAAGTTGCCAGTTGAGGACCTGTGAGGCGTCTATTTCCCAAACTATAGACTCTAATGTACTTGTCTTGTTGCTCAGTTGTGCAGCGGGGCCTCCCACTTCTCTTTCTACTCTGGTTAGAGCCTGTGTGTGCTGTCCTCTGAAGGGAGTAGTACACACCGTTGTAGGAAATCTTCAGTTTCTTGGCAATTTCTCGCATGGAATAGCCTTCATTTCTAAGAACAAGAATAGACTGTCGAGTTTCACATGAAAGCTCTCTTTTTCTAGCCATTTTGAGAGTTTAATCGAACCCACAAATGTAATTTATTTTAAGCATTGTTTTGGTATTTTACATGTTTTGTAGATGGACCTTTTTTCCTATATGGGGGAGATTTATTATTACTGTCTCAAACTTAGACTGGATTAAACTAGACCAGACTGACAGAAGCAAATTTATCACAGTAGTGCACGCTAGTAACATTGTTCTCCTTAAAGAAAAATACAATCGGAGACCAAATTAATGTTGAACAGATTGTTTTACTGAACACAAATGATAATACAGTGATACGTAAAGCATATGGTTACTTTCTTTTTATGAGGCTAAATGATTAATAAATTTAGACAAAAAAAAAATGAAATTTGTAAATGTCACCTCTACTTTGCTTTTATTCCCGTGAAACACAGTTTTAAAATAGGGTGATTTATGGGGACTTCCTAATATATAAGGCCTTCAAAGCCACTTCAGAACTGAACTTGTCAGATTTGAAAAAAATCGTCTATGCCCTGAAGGCCAGGACAGGCTGCGTCCTGAAGGGGTTAAAACACTGGACATCCTTTCAAGATGATACTGACAGTACTCAGAGCAGTGCCCATAGTGCCAGCTTCACAGATGTTTCCTTAGTTACACCTCCCAACTTTCAGACAGACAAAGACTGTCAGGCAATTTTTTTGTGTCCAACCTTTCTAGGTGCTTTCGGAGCCCCCCTAACAATGCCGGCTACAAGGTGCAATTAGCGACTGCCATAGAACCTTAGAGCAATAGCTGCATGCTTGCATATACTTCCTTATGCCAAATCATACAAAGTGCCAACCACATGCCCTAATAAATCCCAGCCAAGTGCCTGCCCTATGCCCCTCATAAGTTCAACTGGCATAATCCCAACATACATGACCCCCATAAATACCTGCCACCTGGCCAACTATACAAAGTTCCTGCCACATGACCCTATAAGTGCCAGCCAACATATAGTTTCATGAGGGCCAGCCATCTGTCCTCCATATACAGTGCAAACCACAGCCCCCCCCCACACCTTATAGAGTACTCACCTCTTCCGGTCTTCCCTCATGTGCCTCGTAGTGAGTAGGAGGCAGCATCGCTGGCAGAATTGATTATGTTTCCTCTAAAACAGAGGAGAGGTTTGTTTCCTGCGTTCCAAAGGGTCCCTGGCACACAGATCCTTTCAGTATTCAGGAACACCAAGTATGGACCCAAACTCATAGCAGTACCCCGGGATGGATGGCATGGTTTACAAAATGCTATCTCATTGCTATGTCATTTGGCCATTTTTTTTTATATATTGATAACTGATACTAAGCTGTATATCTTAATTAGAGATGAGCGAACTTATGAAAAGTTCGGTTCGGCAGGTTCGCCGAATTTCACGAAAAAGTTCGATTCGGACCGAACTAGTTCTGACCGAACCTGTAATTTCCGTGCGCCGAGCATGGTACTGTCCAGGGTGCTGAAAGAGTTAATGGGCTGCACTAACTCTTTCAGCAACCTTGACAGTACATGCTCGGCGCGCGGAAAATACAATTTTAATGTAATAAAAAAAATAAAAAAATACGTTCATACTTACATTCCTCCTGTCCGGCCTCCAGCGATGACGGTTCATCCATGTCGCCGCTGCAGCCAATCACAGGCTGTAGTGGCGGTCACGCACGTCACGTGACCGCCTCTGCAGCCAATCACAGGCTGCCACGGCCTCTGCAGCAAATCACAGGCTGCAGCGGCCTCTGCAGCCAATCACAGGCTGCCGCATCAGGAAAGAAGGTCGGACTAGAGGAAGAAGAGGGACTCGTCACCAAGACAACGACCGGGTACGTATGAAATGCTTTTTATTTTATTTTTAATCAGCAGCCACTTTTCTCTATCAGTGATTGATAGAGACAAGTGGCTGCCGATTTGTATAATGTTTTTGACCGGGTTCGGTCAAAACGTGTTCGGCCGAACCCGGTGAAGTTCGGATTCACTGCGAACCGAACTTTTCCCGATGTTCGGACCGAAACCGGGTTCGGTTGTCCCGGTTCGCTCATCTCTAATCTTAATGTCTAAGCTGAATCAGTGGTCATGCTACTTAAATTATTCGTTAGTAGTCTTTTGACACTTGAAATTTATTTACAGATCTTTGTCATCTACTTTCCATGTTTGCCAGCAAGATTATAAATTCTCTTATAGAAAGTACAATTCTACAGCCTAAATATGCAACATTTTGGCCAAATGAACACACTACTGTAATTGCCCGTGCAGCTTAGGCCTTTATGAAACTGTCTCCCAGTGTCTAAGTGGTTGTGAAGAATGTTCAAAAATAGTCATGAAATTTTAAAGTGCTAAAGTTTTATGATCTCAGTGCTGGCAAAAGCCTTCTCTGACCCCATCTTTCACCCTAACACGGCCATGACTGAAACCAATCTGTCATTGACATCCCTCAGTTAAGGACTTGTGCAAAGTGCTGTTTTATGCAGTTAACAGCAGATGCCCTGAAGCAAGAGCTGTCAGTGAAAGTTTAATGCCAAAGCGAGGAACAGACTGCAGTAACATGAAGATATGATCCTTGTGGTAGAGCTGCAGCCATGGAGACCACAAGCACATGAGTAAGGCAATCTGAATATATGCAATGCAATGCAGCTATGCTGATAATGAAGAACATAATACTGTATGCAGTGGCGTAGCTATAGGGGTCGCAGCGGTCGCAACTGCGACCGGGCCCCGTAGCTAGGGGGGCCCGCAGGCCCCCCTCACCACACTAGCGCTGCAATGATTACTCTACATTGCTGGGTCCCTGCTGTGGTACAAAAGAGACCCAGTAATGTAGCTTAAAGCATTGGTGGCAGCTCCGCTGTCAGAGAGTCATTGCGGGGGAACAAGAGGGTGGAAAATGAATGATAGATGAATCCACTCATCTTACGAGACCCAGGCCCGCCCACTGTACTGTCCACCAATCAGCTCACTTCTTGCTGTTTCCCTCTTCCTCGTGACCTGTTCAGAGGGAAAGGAATGGCTACAGCAAGAAGATGGTGCGCGTGTCTGCTGCTCCCCTGCAGTACGAGCTGCTCTCTGACCCCACAGCAGATGTAAGTAGCAACTACTAATCCAGCTCTTAACCCCTTCACTGTGTGTGTGTATGTCTGTCATGCTGAGCAGTCACACCTCAGGGCTGACAGTTTAGCATAACAGACAAAGTATCTATCTATCTATCTATCTATCTATCTATCTATCTATCTATCTATCTATCTATCTATCTATCTATCTATCTATCTATCTATCTATCTATTCTATCTATCTATCTATCTATCTATCTATCTATCTCATATCTATCTATCTATCTATCTATCTATCTATCTATCTATCTATCTATCTATCTATCTATCTATCTATCTATCTATCATCTATCTATCTATCTATCTATCTATCTATCTATCTATCTATCTATCTATCTATCTATCTCATATCTATCTATCTATCTATCTATCTATCTATCTATCTATCTATCTATCTATCTATCTATCTATCTATCTATCTATCTAACTAACTAACTCATATCTATCTATCTATCTAACTCATATCCATCTATCTATCTATCTATCTATCTATCTATCTATCTATCTATCTATCTATCTATCTATCTATCTATCTATCTATCTATCTATCTATCTATCTATCTATCTACAGAAATGCAAAAACAGGCAGCACACCATAGATTGAGTGAAAAAAAGAGGGTACTTTATTGGCCCCAAGTGCGACGTTTCAGCTCTATCCACTAGAGCCTTTCTCAAGCCTTGGCTCTAGTGGATAGAGCTGAAACGTCGCACTTGGGGCCAATAAAGTACCCTCTTTTTTTCACTCAATCTATGGTGTGCTGCCTATTTTTGCATTTCTGTTGATATTGAGAGCTTGGTCTGCTCCCTGGGACCTGCACCCACATCTTCTTATTCACCGGTGCTGCTGGATTTTGTTTATCTATCTATCTATCTATCTATCTATCTATCTATCTATCTATCTATCTATCTATCTATCTATCTATCTATCTATCTATCTATCTATCTATCTATCTATCTATCTATCTATCTATCTATCTATCTAATCTCTCATCTATCTATCTATCTATCTATCTATCTAATCTATCTATCTATCTATCTATCTATCTATCTATCTATCTATCTATCTATCTATCTATCTATCTATCTATCTATCTATCTATCAATTCAATTCAATTCAATTCAATTCAAAGAAGCTTTATTGGCAGGACCAAATACATATTAGCATTGCCAAAGCAAGTAAGAAGTAAGGGAATGAGGGATAGGGACTCTGTCTGTCTGTCTGTCTGTCTGTCTGTCTGTCTATCTATCTATCTAATCTCTCATCTATCTATCTGTCTGTCTGTCTGTCTGTCTGTCTGTCTGTCTGTCTATCTATCTATCTATCTAATCTCTCATCTGTCTGTCTGTCTGTCTATCTATCTGTCTGTCTGTCTGTCTATCTATCTATCATCTGTCTGTCTGTCTGTCTGTCTGTCTGTCTGTCTGTCTGTCTGTCTATCTATCTATCTATCTATCTATCTAATCTCATCTATCTATCTATCTATCTATCTATCTATCTATCTATCTATCTATCTATCTATCTATCTATCTATCTATCTATCTATCTATCTATCTATCTATCTATCTATCTCATATCTACACTGGCGTAGCTATAGGGGTCGCAATTGCGACCGGGCCCCGAAGCCAGGGGGGCCCCCCCGCACCACATCAATAAAAAGTTACTATAGTAACTCGGGCCGCGGGCCCCTGTTACTATAGTAACAGACTGACCTTACCTTCCTGGTTCCGGATCGCAGCGGAGGTCCTGACGTCACAACGCTATGCGCCGCGCACAACATCGAGAGGACAGAACTTTCGCCGCGGCTGAAGAGGAAGGTAAGATTAGTTGCCCTGACTGGCGGGCTCCGACTCCCGGGAGCCGCCAATCAGCTGTTTTGAAGGGGCCGCAGCACTCGTACGAGAGCTGCTCCCCTTCATTCCGGTCACACTGAATCGGTGTCGGCGATTCACAGTGTGAGCAAGTAGTGAAATGAAGGGGAAGCAGCTCTCGTACGAGTGCTGCGGCCCCTTCAAAACAGCTGATTGGCGGGTCCCGGGAGTCGGAGCCCGCCAGTCAGGGCAACTAATCTTACCTTCCTCTTCAGCCGCGGCGAAAGTTCTGTCCTCTCGATGTTGTGCGCGGTGCATAGCGTTGTGACGTCAGGACCTCCGCTGCGATCCGGAACCAGGAAGGTCCCGGGAGTCGGACCCAGACACATCAGCTATTGATGGCCTATCCTGAGGACAGGCCATCAATGTTTAGGGACTGCACAACCCCTTTAAGCCTACGATGTAGCAGGCTTAGAGGGCCCATGAGACAGGATCCCAGATTGTGTGATCCTGTCTGCTGGGCCCTGTATCTAAGACAATCACATGGTAGGCTTAGATACATGGCCCATGTGTGATCCTGTCTGTGGGACCCTGTATCTAAGCCTACCACACTGTCGGTTTAGATACAGGCACACAGTAATCTTATACTGTATAAGATTACTGTGCTGGACCCTGTATCTAAACCTACCTTGTGGTAGGCTTAGATACAGGGTCCCATAGACAGTATCACACATGGGCCCTGTATCTAAGCCTAACACATGTGTTACTAATAGTTTTTTGTGTGTTTTCTTACAGGTTCGGGCGTTGGACTACGTCGGATTCCAGGACTACGTCGGATTCCAGGACTACTTCGATGATGGCTTTTTATATTATCAATAAAATGGTTAATGAGGGCTGTGTGGGGGTTTTTTTTATTTCAATAAAATATTTTTTCTATGTCTTTGTGTTTTTTTTTAAACTATATTACTACCGCCTTAGTAATAGCCGCCGGCTGATTGACAGCATGCATTGCTAAGGCGGGGCTTAGTGTTAGCCGGTGCAGAGGCTATCACTAACCCCCTTTATTACCCCGGTACCCACCGCTACCAGGGGTGCTGGGAAGAGCCGGGTACGATCCAGTACTTGACCATCTGTAGTGATGGTCGGCCACTGGGGTGGCCGCAGGCTGGTATCAGGAGGGGAAAGGCCAGATACAGTGGCCCTTCCCACCTTGGTAATGCTAGCCTGCTGCTGCTTTATTGTATCTGGCTGGTTATGAAAAATGGGGGGGAACTCACGTCATTTAAAAAAAAAAAAAAAAAATAATAATTGGAAAGAACGATGTGGGGTCCCCCCCAATTTTCATAACCAGCCAGATACAACACAGCAGCAGCAGGCAGCATTACCAGGGTGGTAGGTGCCACTGTTTGTGGCCTTCCCCAGCCTAATACTACCAGCCTGCGGCCACCCCGGTGCCTGCCCGTCACTACAGATGGTCGGGTACTGGTTCGTACCCGGCTCTTCCCAGTACCCCTGGTGGCGGTGGGTACCGGGGTAATAATGGGGGTTAGTGTAGCCTCTGCACCGGCTAACATTAAGCCCCGCCTTAGTAATGGAGGTTGTCAATCAGCCAGCGGCCATTACTAAGGCGGTGATAATAAAGTTTAAAAAGATACAAGCACATAGAAAAAATATTTTATTGAAATAAAAAAACAACCCTCATTAACCATTTTATTGAGAATAAAAAAACCGCTGTCATTGAAGTCCTCGAATCCGAAGTCCAACAACCGAACCTGTAAAAAAAACACAAACACACAAAAATAATCAGTAACACATAATGAAGCAAAATTATTATTCTTACCTATCCTGGGTCCAGCGCTGGAGCCGCAATGTCAGCGAGCTGAGCCCTGTATCTAATCCGATCATGTGTGATACTGTCTGCTGGGCCCTATATCTAATCCTATCATGTGTGATACTGTCTGCTGAGTCCTGTATCTAATCCGATCATGTGTGATACTGTCTGCTGGGCCCTATATCTAATCCAATCATGTGTGATACTGTCTGCTGAGCCACTGTATCTAATCCTATCATGTGTGATACTGTCTACTGAGCTCTGTATCTAATCCTATCATGTGTGATACTTCCTTCTGAGCCACTGTATCTACTCCTATCATGTGTGATACTGTCTGCTGAGCCAATGTATCTAATCCTATCATGCGTGATACTGTCTGCTGAGCTGTGTATCTAATCCAATCATGTGTGATACTGTCTGCTCAGCCACTGTATCTAATCCTATCATGTGTGATACTGTCTGCTGAGCCACTGTATCTAATCCTATCATGTGTGATACTGTCTGCTGGGCCCTATCTCTAATCCTATCATGTGTGATAATGTCTGCTGAGTCATTGTATCTAATCCTATCATGTGTGATACTGTCTGCTGAGCCACTGTATCTAATCCTACCCATAGTTTATAGGGTCGTAGTGCTATAGATATGCTGTCTCCTATACACACATTTTTTGGGGCAGACACATATGTATTAGGGCTATTTACCCTGACATTTTAAGCCCTTAGTGACGCCCCGGCTGCTAGTGCTGCATTGTTGGGTCACTTAGACCCAGCGATGCAGCTGAAAGCTGCGGACCATCGGCCATGAGAAGTTTGCGGGGGGGGGGGGGGGCAATAAGAATTTTTGCATCGGGGCCCATGAGCCTTTAGCTACGCCCCTGACTGTATGCAAGTGGCTTACCCATCATGTCTTTTTGCATCTTGCTGCCAGGAAACATAGGAAATCTTTACAAGGGAACTCACTTTTAGACCTTATTCACACGACAGGGTTTCCCGGCCGTGTGACGGACGTTCATAATACGGCCGTCACACGGCCGCAGTAGGAACAATAGACCAACAATGGGGCTATTCACACGACTGATTTTTTGATGGCCTGGGAAACCCAGCCGTCAAAAAATGGGACATGCCCTATTTTTGGCCGTTCTCCCGGCCGCCCGGCTCCCATAGAAGTCTATGGGGCCGGGTAATACACAGACATCACTGGAATGTGTCCCGAGTGACGGCCGTGTCTTTCATCGCTCGCTCTCTCTCCTTCTCCTCCTCACAGTGCGAAGTGCATGTGAGGAGGGTATTTTTTTGCACCCTGTAGGAGCGGAATCCCAAATCCCCAGCCACAGCTTCGGGAACGCTGTGGCCGGGGATTGGGGATTCTGCTTCAGAAGTGCCTGAGGTCACTGTGTCCATATGAATCCCCAACCCTGTGGCTCGTGTTTCCGCTCCAGGAGAAGTCCCTGACTTCACTGTATCCATATATGGACACAGTGACGCCAGGCACTTCTGAAGCGGAATCCCCGACCCTGTGGCCGGTGTCTCCGCTGCAGGAGAAGTCCCTGACTTCACTGTCCGTATATGGATATTGAAGTAAGGGACTTCTCCTGGAACGGTGGCGCTATCTACAGACAGGTAGGGGGGTGCCATCTATGGGGGTGCTATGTAGAACTACCTATGGGGGGCTGTGTGGCATTACCTATGGGGGGTTGTGTGGCATTACCTATGGGGGGCTGTGTGGCATTACCTATGGGGGGCAGTGTGGCATTACCTACAGGGGGCAGTGTGGCACTACCTACAGGGGGCTATGTGGCACTACCTACAGGGGGCAAGAGGGAAGTGTGTGGCAAAAAATTTACAAATAAAATTCATCCGATTTTTAAAACGAACAGGGAAAAAAATGGATGCAAAATGGGTCAAAATCGGCCATTAACCCCTTAGTGACCACCAATATGCCTTTTTACGTGATTCACTAATGGGCTTTAGGCTAGGCTGACGCCTTTTCACGTCAGCCTAGTCTAAGTCCTGCACGGGTCTCCCGTGCAGGCAGGAGCCGGGGCTCTGCTGTCTGATGACAGCTGAGCTCCTGCTCCAACGCCCGCGATCGAAGTTTACTTCGATCGCGGCCGTTTAACCCGTTAAATGCCGCCGTCAATAGCGACCGCGGCATTTAACTTTGTTTACAGAGGGAGTGAGCTCCCTCTGTCACCAATCGGCGGCCCGCGAATGAAATTGCGGGTCTCCGATGGGGTGTCATGGCAGCGGGGAGCTTGATAAAAGCCCCAAGGTCTGCCCTGGAATATGCCTGTTAGGACGCGCCGGAGGCACGTCCTAACAGATTGCCTGTCAGATTTACACTGACAGGCAATAATGCTCTGGTATACGAAGTATACCAGAGTATTATAGCAGCGATCGGAACATCGCACAGTAAAGTCCCCTAGTGGGACTAATAAAATAAGTCATCAAAGTGAAATAAAGATTATTAATAAAAAGTACAGTAAAAAAATAAATAAAACCATTTTTTTCCATAAAAAGTGGTTTTATTTAGTAAAAGTGTAAAAAAAAAAAAAAGTACACATATGTGGTATCGCCGCGACCGTAATGACTCCATTAATAAAGTTAATATGTAATTTAAACCGCAAAGTGAACACCGTAAAAAAAAAAACGCAAAAAACCATGGCGAAATTGCAATTTTTTTCCATTGCCCCCCAAAAAAGTCATAATAAAAATGAATCAATAAGTCCCATGCACCCCAAAACAGTACCAATCAAAACTACGTCTCGTCCCGCAAAAAACAAGCCCAAAAAATCACTACATTGATGGAAAAATAAAAAAATTACGGCTCTTGGAAAGCGACGATGCAAAAGCAAATCATTTTAGTTCAAAAGTGTTTTTATTGTGCAAAAGTCGTAAAACATAAAAAAACCTCTACATATGTGGTATCCCCGTAATCGTACCGACCCATAGAATAAAGGTAACATGTTATTTACGTCGCATAGTGAACGGCGTCAATTTAAAAACGCATAGAACAATGGTGGAATTTCAGGTTTTTTTTATAATCCCCCCCAAAAAGGTTAATAAAAGTTAATATAAAAATTATATGTACCCAAAAATGGTGGCATTAAAAAGCACAACTAATCCCGCAAAAAACAAGTCCTCATACAGCTATGTAGACGAAAAAATAAAAACGTTATAGCTCTTTGAATTCGACTATAGAAAAACGAATAAAATAGCTTGGTCATTAGGGCCTAAAATGGGCTGGTCACTAAGGGGTTAAAAACGGCAACACGGCCCGGAACTGAATCGGAACGGAGGCAAAACGGATGAAAAACAGCTGGGAAAAACGGTCCAAAACGGCCATTTTTATTGGCCGACACTCAGACCCTGTCATGTGAATAGAGCCTTAATTATACATTAGTTAGTCCTTTAGTCTATTAAAGTGAATGCCCACCTTTTACCACCATTTCGTTTATAGGTCTAACATTCATTATGTTTCTTTCCAGTGGTCGGTGCTTTGTTTTTTTCTGATTCAGAGTTCCACATTCCTGGCACAGAAATGGAGTTAAGGGGTTGTCTAGTATTCATATACCCTATTAGGCAATTCTGAACGAATACAAGGGGCTACTTTGTTCAGAATCCCCATCTCCTGGCCAGAGTGGACAAAGAGAATCATCTGTCTTGTTCTGTATTATACAGACATCTCAAAAAATTTGAGTGGACATTGTGTAATGATTAATTTGCCCTGTAGTGGCACTGCAGGTAAATTGACTACTAACTGCCAGGTTTCCTCACAGATTACATATGATCTTTGGGGGTCCCAGCAGGGGGACACTTTATAATCAGCTTTTTTCGCGGGACCCTTCTAACAACGGATTGTCCCAAAGCAGACAACTAATTTAAATGACAAAATTCCTTCTGCTTCCAGCTGCCACTAGGGGAATCGTAGAAGTTTACTGCATACTGCTTTATTATTTATTTTAAGTGGACATTCACTTAAAACAAATCCTCTTTCTGATATTATCAAAAGATATTTCCAGAAAATACAAAACTCTATTCTCTATCACCGTGATCCCCAACCACCGAGCCGCAGACCAATACCGGGCCGTGGATGATTTGGTACAGGGCCGCGGTATCTGGTATCTGCCCCAGTGGCCACAGGGAATTTCGGGCAAAAAACCGCACCACACTGTGGTACAGTTTTTCACCCAGAACTGCTGACCATTTAGCCGGCCTGTTAGCAAGCCGGCCTCCTGGGATGACGTTACATAGTTACATAGTTAGTATGGTTGAAAAAAGACACATGTCCATCAACTTTAACCAATGGATGGGCAAAGGGTAGGGATGAAACAAAAATTATACACATTCACATAGGAGTTGATATTTTTTTGTTCTAGGAAAAGATCTAAGCCTATTTTTAAAGCCATCTACTGTCCCTGCTGTGACCAGCTCCTGCGGTGACTATTCCATAGATTCACCGTTCTCGCAGTAAAGAAGGCTTGTCATCTCTGCAGGTTGAACCTTTCTTTCTCCAGACTGAGGGAGTGCCCCCTTGTTTTTTGTGCTGGTTTTACATGGAACAGGATTTCACCATATGTTTTGTATGTGCCATTCATATATTTATACAAATTAATCATGTCGTCTCTTTTCAAGGCTAAAAAGGTTTAATTATTTTAACCCCTTAGTGTCTAAGCCTGTTTTGGCCGATATTTGCAAATCTGACATGTGTCACTTTATGTGGTAATAAAAAGATACAGATTTGCAATGAAGCAAAAAGAATGCCTTTATTTCCAGTCAAGCTATAGTAATATGTAATGTATATGTAAATAAAATATAACTTTTAATGGTTAGGATTAAATATAATTAGAACAAAGACAAAAAATCTAAATCTAAAATTTAGCCAGAGTTCACTGACAGGTGGATTTGTATCGATCAGATACAAGCAGTGTGTAGTGTAAACTGTCTGCCTTTGTGTCTCCTACGGCATCTGCAGAACACCGGGCGACACAATTGAGTGGCGTGTATAACTAAGTCAGTGAAGACTCTGAGGTTAAAAGTAATGCGGAGGCCCCCCCGACATGTTTCACTGCATACGCAGCGTCTTCAGGGGTTCAAATGGGGCATCTGACGGCGCGTGGAAGGTCCGTCCCTCTTAAGCCCTCGGGCCGCCATGACAGTGGGCGTGGCCAATAAAGGACCAATTGGAGAGGTCAACACAAACTGGCCATGATATGTATGACTGACATCCAGGTCAGCCATACAGGAGTTAGAGAAGAATGCACCAATCACGCAGGGGCAGGCGCGCCTGCGTGGTTTATGTTAGGATGCAATGAAGAAAATTTAGACTAAGTGTGGGGAAACACGACTGCGCATGTCACCACACTTAGAGAATCGAAAGGTAAATACTGATTGTCAGCGGAACACTTAGCAAGAAGTGAATGAAAAGGTACATACCCTATGTGTCTAGGAGATGTATAGGAGGGACCATATAATAGATAAGGATAGTTAGGAGTGTGAATGTGAAAGATGTGCGTATTACGACTGTGGGTATGAATGAGAAGAGACCCAGCAGGCTGGCAGGCATTAAATTGTCACAAAAAAATATACAAATTTGCAATGAAGCAAAAAGGATGCCTTTATTTCCAGTCAAGCTATAAGAATGTGTGATGTATATGTAAATAAAATATAACTTTTAATGGTTAGAATTAAATATAATTAGAACAAAGACAAGAATCAAAATCTAAAATTTAGCCAGAGTTCACTGACAGGTGGATTTGTATCGATCAGATGCAAACAGTGTGTAGTGTAAACTGTCTGCCTTTGTGTCTCCTGCGGCGTCTGCAGAACACCGGGCGACACAATTGAGTGGCGTATATATCTTAGTCAGTGGAGACTCTGAAGTTAAAAATATTATGGAGGCCCCCCCGACATGTTTCGCTGCACACGCAGCGTCTTCAGGGGTTCAAATGGGGCATCTAACGGCGCGTGAAAGGTCCGTCCCTCTTAAGCCCTCGGGTCGCCATGACAGTGGGCGTGGCCAATAATAGGCCAATTGGAGAGGTCAACACAGTCTGGCCGTGATGTGTATGACTGACATCCAAGTCAGCCATACAGTAGTTAGAAAAGAATGCACCAATCACGCAGGGGCAGGCGCGCCTGCATGATTTATGTTAGAATGCGATGAAGGAGAAATTAAACTAAGTGTGGGGAAACGCGACTGCGCATGTCACCACACTTAGAAGATAGAGAAGTAAATACTGATTGTCAGCGGAGCATTTAACAAAAGGTGAGCGAGAGGGTACATTCCCTATGTGTCTAGGAGATGTATAGAAGGGACCATATAGTAGATAAGAATAGTTAAAAGTGGGAATGTGAAAGATTTAAAGTATTAGAACTGTGAGCGCTAAAAGAATATTAAACAACGTTAAAGGTGTGAGTGAGACATGACTATCATGTATGTATAAACATGACAGAAATTCAGTGACTAGGGTGAAAAATAAACATAGTGAGAGGAAGGGGAGAAGGAGGAAGAACCATGATATATGGTATATGCTAGGGAAATAATAAAAATGTGTGGTGCTGGGGAATAAGGGATGTGGTGGCTAGAGTGAGGACATGAAGTGAATATATGAAAATAAGGGGAAGGGGGGGGGAAAAGGGGGATAAAGTATCGTGTATTGTAAATATATGGTCCTGAAAGAAATACAAGGGATATATTGCTGGCATAAGCAAAAAGTCATTTTGATGTAAAAGAAATTTTTGAATGGTAATGGTGCTAAAAATAAAATCAGATGATAATGAAAATAAGATTAAACATGAAATAATAAGAATAACTAAAGTTGAGAGACGGAACATTGTAAATAATACATAAAGCTTAGTAGCATATGAAATACGCCGTATAAATAAGTAAATAAATTTATTTAAGAAAAATGTCCAAGTTGTCAGAGTATTAATTCATAAGTATCAGTATTTTTTAACTATAGAGTAACACATATAATAGAAATGTGTAAAGTGGCGATCTGAAGAAAATTGTCCAAGACTGAAGTAAATATTAAATAGAAGGTATAGTACCTATTGAAGAAAAGCTGTGTAAGTGAAGCCTTCATTAAGACCAAGGGGACTCAATGAGCTCAACCTATGGATCCAACGGGCCTCTTCTTGAAGTAATTTCCTATCAAGATTACCAGCTCTGGGTCCCAATTGTAATTGGGTAATACCCCAAATTTGGAGATTCTTGGTATTACCATCATGTATGGATCTGATGTGTCTGGCGAGTGGAGTGTCCTCATCATTAACAACTGTACTCAAATGTTTTGAAATACGTCTTCGTAGTTGCTGTATGGTTTTACCTACATATAATTTCGGACAAGGGCATTGTATAGCATAAACAACTCCACTGCTTTGGCAGTTGATAAATTGTCTAATGGTATAAGATTTACCATCAACGGGATTGATGAAGGACTTAGTGGTTGGCATCAGAGGGCAAAACGAGCATCTGCCACATGGATGAGAGCCTTTAGTGGGAGGAGGCAGCCAAGTGCTTTTTGCAAAGGATGGTTTGGAAAAATGACTGTGCACAAGGTATTCTCTTAGATTTTTTCCCCTGCGATAGGTTATATTAGGTGTATTCGAAATGACCTTGACAAGATCAGGATCAGCCTGTAGGATAGGCCAGTGCCTTTGGAGTATCTTGTAGATCTGTGGGGAGCACACGTCAAAGTTCCCTATACATCTGATGATGGAGATATCTTTAGCTTTCTTCCTTCCATGAAGTAGCTCCTCTCTAGTGGTCGCTCGAGCCCTCGCATAAGCCCTATGTAAGAATTTCTTGGGATAACCCCTTGCGCGAAATTTATGATATAGCTTATCACATTCTAGTTGAAACGACACCTCTTCAGAGCAATTACGCTTAGCTCTGAGGTACTGTCCTATCGGTATTCCCCTTTTCAGAGCAGGAGGATGGTAACTTTCCCAATGTAGGAAGTTATTAGTGGCGGTGGTCTTACGATAGATGTCGGTAAGGACACTGCCACCAGGATCCAGGGAAATCCTAAGATCAAGAAAATTAATTTCTTGTTCATGTATTTCAGATGTAAATTTCATGCCTATGTCATTGACGTTGAGAATCTCCATGAATTCACGAAAAAGTGCTTTATCCCCATCCCAAATTATGAGAATGTCATCAATGTACCTGCCCCAAAATGTGATGTGGCAGGTAAAATGAGACAGATTGTCAATGAAGACACAAGTATCTTCCCACCAACCTAGAAAAAGGTTGGCATATGTGGGTGCACATACTGTGCCCATAGCCGTGCCTTTAATTTGCTGATAAAATTTGCCATCAAAAATGAAATAATTGTGAGATAAGAGAAATTGGAGTAAAGAAATAATAAGTGCATTATGTGCTTTAAACTGAATACCCTTAGTGCTCAAAAAATGTTGGACCGCAATTAAACCCAGATCATGTCTAATGTTTGTATATAGAGACTCAACGTCAATGCTGGCTATTAGGGTAGAAGGTGTTACTGAAATTCCCTAGCAGCCTGCTCCATCTTGCTAAGGTTACCTAGAACTTTAGATTTATTAGATTTTAATTTCTGTAAGTCAGCACTAACCATTTTGACAAAAATGTCTATATGACCATACAGAAATTAAAATCTAATAAATCTAAAGTTCTAGGTAACCTTAGCAAGATGGAGCAGGCTGCTTTGGCTCAACTCAACAAGAATGAATCCATTGTCATAAAGCCATCGGACAAAGGGGGCAACATCGTCATCTTGGATAGGGCGGACTATATCAACATGGTCCATAGACTCCTGGACGATGGATCCACCTACACCATCCTCAAAAAGAATCCTACTGAAGCTTTTCTTAGAGAGTTACATTCCCTCTTGACTCAAGCGAAGTCCCAGGATCTAATCTCCACGGACGAGTTTAAGAGGATGTATGATGCCAATCCCACTTTGTCCACCTTTTATGCCCTACCCAAGGTCCACAAAATGACTCGTCCGATACCAGGTAGGCCTATCGTCTCAGGTAACGATAATCTCACACAGGGGATCAGCTCATATGTTGACGAGATGCTTGCACCTTTTGTCTCTACCTTACCTTCATATCTTAGAGACACTAAGGACGTTGTCACGAGGATCCAGGGAATTTCAGTAACACCTTCTACCCTAATAGCCAGCATTGACGTTGAGTCTCTATATACAAACATTAGACATGATCTGGGTTTAATTGCGGTCCAACATTTTTTGAGCACTAAGGGTATTCAGTTTAAAGCACATAATGCACTTATTATTTCTTTACTCCAATTTCTCTTATCTCACAATTATTTCATTTTTGATGGCAAATTTTATCAGCAAATTAAAGGCACGGCTATGGGCACAGTATGTGCACCCACATATGCCAACCTTTTTCTAGGTTGGTGGGAAGATACTTGTGTCTTCATTGACAATCTGTCTCATTTTACCTGCCACATCACATTTTGGGGCAGGTACATTGATGACATTCTCATAATTTGGGATGGGGATAAAGCACTTTTTCGTGAATTCATGGAGATTCTCAACGTCAATGACATAGGCATGAAATTTACATCTGAAATACATGAACAAGAAATTAATTTTCTTGATCTTAGGATTTCCCTGGATCCTGGTGGCAGTGTCCTTACCGACATCTATCGTAAGACCACCGCCACTAATAACTTCCTACATTGGGAAAGTTACCATCCTCCTGCTCTGAAAAGGGGAATACCGATAGGACAGTACCTCAGAGCTAAGCGTAATTGCTCTGAAGAGGTGTCGTTTCAACTAGAATGTGATAAGCTATATCATAAATTTCGCGCAAGGGGTTATCCCAAGAAATTCTTACATAGGGCTTATGCGAGGGCTCGAGCGACCACTAGAGAGGAGCTACTTCATGGAAGGAAGAAAGCTAAAGATATCTCCATCATCAGATGTATAGGGAACTTTGACGTGTGCTCCCCACAGATCTACAAGATACTCCAAAGGCACTGGCCTATCCTTCAGGCTGATCCTGATCTTGTCAAGGTCATTTCGAATACACCTAATATAACCTATCGCAGGGGAAAAAATCTAAGAGAATACCTTGTGCACAGTCATTTTTCCAAACCATCCTTTGCAAAAAGCACTTGGCTGCCTCCTCCCACTAAAGGCTCTCATCCATGTGGCAGATGCTCGTTTTGCCCTCTGATGCCAACCACTAAGTCCTTCATCAATCCCGTTGATGGTAAATCTTATACCATTAGACAATTTATCAACTGCCAAAGCAGTGGAGTTGTTTATGCTATACAATGCCCTTGTCCGAAATTATATGTAGGTAAAACCATACAGCAACTACGAAGACGTATTTCAAAACATTTGAGTACAGTTGTTAATGATGAGGACACTCCACTCGCCAGACACATCAGATCCATACATGATGGTAATACCAAGAATCTCCAAATTTGGGGTATTACCCAATTACAATTGGGACCCAGAGCTGGTAATCTTGATAGGAAATTACTTCAAGAAGAGGCCCGTTGGATCCATAGGTTGAGCTCATTGAGTCCCCTTGGTCTTAATGAAGGCTTCACTTACACAGCTTTTCTTCAATAGGTACTATACCTTCTATTTAATATTTACTTCAGTCTTGGACAATTTTCTTCAGATCGCCACTTTACACATTTCTATTATATGTGTTACTCTATAGTTAAAAAATACTGATACTTATGAATTAATACTCTGACAACTTGGACATTTTTCTTAAATAAATTTATTTACTTATTTATACGGCGTATTTCATATGCTACTAAGCTTTATGTATTATTTACAATGTTCCGTCTCTCAACTTTAGTTATTCTTATTATTTCATGTTTAATCTTATTTTCATTATCATCTGATTTTATTTTTAGCACCATTACCATTCAAAAATTTCTTTTACATCAAAATGACTTTTTGCTTATGCCAGCAATATATCCCTTGTATTTCTTTCAGGACCATATATTTACAATACACGATACTTTATCCCCCTTTCCCCCCCCCTTCCCCTTATTTTCATATATTCACTTCATGTCCTCACTCTAGCCACCACATCCCTTATTCCCCAGCACCACACATTTTTATTATTTCCCTAGCATATACCATATATCATGGTTCTTCCTCCTTCTCCCCTTCCTCTCACTATGTTTATTTTTCACCCTAGTCACTGAATTTCTGTCATGTTTATACATACATGATAGTCATGTCTCACTCACACCTTTAACGTTGTTTAATATTCTTTTAGCGCTCACAGTTCTAATACTTTAAATCTTTCACATTCCCACTTTTAACTATTCTTATCTACTATATGGTCCCTTCTATACATCTCCTAGACACATAGGGAATGTACCCTCTCGCTCACCTTTTGTTAAATGCTCCGCTGACAATCAGTATTTACTTCTCTATCTTCTAAGTGTGGTGACATGCGCAGTCGCGTTTCCCCACACTTAGTTTAATTTCTCCTTCATCGCATTCTAACATAAATCACGCAGGCGCGCCTGCCCCTGCGTGATTGGTGCATTCTTTTCTAACTACTGTATGGCTGACTTGGATGTCATAGGCTGAGCTCATTGAGCCCCCTTGGTCTTAATGAAGGCTTCAATTATACAGCTTTTCTCAAATAGGTACTATACCTTTTATTTAATATTTACTTCATTCTGGGAAAAATTCCCCTCAGATCGCCACTTTACACACTTTTATACAGTTATGACTTTACAGTTAAGAAATACTGATACTCATGAATTAATACTCTGACAACTTAGACATTTTTCTTAAATAAATTTATTTATTTATATTTATATATACGGCGTAATTTATATGCTACTAAGCTTTATGTATTATTTACAATGTTTTGTCTCTCAACCTTAGTCATTTTCATTATTTCATGTTCAATTTTATTTTCATTATCATCTGATTTGACTTTTAGCATTATTATTAATTAATTGGATTTTTTATACTCAAATGTCTTTTTGTTTATGTCAGCAATAAATCCATTGTATTCCTTTAGGACCATAGATTTACAATATACGACACTTATTTCCCCCCCCCTCCCCCCCCCCCTTTTTTCATATACTCACTTTATGTCTTCACTCTAGCCACCTCATCCCTTCATTCCCCAGCACTGCACAATTTATCAACTCCTTAGTATATACCATACATCATGGTTCTTTCTCCCTCTCCCCCCCCCCTTCCTCCCACTTTTTCCATTTTTCACCCTAGCCACTTAATTACTGTCATGTTTATATATATATGATAGCTATTTCTTATTCACACCCTTAACGTTTTCAATATCCTCTCAGCGCTCACAGTCATAATACGCACATCTTTCACATTCACACTCCTAACTATCCTTATCTATTATATGGTCCCTCCTATACATCTCCTAGACACATAGGGTATGTACCTTTTCATTCACTTCTTGCTAAGTGTTCCGCTGACAATCAGTATTTACCTTTCGATTCTCTAAGTGTGGTGACATGCGCAGTCGTGTTTCCCCACACTTAGTCTAAATTTTCTTCATTGCATCCTAACATAAACCACGCAGGCGCGCCTGCCCCTGCGTGATTGGTGCATTCTTCTCTAACTCCTGTATGGCTGACCTGGATGTCAGTCATACATATCATGGCCAGTTTGTGTTGACCTCTCCAATTGGTCCTTTATTGGCCACGCCCACTGTCATGGCGGCCCGAGGGCTTAAGAGGGACGGACCTTCCACGCGCCGTCAGATGCCCCATTTGAACCCCTGAAGACGCTGCGTATGCAGTGAAACATGTCGGGGGGGCCTCCGCATTACTTTTAACCTCAGAGTCTTCACTGACTTAGTTATACACGCCACTCAATTGTGTCGCCCGGTGTTCTGCAGATGCCGTAGGAGACACAAAGGCAGACAGTTTACACTACACACTGCTTGTATCTGATCGATACAAATCCACCTGTCAGTGAACTCTGGCTAAATTTTAGATTTAGATTTTTTGTCTTTGTTCTAATTATATTTAATCCTAACCATTAAAAGTTATATTTTATTTACATATACATTACATATTACTATAGCTTGACTGGAAATAAAGGCATTCTTTTTGCTTCATTGCAAATCTGTATCTTTTTGTGACAATTTAATGCCTGCCAGCCTGCTGGGTCTCTTCTCATTTATACCTGCCACTTTATGTGGTAATAACTCCAGAATGCTTTTGCCTATCCAAGCGATTCTGAGATTGTTTTCTCGTGACATGTTGTACTTTATGATACTAAAAAAATTTTATCGTTAAATTCAATATTTATTTGTCAAAAACACCAAAATGTAGAGAAAATTTGCAAAAATCTGCATTTTTCTAAATTGTAATGTATCTTCTTGTAAAACAGATCGTAATACCACACAAAATTCTTACTAGTTTCTATTTCCCATAGGTCTACTTTATGTATCGTTTTTTGAACATTCTTTTATTTTTCTAGGACGTTACAAGGCTTAGAACTTTAGCTGCAATTTCTCGCATTTTCAAGAAAATTTCAAAAGGCAATTTTTTCAGGGACCAGTTCAGTTCTTTGAGGGCCTTATATATTAGAAATCCCCAATAAAACACCCCATTTTAAAAACTGCACCCCTCAAAGTATTCAAAACAGCATTCAGAAATTATTTCACAGGAAATAAAGCAAAGTAGAGGTGAAATTTACAAATTTCAATTTTTTTTTTTTTACGAAATTCATTTGTAATACAGTTTTTTCTGTAACACAGAAGGTTTTACCAGAGAAATCCAACTCAATATTTATGGCCCAGATTCTGCAATTTTTAGAAATATCCCACATGTGGCCCTAGTGTGGTAATGGACTGAAGCACCGGCCTCAGAAGCAAAGGAGCACCTGGTGCATTCTGGGGCCTCCTTTTTTTAGGAATATATTTTAGGCACCATGTCAGGTTTGAGGAGGTCTTGTGGTGCCAAAACAGTGGAAACCCCCCAAAAGTGACCCCATTTTGGAAACTACACCCCTCAAGGAATTTTTTAAGAGGTATAATTAGCATTTTTAGGTCACAGGTTTTTTGCTAAATTTATTGGAACTGGTCTGTGAAAATGAAAATCTACTTTTTTTCTGAAAAAACATACGATGTTTTAGTTTTTACAAGGAATAAAGGAGAAAAAGCCCCCCAACATTTGTAAAGCAATGTCTCCCGATTACGGCAATACCCCATATGTGGTAATAAACTGCTGTTTGGACCCACGGCAGGGCTCAGAAGGGAACGAGGGCCATTTGGATTTTGGAGCGAGGATTTTGCTGGATTGGTTTTCGGTGCCATGTCGTGTTTGCAAAGCCCTGGAGGGACCATAACAGTGGAAACTCCCCAAAAGTGACCCCATTTTGGAAACTAAACCCCTCAAGGAATTTTTCTAGGGGTATAGTTAGCATTTTGACCCTACACGGTTTTTGCTGAATTTATGGGAATTATGCCGTGAAATTGAAAATCTAAATTTTTTTCTAATAAGATGTAGTTTTAGCTCAGATTTTTTCATTTTTACAACAGATAAAGGAGAAAAAACAACCCAATATTTGTAAAGCAAACTCTTCTGAGCACAGCAATACCCCATATGTGGTAATAAACTGCTGTTTGGACACATGGCGGAAGTTAGAAAGGACGGAGCGCCATTTGACTTTTGGAGCTCAAGTTTTGCTGGAATGGTTTGCGGCCCCATGTCACATTTGCAAAGCCACTGAGGGGCCAAAATAGTGCAAACCCGGCAAAAGTGACCCCATTTGGGAAACTATACCCCTTGTGGAATTTATCTAGCGGTATAGTGAGCATTTTGACCCCACAGTTTTTTTGCTGAATTATTGGGATTATGCAGTGAAAATGAAAATCTACATTCTTTCCACTAAAATGTTGAATTGTTTTCATTTTCACAAGGAATAAAGGAGAAAAAGCGCCCCAACAATTGTAAAGCAATTTCTCCTGAGTCTGGCAATACCCCATATGTGGTCATAAACTGCTGCTTCGATACACCGCAGGGCTCAGAATGGCAGGAGTGCTACTTGTCATGTAGATTTTGGTTGATTGTTTTTTGGGCGCCATGTCGCATTTGCAGAGCCCCTGAGGTACCCGTACAGTAGAAACCCCTGAAAAGTGACTCCATTTTGGAAACTTTACCCCTCAGGGTAATCATCTAGGGGTGTACTGAGCATTTTGATCCCACAGGTGTTTCATAGATTGTATTAGAATGAGGCAGTGAAAATGAAAATTTTTTTTTTTCCCCAAAAAGATGTAGTTTTGCAACCATTTTTTTCCCACAAGGGGTAATAGGAGAAAAAACAAAACAACACATAATTTGTTACCCAATTTCTCCCGAGTACAGCAATACCCCATGTGTGGCCCTAAACTGCTGTTTGGGCACATGGCAGAGCTCAAAATGGAAGGAGTGCCATGTGGCTTTTAGAGCACAGATTTTGCTGGACTGGTGTATGGGCGCCATGTCGCACTTGCAGAGCTCCCTTAGGTACCAGAGAATGTTAAACCATGAGAAGTGACCCCATTTGGTAAGCTACACCCCTCAAGGCATTTATCATTTGCCTGGACATATGACAGGGTTTAGGAGTGAAAGGCGCATGTGAGGCCTATTTTGGTGATTTTCGCAGCATTAGCCCACATTGGCAGAGCTCTGGGGTCAAATAGTAAAACAAACCCCCAAGTAGTGACCCCCATTTTGGATACTGCACCCCTGAAGGCATTTTGACCACACAGGTTTTTTTTTCTATTAGAAATGAATGCTCAATGGATGGTGCAAAGTGAAAATTGCAAATTTCCACAGGTATGTGCCATTTTAGTGCACAATATATTGTGCCCAGTTCGTGCCACTGAAGACAAATACCTCAAACTGTTAAGCGGGTTCTCCCGGGTATGGCGATGCCATATATGTGGACGTACCCTGCTGCTTGGGCACACTGTAGGGCTCAGAAGGGAGGGAGCGTCATTTGGCTTTTGGAGAGTGGATTTTGCTCGCTAGTTGTTCTGTATGGGGTATTACTGGTATTTCAGTTTATGATGTGGGGGTACATGTAATCTGTGCGGAGAACATCAGGGTATAATAAGAGGGTATAATAATTGGGTAAATAAATAATAATCCGCAGACATGTGGTTGCTGTCGCACTGATAAATGGCGCCGAATCTTATCCGCTTTTGGACACTCTGCACATTTTGCATCACCATATTCTGAGAGCCAAAACTTCTTTATATTTTCTCCACCGGAGCTGGGTGAGGGCTTATTTGTTGCGGTACAATCTGTAGATTTCATTGGTACCATTTTGGGGTACATGCGATTTTTTGATCACTTTTTATTTCATTTTTTTGGCAAGCAAGGTGACCAAAAACCTGCAATTCTGATGTTTTTTATTATTTATTTTTTTACGGCATTCAGCATGTGCTATGAATGACAATTTTACTTTATTCTGCGGGTCGACGCGATATGTATATAGTTTCTCTTATGTTTTGCAGCGTCTGCACGATAAAATCACTTTTGTTTCAAATAATTTATTTTTGGTGTCACCATATTCTGAGAGCGATAACTTTTTTATTTTTCTGTCAAAAAAGCGGTGGGAGGGCTTGTTTTTTTGCAGGACGGGCTGTAGTTTTTAATGGTATAATTTTGGGGTACACTTTTAGATTCCTTTTTTATTCTGTTTTGCGAGGGGTAGCGAGTAACAAACAGCGATTCTGGAATAGTTTTTTATTTAATTTTTTACGGTGTTCACCGTACGGGTAAAATAGCGTGATATTTTTATCGTTTGGGTCGTTACGGATGCGGGGATACCACATATGTGTACTTTTTTTATGTTTTTTGGTTTTTCCTATAATAAAAGACTTATTATAGGAAAAAAGGCTGTTATAGTGTTTTTTTAACATGAAACTTATTTTTTTTAACTTTTTTACAACATTTTTATTAACTTGTTTTAACTTTTTATTTTCTCCCACTAGGGAACTTGAAGGCATGAAGCCCTGATCGCTATTCTAATAAACTGCACTACCTACATTGTGCAGTGTATTAGAGCTGTCAGCTATTCACTGACCGCAAGCCTATTAGGCTTCGCCTCCCAGCGGGGCCTAATAGGCTTCCGTAATAGAAAGCGATTGTTAGGCTACGGTTGCCATAGCAACCATCGGGACACACGCGGGTGCCGATGGCTGTCATTAGCAACCATAGGGTACGATCTAATCACTTAGATGCAGCCAAAGCCTAGCTCCGGTCCTGGCCGTTAGGGCACGATGTCAGCTGTGACAAACCTGCTGACACCCGCGCCCGTGGCAACCATCGTGGTTGCCGACAGGCTACAAGACATTTCGATGCACGATCGCGTTGATCGATGCATCGAAGGGGTTAATCGGCCGGATCGGAGCCTAGCTCCCGTCCTGGCCGTTACAGCGGGGTGTTGCACAGCCGATACCCGGCGGTGATAGCGCTGGCTCAGCTTCTGAGCCAGCGCCATCACATACACACGTCATGGAGCTGTGATTGCTCAGTCTGCTTTGACTGACCAATCACAGAGATCGCCGGCAGGAGACCGCTGTGAATGGTCCCCTGCCGTCTTACTGTGCCGGTCAACTGTCATAAACAGTTGACGGCACAGTTCTGTCACCTTGTCCTTTGACAGGACGCATCGGTACGTCCCGGTGCCTTAAAGCACTGCAATGCAGGACGTACCGGTGCGTCCTTGTGCATTAAGGGGTTAATATTTCGTTATAACTTAGATTCTCCATGCCCCTTATTAGTTTAGTTGCTCTTTGTATTTTTCCAACTCCAGGGCATCCTTTCTATGAACTGGACCCAGAACTGAACTGCATATTCTAGATGAGGCCTCACTAATGATTTGTAAAGTGGTAATATTATATCTCTGTCCCTCGAGTCCATGCCTCTTTTATTACATGACAATATCCTGCTGGCCTTAAAAGCAGCTGATTGACATTGCATGCTGTTATTTAGTCTATGATCTACAATTACACCCAGATCCTACTCAACAAGTGACTCTCCCAGTACTTCTGTCCTTAGTAAAACCGTGCTGGTTGTCACTTATAATACTATTTTTTGTCACATACTCCTGTATATATTCCCTCAAAAGCCACCCAAACATTTTTCCCACAATGGCTGTTAAGCTTACTGGTCTATAATTACCCGGGGAAGACCTAGAGCCCTTTTTGAAAATAGGCACCACATTTTCCCTGCGCCAGTCCCTTGGCACTATACCAGTCACTAGAGAATCTCTGAATATTATGAAGAGGGGGACAGAAATAACTGAACTAAGTTCTTTAAGAATTCTAGGGTGTAGCCCATCTGGTCCCGGGGCCTTGTGCACCTTTATTTTATTTAACTTAGCTTGGACCATATCTACATTCCGCTAATTAACTATATTATTTAATGTATTAACAGAACTGGTCCCGGCTACATCAGCTGCTCTTTCTTCTGTTGTATATACACTGATAAAGAACCCATTTAGTAACTTTGCCTACTCTTGATCCCCTGTGACCAACTCCCCATTACAACACTTTAGGGGTCCTACATGTTCCGACCTTGTTTTTTTTTGCATTTATATACTTGAAGATTTTTTGGGCATTTGTTTGGCTATCCTTGGTCATCTGCCTTTCATTTTGTATTTTTGCTGATCTTACTAATTTTTTGCAGATTTTATTTAGCGCTTTGTAATTTACAAAGGCTAGAGCTGTACCCTCAGATTTGTATTTTTCAAATGCCCTCTTTTTTGTCATATATTGCCCTTTTTACAGTAGGTGTAAGCCATATGGGGTTTAGTTTTAGTCATTTATACTTGTTACCTATAGGAATAAATCTTGCACTATATTTATACAAAGTGGATTTTAAGATTTCCCATTTATCATTTGTCCCATTATTTGACATTAGTCCTTCCCAGTCTATATCCTGAATTGCAGCCCTCATCCTGGGGAAATTGGCCTTATAAAATGAAGTGTTTTGCCCTCCCAGCCTGTGTTTGTTTTTTACAGTATAGGTAAAATGTAACTATATTGTGATCTCTGTTACTGAGGTTTTGATGAACATTGACATTCCCAACAAGCTCCGCATTATTAGAAATAACCGGATCCAGGGGCGGAGCTAGCGCTCAGACTGCATGGATGTGTCTCGCTGAGCTCCGTACATCTAACAGCCCTTGTATAGCATACGTTAGCTTTTTGAACCTCAAAATATAAAAAATCGGAGGCAGCTAAGCCAAAGACTGTCGCACCGGCACCCTCGCATCATGAAATGGAGAAATTCTTCAAAAAGAAACCTTCTTCTCTCCTGACGCGAATTCCTAAGATGGTGCCATCCTCTCCTTTGTTAAAAAGATGGTAGCGTCCTTTAGGCTAGCTAGAGTGGGCCCTGGACCCCCGGGGTGTTTTGATACCTTGTTGTCTCAATCAAGACCTGTTCATAAACCTGTTTCATTATTATTATATAAGAAACTCCATTTTCATGGTCCCTCCTCTCCTCAATATTTCGTCAGATTATGGGAAAAGGACTTAAATAGGATCTTCACTGACTGAGATTTTTTGTATATTACCTGCTCCCCACAAGCTATCCAGGTGCATACGTATCTAGGAGAACAGTTATAAAATTATTTCTCGCTGGTATTAGACCCCGGATGTAACTTCTATATATACACTGTCTCATTTGGATACCTGTTGGCGCTGTGGTAAAGAGAGGGGCTCCCTTTTTTATGTCTGGTGGTCTTGTGTGGTGATCTCTATATGGTGGAAAGCTATTTTCAATAAATGTAGTTCCATTTGTCAATCCAATGTTTCCCCTTCACCAGATTGGGCACTGTTGACCATTTCGGCACTGTCTGACACATCTATCCCGTCTAGGTTGTTTAAACATTTATTGATTGCTGCCAGATTGTTAGCCCCTACCTATTGGCTTTTGGTAGATATCCCATCCATAGAATATTGGATTGCCAAAGTGGATCAAATTTACAGATTTGAGCAAATTTCACATTGGGAAAACCCCTCCAGGGATACCTTTTTGAAGATTTGGTCACCTTGGAAAATGTTTAGAAACTTTACTTAACCTGACCTTCTTGTTCCGCTAGATTCCTGTATTATACATTATCTGGGTTACTTACCTTTTCCTTTGGCTGATAAGATTGTTTGCTCGTCATCTTAACATGCACTTCCTTTTATTTTTTGTGTAACATTCTCCATTTGCTATGTACTGTTCTATAGTATACATGTACTTTGTTATATTTGTTACTTTTGTTTTCTTATTTTTTATTTTCTCTGACATATTATTTGTATGTTAATTTTTTCTTTCAATAAAAATAAATAAATAATTAAATTACCAGATCCAACAGAGCTTCACCTCTAGTCAGGTCTTTCACAAACTGGCCCAAAAAATGTTCCTGCAATAGGTTGAGGAAATTTCTCCCCTTGGCAGTTGTAGCCGAACCATGACCCCAATTAATATCCCAGTAATTAAAATCTCCCATTATCACTACAGTACCAGCCTGTGCAGCCCGCTTTATCTCCTCACTTATATTGGGGGGTCTATAGATTATATGTATCACTGCCTATATGAACGATTAATATATAGATTTTATTATAGAAATCAAGAACTAAAATAGGGCTAAATAGCCAAGCGACTATTTAAGGCATAAGCACGATGTCCAGCAAGTGGGGTACATATGGGTACTATATGGTATGTGTACCATACGATGCAAGGAAATGTCTCCCCCCTCTTGGGTTATAGCATAAACACCTGGACAATACGTGCCAGTAGCTGTGTCCCTTCGCGTTTCCGCACCACTTAGTTAACAGGGTGCTTCATCAGGGGTCACAATAACATCGATTTAATGCACCTAATGGCCGGTAAGCACCTATTGCGTGCTTAAAACATTCACCCGGCCGGACATAATGCCGGACATAATTAGTAACAGTCCAACCCCTCCACGATGACGCGGCGCCCCGGCGGCCAATCCGCAGCAAGCCACGCCGATGACGTGACCTGAGCAGGACAGGCCCCCGGATGTACACCACAATCACGGACAGGAGCAAGAAAAGCATCCCTAGTAACCAGGGATCATAAGGCGGCAATAGAGAGAACTGCGAGAGGATTAAGGACCTCAGATGAGGTAAGGAACAAAAAGAACTATAATCACTATACCCATAGTCATACAGCCGTTTGGATGGTAAAAAAAAAACGGGTGGGCAGCCTGATATTAAATATTATCCAGGAGCAGCCCGCATTCCCTAGGAAAATGAGTGGTGAATAATAGTAATTAGGAATGAATGAAGGATCGATGAAGAAGAGTATATGAACAGGAAGAATGGGATCAGGTTTAGACGGTGTACACATGTTATTAGAGCAAATAAAGAAGCCTAGGACATGATAATCGAAAGGGTGGGGATAAGGATCAGAAGAAACAATTATATGATATCTGTTCATTCAGGCCCGCCGGTTTCATGGTATGCATGCAGAAAATCCATTGGGCCTCTTTTTGTAAGATACTTTTATCCAAATTCCCCCCCCTCGCAGATGGTCGTATATGTTTGATCCCCTGGAATTTAATAGCATTGGTATCGCCACCATGACATTCCCAGACATGCCATGCCACCGGAGTATCCTCACTGCGATGGATGTCACCTATGTGGTCCTTAATCCGTCTCCTAAACTCTCTGATGGTCTTGCCGACATACTGTAGTCCACACACACAGGAAATAAGATACACTATGCCCTTTGTTCTGCAATTAATAAAGGACCTGTTGTCACTTAGGCACAACAATTTCCTCAGGATATAGGAAAATTAATACTATAGAGCAACACATTGTTAAAAGTCACTTCTCCAGGGACTGTATAAAAAAGAAACAACACAAATACCCAGGTTTCTATCCATGTGGCTTATGTACAGCTTGTAAGATTCTTGAAAAGAAACAGGGCTTTAACCCCTTAAGGACGCAGCCTACTTTTGGCCTTAAGGCTCAGAGCCCATTTTTCAAATCTGACATATTTCACTTTATGTGGTAATAACGTCGGAATGCTTAAACCTACCCAAGCGATTCTGAGATTGTTTTCTCGTGACACATTGGGCTTCATGTTCGTGGTAAAATTTGGTCGATATATTCAGTGTTTATTGGTGAAAAATTGCAAAATGTAGAGAAAATTTTGAAAAAATTGCATTTTTCAGAATTGAAATGCATCTGCTTGTAAAACAGATGGTTATACCACCCAAAATAGTTACTAGTTCACATTTCCCATATGTCTACTTTAGATTGGCATCGTTTTTTGAACATTATTTTATTTTTCTTGGACGTTACAAGGCTTAGAACATAAACAGCAATTTTTCATATTTTTAAGAAAATTTCAAAAGCCTTTTTTTTAAGGTACCTCTTGAGTTCTGAAGTGGCTTTGTGGGGCCTATGTATTAGAAACCCTGATAAAACACCCCATTTTAAAAACTAGACCCCTCAAAGTATTCAAAACAGCATTTAGAAAGTTTTTTAACCCTTCAGGCATTTCACAGGAATTAAAGCAAAGTGGAGGTGAAATTTGCAAATTTCATTTTTCTTGCTGAATTTCAATTTTATTCATTTTTTTTCTGTAACACAGAAGGTTTTACCAGAGAAACACTACTAAATATGTATTGTCCAGATTCTGCAGTTTTTAGAAATGTCCCACATGTGGCCCTACTGCGCTCGTGGACTAAAACACAAGCCCTAGAAGCAAAGAAGCACCTAGTGCATTTTAAGTCCTCTTTTTTTATTAGAATATATTTTAGGCAGCATGCCAGGTTTGAAGAGGTGTTGAGGTGCCAAAACAGTAGGAATCCCCCAATAGTGACCCCATTTTGGAAACTACACCCCTCAAGGAATTCATTTCTGGTTGTTGTTACCATTTTGACCGCACAGTTTTTTCACAGCACGTATTTGAATTGGGCTGTGAAATAAAAAAATTAATTTTTTCCAATAAAATGTCATTTGTGATCAAAATTTCTAATTTTCACAGGGAAAAAAATACCCCATTTTGTTGCCCAATTTGTCCTTAGTGTGGCAATACCCCATTTGTGGTGATAAACTGCCCATGGGCCCATGGGAGTGCTCAGAAGGAAAGGAGCGCTATATGTTTGTTGGAGTCCAGATTTTGCTGGATTGGTTTTCGGGTGCCATGTCGCATTTGCAGAGCCTCAGAGGTATCAAAGCAATGGAAACCCACCAAAAGTGACCCCATTTTGGAAACTACACCCCTCAAGGAATTCATTTATGGTTGTTGTTAGCATTTTGACCACACCGTTTTTTCACAGCACCTATTTCAATTGGGCTGTGACATTAAAAAAAATGGTATTTTTTCCAATAAGATGTAATTTTTTAACAAAATTTCTTATTTTCACAGGGAACAAAATACTCAATTTTGTTGCCTAATTTCTCCTGAGTGCAGCAATACCCCATTTGTGGCAATAAACTGCCGTTTGGGCCAATGGGAGGCCTCAGAAGGGAAGGAGCGCTGTGTGTTCTTTGGAGTACAGATTTTGCTGGTTTGGTTTTCGGGTGCCATGTCGCATTTGCAGAGCCCCAGAGGTATCAAAGCAACGGAAACCCATCAGAAATTACCCCATTTTGGAAACTATACCCCTCAAGGAATTCATTTATGGGTAATGTGACCTTTTAGACCCCATAGTTTCTTCACAGAACTAATTTGAATTGGGCTGGGAATTTTAAAAAATATATATTTTTTCCTATAATATGTCATTTTAGCTCAAAAATTCTTATTTTCACAAGAAATAAAATACTCCATTTTGTTGCCCAATTTGTCCTGAGTGCGGCAATACCCCATTTGTGGTGATAAACTGAAGTTTGGGCCCATGGGAGGGCTCAGAAGGAAAGGAGCGCTGTGTGTTCTTTGGAGTCAAGATTTTGCTGGATTGGTTTTCGGGTGGCATGTCGCATTTGCAGAGCCCCAGAGGTATCAAAGCAATAGAAACCAACCACAAATGACCCAATTTTGGAAACTACACCCCTCAAGGAATTCATTTATGGGTGTTGTGACCATTTTGACCCCATAGTTTTTTCACAAAACTTATTTGAATTGGGCTGGGAATGAAAACAAAATTATTTTTTTCAAATAATATGTAGTTTTGGCTGAAAATTTCTTATTTTCACAAGAAACAAAATACCCCATTCTGTTGCGCAATTTGTTCTGAGTGCCGCAATACCCCATTTGTTGTGATAAACTGCCGTTTGGGCCCATGGGAGGGCTCAGAAGGAAAGGACCACCATTTGGCCTACTGGGGATTTTCTAGTGCGAAGTCATGTATGCAGAAGCACCTGAGGTACCAGTACAGTTGAAACCCGCAAGAAGTGACCCCGTTTTAATAACTACACCCTTAAGGCATTCATCTAGAGGTGTAGTGAGAATTTTGACCAGAGACCTACACCCCATAAACTGTAATGTGGGTTCTCCTGAGTATGGCAATACCCTACATGTGGCTGTTATCAGCTGCCTGGACACAGCAGGTCTCAGAGGGGAAAGACGAGGGGGGATAAGCTGTGCGGAGTGCATCAGGGTAAGTAAAATTGGGGTAAATTATAAACCAAGGGATGTATGATAAATTTTAAAACTGACTTTCATACAGAGCTCTGGTTATTCGGGACACGTGTCACATTGATATATTGTGTCATCCCTTATCGCCCTCTTATAGCAGACTTTGCACCTCTTTTGACTTTTTCCCTTCTTGCCAGTTTGGGGAACTTCTCCTGGAAAGTGTTGCCGCCTTGGTACGATGCGTGTGGCCCCGCTTCCAGAAGTACTGGGTGCCCCCCCTTCTTGGTCCCTAAAGATTAGTTTCTTGATAATCACCTCTTGAAATTGCAGGAAAGTTCCCGTCTGGCCTGCACATCGACGTAGCACGTACGCATTGTACAATGCCATCTGTATGATGTGCCCGGCCAGCTTCTTATACCACACCGCATGGCGCTGTAGGGCTTCAGGATTTGATCTGACAAGTTCACACCTCCCATGTACCTATTGTAGTCCAGGATGCAGTCTGGTTTGGGGGTGGCCTTTCCTTCATATAGCCTACACCTGTAGGTATACCCGGATGTACTCTCGCAGCTTATACATCTTCACGCCATACCATGCCCTCTTACCCGGCAGGTACTCGCGGAATTGAACCCTCCCTTTAAAATGTACCAGGGACTCATCAATAGAAATACACTTCTCGGGGGTGAATGCTTGGGAAAACCGGGCACTGGAACGGTCTAATAGGGGTCTCCGTTTATACAAACGGTCAAAACTGGGGTCATCTCGGGGTGGGCACGGCTCATTATCAGTATAATGTAAGAAGCAAAGTATTGCCTCATTTATTTATTTTTTTAGGTTCCAGTTCAGTTCTGAAGTTGCTTTGAGGGGCCCATATATTAGAAACCCCTATCAAATACGCCATTTTAGAAACTAGACCCCTCAAAGTATTCACAACAGCATTTAGAAAGTTTATGAACCCTTTAGGTGTTTCACAGAAATTTAGAGCAAAGTAGAGGTGAAATTTACATATTTTTTTTTGTCAGAAAATCCTCTTTATACCATTTTTTTTATAACAAAAGGATTTATCACAGAAACGCAACTTAATACGTATTGCCCAGATTCTGCAGTTTTGAGAAATATCCCACATGTGGCCCTAGTGCGGTAATGGACTGAAGCACCGGCCTCTGAAGCAAAGGAGCACCTAGTGGATTTTGAGGCCTCTTTTTTATTAGGCACCATGTCCGGTTTGAAGAGGTCTTGTGGTGCCAAAACATTGGGAACCCCCCAAAAGTGACCCCAATTTGGAAACTAGACCCCTTGAGGAATGCATTGTAGTTTTCTTTCGATGCATGCGGCTTTTTGATCAGTTTTTATTCTATTTTTAGGTGGCGTTGTGACTAATAAACAGCAATTCTACTATTGTTTTTTTATTCTTTTTTTTTTTACTGCGTGCACCGTGCGCTATAAATGACATATTCACTTTATTCTGCGGGGCGATACGATTACGGCGATACCAGATGTTTATAGTTTTTTATTATGTCTTATGGCGTTTGCACAATAAAATACGTTTTGTAAAAAATCATTCACTTTTTGTGTTGCCTTATTCTAAGAGCCATAACGTTTTTATTTTTCAATCAATAAAGCCGTGCGAGGACTTATTTATTGCGTAACGAACTGTAGTTTCAATCAGTACCATTTTTCGGTACATGCGACTTTTTGATCTCTTTTTATTTCATTTTTTGGGAGGTGAAGTGACCAAACAATTGTGATTGTGGTTCGATTTATTATTATTTTCCTTTACGGCGTTCACCGTGCGGGATAAATAACGAAATAATTTTGTAGTTCAGGCCGTTACGGACGCGGCGATACCAATTATGTACAGTTTATTTGTTTGTTTATATATTTTTATTAATAATAAATGACTGATAAGGGAAAAAGGGGGATTTTTACTTTTAATACTTTTAAAACTTTTATTTTCTTATTTTTACACAACTTCTTTTAACTTTTTTTTTTACTGTATTACTTTGTCCCACTAGGGGACTTGAGGGCAGGAGGCCCTGATCACAATTCTAATACACTGCACTACATGCATAGTGCAGTGTATTAGAACTGTCAGCTACTCACTGACAGCAAGCATAGTGGGTCCTGACGTTGTCAGGACCCACTAGGCTTCCGTCTATGGCATAGCCGGACGCCATTGTTTGGTGTCCGGTTGCCATAGTCACCATCGCCGGCCGCTATCGCGTAGCAGGCCGGCGATGGCAGCTTAACCCCTAAAAAGCCGCGATCTCTATAGAACGCGGCTTTTAAGGGGTTAATCAGCGGGGACACAGCGATCGGTCCCCGCTGTAGGAGCTGTGACAGCTGCTGAACAAGACAGCAGCTGTCACAGCTCCTGTATGTGTCGGGAGGACGGCCGAAACGGCCGTTACTCCCGAGACGTACTATTCCGTCATGGAGCGCGAACGATACAGCTGCCATGACGTAATAGTACGTCCAGGAGCGGGAAGGGGTTAAAAACGGAACTGGAGGATACTATAAAATTCAAGAACATATCACCTGTGCCACTAAAGGAGTGATATACATACTCAGATGCACATGTAATTTATATTACGTGGGAAAAACTAAAAGAGAACTCAAAACCAGAATAAGAGAACACATTGGAAGTATCAAAAATTATGATAAATTGGAAGTGAAGACCAAAAAACAAAACAAATCGTTTCAACCAACACCAGTTGCTAGACATTTTAAACACTATCATAACCTCAATTTAAAAGAACTATCAGGTTGGGCCATATGCCACCTCACCACAGGAATTAGAGGTGGTGATGTGTACTCCATACTATTAAAGGAGGAGAGTAAGTGGATTTTTAAAATGAACTCGGTGAGTCCGAGTGGACACAACGAGTCCTTCAATTTTGGTTGTTTTCTTTAAAAACAAGAGAAATTCCAACCTTCATCTCATTAAATATACAATGAACCTGCCTAAAAATCATGCCAATATGAAAAATCATGGCAAAAATGTCAATATAATAACAAAATTTCTTCGGTAAAAATCTTAAGAATTAATTAAATAAAGTTAAAAGAAGAAAAAGAATAATAATCACATGATTGACACATAACCAACGGTGGTATTTACACTTATATACAAAAAATAAAAAAATAACATTACGTATCAAATAAAAATGTGGAATCATAAAAGGAAGAACTTTCACCCTGGTGCCCACAGTGGTGTCTTTCCCTCTTTATAGTAATTATGTATGTACGACTTTTTCTGGAAAAATTTACAAAAATTCACAATGTCACAATACAAATCTCTTTTTAAATTTTATGATGATTGATTAAGTTAATAATAATAAAAATAATAATAAGAACAATACAGATAAAAATAAACAAAAATAACATAAAATATAGAAAAAGAAGACAAATAAAAACACAAAATTGATAAAATAATATAAAAATTATAAAAAATATCTATAAAAGATTGACAATAGCAGAAAAAGCAATAAACATAACAATACACATTAGAAAAAAACGTTTCTGTTTATTAAAATTACAAGCAAATTCTATATGTGAAAATTCATACACACCAAAAGCGCTGATAAACCTAACTAATTCATCATAAAAAGTTGCTGGATATTATCCAGTATGGGATGGAACCTGATGATAATAGTCTTGTTACAAATGTAAGGCTATGTGCACACACACTAATTACGTCCGTAATTGACGGACGTATTTCGGCCGCAAGTACCGGACCGAACACAGTGCAGGGAGCCGGGCTCCTAGCATCATAGTTATGTACGATGCTAGGAGTCCCTGCCTCGCTGCAGGACCACTGTCCCGTACTGTAATCATGATTACAGTACGGGACAGTTGTCCTGCAGCGAGGCAGGGACTCCTAGCATCGTACATAAGTATGATGCTAGGAGCCCGGCTCCCTGCACTGTGTTCGGTCCGGGACTTGCGGCCGAAATACGTCCGTCATTTACGGACGTAATTAGTGTGTGTGCACATACCCTAACAATTACTCACACTATTGTATCTTACAAGAGAGACATCAAAACAAGTTACCTTTTAACCTGATTGGCTAGTACAAACGTCAGTCAATTTCTGGCCTATAAAAAGCACCAGAAACAAAATGCTCCCGCCCCCGGAAGAAGCTGACTTTGTCAGTGAAACGTACGTCGAGACTATACCGACTCGATAGTAGGGAAAGAACTACTGAGGGAGAGATTAGCATGATAAAATAAAAAACTAATCCTACCATACCTGAGGCTTGCTCCAAATAGAGTGGGATTGTATGAGAGTAGTGGCGATACCAATACACGCCGCCTGGCCGTCGAGTGCTGATGACGTCGCGGCACTCACGGCTGATACTCTGAGAGGTGCAGGCGCAACTTAGTCTGCGATCCTGGTCCTACCGGTCAGTGGTGTGTGATTGTGAACGGGCAGCGTGTCTGCCCTAGTGCAGCGCAAGCCGCGATCCCAGTACTGCTGCTTAACTGATGGTCAGAGCAGCAGTGCTAGGGGGATATAAATATAACTAAGACGCACACAGGGGAGTTTAATTCTCCCAGACAGAAGATCGTGAACGGACAGCGTGCCTGCCTCAGTGTAGTGCAAGCCGTGATCCCAGTACTGCTGTTTAACTTATGATCGAGACAGCAGTATTTGGGATATAAATACAATTAGGACGCATACAGGGGAGTCTTATTTCTCCCAGAGAGAATAAGTTGTGCCAATTTGAATATACACAACCGCACAGTATAGGTACTAGGGAATTACCCCCTTTCCTGAGTGTTATTAGCTGTTCACACAGGCTATGATATCGTGGTGTATATAATTATCAATCACAGTCACAAAGCAAAACCCTTGGAGCACTCCCTCAATTTTCCCATTGAAGAGGAATAGCCATAGACTGGCCTCCTAATCAATGGGATTGGATATAACCAAGTAATGAAAGTATTCAACACTAATACACATATATAAAATTAATTTAAAAAAATACTGTTGCAAATAAAGGGGACATTGCACAAGCAAATTCTTTCTCCTATTATACCAGTCGGTATCAATTCAAATAATTGAAGGCGACATTGATCCATCGTGCTCTACTTTTCCTCTCTTCGCTTTACCTAAAAAATTTCTATGAATCAAAAGGTGGTGTACACCAGAGCATGAAAGGATATTATAATTAATTCAATTCACAACCAAGAAATAAAATTGGAGGTTCTCCTCAAATAACCCTGTTGTCAAACGTCCTACCTGTGGTATAACTGCAGAAATTTTTGCGGCAAAGAATGGACTCACAGGCTTTACATGATCCACATCTGAATGTTCCCTTAAACCCGTGTGTAAGCCAAGTGGTCGGTAGAGTATGCTGTAGATGACTATGTACTAGACGGTCCCTGATATTTCTACCCCTCCTGTATGTCACCAGTGGTCTGTTACCCACAAGACTTCCGATATCCGGGTCTGTCCTGAGGATCCCCCAGTAGGCCTGTAGGACCCTCAATACCTCAATATTGGACGAGTCATATGTTCCAATAATGCAAATCTGGTAATCAGTCGAGTACTTCCTTGGATTTAGGAGATCACTCCTATTGCAATTGAAGGCATTTTTATATGCTGATCCAAGGATTTCACGAGGATAGCCCCCCCGAAGGAATCTCTTCTGTAAGTCGGATGCGGCTATTCTAAAGTCTGACATGGTGGAGCAATTCCTCCGCGCCCTCAGGTATTGACCCTTTGGTATCCCCCTTTTCAAAGGTTCGAGGTGCCAACTCTCCCATCTTAAAAGACTATTAGTCGCTGTATTTTTCCTAAATATATTTGTTTGAATACATCCCTGTTCCGTCTTACAAATATTGATGTCCAGAAATGTCATTTTACTGTCATGAATGACAGACGTAAAAAAGAGCCCCATTTCATTGACATTAAGACTGGCCATTCATTAAATTCCTCCTTCGTTCCAGACCACAGAATCAGGACGTCATCAATGAATCTTAGCCAGAGAAGAATCATTGATGTCCATTTCCTCACTAAAAACAATAATTTTCTCCCACCAGCCCAGGTATAGGTTGGCATAGGAGGGTGCGCAGGGACTTCCCATCGCTACCCCCCTGAGCTGGTGAAAGAACTTGCCATCAAATAGAAAGAAATCGTGCTCGAGGACAAAGTGGAGTAAACTAACCACAAACTCATTGTGGGCCTGAAATTGTAGTCCCCTTTCATTCAAAAAATCCTCTACAGCTCTGCACCCTGAGGTGTGGGGTATAGAGCTGTAGAGGGCCTCAACATCCAAGGACACCAGTGTCGCCTTCTAAGCACATCCATCGTGTCTCTGACATTAGGATGGAAGGGCCAGTATGAAGGGCCTAAGGATTCGATCAATGTAGAGACTAGCATTTTGGGTTAAATTATCAATCCCTGAGACAATGGGACGACCTTTGAGAGGAGACGTGCCGAACCATGACCCCAATTAATATCCCAGTAATTAAAATATCCCATTATCACTACAGTACCAGCCTGTGCAGCCCGCTCTATCTGTTTATATAGCTAACATTCTATCTCCTCAGTTATATTGGGGGGTCTATAGATTACACCAAAAGTATTTTTTCCAGTGTTTACCTCCCTTTGTAATTCTACCCACAAGGTTTCAACCTCCTCACAATCTTCACCCTCTAATGTATCTTTCACACTCACCTTCATATCACTTCTCACATACAGACATACACCATCACCGTTCCTATTTGTCCTGTCTTTCTGAAACAGTGTAAAACCCTGGAGATTTACAGCCCAGTCATGAGAAGAGTCTAGCCATGTTTCAGCAACACCAACTATATCAATATTTTCTTCCAGTATCAAGGCCTCCAGCTCCCCCATTTTGCTTGCTGGACTTATGGCATTTGTGAACATACACTTTAACTTGCATTTCAAATAGTCACGTTTGGTATCAGAAATGTGATTATTTGACATTATTTGGGCATTTTTATTTTCAATGTTTTTTGTAACAAATGGTTCTCCTTATACTGTTGTCCAGTCCTTTCCCCACAGTCTATTTCTCCCCCCACCATAGTCTGACCCCTCTCTAACCTAACTACCCCTTTATTTTCTACATTGACCTCCCTCCTCAGCCCTAGTTTAAATACTCCACCACCCCAGCTAGAATTCTCTCCCCCTGCAGAATACAGTCTGTACCCCAATGAAACGTCAGCCCAGTGCTCTATGAACCCAAAGCTTTCTCCTCTACACCAAGACTTGAGCCATGCATTTAACTCCCTGAGCTTCTGCTGTCTTTCCTGTGATGTGCATGGCACATGCAGTATTCCTGAGAGTACTACCTTGGAGGTCCTTCCCTTCAGCTTTTAGCCTAGTTCTTTAAAACTATTCTTAAGGCTCCTCCACCTACCATGTATTCTGTCATTGGTTCCCACATGACCACGACAGCTGGATCATCACCAGCACCTCACAGTAATTTATCCACCCGTTCCAACACATGCCGAACCCTGGCACAATGGATACAGCAAACTATTCAGTTGAGCTGGTCTTAGCGACAAATTATTCTATCCCAGGAGACTGCCTATGATTGGCTGCAGCTGCGGTCACATGGGATAAATCTTCATCCCAGGAGGCCGGCCCTCGAATGTCATCCAGGCCGGCCTCCTGGTATGATGTTTTATCCCATGTGACTGCAACTGCTGCAGTGACATGGGATGTAACGTCATCCCTGGAGGCCGGCCTGGAGGAAGACCACAGCCTTCTGGGTAAGTATAAGTCTTTTTGGGGTTTTTTTCTGAGTTGCGTCTTTGCGCAGAATCGCTGCAATTCCGCCTCAATAAACGCAGCAACTGCTATTGGTTGTGGGTTTTACCTCCCATTGAATTAAATGGGGAAAACCTGCAAGAAATAAGAAGCGTTTACGCAAATACAATTGACATGCTGCGGAATATAAACTCTTCACCGCATATCAATTTCTGAGCGGTTCTTCTATTTACGCAGCGTGTGGATGAGATTTGTTCTATCTCACCCACTTTGTTGCTACTGTATATGCTGCAGATTTTACGCAACTAATTCCGTTGTGGAAAATACTGAATACATTTAGTCAGGCAGAATGTATTTATCTCATGAATCTGTTGGGCATGAGGCTAGCTCTTTGTACCTGCATTTCTTTCTTTTGTGAATAACACATTTCCATAAAATTACTAATTAGAAGGAAAGAAATGAACAAAAATCTATCTAATCTATCCATCCATCCATCTAATCTATCTATCATCTATCCGCAGAAGTGTAGGATTTATTTAACCTCCCACACCTTATTACAGATACTCCGAATGCCTTTATAAGTAGTAGTGGTCGTTCTGTTCGCCTCGGGGACAGATTGAATGTTGTTTTAATGTGCACAAACAACAGGAAATACTTCCAAGTATAGCACATAAAGGTTATTTTTAACTCCAGCTTGTTGCTAAGAGGAATCTCTTAGCTGTAGAGTGTCTGTGATAAGTATTCTCCATGAGATGGTGCTACAGACATGAGTAGGAGACAAGGTAACGGATGCTCTTGTGATGAAATGATTAGCCATGCACGGGGGACTGTTTTCACACGGTGGGACATTTTTAGATACACAAATGTTCTTGGTTCATAAATATAAAACCGGAAACGTCTTACGTCTCATGTTCATATATTTTTAAGATTTTCTTAAATTTAACAACCTCAGGATATGATTATGTTAGGCAGTAGTCAATAAGTTTCATTCGATTTACAACTGGCCATGTCCTTACTATTCAGTTCTGATATGGCACATAGAGTGAATTTTTAACAATAAGCATATTGTCGGTCTTGCTGGTCTACTGGAAATCATTGTAGCCACACAGATTAACAATATCTACTAGTATGGCTACAGAAAAGTCCTAAGGTAGTAATAACACCAACTACAGCATATATACACTACCGTTCAAAAGTTTAGGGTCACTTAGAAATGTCCTTATTTTTGAAAGAAAAGCACAGTTTTTTTTCAATGAAGATAACATAAAATTAATCAAAAATACACTCTATACATTGTTAATGTGCTAAATGACTATTCTAGCTGCAAACGTCTGGTTTTTAATGCAATATCTACATAGGTGTATAGAGGCCCATTTCCAGCAATCATCACTCCAGTGTTCTAATGGTACATTGTGTTTGCTAACTGTGTTAGAAGGCTAATGGATGATTAGAAAACACTTGAAAACCCTTGTGCAATTATGTTAGCACCGCTGTAAACAGTTTTGCTGTTTAGAGGAGCTATAAAACTGACCTTCCTTTGAGCTAGTTGAGAATCTGGACCATTACATTTGTGGGTCCGATTAAACTCTCAAAATGGCTAGAAAAAGAGAGCTTTCATGTGAAACTCGACAGTCTATTCTTGTTCTTAGACATGAAGGCTATTCCATGCGAGATATTGCCAAGAAACTGAAGATTTCCTACAACGGTGTGTACTACTCCCTTCAGAGGACAGCACAAACAGGCTCTAACCAGAGTAGAAAGAGGAGTGAGAGGCCCCGCTGCACAAATGAGCAACAAGACAAGTACATTAGAGTCTCTAGTTTGAGAAATAGACGCCTCACAGGTCCTCAACTGGCAGCTTCATTAAATAGTACCCGAAAAACGCCAGTGTAACTTTTATGTTCTCCACTTCTTTGCCGAACCCCCAGGGAGGAAATCAAGCTTCAGTTTATATAGCACAATACTACATACTTAGCTACCAAAAATGCAAGTAGGTATCCATTAGGAGGACATATGAAAACTTGATAATGTTACCACATGCGAAAATTGCCCACATTAGAAAAAGTGCCTAAAAATTTGAATGCCTGACCCTTTCTTATATTTTACATAGAACATACTAGACCACACATCGCCTACAATCTTTCACCTACTGTATTGAGTTCATGCCCTAGGATCACAGGCTATCGGGAGCAAAATCTTTACATTTCTTGATGGACATCCCTGTAGCCACCAATGCTACTATTTATTTACTGTACATTGATCCTGATGTTCAGCAAAATTGACACACAATGAGGAATACTTATCAGTGTCTTTATGCCAGTTTTCTGGCGTAATTCAATGAAAAATATTGTGTTTAGTCCAAATGCCATATTTATAAGACCCTTACGCCACATGTTCTGCCATAGCCAAATGTGCTTAAATAGGCTTCAGTGTTGCGTCAAGCACGACTCAATAAATCAACATTTTTCACACTTTTCTAACCAAACTCATGCCTGATGAATCGGCATAGATGAATCTGTTGCACACTGCACTGGGGGAGACACCAGCGCACCATACAAACAGAATATCTTGGGTAATATTTTAAAACCATTATTTACGTGAAATATTATCCCCATGCTGACTGAATTACTTTCATAAACACCAGCCTTCCACTTAACCCCTTAGTGACCAGCCCATTTTAGGCCCTAATGACCAAGCTATTTTGTTCGTTTTTCTATAGTCGCATTCAAAGAGCTATAACTTTTTTATTTTTTCGTCTACATAGCTGTATGAGGACTTGTTTTTTGCGGGATTAGTTGTACTTTTTAATAGCACCATTTTTGGGTACATATAATTTTTTTATTCACTTTTACTAACTTTTTTGGGGGGGATTATAAAAAAAAACCTGAAATTCCGCCATTGTTCTATGCGTTTTTAAATTGACGCCGTTCACTATGCGACGTAAATAACATGTTATCTTTTTTCTATGGGTCGGTACGATTACGGGGATACCACATATATAGAGGTTTTTTATGTTTTTCGACTTTTGCACAATAAAAACACTTTTGAACTAAAATGATTTGTTTTTGCATCGTTGCTTTCCAAGAGCCGTAACTTTTTTATTTTTCCATCAATGTAGTGATTTTTTGGGCTTGTTTTCTGCGGGACGAGACGAAGTTTTGATTGGTTCTGTTTTGGGGTGCATGGTACTTATTGATTCATTTTTATTATTACTTTTTTGGGGAGACCCGTGCAGGACTTAGACTAGGCTCACAAGAAAAAGGCATCAGCCTAGCCTAAGGCCCCTTAGTGACCAACGTAAAAAGGCGTATTGGTGGTCATTAAGGGGTTAAAAAATGGATACAATATACACTACCGTTCAAAAGTTGGGGTCACCCAGACAATTTTGTGTTTTCCATGAAAACTCACACTTACAGTGAAGGAAATAAGTATTTGATCCCTTGCTGATTTTGTAAGTTTGCCCACTGTCAAAGACATGAAGAGTCTAGAATTTTTAGGCTAGGTTAATTTTACCAGTGAGAGATAGATTGTATAAAAAACAAACAGAAAATCAGATTGTCAAAATTATATATATTTATTTGCATTGTGCACAGAGAAATAAGTATTTGATCCCTTTGGCAAACAAGACTTAATTTTGGTGGCAAAACCCTTGTTGGCAAGCACTGCAGTCAGATGTTTTTTTTTAGTTGATGATGAGGTTTGCACACATGTTAGATGGAATTTTGGCCCACTCCTCTTTGCAGATCATCTGTAAATCATTAAGATTTCGAGGCTGTCGCTTGGCAACTCGGATCTTCAGCTCCCTCCATAAGTTTTCGATGGGATTAAGGTCTGGAGACTGGCTAGGCCACTCCATGACCTTAATGTGCTTCTTTTTGAGCCACTCCTTTGTTGCCTTGGCTGTATGTTTCGGGTCATTGTCGTGCTGGAAGACCCAGCCACGAGCCATTTGTAATGTCCTGGTGGAGGGAAGGAGGTTGTCACTCAGGATTTGACGGTACATGGCTCCATCCATTCTCCCATTGATGCGGTGAAGTAGTCCTGTGCCCTTAGCAGAGAAACACCCCCAAAACATAATGTTTCCACCTCCATGCTTGACAGTGGGGACGGTGTTCTTTGGGTCATAGGCAGCATTTCTCTTCCTCCAAACACGGCGAGTTGAGTTAATGCCAAAGAGCTCAATTTTAGTCTCATCTGACCACAGCACCTTCTCCCAATCACTCTCAGAATCATCCAGATGTTCATTTGCAAACTTCAGACGGGCCTGTACATGTGCCTTCTTGAGCAGGGGAACCTTGCGGGCACTGCAGGATTTTAATACATTACGGCGTAATGTGTTACCAATGGTTTTCTTGGTGACTGTGGTCCCAGCTGCCTTGAAATCATTAACAAGTTCCCCCCGTGTAGTTTTCGGCTGAGCTCTCACCTTCCTCAGGATCAAGGATACCCCACGAGGTGAGATTTTGCATGGAGCCCCAGATCGATGTCGATTGACAGTCATTTTGTATGTCTTCTATTTTCTTGCTATTGCACCAACAGTTGTCTCCTTCTAACCCAGCGTCTTACTTATGGTTTTGTAGCCCATTCCAGCCTTGTGCAGGTCTATGATCTTGTCCCTGACATCCTTAGAAAGCTCTTTGGTCTTGCCCATGTTGTAGAGGTTAGAGTCAGACTGATTAATGGAGTCTGTGGACAGGAGTCTTTTATACAGGTGACCATTTAAGACAGCTGTCTTTAATGCAGGCACCAAGTTGATTTGGAGCGTGTAACTGGTCTGGAGGAGGCTGAACTCTTAATGGTTGGTAGGGGATCAAATACTTATTTCTCTGTGCACAATGCAAATAAATATATATAATTTTGAATATGTGATTTTCTTTTTTTTTTTTTATATATATATAATCTATCTCTCACTGGTAAAATTAACCTTGCCTAAAAATTCTAGACTGTTCATGTCTTTGACAGTGAGCGAACTTACAAAATCAGCAAGGGATCAAATACTTATTTCCTTCACTGTATATTTATCAAATGAGTTGCAAAATGACTAGAAAATATAGTCAAGACATTGACAAGGTTAGAAATAATGATTTTTATTTGAAATAATAATTTTCTCCTTCAAACTTTGCTTTCGTCAAAGAATGCTACATTTGCAGCAATTACAGCATTGCAGACCATTGGCATTCTAGCTGTTAATTTGCTGAGGTAATCGGGAGAAATTTCACCCCATGCTTCCAGAAGGCCCTCCCACAAGTTGGATTGGCTTGATGGGCACTTCTTGCGTACCATACGGTCAAGCTGCTCCCACAACAGCTCTATGGGGTTGAGATCTGGTGACTGCGCTGGCGCACTCCATTACAGATAGAATACCAGCTGCCTGCTTCTTCCCTAAATAGTTCTTGCATAATTTGGAGGTGTGCTTTGGGTCATTGTCCTGTTGTAGGATGAAAATGGCTCCAATCAAGCGCTGTCCACAGGGTTTGGCATGGCGTTTCAAAATGGAGTGATAGCCTTCCTTATTCAAAATCCCTTTTACCTTGTACAAATCTCCCACTTTACCAGCACCAAAGCAACCCCAGACCATCACATTACCTCCACCATGCATGACAGATGGCGTCAGGCACTCTTCTAGCATCTTTTCAGTTGTTCTGCGTCTCACAAATGTTCTTCTGTGTGATCCAAATACCTCAAACTTTGATTCGTCTGTCCATAACACATTTTTCCAATCTTCCTCTGTCCAATGTCTGTGTGCTTTTGCCCATATTAATGTTTTCCTTTTATTAGCCAGTCTCAGATATGGCTTTTTCTTTGCCACTCTGCCCTGAAGGCCAGCATCCCGGAGTCGCCTCTTCACTGTAGATGTTGACACTGGCGTTTTGCGGGTACTATTTAATGAATCTGCCAGTTGAGGACCTGTGGCATCTATTTCTCAAACTAGAGACTCTAATGTACTTGTCTTGTTGCTTAGTTGTGCAGCGGGGCCTCCCACTTCTCTTTCTACTCTAGTTAGAGCCTGTTTGTGCTGTCCTCTGAAGGGAGTAGTACACACCGTTGTTGGAAATCTTCAGTTTCTTGGCAATTTCTCGCATGGAATAGCCTTCATTTCTAAGAACAAGAATAGACTGTCGAGTTTCACATGAAAGCTCTCTTTTTCTAGCCATTTTGAGAGTTTAATCAAACCCACAAATGTAATGCTCCAGATTCTCAACTAGCTTAAAGGAAGGTCAGTTTTATAGCTCCTCTAAACAGCAAAACTGTTTACAGCTGTGCTAACATAATTGCACAAAGGTTTTCAAGTGTTTTCTAATCATCCATTAGCCTTCTAACACAGTTAGCAAACACAATGTACCATTAGAACACTGGAGTGATGGTTGCTGGAAATGGGCCTCTATACACCTATGTAGATATTGCATTAAAAACCAGACGTTTGCAGCTAGAATAGTCCTTTAGCACATTAACAATGTATAGAGTGTATTTCTGATTAATTTAATGTTATCTTCATTAAAAAAAACTGTGCTTTTCTTGCAAAAATAAGGAAATTTCTAAGTGACCCTAAACTTTTGAACGGTAGTGTATAAATACAGCTGTAATCCCTGCAGGCGGGACATTGTGTGCAGTAAATGCTGTAGCGGGTGCCAAGCAGGCATAAGCACTTATTTTCCTGAACTGCACCAGACTACAGATCCTAACACCTCTTGTTTTTTTTTTTACCTCTATAACCAACAGGAGGAGGCATCACAGAGATAAAGACTGAGAGAGGATGCCCCAGGGTGTGACCAGTGCCCCTGCCACTTTCCAAAGGTGATGGGAGACATGAATTTCTGGGAAGTCATGGTCTCCTTAGATGACCTGATCGTGTTCAGAAAAACCCTGGAAGAGCACAGCCAGAGATTGTTCAAAGTATCGGAACAGCTGGAGGCCAAGCACGCCAAGTTTGGGGAGCTCAGGTCTTTTCTAGGGTTCAGGACATTTGTACCACAGTACTCAAACATCACAAAGCCTCTGACTGCTCTCATCAAGGGGTATCCTACTCCATGAGAGACAGCTCAATCCAAGAAGCCAAAGAAGAAGGCCTTCTTTAAGGTTAATGAGCTTTTTGGAGAGAGATGGACACCTGCCTGTGATGATGCAGTTAAGAAACTGAAGTCATGTCTGATACAGGCTCCGGTGTTGGCATATGCAGAGCCCAGCAAGCCGTATGTGCTACATGTGGATGCTTCCCTTGAAGTGCTCTGAGTTGTCTTGTACAAGGATCATATTAGCTCCCTGCGCTGGTCTATTACATCAGTCGGGACTTGACTCCCAAATGAGCGCAAATACCCAGAACATAAGCTTGAGTTCCTAGCATTGAAGTGGGCAGTGGTCAACAAGCTGCATGACTACCTCTATGGAGTATGCTTAGAAGTTTACCTGTCAACAATTCAATGAATTATGTGAGGATAACAGCTAAGCTTGATGCTACAGGCCACTGGTGGCTTGCAGCGCTAGCTGTGGAAGGGAAGTTCTTCTACCTTTTGTTCTGCTAATTAAACAAGGGTAACACTGACTCCCTACCTCAACTGACCTAAGACCGGTTGAAGGGGCCCAACAGGAATATCCTTCTGTGGGAGTAGTTCAATGGTCAGCGAAAAGGGCCTGGAGGCCTGAGAGGAATGCTCTAAAAATAGCACCTATACACAGTAAAAAAGTTTAAACAATGGGAACAGTAAAAATGTGTGACATAATTTCAGGTCAGGGGTAAATCATGATGGAGATGTCGGGTGTACAATACTGTCAGTACCCCTAAACCAACTAAGAGTTACAAAACTGTTGCTTTTAAAAAATCTCAAGGTAGACATCCAGCTGAATCCAATATTAGTTTGACCATCACACTCTTTATGGGTTTAACTTGTCCTACAAAAACTCAGCCTAACTCTGGCTCCGGCTCTGCGGGGTGACCCCATTAATACAACATTAAGACCTGGCCCCACTCTGGGGCTTGTTAAATACACAGATCTGAACCTGTTTGTAAGCCATCTAAATTACTGTTTAAAAATCCTAGGTAGGACTAATGTAATCGCAGAAGACTATACTATGGACACAGATGGTCCCATCGATTCCACCACAGCCCTGTCATCACCTCCTGCTCTGATTGATAGTGAAACTTCCCCATCCATTGATTTCTCACAGTTTTGTATTTATGACAAACTCATTCCACTGACACCAAACTGCTGCTTGGAGCTACAGATTCAGTAGGGGATTTGACCAATCAGTCTACCAACCACAATTTGACATCAGTAGATAGCTCTAGTTCCACAATATCTTTTTAGGACTCCCATCAGAGTTGACAATGCCTACGATTATCCCTTTAACACAAACACAACAAACTATGGCCATCCGTCTACCAATCCTCACTAGTCCCAAGAGCCAGAGCATCACGCGGTTCTTCCCCCCAGTGCCGAAAACTTCTATAGAATAGATTCAAAGGCTGTAGAGGGTGTCAAGAAAGAAACCGGAAATTACAAGCGCAAAATACTTTCCAGCAAAAAAAGAATCAAAAGAAACAATGAAGCGCTTTAATGTGTCCAACTATATTCTTAAAGAAAATGAAAAACTTACTTTCCAAAGGGCTCCACTTTTGCCCGACTGCAACCCCAGATTTCAACTTTTTTTTGGATCTGAATAGTTACGCTAGAAAATTAACTTAAACCAGACATTTCTAAATCTCTTCCATGAACACATTCATTCATACAGCCTCATCTGAACCCAGCAAAACCACCCCCTATGCCATTGCTGTGGTTGTGAAACCTCACTCATTCCCTATCCAACCCATTATCGTGGTCTGAATTTGGAAACCTTCTTTTCACTGGTTAGAAGTGAATTTTGATGCTTAGATCATATCCCATTCACAAAAAAATTAAAATTAAAATTTAGCCAAAAATGAAAGAGCTGCTATTAAATCATTATCTTAAAATGAGTAAATTGTAATAAGATCAGCAGACAAGGGAGGTGGCATAGATATCTTGGACAAGGAAGCACTGAAACTCCTTTCAGATGCAGATTTTTATAAAGAGCTAGGTTACAATCCAACTGGATCACACACTTTGGAATACAATAAATTATTAGATGCTGTATATTCAGATGGCCTTATTAACAAAAGGTAGAGGAAACTTCTAATATCAAGGAACCGTCACTGACCTCCTTCTAATACCTTTCTAAATTGCATAAATCAACCATTTTCCCCCAGTAGATCCTTTAATCACGGGTATAGGCTCACTCATCATCAATTTATCACATTTTGTGGATCCCCTTTTACAAAAATATGTAAACTGGCTCTAATATTTAAAAGACCCCACACAATTGATAGAATTGCAACACCTTAAACCATACAACCTTTATTTATGAGGACCAATAAACACAGGTCTATTTGCCAGGGCCGCCATCAGAAGTTTTTGGACCTTATATAGTCAAAGTGTAATGGCAGGGGGGTAGGGAAACAGACAGTGAGCCCTAATCTACCCACCACTCAGTCCCTGCCTACTTGCAACGACCCGCCCTAGGCGACGGGGTACAACTGGGCGACGGTCCCTACGCTCAGTAGGTGCACGACAGACGAACAGACAAGGGGACACAAGAAAGGGAAATCGGGCAGTTGCCCACGGCAACACCGTGAGCAACAAGAGAGGTGAACGAGCCGAGTCAAACCAGGAATGTACGAGGTACCAAACGCAGAGCAGGAGAGTAGTCAGTAAGCCGGGGTCAGTATGAAGCAAGGTCAAATAGCTAGGAGCTGCAGCAAGGCCAGGAAACCACACGAGAAGAATCACAAGCAAAGGAGGAACAGGAAAGGCAGGTATAAATAGACAGAGGGCGGGAGCTAGCTCCATCTGGCCAGGCTGCGATAGGCTCTCCCACTCCTAAGCCTGCCATCCTGAGTGGTGGAAGATGGAGTCAGTCTCAGAGACATAGAACCAGGTGCAGACTGATTACCCATGGGCGTATACACAGAAGTTGTGCCTGGCAGATCCTTTACACAAAGAGGCTACAAAGAGGCGGGAGGGGGCATGGCAATGGAAATTGACGGGAGGGGGACTGGGGTGAGCCGCAAACTGGCAGTGGCTCTGTGGAGGGGCAGGGCAGAGACAGGAGGTGGGCAGGGGCTCTGTCAAAGGACAAGGGGAAGAGTTTAGGTGGTAGGGGCTCTGTGGTGGGATGACTAAGAGAGCAGAAAGTGACAGGGGTGGGAGTGGAGCCAGGGGGAATATGCAAACTATTTCAGAATCCCACCCGACCCCTAAATTCAGATCCCAGACCCCTAATTTAATTTACACCCCAATCAGACCCCTAAATGAATTTACATCCCATACCAGAACCCCACAAAATTAATACCCCTATTTACTTACTATTCCTGGGTCCCCTTTCCTACACTTCCGTAGGGGGGCGCCTACTCTTCTCTTCGGGTGACTCTTCTTTCCGGGTGCCTCTTCTTGGGTGCTGGGGCCCTGCTTCACAAGCCCGGTCAAAAAAAGGAACGGGCCCTGCATTATAAAGTAACTAACGCTGGGCTCTTCTTCATAAGAATGACGCTGGGTAGCGTCACGATGTTATGAGCAATGGCGTATATAACCTCATGGTGTTTCATGACATTGGATTGTGTGTCAGAGGCACACAAGAGCCGCTGTCAGCCAAGCCGTCAGTGCAGCTAATTTGCCGATTCAGCTTACAGTGCCGTCATGCAGCTTCTATATATAGTGGATGCATAGAAGCTGCAGTGCAAAAATTAAATAACAAAAAAAAAATAATATATAGTTTTGTGGGAAAAAAATACCTGCTCTTTCTATGCTTAGGAGTCCAGTGGGTGGACCTACTCAATGATTGACAGCCTTACTGATAGCCAGGGGCGTAGCTAGGGGGGAAGACAGGGCATGTGCCCCGGGCGCAACTAAGAGAGAAGGTAGGGGGGGCCGGGCGCACAGGGCCGCACCTACCATGAGTCAGGTTGAGCTGCTAGATTCAGGCGGCAGCTTTCAGCATTGTGTGGGGGCAGCAAACGAGAGGCCACAACACAGACGCTGTAAATATTAGACCAGTGTGCTAGAAACCTCTCTTGCTGGATCACGCAGGACTTGTTTCTCCACCCTGCATGTCCCCTTCTCTGCTCCAGCTGTTCTATCATTAGCTGTCAGCAGTCAGGGACGAGCAGTAGAGAGGAAGTCTGCAGAGACAGGACAGACAGAGAGCAGCTCATGTAAGTTCACATCAGGCTCTCCTGTCACATTGGCTGAAGCACTGATAACAGAGCCTGGTGTGCGCTCTGCCCGACCTCCTCTATGGGCAGCACTGTATCCGCAGGCTCTCTTCCCCTCCTCCTCCTGACTACTGAACTTCAGGCAACCATCACTGCTGACCTATTAAGAGGCTCCAAGTTCTTAAACAGACTGTCTGTATGTGAAAAGTCCATCTACCTACAAAAGGTAAGTGTGTGTGTGTGTGTGTGTGTGTGTGTGTGTGTGTGTTTGTCTGTGTATACTGTATGTCTATCTGTGTATGTCTGTATCCTATCTATCTATCTATCTAAATCTGCAAAAAATGTCAAGTCCCCAAAAAATAACCCAGTATTTTTTCATAGTTTCAGACAAAAAGACTATACTCACCTCCCGTGACGCTCTTGTGGCAACACATACCTGGTCCCCTGATGGTCGCTGTACAGCAGCCAATCACAGGATGACAGTTGTACAGAGACCATCCAGAGGACCAGGGAGGCGAGTATAGTCTTTTTTTTTTTATCTTGACTGGTTTCCACAGCACGATTTGGTGCAGATTTTCTGGCAGATTTCCCTGCGAATTTTGGGTTGCATTTGCTGCAGAATTTTCTACAGCAAATTTGATCTATGAGTACATACCCTAAATGGAAACAAATGTTACAAATTCTCCACTAGTATACAGGTTTATGCCACCCAAAAACAGATGCAACCCACCCCCCCCCCCACCCAAGAAAACAACCCACATATACTTCAGCACAGTGTGAAACTGCACAGGAGTCTTTGCATACATTATACTGCATGGGGCCATCCGTGTGGGCATTGTACTGTATAGGGACATCTATGTGGAAATTATACTGCATGGGAGAATTTGTGTGGGCATTATACTGTATGGGGGCATCTATTTGGGCTTTATACTGTATGGGTGCATCTATGGGGGCATTATGCTGTATGGTGATAGCTATGGGAGCATTATACTGTGTGGTGGCAGCTATGGGGGTTTTATACTGTGTGGGGGCAGCTAGAGGGTATTATACGGTGTTGCTACGCGCGCCGCATTGGTTATCCCTCTTTGTGATACTTGAAAGTTGGAGGAATCCCCAGTCAAAGCGTTACCGACGCTCTTCCTGGGGATTCCACTCCTGGAGAAGCCCTTGATGCCACTATCCATATGCTCTAGGAAGCCCCAATGGCACTATGTACAGGGAGGGGGGTGTGTAGCACTATTTAGAGGAGGGTGATTGTGGCACTATCTACAAGGGGTGGGTGTGGCACTATCTACAAGGGGAGAGTGTGGCATTATCTACAGGGGGACAGCGTGGCATTATCTATTTTATATAACTATATCGCTTATAAAATGTACAAATGGTTTTATGCTCGAATTACATAAAAAAAAGATGAAAAAAAATAATTACATGTCATTGATTGGTAGAGAAAGCAAACTTGGCAAGGGGGAAGGTAATGTCGGGAAAGTGGTTGGGGGGGCAAACTGAATATTTGCCCCCGGTGGTGGAGAACCTAGCTATGCCTCTGCTGATAGCTGTCGGTTACTGAGTAGGACTGCCCACTGGTCTCCTAAGCATAGAAAGAGCAGGTATTTAGTGCCGTAAATTACAAGTTATACTAAATCTTTTGCCACAAATCCATATATCAACCTGTTCAGCTCCTCCTGCTTTATAACATGCTTGCACTGCATTTTCAACATGACATGTTTCCTTCAAATAAAGTCTAGCAGTATGACTAGTGGGCAAAGTATAGGCCCTCTAGTGTTACGTTATGTTACACTCTGATAAATAAATTCTTTATAACTGACAATTTGCTGAATGCATTTTCTAAATTGTTTCCTTTTTTGCTTTTTATTAAAATCTAATATTACATGGAACAACAGATGGTCTGTATTTACAATGTGACATAGATCTTGAATACGCAGGTGTTGATGTACAGTGTTAACATCTGTCTATAAGTCCTTATTTTATTCACATTACTAGTCATGCTTATATTTCCACATTTATTTTTTTTATGTTTCCAGTTGAAAAATCAGGACAAATTCACACATCTTCATTATTTTGCTTTGTTTTAAACCTACTAGATTATATAAATTAGGGCATTTATCTGACATAGTGTTAAAAATGATGCTCAGTGCTTATTGATGCTGTATCACATAGTGAACTCTTAAACCAATGGCTCTCCATCTGTTGCAATACTACAACTCACAGCATGGTTGGACAACCATAAAGGGCCTCTTCTACCAAAGGACAAATGGTGCATATGCATCGGGCCACCAACAGTGTAGTCACTGTGAACTGTATCCACACTTTCAATCACTGGCGCCGAGACCCCCCCCCCCCCCCCCGCCCCAAATTCTCCGAAAGTCTTCAGAACCTTTCAATTTTTTTACATTTTGTTATATTGAGGCCTTGGACTAAAATAAAATAAAAAATTCAAGTTTTTTCCCATCATTCTGCACTCAATACCCCATAAAGACAAGTGAAAACAGAATGTTAATAATCTTTGCGAACATATTGAAATGGAAAAACGAAAATATTGACATAAGTATTAACCCCTTCCCAACATTTGTCGTAACTACAGGGTGGGCCATTTATATGGATACACCTAAATAAAATGGGAATGGTTGGTGATATTAACTTCCTGTTTGTGGCACATTAGTATATGGGAGGGGGGAAACTTTTCAAGCTGGTTGTTGACCATGGCGGCCATTTTGAAGTCGGCCATTTTGTATCCAACTTTAGTTTTTTCAATGGGAAGAGGGTCATGTGACACATCAAACTTATCGAGAATTTCACAAGAAAAACAATGGTGTGCTTGGTTTTAACGTTACTTTATTCTTTCATGAGTTATTTACAAGTTTCTGACCACTTATAAAATGTGTTCAAAGTGCTGCCCATTGTGTTGGATTGTCAATGCAAGCCTCTTCTCCCACTCTTCACACACACTGATAGCAACACCGCAGAAGAATTTATGGGTTATTTGCAAAAAAACGGGCTTGAATATCTTGACTAAATAAAAATGTAATAAACAAAAATGTAATATTTAAAAGCTCTTCGTATCTATGTCTCTCTATGTAAAAATATGGAAAGAAAAGTTTTTCTTTTTCTCTTTTTTCTTTTATTAAAAGGAAAAATATTTGTATTTAACATCTCAAAAAATATGTGAAATATGAAATGTATAACTTGGGTAATATTATTTAATTTTATTTAGGCAGGAAGTAATTTTCTCCAAAACTCGAGTTTCACATATATATTAGCGTATGAGGGACATTACTGATTATGCACGATCTATATAGGGATTAAAATGTTCATTAATATCGAACTAATTGATTGTCAGTTTTCTCCTTAACATATATTTTTTGATGTAGAAAGAAAATTATTGTTGTCACTTCGTTGAAGGAATATGAGGGTAATCTTGCAATAGCATAGACCTTCGGTACGGGATATTTTATTCCCAACTATAGAACCAATGAAAGCACGTTGGACCCTATAAATGCACTGAATCTGGCTGGACTTGCTAAGACAGCTCTGAGGAAATCCCGATAAGGGATGAAACGCGTCAGCTGACCTAATCAAGCAAGGCGGGTAGTGACGTCGAGACTCTGCCTTGTGAATCCCTGGCCGTGTTGGGAACATCGCACGAAAAAGGATACTATATGGATACTATATGGTTTGGAAAATCACCTTTTTGAAAGTGTGGGCCCCTCTTTCTTTTGGATCTAATACCTCTACATGTTTCTGTGGAGCAACCTTGCAGGTCGGAGACGTAATAAAGCCTATATTGAAGAACTCAATCCTAAAGGCTTGAAGGAAGGTATGAGCTTATGGGCGGAATCTCACCTGAATACCACCTGGTGAGAGGCATTGGAGCTTCAAATTGTGCCTGCTGCTCTTCCACGTCTCTTTGTGCATGTTTAAAGGTAAAAGCAGTATAAAATCATTAAGAACGGAGCTCTCTGTGATAATTATAAGGATCGGGAGGAATATATTTTGACCGGAATGGTCTAAGAAATAGACTGTCTATTACCCCTGATCCCTGAGGCAAGATTGATCCTTGAAAGGGAGGAATGAGAGCCACACACAAATAAAAAATACAAACCCCTTACTGAATGACAGCTTTATTTTTATAGGGGTATGCTTCTTTCATATATGGGAAGGCCTTCCTCATAAATCTACTACACGCTCTTTTGACAAGAATTGCTGTCATTTTTTGGAGGAAATACACATAAGTATGTGCAAGGGGAAAAAAACGCAGGTGTGAATTCAACCTAGCGATTTTTTCTTGGATCTATTTTTTTGCCATTTACCCCGATTTGTGGGGAAAACAAGGTGTACATCTATGCTTCCTACTTATTAGTATATTTTGTATCTGTATGTAACCTTTTCCTGGCCAGGAGACAAAAATGTTTTAAATTGTGTGAATACATTTATATTCTCTAAATAATTGGAGTTTTAATAATAAATAAATTTTCATAATTTTTCAATGACCCAAGAGTGCCTGGTTATATTTCTGATATAGTTTTTCTTTTTTGTTTTACATATATATCTTTCAGAATTGGCACCGTGTGATATTGATATCGCATTTATTGTTGGGTTTTCTATTGGGTATGGTTTTCTAAACCTAATCTTGTTTTATATTTGAAAAGTATTATCTTCGGTAATTTTAGAACAGAGAATAGTGAATGTACTGTGAAACTCATTCTAACACCCCAGAAGAGAACACCCTTTTTTGCTTTTTTATTACAATAGTAAATGAACCTTAAAACAGTAAATGGCACAATGCTTTAAGGAAGTATTAGGCATCGTGGGCCCGACCGAATATACAGAAAACAATAGAGCAGCATGCTGCACTATTATTTCCGGTAAAACCATGGACTCCTCAACGGAACCTATTAAAGTCAATGGGTTCCATCGGCCGCCTCCTCTGACGGAGCAGAACAATGGAAAGTCGAATGCATGTGTGAACCCAGCCCTAGGCCTGATTCACACCAGCGCTGCGCATCTCGGACATGAAAAACTGCAGTTTTTCACGTCCGAGGTGCATCCATGCTCAGCGCTGCGGGACGCGATGTCACGCATCCCCCATTGTTGAGAGTCTATGGAGGGATGCGTGATGCGTGAAAAGAACGGACATGTCCTTTTTTCCCACACACCCTTCACACGGTCCGTTGAAACAACGGCTGTGTGAACGGCCACATTGAATTACATAAGTTCGTGGGACGGCCGCTGTTTCAAAGGCCGTCCCACGGACGTTTAAAACGTTCGTGTAAATAAGGCCTTAGGGTAAGATCATACGCGGCAGATTTGTTGCAGTAATTTCTAAAACTGAAAAAGCATTCCACACATCTGAATGGTTTCTGCAGCATATGCATGGATTTCTGCAATCCTCATGAATGGGGCAGTCGCAGAATTATCTGCAACATGTTGTCTGAGTCTAATTAGACTGTGACAATGAAATAAAATGGTGTATTTCAACATATGAAGTAAATCTCCACCTTTTATCATCATATCAGGGTTTCTTTTTACTTTTTTTTATTAGGATTCTTAAAATGTACGTAGCGTTACAATCCCTGGACATATTAAAGTGAAGAATTCCACATCAACAAAAGCATGCGTTATAAAAGAATCAGGGCACTAGCAACCAATTCCCAATTTGTTGGCAGTGGCAAAGGCATATTGAACTTATCACAGTCATCATAACTTAAAAATAAAAAGACCTCAAAAAGATTCCCCTCCCTTACTTTGGATGTCAATGAAGAACCAATGTTTATAAGTTTAGAGGTAATCCTGAGACTGAATTATCAGATAAGGAGTTAAGTAATTTGGAGGGGTCAATATATTAATAACCTCTCTCTCTCTCTCTCTCTCTCTCTCTCTCTCTCTCTCTCTCTCTCTATATATATATATATATATATATATATATATATATATATATATACCTTACATACATTGTTTTACATACCTGTGACTTGAAACTCTTCATCATTAATTGATTCCAACCTGATGTGCATCCTACCACGGCGTTCAGTGTGATCCACCCCGCACAGACTAGGCACACTCTGAACGCAACGTTTGTGTACATCCATCTCACAGCCTGTGGGAAGACAGAATAGTAGTGACTATCGTTAATACAAACCTTTGCCAATCTATGAACATTAAAAAGGAGTTGCCTGATTTCAACAAATCAAAGTAATTTTTTTTAATAATTAAAACGTATACAATTTTCCAATATGCTTTTCTTTCTGTATTAATTCCTCGCCGTTTTTAAGATTTCAACCTATTGTTATTCTGTAGAACCATTCATTGTTTTCTTTCAGTGGATACAATTTTGACACACATACTGTAAATGTAATGAGCCGTGCACCTGTGTGTCCATGGACAGAATTGTATCCACTGGAAGTAAATAATGAATGTTCCTACTGTAGAACAACGAGCAGAGATCTTGAAAACCATGAGGAATTAATACAAAAATATATTGCAAATTTTTATCACTTTTAATAATAAAAAAATAACATTAATTTGCTAAAACTGAACAATCCCCATAACAGGGTCTTTGAGGATTTTTTTTTTTTTAGCTAGTCCTCCTGTTCATAAATAGAAGAGGGCTTTTCATTATGTTTAATTATTATTATTCTTATTATTATTTTTTCTAAACAAGTAATTGAAAAGCCCTCTTTATATATTATAGAAGGTTGTTATGATATCAATAGACTGAAACCTTTCCCAGTTTGTTCATTTACAGGCAATGACATCTTCCTTGTATACCAGATATGAAAAATATTTTGTTTCATCTTTATGAAGTAACATCATAAAGGAGAAACCGTGCCGACTCGGAATACAATGCAGATTTAGCAAGTTGTTTATTTTGATTATTGCCATCTAACTTTACTAGAACCCAGTCATCTCCTTGAAAACCTTATGATGCTCATGTACAGATAAGGAAATACTTGTATTATCACTTGCTAATAAACAGTACTTACAAGCACATTTCATTCCCTGGTGAACCATCCCATAAAGAAGAGAACCACAGTGATCACAGAAAGTCGGGCTGCTGTAGCTGTGAACCTTGAACTTGTGTCTGCTACGAGGATCCTGCAAGTTAAGCAGATACCAAAATATAAGAGCATATTCTCCTAGGACCGTCATGTTGTGGTCTCAGTGAAGACGATTTAATCATTAGCAGGTCCTTAGCCAACCCAGAGGCAATGCCAAAATACCCCCAAGAGGCAAGACATAACATCACTCAGAGTTGGCACCGGTGTGTCCCCTCCTTGTCACTTTGGACATCTTTCCACATTTACACATAAAAATTGGTTGATGCAGCATGAAATGTAAAAGCGTCAATATCTTATACGTTGGCATGTCAAGTGAGCTTGAGAATTTACTTTTTTTTACTCTTAAGACACTAGACAAATGCCTACAATATTGCTCATGTCCTTAAGACTTCCTAAGGTTGGTAAGTGTCAAAAGAAGTGACAGAATTGAAAAGCCTAAAGATTTTTCATTGCCTTGGGTTTTATTTCAAAATGACAATAACAGGCTTGAAGGAATTTTAAGAATTTAAGATTTTAAATTAAGCTTAAAAGAATGTGATTAAAATAATTTGGATTCTTATTGGGATGCCATTAAATGAACTAACATTATATCATATATCATAATTTTTTTACACATGACCTACTTCCATTGAAGTAAGAAGGGGTAACTACACACTATAAGGCCTTATTCACAAAACGTGTTTAACGTCCGTGATACACACATGATTTTCGCATGGACCTATGTAAGGCAATGGGGCCATTTAGACAGTCCATGATTCTCACGCAGCGTATGTCCGTTGCGTAAAACTGATGACATGTCCTATACTTGGCAGTTTTTCACTCATCATGCACCCATTGAAGTCAATGAGTGCGTGAAAATCGCGCACGGCACACGGAAGCACTTCCGTGTGTCGCGCGTAATTCACACAACAGTAGATAAAGAAATGAAGGAAAAAATAAAAGCACCTCCTTAATTTCTTTTTCTAAACAGCAAAACCGCGTGTCATAAGGATGGCATATGCGTGAAAATCACGCAACCACGCAGCAAAACACTGATGACACACGCAACTGCAACGTGCAAAAAATGCAGCGTTTTTTGCGCGCGCAAAATGCACACATTCGTGTGAATAAGGCCTATGTGAAGTGGATAATGGGTCCTAGACACAGGGTTGACTTTGCCGAAATGGCCCCAAAACTTAGTATTGGGGGTCATAAACTAGACCGCCTCAAGAAAATCAGCAAAATGCGCTCAAAGTCGCCAAGATGCTAGTCATGCAGAAATGTAAGGTCACTATATATATAGCAGTGTAGTCAGGAGTCTGTGGCTCTTTGTTGCTGTATGCAGCAATATGGAGGCAACCTTGACCTGGCGGCAGGACACCAAGTCTCTGATGTTATTAAAGTAACCTACTACTCCTTCATTACTCTCTTACTAGTGTTATGATAAATGATTCTCATATTAATACTGATCCGATTTTGTTGTATTTATTGTAATACTGATTTTATGTTGTTTTATTTATTTTTGGACAAGGTAAAGTCTTAACAGAATAAAACACCCCCTAACCATATGCCAATAATCACTTTCTATAGGCCCATGTAGCCCTAATCTAACAGTAAGTACATATACATATGTGCAACCAGGGGCGTAACTAGGAAAGACTGGGCCCCATAGCAAACTTTTGACTGGGGCCCCCCCTCTGCTGGGTATCACACAACCCCCCCCCCCTTGTAGATAGTGCCTCCCTATAGATTCCACCACACAGTGCCCCCCTATAGATAGCACCATACACAGCCCCTGTAGATAACACCATACAGACCCCCTGTAGATAACACCATACAGCCCCCTCTGTAGATAACACCATATAAGCCCCCCCAAAAAAAAAAAAACGGCCTATAGTTTGTCCTACAAAAGACATGCATCCCCTATCCACAGGATAGGGGATACATGTGCGATCGCTGGCATTGATAAGGAGAACGGGGGACTGAAAGTCCCCCGAAGTTCTCCATGAATAACCTCGGACTTCTGGCGTCTGCGCAGTTCAATAAAAATGAAAGGAGCGCTGGTCACGCATGCGCACAAGCGCGACCGGCGCTCCATTCATTTCTACGGAGCTGCCGACACAGACCCCAGAAGTCCGAGGTTTGTCATGGAGAACTTAGGGGGGACTTTCGGTCCCCCGTTCTCCTCATCGCTGGGCATCCCAGCGATCCCACATGTATCCCCTATCCTGTGGATAGGGGATGCATGTCTTTTGTAGGAACAACCCCTTCAGTGGCGTCGCGCTGTAGCAGCCATAGCGGCTGCTAGCGGAGCCTGCGGCCATGGTGGGGGCCGTGCTGGCGGGTGCCACGGGCTCCCTCATGCTGCAGGCCCCGTAGAAGTCGCTACGGCTGCTATAGCGGTAGTTACGCCACTGCGTATAGGTTTGTACGGTGTAAAACTACAGCTCCCAGCATGGCCGGAACAATGGTAAGGATATGCTGGGAAATGCGGTTTCACAAAAAAAAATCATACCACCCATCATCTCGCTGCAGATCATACAGTGACTACAATACTGATTAGAGGCAGAATAAACATTTACATTAAGTGACTCACCGGTGACATCTCAGATTCTAGTTCTTTTCTTCTCCCTCCGGTTCAGACATCTATGATGGATTTCTCCCGGCCATGACCCATTTCTGCAGTTTTCCGTTTAGATGTCTTCAGCTTCTCAGTTTTAAAACATTTCTGCACCTATAAACAAAGTTAAAATTCTCAACACATCTAAATATAACTGTCTCACACACACACACACACACACACACACACACACACACACCGTGCCCCCTGTAGATAGTGCCCACATATGGACTCCAGAGCTGCAAGGCAATAGCGCTAACCACTGAGCCACCGTGCTGCCCTACATATAGCTTCCCCTATAGTTAGTGCTCCACGTATAGCCCACCTCTGTAGATAGTGTCTCACATATAGCTCCCCCTGTATATAGTGTCCCACATATAGCCCACCCCTGTAGACTGTGCACTACATATAGCCACCCTGTTGCTAGTGCCCCACAGGTATCCCACCCCTGTATATAGTGTCCCACACATAGCCCACCCCTATAGAAAGTACCCTAAAAAATAGCTCCCCTATAGATAGTGCTCTACATATAGCCCACCCTTGTATAGTGTCTCACATATACTGCCCCACATATAGACCCCCCTGTAGATAGTGCCCCACATCCCCACATACAGACGTCCCCTGTAGCTAGTGCCCCACATATAGACCCCCCCTGTATATAGTGGCCCACATATAGATCCCCCTGTATATAATGGCCCACATATAGAGCCCCCTGCATATAATGGCCCACATATAGAGCCCCCTGTAGCTACTGCCCCACATATAGACCCCCCTATATATGATAGCCCACATAAAGACGACCCCCCCCCCATTATAGATAATGCCATTCACATTTTTGAAGAAAAAAATAAATAAATTGCCATACTCACATGATCCCGTTCCCACGCTGTTCACTGGCGATGCAGACATGCTCTCTTCTGAGCATGTCTGCAGGAGCTGAACGAGCGTCCTCCAATGACGCTGATTGGCGGGGCAGAATGACTTGCCCCGCCAATCAGCACCTTCCAAGCATGGAAGTGGCGCGATGATGTCATCGCGCCGCTAGCCAATCAGTGTCATTGTAAGGCACTGGATGGTCAGGCACGGAACATGCCCGGCCATTCAGTGCTAACACATGTATTTGGCTGCCGCTAGTACTGGGGCCCCCTCCGGTGCTAGCGACACCTGCAGGCATGATGAGAGGGCCTGTGTAAGGCTCGGCGGCGCGGGCCCCACAGTAGCGGCGCTACCGCTGTAGCAGCCATAACGGCTGCTAGCGGCGCCACCGGGCATTTGGGTGGGCGTGTCGGCTGGCGGCACGGGCCCCCTCAAGCCCCGGGCCCCGTAGCAGCCGCTACTGCTGCTACCGCGGTAGTTACACCACTGTGTGCAACATTTTTGTAACTATGGTGCACATCAGCTACAAACTACATATAAAAAAAAATCAATCAGTCTTTCACGTCGCTGTGGAGGAATTTTGACCCACACTTGCTTGTTGGGGTGACTATCAAGTTCAACCGAGGGATGGGAGAAATTATAGAACTTTGTTTTACCCCTATTGATCCAGAGGAAGGTTCAAGGAAATCTATACATTGACATAGGAGCTGATATTTTTTTTTTTCTAGGAAATTATCTTAAACTTTTTTTAAAAGCCATCTACTGTAGCTACTGTGACCAGCTCCTGCGATAGACTATTCCATAGATTCACAGTTCTCACATTAAAGAAGGCTTGTCGTCTCTGGAGAATGAACCTTCTTTTCTCCAGACGGATGGAAATGCCCTCTTGTCTTTTGAGGGGAATTTACATGGAACAGGATTTCACTATATTTCTTGTATGTGCCATTCATATACTTATACAAGTTAATAATGTCCCCCCTTAGTCGTCTCTTTTTAAGGCTAAATATGTATGTTTAATTCTTTTAATTTTTCCTCATAACTAAGATTAACTAAGATTCTCCATGCCCCTTATTAGTTTAGTTGCTCTTCTTTGTATTTTTTCCAACTCCAGGGCATCCTTTCTATGAACTGGAATCTGGATCCCAGAACTGAACTGCATATTCTAGATGAGACCGCACTAAGGCTTTGTAAAGTGGTAATATTATATCCCTATCCTGCCTCTTTTAATACACTGCAATATCTTGCAACCTTAGAAGCAGCTGATTGACATTGCATGCTGTTATTTAGTTTATGATCTACAAGTACACCCAGATCCTTCTCAACAAGTGACTCCCCCAGTGTAGCTCCCCCTAGGACATATGATGCATGCAGGTTGTTCGTACCCAGGTGCATAACTTTACATTTATCCACTTTAAACCTCATTTGCCAAGTGGATGCCCAAACACTCAAGGTGTCCAAATTAGCTTGTTATTTATGAACATCTTCCATAGACTGAACAATACTACATAGCTTTGTGACATCTGCAAAAATAGAAATAGTGCTATTAATCCCATCCTCTGTATCATTAATAAATAAGTTGAATAATAATGGTCCCTGCAGTGAATCCAGGGGTACACCCAGGGTTGCCAACCATCCGTAAATTTAAGGACAGTCCACATAAATGGGTGTTTTTTTCTGCTGTCAGTAGCGTCCGGCAAAAAAAAGCACTGTCCAGGATTTTTCCTTATTCTCCCGGAACTTTGCACTGCGCATGCGCCAAAATGTACATGCGCAGCGCAAAGGGAAGGCCATGGCTGGGCAAATATTCAGATTCCACTTCTGCGAAATCTGAAAATATGAAGGCAGCTCTGGCCTCAAAGTGAGATTGGTGCAGGGACTGGACTAATCCAGTCACCTGACCCGTCACCTGACATCACATCAGCGACATGAGGTGAAGTGACTCAGTTCAGGTGACTGGACTTGTCGACTCCCGTCACCGAAATCTGTCAGAAGTGGAACTCCGGCGCTACGCCGCATGACCTCCTCGGCACCTCCTAACAGTGAGTCATGTAAGGCAGAGCAGACTCTCTACTTTGTTTGCAGTGTGGCGCTAAGTACAAGGGGGGGGTGGCGCTATTTAGAAGCGGGACTGTATGACTCTATCTACAAGGGGGGGCTGTGTGGTGAAATCTACAAGGGGGAGCTATGTGGCGCTATTTACAAGAGGGAGCTGTGTGACGCTATTTACAAGGGGGAGCTTTGTGGCGCTATCTTCAAGGGTAAACTGTGTGGCCCTATCTACACGGGGGGGGGGGGGCTGTAGGGTGCTATCTACAAGGGGGGCTGTGTGGCGCTGTCTACAAGGAGGGACTGTGTGTGGTGCTATCTACAGGGGGCATGGTTACTGATGGCGCACTTTTATTGTGTCGAGCACTGAGGAATTATTATTACCACCTGGGGCACTGTGGATTACGAATTTGTTTAGAATATGGGGTATAGGTGGGGAGGGTGCTGGAAAAGCGAGAAACCAACATGTCTGTGTGTCAAATTCTGCAGAGACGAGTTGTGGCCGGAATAAGTTGTCACAGTGGTCTGGGCCGGATGGAGAAAAAAAGGGAAAGTGAATGACTCTAATCAGAGAAAACATCACCTAAGTTAGTGTGGGAAAGCTACAAGCGGAGCTGTGAGTGGTGAGTCACTCCTAGAACACTGCACAGTACACCAGGCAATGATTTTGTAATGTGTCCGTAAAAATTTTGGTCTGTCCGTGATTTTCAGCACAGTTGTCCAGAAATTTCTGAAGTGGAGGTTGTGAACCCTGGGTACACCACTTATAACTGGGACCATTCAGAGTGGGAATCAAACTAGGAGCCAATTTTAAATACAATTACAAACTATACTTTTTAAATCTATATACCTAAATTTGCCCATAAGGCGTCCTTAAGTGACCGTGTCAAATGCCTTTTCAACGTCTAAAAACACTATATCCACAGCGGCCACTCTGTCTAGGCTTTTGCTCACTTCTTCAAAAACACAAATCAGGTTGGTTTGACAACTTCTGTCCTTAGTAATTCTGTGTTCGTTGTCACTTATAATACAATTTTTTGTCACATACTCCTGTATATAGTAAGGGGTTTTCAGACAGTATAAATTGATGGCCTATTGTTGCTGTCAATATAAAAAGATTTTTCACATGTTTATTCATGTGAAATTAATAATACCTATTTATAATACAAAGATGACCAACTTTGTTTTAAATGCTTGATATGTCTCTATGACATCTGCACTGACAGATCAGATTGAACTAAATCCTGACACTGAAATGATATGACACACATTAACAAGTCAGTGGGAGAAGAATATCCATGTTATGAAGCAGGCCACATCATGGGCAGTGATAGCCATTGTTGTTTCTTGACCCCTACAAGGTTAAAAGTATGTAACCGGTTAGAAGTTTGCAGGAGACAAATCATTTTACGTTAGACACTTGAGACTTGTGCAGGGCCGGACTGCCCATTTGGCAATTCTGGCAAATGCCAGATTGGCCAGTGTACGTAGTGGGCTTCTGCCCGCCCACCTCTTTCTCATTGGCGGGATCACCTGCCCGGTAGCCTGACACATTTGTCCTACCTGAGCGGCCCACAGTCCACTCAGTGGCCACCGCTATACTACGCTGATTGGCTGGGCTGCAGTAGGCTGTGTATAGTCAGACTCAAAGGTAAGAGCCAGGCAGCACAGCAGCAGGCTTATGAGAAAAAAGTGTATCCCCAGTACTCTGGACAACAAAGTAAATATAGAAAATACATATGCAAAGAAATTACTGTCTGTTATGGTCTTCCCCTCCATGGGGAACTATAACTCCAAGCATGCCCTGATACTTGTAGGCCTTCATGACCTACTGTGAGTTGTAGTTTTCCCCACCAATGGTATTCAACAATAATGTTATTGCCTTCTTAAAGGGGTATTCCTATTTAAAGTATATGCCATAAATACCACTTATGGGATCCTCATCTATCAGCAGAACAGGGGTCTACTGACCCCATGCCCGCCAATTCCCGCCCGCCGTAATCTCTATATACTTCAGTTTGGATATGGCTGTATACAAGCAGAATGTAGCGGTCAGGGAATTGGCGAACGGGGGTCATTGGACCCCTGTTCTGCTGATAGATGAGGATCCCATAGGTGAGACCAACACTTTATACATTTATGGCATATTTCCTATGCAAATTCCATAAATGCCTAAGATAGGAATACCCCTTTAACCCTTTAACGATGAGCAACAGATACTGTATATCCGTCACTTGTATCTCGTGGGTAATCACTTGCCACTAGGGTCTATTTCTTATGGGATGATTCACAAATTACCTGTTAGATCTTATTGATGATATATCCTTTATGTACAATGATAACAACAAGAACTGTTATGAAACTAAAAGTGGACCCTGAGGATGGGCCCTCAGAATCATCTCCTCTGGTGGGCCCAAGTGCCCAAGGAACCCCAGTCCGATGCTGTACACAGCTGCAACTGCCAGAATTGGGTGAGAACAATTCCATCAGTTTAACCCCTTATATGCTGCGGTCAATAGCGACCGCAGCATCTAAGGTGTTTGACATAGAGAGGGAGCGACGCGATTACAGGGCGCTGATGTGTTAACATGGCAGCCGGGGGCCTACCAATTGCCCCCAGGTCTGCCAACACTAACTGCGTATTAAGCCATTTCAGAGGCATGGTCTAATGCATTGCCTGTCAGTTTACGCTGACAGTCAATAATGCTTTGGCATAGTACTGTAAGTATACCAAAGCATTATATCTGAAATCAGAAGATCGCCATGTGAAGTCTCCTTGTGGGACTAAAATAAAAAATATTCATTACTGTTAAATAAAGTTTATTAAAAAAAAAAAGAAAAAAAAAAAAGATTACAGTAAAAGTAAAATAAAACCACGTGTACATTTTTTTTTAAAAATACACATATAAGTTATCGATGTGATCATAATAACTCGAACAATTCAGTTCATACATTAATTAAACCACCAGGTGAACGGCGTACAAAAAAAAAAAATGCAAAAATAACCGCAAAATTGATATTTTTTTCCATTTCCCCAAAAGACAGTAAAATAAAAGTTAATCAAAACGTCCCTTGTACCCCAAAATAGTACCAATACAAACTACACTTTGTTCCGCAAAAAACAAGACCATGTATGGCTATATCGATGGAAAAATAAAAAAGTTATGGCTCTTGGAATGCAGCGATGCAAAAACAAATATTTTTTTTTTTAAATATGCGTGGCTTGCGCATCAGCCTGACCGGCCAGGTTACTCTGAAGCTCCGTCTCGCCTGAGGGAAACAAACGCCATCGGCGCTGATATTTATTCCCAAACCCCTCAACACATCTACATGGGACACCAGTAGAACATCAAGAGCTGGCAGATACCTGTATCGCTCGGAGGTGAGCCTGCCAACCTGCACGGCCTATTACACAGCCTTCTGCGCCGACCTAAATTTGCGGCAGCTCCCAGGACGAGTCCTGCCACTGCTACCCTTTTACATATTGAGACACACAAACTCAGCGACTGGGGTCCGGTAACGCCCCAGACCATAACCCCGTTACGATCACTGGGGTGATCCTTAAATATTGCGGCCTGGTACGCCCCCAAAAGCCATGTCCTAAATGACTGACGGCCCCCAGAAATAGTTTCACTCTACCCTCACTGGAAGTTCCAGAGCTGTTACATTTGTATCTGCCCCTGTTAAGCTGTACTATTGGACCATATATAATATTTCTGATAACTTATGCTCAGGACTGTGCATTGGTGGTGCTATACAGTTTGCACAATACGGTGTACAGATACTGGACTTGCCTCATTATAACATCTTCAAAAGCATTGAGGGGCTACCTCCATACTTCTTCCCTATGGCGTACTATAACAACTCTCCATTGAAGGCTAAAGGGTGTTACCATCTACACCCTACCAGTATGATGCATTAGATCTATTGATAATAGCCAAGCAGCTTTCGTGACTTCATTATTTTTTATATTTTACAAACGCCAAGATTTCTACGAGTTCAGACGACGTAAGGCAAATAACCGGAGTACCATGACTAAACCACACTCGGTAACTGCTGTTGCCAAACTTAAAGGCTTCACTAGAGACACGACTGATAAAGGGGCCTGCTCTTCTTCCTCACCACAACTTCCAGGACAGTCACCCGTAGGAGCTACCGCAGAAACTGAACCCACCCTGCGGCAGGTGTCTGAGCAATTGTTGAGTGCCATCACATCCAGTAATACTATCCTCATAGGGAAAATTGATGAAGTTAAAGTTGACTTGGGCCTGCTCTGACAAGACCTCTAAAATGTTCGGGACAGTGTTAAGGTGGCTGCGACTCGCATGTGAACACTGGAAGATACTGTTGCACCCTTCCAGAATGAGTCACCACACTTGAACGTAAAGTTGACTTATGGCACCAGAAATGTGAACATCTGGAAAACAGACTCCGCCGCAATAATGTAAAGATCCTAGCTTTCCCGGAGGGGGTGGAAGAAGCTAGCACAGCTGAGTACCTGCAGCGCTGGTTCCAGGATACGCTTCCAGACGCTACATTCTCTATGGCCTTTGCGGTTGAACGAGCACATTGGGTTCCAGCCCAACAGCTGGGACATCTCCTAGGCCACTGTTAGCCAGGATGCTCAACTGGAAAGATTGTGATCTTGTTTTTCAACTTGCCCATAGAAAACAAGACCTCAGATTGTTCTGTGGAGCTCCAAAAGAAAAGGGCAACTTTTGTATCTGTCAAGCGTCATCTAAGAGAAGCCATTGTGCCATACACCATGGCTTATCCAGCTCGCCTTCTAGTTGTGGATGGTGAGAAAGTTATTTTTTAACCTCGGAAGCAGAGGAGTGGATCATGAGACGCCCTACTCCTGATGGTCGCTGAGCTGGTAATGTAAAATTATATAAACTGCCGATGCCGCCTTCTACATGCGTCAATTAGGAGAACAGTGCTACTGTATTATGCAGGTCACCAGCACATACCGTATGTCCGAGATCTGCATATGTACTATCTACGGTAATGATGGATCTTTTATACACCTTGTGAGACTCTACTTCGGATATACATACATAACAGACTATTTTTATACAAAACCTACATTTATACCACATATTTGAGATATCTGCATCTAACCTAGTCTCCTATAGTCTATGTTCATTACAATCTTATTTTACAGGTCGAGCTGGATCCAATATAGGCTTCTTTCTGACCACTAACAGCATCCTGACCACAGTGGAGCCTGTGTCCTAATGTGCTGCGACATTGTAAATATGTCATACAGAAGAAACGGAGTACAAAGCCATATATATATAAAGTAACAATTTTATTCACATATTAGGTTAAACAAAATTAAAAAAGGTATCAAACAGAGAAGACTCTATAAATGTTCACATGACCATAGCAAATTAGCAGATCTGTGCTTTGACATGTTGTATTAAATTCTACATATAAGTGCTATAGGTATGGCAGTGGCCTGAAAGTAGTAATATCCTATCCCAAAGAAAGTGCAAGTGCATGTATTTAGGACAAAAAACAGTCCATATATAAAGGGAGAGGCAAATACTATCAGGAGTACATCAGCGTCTTACCTATCTCAGTAGTCCTGCAAGTCTGCATGTCATGTGTTTATATATATATATATATATATATATATATATATATATATATATATATATATATATGGCTTTGTACTCCGTTTCTTCTGTATGACATTAATTATATAAGGGAAGATGTGCCTTGTGGACATGACTTAGCCCGTTGTGACATTATTCTAGGAGTTTATGTATTTGTGACATTGTAAATATGCCTTTAGATTGTTTTGGAAGCCTGTATGTCCTTATGTTTTAAGGTGTCACACATCAATACTGGCAAGACATCGTAATACCTAGTCATTGTTTTTAGACTTCGATCACAAGAGAGCAGCTTTACGTTTGTGTTACACTTTACTTCCTCTTCCTTTTGCAACACAAGCAACCCTATACCTAACCATGATTTGTTCTAACATTATGGTTGTTCTATGTTGTACAATTTTGTGTTATTGCACATGTGAACGATTTTTTTCTCGAATGTCTAGTGTCACTAATATTGAATATAGGCATAAGCTGATGCAATATTGTACCGATATGGAGTGGCGGCCTGTGGGAAGCCCAAAAAAAAAAGGATTGTCCCTTTTCTGATGTAAGAAAACTCACACCACATATACTTTGTCTTCAAGAGACTCACTTGACCCCAGATACTACTAAGTATCTGACTAAGACATGGGTGCAATGGTCTGGTCATTCCACTCATACCTCTTATTCTAGAGGGGTGTCATTAAGGTCCATAGAAAACGGAGATGGGAAACTACCTGAGTTCAAATTGATCCTGCTGGTAGATATATATTTGCACATGCATAAGTCAATTGTGTCCCAAATGTTATTTAGGGTTTAAATGTGCCCCCGACTTCGGGCATGTCCCTTCTACACCAGGCTGCCCTCTTTGCGGTTCACCATTCTGAAGCGAGAGTTATATGTATGGGGGACTGTAATATGATTTTAGACCCAATGTTAGATAAATTACAAGTTAACTTTGTTCCCAGAGATATCCCCTGAGATTTAACGACCCTGCAGAAATTCCTTGATGAGGTTGGATGGATAGACCTCTAGAGGCACAGAAACCCTAATGACAAAGTGTAATCCTGCCACTTGGCCAGTAAAGATTCCGCATCCCGCATAGATTATGTTTTTGGTATGGCCTCAGTTTTCACAGCGGTTGTGGATGTTTATTATGATGTGAAAGGGCTATCTGACCACTCACTGTTATGTATAGAACTGGGATTGTCTAGTATTGTATCTGTATCTAGCTGGAGGGTTCACCCCTTCTGGCTTAAACTTATTGGGGAGCAAGATTGAATACCTGACCAACTCACTACTTTCCTTGACCTTTATTTGGATACTACTAGTCCTGCCTTACTATGGGAAACCTTACCTTAGAAAGCGTACTTGCCTCAAGTCCACCAAATCCTTCATTAAGAGGGAATCTGCCAGACATGAGGAGAGGATGGCCAGGGATTGTACAGATAGGGAAAGGGAGTTTAGTGCACATTCCACATTAGCCAACAGACAGGCTTGGCTACAGGCAGGTCGTCAGTACCTCACACATTTGCATGAAAAGACCCAGAGGAAATTATTTTTTATTAAGCAAACTAATTTTGAATTCGGTAACCAATCAAGTAAACTCCTGGCACACATTGTTCACCAGAACACCTCCTCTCCTGCTATCCTTAAGATCCTTAAGATAGTTTCTGAATAAGGGGAAATTCTAGCAAAAAATATCCAGATCTTGAATAGATTTAAAGAATTCTATCAACAACTATATTCAACACAATTTACTATTTCCTTAAAACAATTCACAATAGAAGACCAACAACTACTAGAAGCATATCTTACTTTAGCAGAAATAGAACAGGCGATATCGGATATGGCCAAGGGGATGTCACCAGGCCCAGATGGGATACCTGTGGAGGTGTACTCTCTATACTGTGAGCATTTGGGCCCATCCCTCCTTAAGGTATTTCAACAAGCTCTAGACACTGATACCCTCCCAGATTCCCTTTATGATGTTACTGTTGTGGTGCTCTGAAAACCAGACAAGGACCCTGTGGAATGTGGGTCTTACAAGCCAATATGATTACTGAATGTCGCTTACAACATTCTGACAAAATCTTGGCTAATCGTCTCAACACGGGAATTCTTACTATAAGCAATCCGGACCAATCTGGATTTATGCTGGGTAAGAGCACCACAGACAATATACGGAGAGTTCAAGTGGTTTCCAAGGTGGATGTTGCCAGGGGGGAAAGGAGGGCGCTGACTTCGCTTGACTTTGCCAAGGCCTTTGACTCGGTGGAGTGGCCATTCCTATTAGAGGTACTAAGCCGCTTTGGCCTAGGTCCTCGGTTTACCCAATGGGTATCTATATTGTATGAGAAACCCAGAGCCAATATCCTAGTAAATGGTTAATGCTTGAGTTTCTTTGCTTTAGGCAGGGGCACTCGTCAGTGATGTCCCTTAATTTTCGCATTTGCAGAAATGTTCAAATTGTTTGTACTGTTTGTTATACTCATGCCAAACTTTACTCAATAAAATGAGTTAAAAAAAATAAAAGGTATTAATTGTGCAAACATAGTAAAACATAAGAAACTATACATATTTGGTATTCAGCTTCAGTGACAACGGGTCCTGCGTGTCTCTGACACATAGCATCCAGCTATTATCGATCACATCTAAGCTCAGCCATTGTCAAGTGAACAAGCCTGCAGTTTTACATGGCTTAGATAGAATTATATTAGTAACATTTAGGGTCAGTTCACATGTTGTGTAAATACTGCAGTTTTTCCACAACGGAACTTGTTTTAGAAAATCCGCAACAAATACAGCAGCAGCAAATTGGATGAGATAAAATAAATCTCATCCACACACTGCGTAAATACTGAGCTGAAAAAATGCTCAGAAATTGACCTGCGGTGCAGAATTTTGTTCCGCAGTGTGTCAATTGTATTTGCGTAGACGCTGCCTATTTGTTGCAGGTTTTTCCCATTGAATTCAATGGGGAGGTTAAACCCGCAACAAATAGCAGTTGTTGCGTTTTTTGAGGCGGGTTCGCAGCGATCCCACTGCAAAAAACGCAACACCGAAAAAAACAAAAACGAATACTTACCCAGAATTCTGTGTTCCTCTCTCCAGCACAGCCTCCTGGGATGACATTTCATCCCATGTGACCGCTGCAGCCAATCACAGGCTGTAGCGGCAGTCACATGGGATGAAACATCATCCCAGGAGACTGGGATGACGCTACAGTTGTCTCCTGAAATGAAACGTCATCCCAGGAGGCCGGCCTGCTAGTAGCCCTGTATTTGCTGCAGTTTTCAGCAGCGGGCACTCCGGGCGAAAAACTGCACCACAGTTTGGTGCGCTTTTTCACACGGAATTCCCTGCGGCGCACTGTGCGGATACGCTGCATGCTATTATGCGGTATATCCGTCCCATGTGAACTCAGCCTTAATATTCACTGTGAACTGTTTCTTGTCACTGTGTATTTAACACGTTAAAAGTCAAGTTAAAGATTGCAACACCTGTATGATTATAACTAGTATCAGTTTATAGTGAAGATTAAATGTCACTAATGTGTTCATGGCAAGATACTTAGAATCTGTATTATTCATTTTGATTAATTTTTGTTTTTCTAATTTGCCCATAAAAAAAAGGATGTTTGTGAAGTTGTCCGGAAAAAAAAGCAATTTTTGTTAAGTACCAAACAATTGTCTTAAAGTGACTAGCCACTCTTCTGAAAGGATAGTCAATCTACTACTACACTCCTTTTCCATTACTTTAAGATCCCTGCGTTCAATGTATGTCACAGGAAAGCTCCCAGCGCATACACCAAATGTATTCATAGGACCTCTTCACCTGGCAGATTCCAAAAGCATGTCCTTTTAACCATACGTTGGGCTGGTATGCGTCAACTTATTATTATTTTTTTTACTGTATAGAATAGCATAGTAAAATGCAGAGGGAAAGAGTAAGAAATAAATATATACACACCACACTGTATGCATTTTTACTGTGGGAGCCTATTGGCCTATACAGTGTCATATGTTGCAGCCTTCCATTCGAGGTATACGTTAGGAAATCCTCCCAACAATTACCGCTCACGGAAGGGTTAAAAAACGCTATGTGAACAGAGTCTTTGTTAAACATTGATGAGGATTCCTAGGCTCCATTCTACAGCAGTGACTCTCAAGGCCTCCCCACAATTCTGCGCTGACATCATATCCAAAGTTACTATCCTGTTGGACAGTGTCTTTAATTTGTTTATTTTCAACAACTTAGCCTTTTTCCATTAAAATGATGGAGTAGGCAAAACAATTCATTTACTGAAGCACAATACCTGAAAATACCTAGAGTAGTTTTGCATAAAGCCCTGTGAATATTGATGCATGGGTACAGCAATATTCAACTGTAATTGTCCTTGAGCAAGCCTTCGTATCACCTAACATTAAAGCCTATGTAGATGTAATAGATGAGTCTGGTACTGAACACTCGTAGAGGTAACACATCTCTTTAGGTGCAAAGTAAGATGGGATGTGCAGCCAAAGTTAATCGTACATTATTCCAATTCCAATAATCCATGCAGCATTAAATAATAATGCTGCATGGATACTTATCCTGTACTTGCTGATATTTCCTATATGTGACTTTGGGGTAATAGGGCTTGTTAATATGTTCCAGGGTCACAATCCACTGTCTCAGGCATTCATTTTCCCTTTCTTCTTTAGCAAGCCAAGAGAGAGTGTGTAAACACATTTCCCATGAATCACAGGCAATGTCACTGACACTGCCGACTTTCTGATTCCAAATGGCTTTCTGATTTTTTAATTGCCTGAGTACAATGAATGTAGGGAATTATCTGCAGGCGAGTCTAGCACATAGACTGTAGTTACCCTGTGGTAACGCCCTCTGTCTTTACATATGTATTGTTTGACCATAATGGATCATGATTAAATGGTGATTCCCTCACAATCCCTTACGATTTGACAATGAATAGTTAACCACAGTGTTTGGACTATGTAATTAGATTTTATTACATTATTTTTCGCACATTCAAATGATTTGTCAATGATTTTTGTTTCTTCCTAATACATTATACAGTTGATAAGCTTTTTGCATATTCTAGTCTTGTCCTTGGTACTGAAAAATTTGCCAGTCTGGTAATAAGAACCAAACATCCGGCCTTCCTTCTGGGTCACTGATCTAGGAATAGGTTAGTCTGGGCAAGAACAGTGATTGTGTGTACAGATGCAAAGCAGATTATTTTTTACTGTCAGTTTAGAAATGGTGCTAGGAGGTTGCAGATGGCTCTGTCACCCTCCCAGTCACACATGTTGCCGGAGGACATGTAAATGTGCTACCTCTGGTTTATGAGAACAGTTACATTGGAGTTATTTATAAATCAGCACAAGGTTAGCTACAGTTTTTTAAAGAGATGCAGGCAAAGGCAATGCAGATTTTAACTAGAAACAGGAGATAAGGTTTGCATGGTTCAAGAGTTAGAACTTGTTCATACTGTGCATATTATTGCAGTAAATAAAGGTTATTTTGAAAGCGTAAATATTCGTTTTTGGATAAATCAGTAGTACAGTATATTTCAATATAGGAAACTGTAATATAATATTAAGGAAGGTGGCATCTTTCTCATCTAAGCTCACCGTTTCTTTTTAATGAAATAGTTTTTATTAACATTTTCAATAATACAAACCAGACAATACAGTCAATAAAACCCATCCCACCCGCCCTAGAGAACCACACATGCAAACATACACAGAGTTGTCAAAAGAGAATAAGCCATTAGCCATACATGCTGACATGGAAAAAAACATAATGTACGATCCAGTACAATGAGCATTATCCCAACTAGTTCGTGAAATTCCCCAAAAACCTGACACAGCTATGAGAAGGCTCCAAGAAGACCTGTGGGGTTAACAGGAGTTAACAACGATACATTCCATTGCCTTTCAAATTTTTTCAAAGTACCTCATATTTGTAATGCTTGGCAGAAACTAGGCAGCAGGTGACGACAGGTGTGCGTAGGCAGTCAAGCGTGGTATCCAGCACGGCACGGCAATGGCAAGCACGGCACAGCACGGCAATGACAAGCACGGCACAGGACGGCAATGGCAAGCACGGCAATAGCAAGCACGGGATATAGGAACAGGAGCAGGAACGGGAAACACTGGGATCAGGAAACACTAAGGGACCAATTTGCATAGACAGACTAGGAATACACAACAACGCTCAGGCATCGAACTAGGGGGCTGGACCCCTCTTATAGCCCAGGGTACTCACGGGTCAAAGGTCGTTCATGATGTCCGGTGCGCGCGCTCCAGCGGAGGTGAGTGGATGCAAGCGCTGGCATCTCCTGAGGAGGAGGCTGGGGCCAGCGCTTGCCGACTCGTGGCGCAGCCACGGACATTACAATAGGTTTCCATTTCCATCCCCATTGATTTCAATGGTGACGAATCCGGAGCCAATGTTGTGCAAGGGTTTTGTCGTTTTGACAGAATGAATAGTGTAGTCGACCACCCTTACACAACGGAGACAAACGGAAACCATTGGCATCGGATCCGTCTTCATTGAAATCAATGGTGATGGAAACTGAAACCTATGGTTTCCGTTTGTGTCTGTCAGGGCTCCATTCTGTTGGAAAGCTCCGACAGAACGGAGCCCTAGCGCAGATGTGAACGAAGCCTTACCAGATTTCAATAAGACAATAATTAATGCCTCCAACATTAATGGTCGCAATCAATGCTCATCCTCTGCCATCTATAATAATAATAATAATAATAATAATAATAATAATAATTATAATTATAATAATAATAATAATAATAATAATAATTAACGTGACAAAAAATCCAGAAACAACTTGGAGGTAATAAACCTTTCCTCACATGCCCTCTCTGATGCCCAGTGTGATGTGTTAGGGAAGGGGCTAACCTTTTCACGAACAAATTCTTTTAATTTTTTCACAGCTCTAAAGGACTTGCACCTATTCTCCAGAAAGGTAGTCCTGAAAAAATTACATAATAGGGGAGGTGAGGAATTCAATAGTCAAGCTGAAAGGGATGCTCTACGAGCATTGGAAGATCTCCTATTGGAACAAACCTCAGAAATACAAGGTACGTTCCCATCTGCTGTTGTGCCCAAATCCACTAGATTTTCCCCCTTGTCACTATGTCCACAGGTAGAAATCTTTACAAAAATGGTTACCGAGGACTTTAGAAAGTTATCAATTAGAAATACCAGAGATAATTTAACTCACATCCAAAGAAAGGCACTCAAAGAGCTCCAAGCCCTGGATGATGTAGTGTTCAAGGCTGCGGACAAGGGGGGAAATGTTGTGGTTTGGCCAACAGTTAAATACGAGAAGGAAGTCTTCAGGCAGTTGCGTGATAGGGCGACATATGAGAAACTATCGACTAATCCAATCGATCGCTTCTCCCAGGAATTAAGAAGTATTGTAGACATGGCTTTAGATTTAGGTATTATCCCTAAAAAGATACATGATGGGCTAATTATTGATGATCCTAGAATTCCGACTCTATATCTGTTACCAAAGATCCACAAGGATCCCATTGACCCCCCCGGGACGTCCAATCGTGTCTGGGATAGATGGATTATGTAATCCAGTATGTAAATTCATTGATCACTATTTGAAACCCATGGTATATGATTTACCTTCCTATGTCAGGGACACGACGGACGTCCTCGGTAGGGTCAGTGGTATCCAAGTGGAATCAGATATGTACCTTGTGACTGCAGACATTGAGTCACTCTATACGAGTATCAGGCACCAGGATGGGCTGGAGGCGGTCCGTTTCTTCCTGGGGACCAGCAACCGGGATGGCCAACTATGTGATTTTATCCTTGAATTATTACAGTTTATTTTAAGCCACAATCTTTTTGTATTCAAGGACTGCTTCTATTTACAGCGGCAGGGTACGGCAATGGGGGCAGCGTGTGCGCCGTCCTATGCAAACCTGTTTCTCGGACTTTGGGAGAGACAGGTTTTCCTTGGGGACGGCGCCCACGCTGCCGACCAGGTGCAGATGTGGCTACGATATATTGATGACATTTTCTTTATTTGGCAGGGATCGGAATCTGGCCTGATGGGCTTCATGCAGCAACTTAACCTAAATCCGTTTAATATTAAGTTAACATACAAATATCATCGTCACCAAGTAGAATTTTTAGATATACGGGTTTTTTCTGACAGCCAAGGTTTTCTACATACAGATGTAGTTCGCAAATCTACATCGGTTAATTCGTTGCTGCATGCCTCATCGGCCCATACTCCATCCACAATTAAAGCCATCCCGGTTGGTCAGTTCCTTAGGATGAGGCGGATCTGCTCGTCTGATGCCCTTTTTGAACAACAATCAGCAGATCTGAGGAACAGATTTATGGACAGAGGATACAGCAATAGGGCCATCAAGTTGGGCTATAGGAGAGCAAAAACGACACTGCGTAATGACCTCCTTAAACCTAAAAAACAATCTGACAGTCAGCCTGGGGTACGTTTTATATCTACCTATAATGGGCAGTGGAACAAGATGCGGAGTATCTTGGAGAACCACTGGCCCATTCTTATGTCTGAACCACATCTAGCTCAGAATTTATCTGATAGACCCCTTATGACTGCGAGAAGGGCGAGGAACCTAAGGGATTTCCTTGTAAAAAGCCACTATGTCCCTCATCAGATATCACCTTTCGGTTCTCGTGGACCGAGAAAAGGATGCTATCCCTGTGGCAAATGTAGAGCATGTGCCAACATTTGTCGGGAAACTAATTTTACCTCAGCAGATGGAGTACGTCACTTTGATATCCGTGAATATATTTCATGTAGCACGACACATGTGATTTATTACGCTACATGTGGATGCCCAAAGATATATATCGGACTGACTTCTCGTGAACTGAGAATCCGTACTAGAGAACATGTACGTGACATTTTGGGGGCCAGTGAGGTAGATGACCTGACACAACTGAAAACCATACCTCGGCATTTTAAGAGGTACCATGACTGTAATCCGCGAACCTTTTCGGTGAAAGGTATTAATAGAATACACTGTGGCATTAGGGGGGGTAATGTGAAGAAGGTTCTGGCGCAAAGGGAATGCAAGTGGATTGTCATGTTGGGATCCATGACACCAAGGGGACTTAACGAAAATCTCAGCTTTGTTCCATTTCTGTAAAATGTACTCGATAATCTCTACCATCCATCCGTTTTTATTATATATATTTGTATTTTAATTATGTGTTGCTCTGTGTGTCCCTCCTATTAGGCATTATATGTGATATATCAAGTACCCGATATCTTGCTCCGTGGAGTGGGCCGGAATATCTTGGAACCTCGTGGGATAATCTATACAACATCTGTTTTCTCATCCCCACTGGATGGAAACTGTATCTGTTATGTGTGGGTAGTATGTAAATATTTCTTCTTATGATGTGTATCTCAACATATGGGCACTTATTTTTAACGTGTGCTATGTATTCCAATGAGTGTCTATATGATCAGATATATACAGCATTTTTTTAGTGAGTTATAGAACCAAGTGAACTTAGTGTCACTATGTGTCTATTTATTGATGTATCTGACTAACATCTTACTATTCGTGTATATGCGGGATATCTTAATTGTTCTATTTTGTAAACAATATGTGATTATCACTTATGTATATATCTAACCTTGTGATATGGATTCATTTTTTAATATTTATATTATGATCTCACTATTGGTATAATTTGGGTTATGTGGGCTATATTTATACAGTAGGTATATTATGTATTTTGGTTAGGTGGGTGTGTATTGATGTACTCAATCAACACTCCAACTGTTTGATATATGGGGTGTCCTAATTTCATCAATTGGGTGATTAGCTATTTTTTGTGATTGACTTATTTAAGCACTGAATGGGTTAACTTTATATAATTTGCTGTTATCTAAACTCTATATGTAACCTTTGGTGTATATAATCTAGTGTTTATTTCTTACTATATGGCATATGCCTCTTCTTTTTGTCACATATTCGGGTCATTTCTGTACCCCCTAACATTTTTACTCTTTTGGTGGCACGATTTTGCATCATATACTATTTGTTTTTGTCTTCATTTTATTATTTTTTCACTTTTGTCCATACTCATAAAAGTTTGCACTTACCCGCTTTCATATACACAAATGGGTGTAGCCGTAACTTTAGACTATTCCGTTTTTTACAGTAACAGACATATACACTGGTCAATATATATTAAATAATCTCTTTATCGCACACATACACAGCCTTCTCTATAATAGATACACGTAGAGAAATGATGATGTAGACTTCGACTATATTTATAGGCATGATGAATCTACTGGGTTCATTAACAAACTCATTGCCAATATAATCTACAGTGTGAGGATAAGGTGATCCAGTGGTTCAATGTATTGACGTAAGATTTCATACCCAGATTCTGATGCTGTCGTGCGCATGCCCGCTGTGGCGGCTGTTTGCGATGCTCTCCCCCTCCGCCTCCTTCGGCGCACTGCGCATGTCCGAAACTCCAGTTACGCGTCGGGAATCCGGACACGTGCTGCCGTGCCGGGAGCCGGATGTGGGGATTGCCTCGCTTACGGCGGTTCCAGCGGTGATGCGCCGATGAATAGCATCACAGTCTCATGGTCGGGGCATTATATAAAGGCAGGGACAGGGTACACACTAGTATATATCCCCCTGAGGAAGCACAATGTGGCGAAACGCGCGTCGGGGTCTATGCAGCGGAGCGGACACCACCCTTCCATACTTACCTGACTCTACCTATGGGTAAGCTTTGTGACTTAGTAGTCATGTTTTCGATTAATCACTAATCACTACTTCCTATGATATGTATTGCACCTTTTCCTGCTTATGACCTCCTATCTATGGAGATATTACTCTTTTCTCTTATTTCTCTTATTCCTGAGAAATGGTGTACTACTGTTATGACGTAATTGAAGTAGATGTGTATCTAACCATTCATATAGCTACCCCTAGATGATAGGTAGTAACAATATTTGGTGCGGTCTCCGCTTATACTAGAGTCGTCTCTTTATGCCCAGACAAAGATCACTACGGTACAAAGCACACCACATCCTCTGTAAAACATGGTGGAGGCAGTGTGATGGCATGGGCATACATGGCTGCCAAAGGCGCTGTGTCACTAGTGTTTATTGGTGATGTGACTGAAGAGAGAAGCAGCCGTTTGAATTCTGAAATGTTCAGGGATATACTTTCTGCTCACATTCAACCAAATGCATCAAGGTTGATTGGACGTCGCTTCACAGTACAGATGGACAATGACGTAAAACATACTGCGAAAGCAACCAAGGAATTTTTTAACCGCTTCCCGACCGCCCACAATAAATTCACGTTGACGCTTGCTGGGCTCTGTGCAGCGCCGACGTGAATTCACGGTGGGTGTTCAAAGTGCGATCCGGGTGTCTCAGAGAAGCGCTGACACCCGGATCGCGCTGTTATCCCCTGCCTCTAGTCCCGGAGACATGACCGGGACCTAATTGGTTCAGGTCCCGGTCATGTGATCGCAGGGAAAGTTTGTTGTAGCAACGAACTGGAAAGTTTGTTACTACAACAAACTGGAAAGTTTGTTGCTACAACAAACTTTCCCAGGGACCGATTGCAGGTGCTGCAATCGGTTATAAGGCAAAACCGGGGGCCATATAACAGCCCCCGGAACTGCCATGCAGAGCAGCCTATGAGAACCAGCCGGAGGCAGGTCCTCATAAGTTTCCTGTCAGTGTGACTCTCAGTGTCACACTGAGAGTTTATAATACGTTACACTACCTAGGTAGTGTAACGTATTATAGCCGCGATCAGTGGTGCAGGTGTTCAAGTAAAACAAGTAAAAAAAAAAGTAATAAAAATGTTTTATAAAAGTGTAAAAATAAGTTATTAGTTACAAAAACAAAAAATGCTTTTTTTTCCCCTATAATAAGTCTTTTATTATAGGAAAAAAATTAACATTTTAAAAAAAGTACACATATTTGGTATGACCGCGTTCATAACAACCCAAACTATAAAACTATAATATTATTTTTCCCGCACGGTGAACAGTGCAAAAAAAATAATTAAAAATCTATGTCAGAATCACTATTTTTTTGGTCATCAACCCTCCAAAAATCTAGAATAAAAAGTGATCAAAAAGTCGCATTTACCCCAAAATTGTACCAATAAAAACTACAACCCGTTCCGCAAAAAAAAAAGCCCTTACACAGCTTTTTGACTGAAAAATAAAAATGTTATGGCTCTCAGAATATGGTGACACAAAAAATAAATAATTTTATCGAAAAGTGATTTTATTGCGCAAACGCCACAAAATAAAAAAAAAACTATATACATCTGGTATCGCCGTAATCGTATCGACCCGCAGAATAAAGTAAAATGTCATTTATAGCGCACGGTGAAAAGTGTAAAAAAAAAAAAGACAAAAAACATTGTCAGAATTTGTTTTTTTGTCACTTTGCTTGCCAAAAAAATCTAATGAAAAGTGATAAAAAAAATCACATGTACCCTAAAATGGTACCATTGAAAACTACCGATTGTCCCGCAACAAATAAGCCCTCGCACGGCTCCGGTGAAGAAAAAATAAAAAAAGTTCTGGCTCTCAGAATATAGCGACAGAAATTGTGCAGTGTCCAAAAGCGGATAAGATTGGGCGCCATTTATCAGTGCGACATTGGCCACATATCTGCGGATTATTATTTATTTACCGAATTATTATACCCTCGTATTATGTCCTGATGTACTCTGCCCAATTTACACATACCCCCACATCATAAACTGAAATACCAGCAAAACCCCGAACAGAACAGTTACCAAGCAAAATCTGCGCTCCAAAAGCCAAATGGCGCTCCCTCCCTTCTGAGCCCCACAGTGTGCCCAAACACCAGCTTACGTCCACATATATGATATTTTATATCCGGGAGAACTCGCTCAACATTGTACGAGGTATTTGTTTTCAGTGGCACAAACTGGGCACAACATATTGTGCATTAAAATGGCATATCAGTGGAAAATTTAAATTTTCACTTTGCACCATCCGCTGCGCATTAACGCCTTCGCGCACCACGACTTAATAGCATGTCATGGTGCGGGGGGTTATATATGGAGCGGGCTCATGCGCTGCGACCGCTCCATATTCTGCAGGTGTCAGCTGTGTATTACAGCTGACACCCGGGACTAATGGACAGGAACAGTGATCGCACTGTTACAGGAGTCTGTAAAAATGATATTATACTGCAATACATTATTGCAGTGTATTGTACCAGCGACCTAATGATCGCTCGTTCCAGTCCCCTAAAGGGACTTTTGGGAGGTTTCCACTGTTTTGGTACCTCAAGGGCTTTGCAAATGCGACATGACTCTCAAAAACCATTCCAGCTAAATTTGAGCTCCAAAAGCCTAATATTGTTCCTTCCCTTCTTAGTCTTGCCGTGGCTCCAAACAGCAGTTTATTACCACATATGGTGTATTGCTGTAATCAGGACAAATTGCTTTACAAATTTTGGGGTGATTTTTCTTCTTTATTCGTTGTAAAAATTTCTATGATTTTTCAGAAAAAAGTAGATTTTCATTTTCACGGCCTAATTCCTCTAAATTCAGCTAAAAATCTATACCCCTAGAAAAATTCTTTGAGGGGTATAGTCTTCAAAATGGGGTCACTTTTGGGGGGTTTCCACCGTTTTGCTCCCTCCAGGGCGTTGCAAACGCGACATGGCACTGAAAACCAATCCAGCACAATCTGCGCTTTAAAATCCAAATGGCGCTCCTTCCCTTCTGAGCTCTGCCGTGGGTCCAAACAGTAGTTTAGTACCACATATGGGGTATTGCTGTAATCGGGAGAAGTAGCTTTACAAGTTTTGGGGTGCTTTTTATTCTTTATTCCTTGCAAATATTATTTTTTTTATATTTTTTCAGAAAAAAAGTAGATTTTCACTTTCACAGGCAAACTCCAATAAATATAGCAGAAGACCTGTGGGGTCAAGATGCTAAATATACCCCTAAATAAATTCCTTGATGTGTGCAGTTTCCAAAACCGTGTCACTTTTGGGGGATTTCCACTGTTTTGGCACTACAAGACCTCTTCAAACCCGACATGGTGCCTAAAATATATTCTAAAAAAAGGCCACAAAATCCACTAGGTGCTCCTTTGCTTCTGAGGCCGGTATTTCAGTCCATTATCACACTAGTGCCACATGTGGGATATTTCTAAAAACTGCAGAATCTGGGTAATAAATATTGAGCTGCATTTCTCTGGTAAAACCTTCTGTGTTACAGAAAAAAATGTATTAGAAATGAATTGCAGCAAAAAAAATAAAATTTGTCAATTTCCCCTCTACATTGCTTTAATTCCTGTGAAACGCCTAAAGGGTTAATAAACTTTCTGAAAGCTGTTTTGAATACTTTGAGGGGTGCAGTTTTTAATATGGGGTGATTTAGGGGTCTATCTAGTACATAAGGCCCTCAAAGCCGCTTTAGAACTGAACTGGTCCCTGTAAAAATAGCCTTTTGAAATTTTCTTGAAAATGTGAGAAATTGCTGCTAAAGTTCTAAGTCTTGTAACGTCCTAGAAAAATAAAATAATATTCAAAAAATGATGCAAATATAAAGTAGGCATATGGAATATGTGAAATAGTAACTATTTTGTGTGGTATTACTGTCTGTCTTACAAGCAGATACATTTAAAATTAGAAAAATCATAATTTTTGCAAATTTTCTCTACATTTTAGTGTTTTTCACAAATATGCAATGAATTTATTTGCCAAATTTTTCCACTAACATAAAGTACAATATGTCACGAGAAAAATCTCAGAATCGCTTGGATAGGCAAAAGCATTCCAGAGTTATTACCACATAAATTGACACATGTCAGATTTGCAAAAATGGGGCTGGTCCTGAAGGCCAAAATGAGCTCGGTCTTGAAAGGGTTAAGGCAAAGAAGTGGAATATTCTGCAATGGCCAAGTCAATCACCAGATCTCAACCCAATCGAGCTGCATTTCACTTGCTTAAGAGAAAACTTAAGGCAGAAAGACCAACAAACAAGCAACAACTGAAGACAGCTGCAGTAAAGGCCGGGCAAAGCATCACAAAGAAGGAAACCCAGCGTTTGGTGATGTCCACGGGTTCCAGACTTCAGGCAGTCATTGCCTGCAAAGGATTCTCTACAAAGTATAAAAAAAAACAACATTTTATTTATGGTAATGTTAATTTGTTCAATTACTTTTGAGCCCCTGAAATGAGGAGGCTGTGTAGAAAAATGGTTGCAATTCCTAAACGTTTTACAGGATATTTTTGTTTAACCCCTTGAATTAAACCTGAAAGTTTACACTTCAATTGCATCTCAGTTGTTTCATTACAAATCCAATGTGGTGGCATGCAGAGCCCAATGAAGATTGTGTCACTGTCCAAATAATTCTGGACCTAACTGTAGTTACTATTTAAAGTAACCGGAATACCCCTTTAAGGATGGCATCGCATTTCGTGGCATAAGTCAACCCTCTCACATTCCATGTTAACAAATTAAACTTTCCAGCCATATGTACATTCAGTTAGGGCACATTCAGACATGGCGTAATTGCTGTGGAATTCCGCTGCGGACAGTTCGCAGTGGAAATCCTTAGCAGACAGTTTGTCAATTGGTTTCCACACCTTTTTAGTTATCTTCGTGCAGACGTTGCGGAAAACTCCGCTGCGGACCATAGGCTACAGTGCGGAATTTTCAGTCCGCAGCATGCACTGTCTGTTGCGGAGAAGAAGCGGAATATCACGGCGTGTTTAAAACTGAAATCTGTGGCAAGTCCGCTGTGTTTTCTGCAACGTCAGAATTACCTGTCAAATATGCAAATGTTGGTGCAGATTCGTTGCGTAATTGCCCCAAATCTGCACCAACATTTGCAGCGGAAAAATTCCGCCACCTCTGAATGTGCCCTAAAAGTTGTGCAAGATGACACTTTGCATTTCCCAACCCCAGACCACACCCTCCGCCAGGCATGTTTCATACTCCTCGTCAAACCCACCCCACATCCAAACATAACCCCAAAAACACATACAAAAAACATATATAAACAGAGCTTCATCCCTCTATATAGAGCAGGGGTCTCAAGCACGCGGCCCGCGGGCCGCATGCGGCCCCTGGGGCTGTCATCTGCGGCCCGCGGGACGCAGAGCCGCTAGTATCGGCTCTGCTCCGAGACTCTGGAATTCCCTGACATCGCTGTCCACATATGAACAGCGATGTCTGGGGCTTCCCCAGAGCCGGAGTCCCGAGCAGAGCGCTGGTGTCGGCTCTGCTCCGGGACTCTGTGGAATTCCCTGACATCGCTGCCCATATATGGACAGTGTGTCAGGGTCTTGCCCAGAGTGGAGCAGAGCGCTGGTGTCGGCTCTGCTCCTGGACTCTGTGGAATTCCCTGACTTTGCTGTCCACATATGAACAGCGATGTCTGGGGCTTCCCTAGAACCGGAGTCCCGAGCAGAGCGCTGGTGTCGGCTCTGCTTCGGGACTCTGTGGAATTCCCTGACATCGCTGTCCACATATGAGCAGTGATGTCTGGGGCTTCCCCAGAGCCGGAGTCCCGAGCAGAGCGCTGGTGTCGGCTCTGCTCCGGGACTCTGTGGAATTCCCTGACATCGCTGCCCATATATGGACAGTGTGTCAGGGTCCTGCCCAGAGCGGAGCAGAGCGCTGGTGTCGACTCTGCTCCTGGACTCTGTGGAATTCCCTGACATCGCTGTCCACATATGAACAGCGATGTCTGGGGTTTCCCCAGAGCCGGAGTCCCGAGCAGAGCGCTGGTGTCGGCTCTGCTCCGGGACTCTGGGGAAGCCTCTGACATCGCTGTCCATACATCGACAATGATGTCAGGGGCTTCCCCAGAGCAGGAGTCCCAGTGATGTCAGGAGCACAGCTGGAGTCCCAGGAAGAGCCTACTAGCGCTCTGCCTGGGACTCCAGCTCTGGGGTTGCCCCTGACATCTCTGTCCATATATGGATAGTGATGTCAGGAGCAGAGCTGGAGTCCCAGGCAGAGTGCCAGAAGCGGCTCTGCTCTGGGACTCCAGCTCTGAGCAAGCCCCTGACATCACTGGGGCAGCCTCTACAGAGGGCACTGGGGCAGCCTCTACAGAGGGCACTGGGGCAGCGTCTACAGAGGGCACTGGGGCAGCCTCTACAGAGGGCACTGTGGCAGCCTCTACAGAGGGCACTGGGGCAGCCTCTACAGAGGTCACTGGGACAGCCTCTACAGAGGGCACTGAGACAGCCTATACAGAGGGCACTGTGGCAGCCTCTACAGAGGGCACTGTGGCAGCCTCTACAGAGGGCACTGTGGCAGCCTCTACAGAGGGCACTGTGGCAGCCTCTACAGAGGGCACTGTGGCAGCCTCTACAGAGGGCACTGCGGCAGCATCCACAGAGGGCACTGCGGCAGCATCCACAGAGGGCACTGCGGCAGCATCCACAGAGGGCACTGCGGCAGCATTCACAGAGGGCACTGCGGCACTATCTAAAAAGGGGCTGCCCAATCTTGACATGTGTGCCAACTGAGCCGCCGGACTGCATTTAGCGACACTTAAACTGGAAAGCTGGATTGTTGAAATAAGCACGTGGAGAAATATCTCAAATTTTAAACCTATTATTATAGTAATGTAGTATTATAGTATATGGTTGTGTTCAGATGGCACTGGTTTCTTTGGGTGCTCGAGGTAGGGTCCCAACCCGGGTGTAGGTTAAGAATTTGTACTCGGCACACCTTGCTTGTGTTACAAAAATATATATTTTTATTATGGATGCCAGAGGCTGCATGTGCGACGTCGACGTTTCGGTCAGACAGACCTTCGTCGGGCACTGAGCCGTGCTGGGGACTGGATCGGTACAAAATATGATGCGTATATAGCGCTGCTGTGGTCAGTAATCGGCGGCTTACCGCTCGGTAAGCCGCCGATTACTGACCACAGCAGCGCTATATACGCATCATATTTTGTACCGATCCAGTCCCCAGCACGGCTCAGTGCCCGACGAAGGTCTGTCTGTAGTATTATAGTAGTTCAAGTAACTAATTGATTAACAATAATTTTGTATTGTATCAAATTTGAAAGTAATGCGGCCCGTCAACTTCCCATTTTTTTCTATATGCGGCCCACTTACCCGGCCGAGTTTGAGACCCCTGATATAGAGGGTGGGATTTAATAAAACAAGGTTCCAGCCAGTAGAAGTGTGACTAAAGCTTAGAATTACCTATGTAGTCACCTGGTGAGTAAGCAAAGAAAAAGTTCACTTAGAACAGTGTAAAAACAGTATATTATCAATACAGCTGCTGAAAAGGAACCAAGCATTAAGGACGCTCAGCCCCGCCATTTCGTAAAGACTTGCTTGGAGAAATTATAAGTAGCAAAAAAATAAATAAAGGACAGGCAATATTTTTAACAGAATGTCCAGTATTCGTGTGCAGAGCACGTCATACTCACGCCTAGGGTTGTCACGATACCGGAATTTGAACTTCGATACTGATACTTTGTGTAGTATTGTGATTCTCGATACCAAAACAAAACTTGAGGGCAGAATAATTTTTAGATATTTTTTCTCTTCCTTCTGCATTCCGGCATTCATAACTTTTAGATTTTTCTGCTCGACATAGCTGTATGAGAATTTTTTTTTTGTCAAGTTGTACTTCATGGTACATTGACATTATTGTTTAATTCATATACATTTTTATTTTGGAAAAAATGTAGAAAAAAAGCGGTTTTCCGTTTTTGTTTTTTTACAGCGTACACCGATCAACATAAATTACACTACGTCACAGGGATACCAAATATATATATGTTATTTTATGTATTGGTCCTTTTTTTTCCAGATTTTTTTTAAATTAATTTGACTTTTTTATTTTTTTACTTTAATGTACTGGCATATATCTATATGTCAGCATGTTAGCCTGTGTACTGATAGTACACAGGTAGTAGTTAAGACATACCTTAATATGCCATTACAACAGGAAATATGGTTAGACAGCCCTGGGGTCCTTCAATGGACCCTGGGCTGTCTGTCCTTATAAGGTATGTCCCTCGATCAGTCCCCCCTACTCATTTTCCCTTTGAATGCCGCGGTTATCTTTGAACGCAGCATTCAAGGGGATAACAGCGGAGATCAGAAGTTTCTCTGATCTCCGTCATTAGAGTGGAGCTGCGAATGTGTATTACAGTCATTGTTTCTCTCCTTATCGCACGGGCACTCTTGTTCTGCCCGAGCGATCAGCATGATGTGATGCGGTCAGCACTGCACTAATAAGCGGCAGGCACTGGTAAAAGAGAACATGGGGGCACTTTGCAGTTAGCACGCTATGTTCTCTGTTTTTAGGGCCAGTGCCGTCACTCATTAGTGCAGCGCCAGCCGCATTACCTCATGCTAATTACTAAATCCATGTATTACAATACAAAGCTGTGCGGCCGCACAGTTTAGTATCAAAATATATAAATTCACGGTATTGAACAATTATAGTATTGATATTTTGATGCATCGTGCAACCCTACTCAAAACCCACCTGTGCAATAAGGCAATGTCCCACTTGAACTGTACAAAGAGAATTTGAGGATCACGTTGTCCTGCCTGTCACAGTCAGTGCTCCATTTGCTCGAACCAAGAAAGCACTTCTGTTCATTTCCTCAGTGAAGAAATTAGTTTCACCTGAAGCCGCAACTCGCAGCTTAGCTGGATAAAGCATAACATAAGAAACATTCAGCTGACGCATCCTGCGTTTAATCTCCAGGAATTTAGCTCTCTTGCGTTGCTCCTCTGACGAGTAATCCCGGAATATGAAAACTCTATTAGAATCAATCATTAGGGCTGGATGATCTCTAGCTTTGCGAAGAACAATGTCTTCATAGTGCAAAATTTTTATCAGAACTGTATCCCACGGTGGGCTCTTTCAAATGCAAACAGAGGAGTGAGATTAGTCAACCAATCTTATCCAGCAACCATTTTTAAAAAAAAAATCATCAGGAACAGTACTTTCAAAGTTCCCTAGCGGGATGTTATTACCCCTGGACCTGTATTCCAGATAATCTACTATAGCACAAAGATCTGCTATGTCTTCTGCCTAACCTCAGGCAAATCTGACAATGGGTTGCACCCTATCTTTGAGATCAGACACCCTGACCTCAATGGCCGTACTGCGCTCAAATACCTTTTGTAAATCATGCCAGATAATAGCTATGGAATATTTAGTAATACCAACTTGCAGGAGAGCACAGCGCTGAATTACACTGCTTGACAGCCAGAAAAACATCTTTCAATGTTGGTTCAGGTAGGTCTGCAGACAGATTAGTCGTCTCTGTTGGTGCTGCTGGAGTCATGTCAGATATAAAAAACACCTGAAGGGTCAAAAACAGTGTCCTCCATCTCCTGTTCCACAAGTATTTCTTGTCGAATAGATGCCCAAATCAGCGGTACAGGTAGTTGAGGGATGTGCATATTGCTCCAGCCTAGCTACTATCTCCGATTGGAAGTCTAGGCATTTAAGGTCCTTGGCAGGAGTTTGAGCACCATCTGGCACTCCCCCCCCCCTCTCCCTAGTCCCTTGACCACTATTGTTTTTTCTGGTCATATTCCTCTGCTGCTGCAGTGGGGTGTAAAATAGGGATTGGGATGGACTCCCTCTAGATAACAGCACAGAGGAATATGTGCACTCCCGGTGCACGGGCTGAGGGACAACCGGGACTTTATACACCCACCTCACTGTGCAAATACATGTGGTCTATGAACCAAAGCAGAAACTCTAACAACTTTGCCTCAGAGAAATGGCCGTCAGGATCGCCTCATCAACAGTCAGTGCACTGCCCCAGAAGCATGTCAGCAGGGGGCAAAGAAGTTCACAGCTAGGACTGCGATGCAAATCCAGTGAACCCCAGCAACAATATGGTGCCCATCCATGCACTTGCAAGAGAGGGAACAGGTAAGCACCAGGCCAAAAGTCCTCCAAACGGGGCGATAGTGGCACCAATACAATCCTCTGAAGCTGCGGAAGACAACGTCAGTATAGCAGTGTCAGTCTGAAGTAGTTAAACAGGATGTCTCGAATAAAAACAGGATGGATGGTGAAGCTTCTTCACAAACATCCGCTTACGTCTCCAGTGAGGGCATGCCCCAAGCTCGCCGTTTCTAGTTGCATATATAAAATAATACTGCCATAAAATTCCTCTAACATTTAGTGACTTCATAACACTGCCATACAATGTCCACACAATAATGCCATTCACTGCTCAAAAAAACTGCCATACAGTGTCCAAATAATACCCCCATATGAACTCTAACCTCAAAAAAGAGGTTGAAGTTTAACTTAAGGAAATCCCTGAATGGAAAAAGAGAAAATTCCCTAGGGCCACTATGGATTTTGAACTAAATCTAGTTTTTCATTTTAATATGGCCTCTTCCAATAATCACAGTAAAATTAAAAATAGGAATAGATGTAAGCAGTCGGCACAATCAAGGTCATCTTCTAATGACTGTGAGACCAGTGACTATGCCTATAGCAATAGGGATGGCAGTCAGGATAGTATAACACTGACACAACATAACACACTATCACAGACTAGCAATTTAAATCATGTGGATTTTTTTAGAAGACGTAAGTCCAGGCGAGGTAAGAATTAGACGAGAGAGAAATCGTCAAAGGCAGAAGTAATTGACCCTACAGGCTGTGACAATATCATAACTCTTACTGACTTCCCCCTTACAGAGGCTCATATCTAATTACTGAATCGTGGTCTCTACTTCCTTACAACTACTGGTGGTAACGAATTTGAAGTCTATGAGGATAGTCAATTGTTTGTACGTAAGATTCTTTTATGTCTATATCATACCCAAGGGAGTGACCATGATCCACCGGAGATATCTCAGGAACATCATTATGATTTTCTAAAAAACCTTATTTCCCAAGAGGAAAATGATATGATTCAACTCTGCAAATACCCAGTATTCCTCAGTTCACTGGGTTAAAACCTACCTGCCTCACTATGCCCCCAAGTATCCTCTAACAGATATGTAAGATCATTCATGAAGGGAATTGTCAGTGATTTGAGTCTTATTGATTGGATTAATGGGCAGAATGATAACCTCCCATATGCGGAACGCATTGCTCTAAATTTATTAAGTGATTCAAAAGATATTGTCATCAAACCGAGTGACAAAGGAAGCAACGTGGTACTTCTAAAAGAGAATTACTATATTGGGGAAATAGTGTGACAGCTAGGCACTCCCAGTTACAGACGGGTGCTTGATAACCCTCTACCTGATATTACATACAAGCTGAATCAGAAATTACAATTTGCCTTTGATGAAGGCTTAATTAGTAAAATAAGTGGCAATACCTTAAAATTAGAGAACCTAGAAAGCCAACTAGTTATGTTGTACCTTAGGTTCACAAGGATAGACAGTCACCACATTGCCTTCCTGTCATTTCATGACATTAGAGATTTGGAGGAGCAAAATGCAACACTGAGGAAGATAGACAATCTTGAGCGGAGCATGCTGCTCACAGAGCATGAAGTTAGTGGGTTAGAACTGGAGGGTGAAGACATGGGTGAGCAGGATCAGGCAAGTAGCTGGGTTAATGTAGTTAGGGGCAGTAGAAAGGGGTCCAAGAAAAGGAAGGCCAATCCTGTTTCTGACATTCCAAGCAAAATTGCCAAGTTGGGTGATGATGCGAGGGTGTCGGTCTCAGAAATGGCAGCCCTAGTGGATACTGATCTCCCTAACAGTCGGGAGAACAGCCCAGCTAGTAGTCGGCGGGATGGTAATGCAGGTAAGCCAAGACAATTGATAGTCGTAGGGGATTCTATAATCAGGAAGACGGATAGAATAATTTGTCGCCAAGACCGCCTCAACCGAATGGTTTGCTGTCTCCCTGGTGCCAGGGTTCGGCATGTGGTGGAACAAGTGGACAAATTGCTGGGAGGGGCTGGTGATGATCCAGCTGTTGTGGTCCATGTCGGTACCAACGACAGAATAAATGGTAGGTGGAGGAGCCTTAAGAAAATTTTTAAAGAACTAGGCTACAAGCTGAAGGGAAGGACCTCAAAGGTAGTATTCTCAGGAATACTGCCTGTGCCATGCGCATCACAGGAAAGACAGCGGGAGCTCAGGGAGTTAAATGCATGGCTTAAGTATTGGTGTAGAGGAGAAGGCTTTGGGTTCCTAGAGCACTGGGCTGATTTTTCATTGGGGTACAAACTGTATTCTGCAGATGATTTGCACCTAAATGGAAGGGGGTCCGCTGTGCTGGGGGAGAGAATTCTAGCTAGGGTGGTAGAGTATTTAAACCAGGGCTGAGGAGGGAGGTCAATGTAGAAAATAAAGGGGTAGTTAGGTTAGAGAGCGGTTCAGACTATATTGGGGTGGGTGAGAAACAGACTGTGGGGAGAGGACTAGACAACAGGATAAGGAGAACCTTTTGTTACAAAACAGCAGTGTAAATAAAAAAAGCCCAAATAATGTAAAATCACATTTCTGATAATAAAAGTGAAAAACTGAAAGGCAAGTTAAAGTGCATGTTCACAAATGCCAGAAGTCTAGCAAGCAAAATGGGGGAGCTGGAGGCCTTGATACTGAAAGAAAATATAGATATAGTTGGTCCAAAAAAGAGAGATAGAAGCAGCTCTCAAAAAAAGTCTGGTTTATTCATCCAGCATCCACTGCAACGTTTCACCTTCTCTATGAAGGCTTTTTCAAGTCAGGTGTGTTAAAGCATACACGTGTATGTATAGGGGGCAAAGCCCAGACAATCAGTGTTACAAATCAGTACATAATTAATAAAAAATATAAAAATACATAAATATTATAAATATAAAGTGACAAGTGAAACTAAATTCAGATAGTGAACATGAGTTATGACATGATGCAATAATACAAACAGATGATGCAACATGGCTAACATATAAAAATTGATCTTTATGATTGATTAAACCAACACAGTGTAATTGATGAAAAATTAGATCAGCTGGCACTCACCGATCTATGAAAGGAAAAAAGGTAATCATGAGACTCATATGTAACGCACGTAATCGTCCATAGTCATCCAAACCGGCGTTAAACAAACCATACTGCGCATGCCCGCAGGGAGCGCATAGATTGGATAAACTGAACGTCAAATCAAATAACGTCAGGGCAACATGGAGCAGCAGAACCTCAAGTATGACTCGCGAGATTCAACTATAGAGACGTCATCCCTTGTTTGGTATTCAAAACCGCCATCTTTAAAGAGGGAATATCGCAATCCCAGCCAGGTAAATCCATAGTTTAACCATAACCCATTTTTGTTAAATAAAAGAGGATAGTTATCTCAAAAGGGAAATTTATAAGATCCAACATGTCATTCCAACAAGAGGGAAAACGGTCCGTTCGCATTTACGCAAACAACGTCATTTAGGCAATTTTCGTTCAGGCACTTACAAGGTATTCAACATCCCGGTACAGATTACATCTCTCATTATCCATAAGAGAGTAACCTGTCTCCAGTCACCACATAGACCTCCAGCGGATATATCATCCCCAAGAGGTTTTATAGTGGGTACTAGCCAAGAGGCGAATAAACCTAATTGACTCTATCAGAGCGAGTCATATTATACACATGTTAGGTTTGGAGCAGTTTTTTGATGTTCTTAATAATATAGATCCAGATATAAAATTTACCAAGATGGTTTCAGATACAAACCTTACCTTTTTGGATACGATGGTATTTATTCAGGATGGTAGATTGAAGACTGATTTATATACGAAACCTACTGATTGTAACACTTTGCTTGATTTCACTAGTCATCATCCGAACAGGATGATTAGGTCACTGCCCTTTAGCCAGTTGCTTAGGGTAAAGAGGATAGTGGATGACCCAAATGATCTGGATACCAGACTAAATGAGATGATGCATACGTTTTTAAACAGGGGTTATCCGAAAAAGACTGTTAAAATACATCTAGATCGGGTACAACAATTGGATAGGGAGGTTTTGAGTGAGAAAAGAGACAGAAATTCTAAGGATAAAAGACTCCCGATGGTATCTACTTTTAGCACTGGGAGCGCTAATGTTGCAGGAATCATAAGAAAACATTGGCACGTTTTGGGAAACTTTTATGATAAGGTTTCAGAATTTTGTTCCCCTCCTCTATTTTCCTACAAAAGATGTCGGAATTTGAAAGACAAATTGGTCAGAAAAGATGTTGGCAGTATACATGGTGGACAGGCTAGCAGGACAAGCAAGGGATGTTTCCCTTGTCTTTCCTGTGACAACTGTCCCCTCATGATTAAGGGGGATGTCTACACCCACCCCAAGACACATAAAATCTATAACTTTAATTCCTTCTGCACATGTAGAAGTGAATATGTAATATACATACTACAGTGCCCGTGTGATTTAATCTATGTGGGTGAGACTACGACAGAATGTCGTTTGAGATTGAACAATCATAAATCTAGTATAAGGACCAAAAAGGTGGAATTGCGAGTCATACTTGAGGTTCTGCTGCTCCATGTTGCCCTGACGTTATTTGATTTGACGTTCAGTTTATCCAATCTATGCGCTCCCTGCGGGCATGCGCAGTATGGTTTGTTTAACGCCGGTTTGGATGACAATGGACGATTACGTGCGTTACATATGAGTCTCATGATTACCTTTTTTCCTTTCATAGATCGGTGAGTGCCAGCTGATCTAATTTTTAATCAATTACACTGTGTTGGTTTAATCAATAATAAAGATCAATTTTTATATATTAGCCATGTTGCATCATCTGTTTGTATTATTGCATCATGTCATAACTCATGTTCACTATCTGAATTTTGTTTCACTTGTCACTTTATATTTATAATATTTATGTATTTTTATATTTTTTATTAATTATGTACTGATTTGTAACACTGATTGTCTGGGCTTTGCCCCCTATATATACACGTGTATGCTTTAACACACCTGACTTGAAAAAGCCTTCATAGAGAAGGTGAAACGTTGCAGTGGATGCTGGATGAATAAACCAGAGTTTTTTTGAGTGCTGCTTCTATCTCTCTTTTTTGGATACACGTTTGTGCAGGGAGAGGTCACTCCCTGTTTGAAAGCTGAGCACCAGCCTTAACAGGCAAGGAATCACAGTGCTGCTCCTACCCTTGATTTAGATATAGTTGGTGTTGCTGAAACATAGCTGGACTCTTCACATTACTGGGCTGTAAATCTACAGGGTTTTACACTGTTTCGGAAAGACAGGACAAATAGGAAAGGTGGTGGTGTATGTCTGTATGTGAGAAGTGATATGAAGGCGAGTGTGAAAGAGACAATAGTGGGTGAAGCTTGTGAGGAGGTTGAAACCTTGTGGGTGGAACTAGAAAGGGAGGTAAACACTGAAAAAATTACTTTTGGTGTAATCTATAGACCCCCCCAATATAACTGAGGAGATGGAAGGTCAAAATATATAAACAGATGGAGCGGGCAGCACAGGCTGGTACTGTAGTAATAATGTCAGATTTTAATTTCCAGGATATTAATTGGTGTCATGGTTCGGCTTCAACTGCAAAGGGGAGATATTTCCTCAACCTGTTGCAGGAAAATTTTATGGGCCAGTTTGTGGAAGATCCGACTAGAGGTGAAGCTCTGTTGGATCTGGTCATTTCTAATGATGCAGATCTTGTTGGGAATATCAATGTTCGTGAAAACCTTGGTAACAGTGATCACAATATAGTTACATTTTACCTATACTGTAAAAAACAAACACAGGCTGGGAGGGCAAAAACATTTAATTTTAAGAAAGCCAATTTCCCCAGGATGAGTGCTGAAATTCAGGATATAGACTGGGAAGAACTACTGTTAAATAATGGGACAAATGATAAATGGGAGATTTTCAAATCTACTTTGTGTAATTATAGTGCAAAATTTATTCCTATAGGTAACAAGTATAAACGACTAAAATTAAATCCCACATGGCTTACACCTTCTGTGAAAGGCAATACATGACAAAAAAGGGCATTTGAAAAATACAAATCTGAGGGTACATCTGTAGCCTTTGTAAAATATAAAGAGCTTAATAAAATCTGTAAAAATGTAAGAAAATTAGCAAAAATACAAAATGAAAGGCAGGTGGCCAAGGATAGTAAAACAAATCCCCAAAAATGCTTCAAGTACATAAATTCAAAAAAGCCAAGGTCTGAACATGTGGGACTCTTAGATAGTGGTAATGGGGAGTTGGTCACAGGGGATCAAGAGAAGGCAGAGTTACTAAATGGGTTCTTCAGCTCTGTATATACAACAGAAGAAAGCGCAGCTGATGTAGCCGGTGCCAGTGCTGTTAATATATCAGTTGATATACTGAATTGGATGAATGTAGATATGGTCCAAGCTAAATTAAATAAAATAAATGTGCACAAGGCCCCGGGACCAGATGGGATACACCCTAGAATTCTTAAAGAGCTTAGTTCAGTTATTTCTGTCCCCCTTTTTATAAAATTCAGAGATTCTCTAGTGACTGGTATAGTGCCAAGGGACTGGCAAATGTGGTGCCTATTTTCAAAAAGGTCTCTAGGTCTTCCCCGGGTAATTATAGACCAGTAAGCTTAACATCCATCGAGGGGAAAATGTTTGAGGGGCTATTAAGGGACTATATACAGGATTATGTGACAATAAATAGTATTATAAGTGACAGCCAGCACGGTTTTACTAAGGACAGAAGTTGTCAAACTAACCTGATCTGTTTTTATGAAGAGGTGAGCAGAAGCCTAGACAGAGGGGCCGCTGTGGATATAGTGTTTTTGGACTTTGCACAGGCATTTGACACTGTCCCTCATAGACGTCTAATGGGTAAATTAAGGACTATAGGTTTAGAAAATATAGTTTGTAATTTGATTGAGAATTGACTCAAGGACCGTATCCAGAGAGTTGTGGTAAATGATTCCTACTCTGAATGGTCCCCAGTAATAAGTGGTGTACCCCAGGGTTCAGTGCTGGGACCACTATTATTCAACTTATTTATTAATGATATAGAGGATGGGATTAATAGCACTATTTCTATTTTTGCAGATGACACCAAGCTATGTAATATAGTTCAGTCTATGGAAGATGTTCGTGAATTGCAAGCAGATTTAATCAAACTAAATGTTTGGGCGTCCACTTGGCAGATGAAGTTTAATGTAGATAAATGTAAAGTTATGCACCTGGGTACGAACAACCTGCATGCATCATATGTCTTAGGAGGAGCTACACTGGGGGAGTCACTTGTTGAGAAGGATCTAGGTGTACTTGTAAATCATAAACTAAATAACAGCATGCAGTGTCAGTCAGCTGCTTCAAAGGCCAGCAGGATATTGGCATGTATTAAAAGAGGCATGGACTCGCGGGACAGGGATGTAATATTACCACTTTACAAAGCATTAGTGAGGCCTCATCTAGAATATGCAGTTCAGTTCTGGGCTCCAGTTCATAGAAAGGATGCCCTGGAGTTGGAAAAAATACAAAGAAGAGCAACGAAGCTAATAAGGGGCATGGAGAATCTAAGTTATGAGGAAAGATTAAAAGAATTAAACCTATTTAGCCTTGAAAAAAGACGACTAAGGGAGGACATGATTAATTTATATAAATATATTAATGGCACATACAAAAAATATGGTGATATCCTGTTTCATGTAAAACCCCCTTCAAAAAACAAGGGGGCACTCCCTCCGTCTGGAGAAAAAAAGGTTCAACCTGCAGAGGCGACAAGCCTTCTTTACTGTGAGAACTGTGAATCTATGGAATAGCCTACCGCAGGAGCTGGTCACAGCAGGGACAGTAGATGGCTTTAAAAAAGGGTTAGATAATTTCCTAGAACAAAAAAGTATTAGCTCTTATGTCTAGAAATGTTTCCCTTCCCTTTTCCCGTCCCTTGGTTGAACTTGATGGACATGTGTCTTTTTTCAGCCGTACTAACTATGTAACTATGTAACTATGTGTTACCCAAATTACACAATTTAATAATCCCTCCCAATCGTTTAATGGTAGGATTGGACGTGGAGTCTGTCTATACTTCAATCCCTCATTGGGCTGGTTTGAGAGCAGTAACAATTTATTTAGATATCTATCGCCCTAATTTTGCTCACCAAAATGAGTTCATTGTTGACAAGCTTGAATTTGTATTAACTCATAACAGTTTTGCTGTTTAAGTTATATTGAAGTTTTCGTTATATTGTCTTTTGTGAACAATAAGACACCTTTGTGGGTTTACATAAAAAAAATGAATTTAATATTTATCTTACAGTCAGCGATCCAGAAATCAGGTTTTTGGATCTTATGATAAGGAAAAGTAATAATCAGGTTGATACTCGTACATTTGGAAAACCTACTGCCGGCAACACTTTACTGTTGGCGCACAGCCACCACCCAAAATCTCTAATTCTGGTTGGTCAGTTTTTGCGGCTCCGTAGGAACTGTTCTAATCTTTCTGAATTTAAAAAAGGAATCCCGTTACCTAGCTACACGTTTTAACCCCTTAATGACCAGCCTATTCTAAACCTTAATGACCAAGGTATTTTTTAAGTTTTTCCATCGTCACATTCCAAGAGTTATAATTTTTTTATTTTTTTCGTCGACATAGCTGTATAAGGTCTTGTTTTTTGCGGGACAATTTGTATTTTTTAATAGGACCATTTTGGGGTACATATTATTTATTGATTAACTTTTATTAACTTTTTTGGGGGAGGAATAGAAAAAAACCTGAAATTTCGCCACTCTGTTTTGCATCCTAAATCTACGCCGTTTACCGTGTGGTATAAATAACACAAGAACTTTATTCAGCGGGTTGTTAAGATTGCAACAAAAATCGCAAAAAAGTGCGCACAAATGCATCAAAAAACATTTGGAAAACGTGTCAAAAACACCTGTAGTTTAAAAAGTGCTTTACAAAAACACTAGCGTATTTCACATGTTTATACATCATATCTTTTTAGCACCATGTGAACATGCCCTTACAAACTGAAGCTACAAATGTTTTTTAACGTGCTGCCTGGGTCCCGGGACTCTGCCCACGCAACTGTATCTAGTGCGTGGTCCAACCCCTGGGACACAGTCTGCACATATGCATCTTTCCATTTTAAATTTTTCAGCCGTTTTTTTTCTCTTTTTTCTTTGCTTCTTTTCCCCTGCCCTATTGTATTCCCCTCTTTCCTTCCCTTTTCCTTTTAGATGGCAACACCTAGCCAGGCAATCATTTAAAATTCAAGATTATATATTGTATGACTACTGCAGTTCATTTGTCATATTGAAGAGGCTCTGTCACCACATTATAAGTGGCCTATATTGTACATAATGTGATCGGCGCTTTAATGTAGATTACAGCAGTGTTTTTTATTTAGAAAAACTATAATTTTTGACGGAGTTATGACCTATATTAGCTTTATACTAATGAGTTTCTTAATGGACAACTGGGCGCGTTTTACTTTTTAACCAGGAAATTGTTGATCAGGTGCCCAGCAAAACGTCCCGATCCTCGGACGTAATGTAATGTATAGAAAAAGAAACTTTGCAGCACTCCAATATGAAAAAAGTGGTGGTTTATTCACTCCAGATACAACAGCAACGTTTCAATCCTACAATAGGATCTTTATACAATTTCTGTGTGAGTGCTGCTGCTTTCTTTTTTGCTATATATATATATATATATATATATATATATATATACACACACACACACACATATATATATATATATATATATATATATATATATATATATATATATTTATATATTTATATATATATGTGTATACTAGTCCTCAATGAATTAGAATCAAAAAGTTAATTTATTTCAGTAATTCAATTCAAAAAGTGAGACTCATATTCTATAGATCCATTACACACAGAGTGATCTATTTCCAGCATTTTATTCTTTTAATGTTGAGGATTATGGCTAACAGTTAATGAAAACCCCAAATTTAGAGTCTCAGAAATTTAGAATATTATATAAGCCCAATGATTTTAATACCAAAATGTTGTCTTACTGAAAAGTATGTACAGTATATGCACTCAATACTTGGTCGGGGCTCCTTTTGCATGGTATCAATGGCATGAAGGCGATCAGCCTGTGGCACTGCTGAGGTGTTATGGAAGCCCAGGTTGCTTTGATAGCGGCCTTCAGCTCGTCTGCATTGTTGGGTTTGGCGTCTCATCTTCCTCCTGACAATACCCTATAGATTCTCTATGGGGTTTAAGTCAGGCGAGTTTGCTGGCCAATCAAGCACAGTGATACTGTGGTTATTACACCAGGTATTGGTACTTTTGGCAGTGTGGGCAGGTGCCAAGTCCTGCTGGAAAATGAAATCAGCATCTCTATAAAGCTTGTCAGCAGAGGGAAGCATGAAGTGCTCTAAAATGTCCTGGTAGACGGCTGCGCTGACTCTGGACTTGATATAACACAGTGGACCAACACCAGCAGAGGACATGACTCCCCAAACCATCACTGACTGTGGAAACTTCACACTGGACCGCAAGCAACTTGGAATGATGTCTCTCCACTCCTCCTCCAGACTCTGGGACCCTGATTTCCAAATGTTCAAATAGTGCAGATTTGATGCAGATTTTGCATGCTTTTTTTAAGCCAAAACCAGCAACGGAACCTAAACAAAATAAATATATAAAGGAAGGCCTTATAGGTCTGCTCTCCTGCATCCAATTCTGGTTTTGGCTTAGAAAACACATGCAAAATCTGCAGCAAATCGGCACTATGTGAACAAGACTTAACGGTTTGCAAATCAAGCTCCACTTTCTGATTCATGACAGCCAATTGGCCTCGATTTTGAGCAGAGTTCGTTTTTAGCCATAATTAGGAAATACAACTATTTAAAAAGTTTAACTTGCACGCTACCAGCAGCCTGGCTTAAAATGTAAATCTCACAGCTTCTACAAAAATGTAACAAATGGTGAACAAAATTTGCTAACTTTTTCGCAAAATAAATTCTAAAAACCAGCCACAGAATAAAGTAAGACTGAATAACCCCATTTTTATTTTTTTTATTCATGTGGGTCGATATTTTTTATATTATTTTTTTTCGTTTTCTAGTATACAACTTACACATGAAATTTATTTTTGTTTCTAAATTTGATCAAGTAACAAGTTCCTTTACAGCCATTTATCACTATGTAGGTGCATAATATGCTGTATTTAATTATCTTAATTTGTAATTGAACTTTATAGTTAAAGTCTACCATCACTGTGGACCCTGAAATCCAAGAATTGTTCTCCCAGACATCCAAAACCTGAGTTGCAAGGACTAATTATTTTCAGATTTACCTTGGTCCTGTGATGACCTGTCGCCCTTTCATAACACGAGCTTATCCTAGTGTAACCTGCTTTACCAATGAGGAATACTTTTCTCTGTAAATAATTCTGTCTAACATAATTGCTGCCACCAGCTCAACAGAATCTGATGTTTCCTTCTTTAGGGCTGTGAAATGCTCAACTTTAGATCCCAGTTAGGTTTAAGGGTATGTTCACACGATGAGAGGCATTTACGTGTGAAAAGACAGACTGTTAACAGCTGCCTCGTTTCACACATAAATGCTCCCCCTCGCATTTTGCGAGCCGTCTGAGACGCTCGTAAATCTTGAGCTGTGCTTCAATGAGTTCAATGAAGAACAGCTTAAATTACGTGGCAAAGAAGTGTCCTGCACTTCTTTGCCGAGGCAGTCCATTTACGCGTCGCCGTTTGACAGCTGTCAAACGACGACGCGTAAATTACAGGTCGTCTGCACAATACGTCGGCAAACCCATTCAAATGAATGGGCAGATGTTTGCCGACGTATTGTAGCCCTATTTTAAGGCGTAAAACGAGGCATAATAAGCCTCGTTTACGCCTGAAAATAGGTCGTGTGAACCCAGCCTAACTCAATTAGATTGTTCACACTCCCTCTTTACACTGTTGTGTTTGCTCACAGTTTTTTAGTTTGGCTCTTCAGCCGATTACTTCATTGACCTCCATGATGTTACTAAAAATTAGATTTTTAGTACCCTCTTTGTCTGTCCCATTTTTTCTCCCCGTTCGTCTTTTTTTTACCCTATGTTGTAACTGTGTCATCTGTGATGTGAAGCCTGGTTATATTTGCCACTTCTTTCTACCATATGATGGCTAACACAACGTCTTCCTTTACGATCCTTACACATAATGTTCAGGGCTTAAATAATCCAGTATAGTGGAGGAAGATCTTTCGTTATTATTATTCTATGCATTGTAATGTTGTATTTTTACAAGAATTAAATTTTTCTTCTAGATCTAGCCCTATATTTATGCATCCCCGATTTCCAAATTACTACATGGCCTTGGCGGATGAGAAGAAGAAAGGAGTGGGCATATTTTTTGTGAATCATGCACCTTTTGGATCAAACCAGTTTCAGATCCAGAGGGCAGGTACCTCCTGATATCTGGAACTATTCATGGCGAACAGATCACCTTTGTTAAATATTATGCCCTTAATATTAGACAAAATTCCCTTTTTCAAATGACTATCTCAAACTTTAGCCCCGCAAAGTCCCCCTTAACACCCCCCCCCCTCTAGGCATGGCTTACAATTGGCTAAGTTTCTTCATTCTTACGACATGGTAGATGCCTGGTGTTTTATTAATCCGACGGTGGGAGACTATACTTATTTCTCTATAGCCCATGATTCTTGCTCAAGAATTGACCATTTATTGTTGGCTTCTAGACTTTTCTTTAGTGTCCAAAAAGCTTCTATTCCCTCAGTTGGCTGGATCACCACCCGGTCTGTATAACTATGGATTGTTTTTTGCTAAAACCCACAAATATCCCATGGCGCTTGAATGAAACTATTTGAACTAACCCTACTTTATTAAAAGATAACCTCAGAACTTAAACTATATTTTTATTTGAATAAACCAGAAGACACTTCCTTTTCGATAAACCGGGAAGCCCATAAGGCCACTATCAGGGGAAAAATCATACAAATAGCTTTCAGACTTAAAAAACTGAGGGATTCCTTGTTACTAAATAAAGAAGCTGCTTATGACACTTTACTATCTCAACATAAACAACACCCTGAGTTGTATCTGCGGGCTAAGATTGAACAGGCCAGAACTGAACTGAACATGTGTCTGACGACAATAGCATAACACAGCATCAGATGGTCACAATACAAATTTTATGCTCATGCACATAGACCTGGATCTCTCTTGGCCCGTAGACTCACACCTAAAATACATTCTTATGGTTGACCCAAATTGAGATTACCCAATACTTCCTTATCCCAATGCCCACGAGATGTCTTATCAACCTTTTTTAATTTTTATTCTGATCATTATAAGTCCCGTGAAGACTTTAAAGAATCAGAAGCCCATGTTCTTTTGTGTAATGTATCGCTTCCTGCTATCCCTGTAGCTAATAGGGACTCATTAGAAACTGATATCACCGCTGAAGAAATATTAACTGCCATTACATCTCATAAACAGGGAAGGACTCCAGGACCTGATGGGTTTTCGAATTTATACACTAAGAAATTTGCTGACAACCTAACCCCACATCTTGTTTCTCTTTTTAAAGACCGTAGCTCCCTTTGCCCTGAAGCTATAAGAGCATATATCTCGGTCATCCCAAAACCAGACAAGGATCATACCTTGTGTCAGAATTATAGACCCATTTCATTAACCCCTTCGGGACAAAGCCATTTTTTGTTTTTTTATTTTCGTTTTTCACTCCCCGCATTCCAAGAGCCATAACTTTTTTTATTTTTCGTCAATAGAGTGGTGTGAGGGCTTATATTTTGTGAGAGGAGTTGTAGTTTCTTTTGGTACCATTTATAGTTTTATATAATGTACTGGGAAACTGAAATAAAATTCTTTGCGGGCTAAAGTTGGAAAAAGCTGCGATTCCACAATTGTTAACCAATTGTACCAAATGTACATAGTTTTTTTTATATTTTACTACTTTTCTTAAAAATAAACTTTTTGCTAAAAAACAAAATGTTTTGTGTCGCCACATTCTGAGAGCCATAACTTTTTTATTTTTTCACTGATTGAGCGGTGTGAGGACTTATTTTTTGCGGGACTAGCTGTAGTTTTTATTGGTACCATTTTTTGTTATTTAGAATGTTCTGATAACTTTTTATGAGATTTTTTTTGAGATCTAAGTTGACCAAAAAAACTGAAATTTTTGCGTTTTACGGCGTTCACCATGCGCATTAAATAACACTATATTGTAATAGTTCAGACTTTCACGGATGCAGCAATACCAATTTTGTTTGCTTTTTTATTTTTTACATTACTTTAGTGGGAAAATGGGAAAAAGTTTTTTTTTTAACTTTTAATATATATATTTTTTTTCACTACTAAAAACTTTTTCTCCACATTTTTTTTTTACACACTTTATTAGACCCCTTAGGGGACTTGAAACAGCGATCGTTACATCATTTTACAGGCTTCTGCAAAGCCCTGCCACGGGCAGGGATAAGCAGAGGCAAAGTGAAGGCAGGCCTGGGGGCCTTCATTAGGTCCCTGGGCTGCCATAGCAAATGTCATCACCCCCCGATTTCACTGCAGGGGGAGAGCTGTCGGAGCCCCCCTCTTTTCAACGCCTCAGATGCTGCGGCCGCGATTGACCGCAGCATTTGAGGGGTTAGACAGCCAGGAATAGCGCAATCGTTGCTCCTGGCTGTTAGTCCCAGGTGTCCACTGTAGAATACAGCAGACACCCGTAGCATATGGCGCGCGCTCAGCCCGTGAGCATGCTCCAAACATCACCCCCACGCACACAGACGTAATTGCGCGTCTGGGTGCGCAAAGGGGTTAATCAATGTGGATCTAAAGATCCTTACTCAAATAATGACATGTAGAATTAATACCTTCCTGGAGAGTCATATCCATCATAATCAGTTGGGCTTTGCCCCAAATAGACAAGCGGCTGATCAAACTCATAGAATAATAGATTTAATATCCTTGGTTCAATCCTAATGGGATGGCTCTATACAATCTAAGGTTCTATGTCTCTCTCTAGATCTACATAAGGTCATTGACTCCCTTCATTGGGATTATATGTTTTATATCCTGAAACGATGGGGTTTTGACCCAAACTTTTTGACAATGTGAAGTCCCTACTTCACAAATTAATTTAAAGGGTTTTAAATGGTTTTCTGTCTCAACCGATCAATGTTACTTGGGGAACTAAATAGCGGTGTCCGTTTTCAACCATTCTATTTGTTTTAGCGATAGAGCCATTGGCCCATTTGATCAGGATGGATGCAGATATTAAAGGAAATTCTATAAACTGACGTTCTCATAAATGCGCACTTTTTGCTGATAATATTCTATTGCTTCTAACCTCCCCAATCTCTACAATACTACTAGATAAGTTTTCTAAGATATTTGGTTTTAAAATAAACCATGATAAGACAGAAGCACTTAACCCCTTCACGCCGCAGCCCTTTTTCAGATTTTAATTTTATTTTTTTCCTCCCCACCTTCCAAAAGCCATAACTTTTTTTGTCAATATAGTCCTATGAGGGCTTGATTTTTGCGGGACAAGTACCAGTTTTTCATTTATTGTGCAATATAATGTACTAGGAAACGGGAAAAAATATATTTGTGGGGTAGAAAATGAAAATAACAGCGATTCCTCCATTGTTTTTTGCCTGTCGTTTTTACGGAATTCCCTGTTCAATTAAAACAATATGTTAACTTTTTTTCTGTGGGTCAATATGATTACGGCGATACCAAATATATATAGTTTTTTCTATAATTTACTAATTTTACAAGTAAAAACCTAAGTGTAAAAAATAACATTTATTTTGTGTCGCCAAATTCCAAGAGCCATACCTTTTTTATTTTTCCGTCGATTAAGTGGTATGATGGCTTATTTTTTGCGGGATAAGCTGTAGTTTATAATAGTATCATTCGACGTTTTGATCACTTTTTATTTATTTTTTTGTGGGAGATGAGGCAACCAAAAAATTGAGATTCTGGCGTTTACAATTTTTATTTTACGGCGTTCACCGTGCGGGTTAAATAATGATATATTATAATAGTTCAGGCTTTTAGGGATGCGGCTATACCAATTATGTTTGTTTATTTATTTTTTTAGTATGCTCTAGGGGGAAAATGGGAAAAGGTTTTTTTTTTAACTTTAATTTTTCTATTTTATTTTTACATAAAAAAACAACTTTATTTTACTAAATGTAACTTTTTTTATTAGCTTCCCCCCCCCCCCAGGAGACTTCAACCAGCGATCGTTAGATCGCTTGCACTATATACTGCAATACTAATGTATTGCAGTATATCGTGATTCTGACAGGCTTCTATTAAGCCCTTAATAGAAGCACAAAGATGGCAGACCTGGGGGACATACAGCCAACACCGGCATCAGCCCGTTCCATACTTCCCCTACCCGACTTTGGCATATGGATACGTCAAATGTCGGGAAGGGGTTAATATATCCATCCCACATCATATGGTAAAATTTATTCAAATAAACTTTGATCTGCATTGGTGAGACCGCATTAAATACCTGGAAATTTCATTGACCCCCCTCAATGTTGACCCTGTTTAAGGCCAACTTTCTTCCTACTAGACGGAAACTTCTTGAAATCTTGTCTCAATGGTCATTACTCAACTAATTCTGGTTAGGTTGAATTGCTGCCATTAAAATGAACCTTCTACCTAGAATATTATATATTTTTAGAACTATCCCGATAGACATCTCCCGCCTGTTTATTAAAATGCTACAGAAAGATGGCCTAGAGTCTATCAATTTGTCATAAATACCCCGAAAGTTAGCAGTGGTCTTGGACTTCCTAATTCGGCTAAATACTAGTATGCAGCCAGACTGACCCCTATAGTTACACTTTATAAATTACATTCTCGCTCGCAATAGGTCTCTGTTGCACAAAACGCAACTCCTTCTATTCCTATCGATTTACTGCCTTGGATGACGTCAAAATCGCGTCCACAGATTTTGTGCCCGGTCCTCTTATTCTCTTGCATTATGGGATAGGCAAATTGTAAGTTTTCATTTCTCCTCACCTACCAGCAGCACAACTGTTTGGTAACCCTGCTTTTTTTTACCAGGTCTCCAATCGCAGAGTTTTAAATGGTGGTTGGACAAAAATCTCTAACGTATTGGAAACTTTATTGATAGATTAGGAATTTGTCCCCGTGGATGCTATCAAACTATACATGCTATGCCTGATAATGAATGTTTTCGATATACGCAGATTAGACATTATTTATACTCTCTAAAACCCCTTTCTCCAAATATCACGGTGTACTCACTTATTGAAGGCTTATGTTTAAACATATACACAGCACAAACAAAAAAGACCGTCCAGCACTCACCGCTTTACAAAGGTGCTTTTGATTCAATAAACAACGGCAGGCATAACACAACACAGGAGACATGGACAAGACAACTGGCCTCTATGCTTTCGTAACTATGGACATATAGGTACACTCACACATATGGTGGGATTGCCTGAAGGTGAAATGCTTTTGGATACGTATTTATAATATGTTATATTCCATTGTCTTAATTAATCTATGTTTATCCTCTACACAAGCATTACTGAACGAAACTGTTCCAGGAATATCCAAAACGGATCATATATATTTGATTCTCTCTGTTTCTTAGCTGCCAAAACAGCAATAGCGACTTCTTGAAAGAAAACCACTATCCCATTAGACTTAGTAAAACGTAAACGGAACTGGATAATGATCAATGATCGATTACATGGTATGATAAAAAACAGAGAAGCCCAATTCCAGAAGGTTCGGCAGCCTTGGTTAGAATCCCCTAGAACAGCTTCGTAGTAGTATTTTGAATCTCCAATATTGGATTTTCTGTGCATTGTTATTCGAAAATTACTCTTACCCAGGTGAATAATGTATAAGTATCTGTAATCCCCCGCCCTCCCTTTTTTTTTGTCTTTATTTTTCAAATCTGACATATCCCACTTTATGTGGTAATGCTTTTACCTATCCAAGCGATTCTGAAATTGTTTTCTCATTGGACTTTGTCACTGGTAAAATTTGGTGATACATTTAGTATTTAATTGTGAAATACACCAAAATGTAGTAAAAAAATTTAAAAAATTATAATTTTTATCAATTTCAATGTATCGCCTTGCAAGACAAATAGTTATACCACCCAAAATAGTTGCTAATTAATATTTCCAATATGTCTACCTTAGATTGGCATAGATTTTTTTGAACATTCTTTTATTTTTCTAGGAGGTTACAAGGCTTAGAACTTTAGCAGAAATTTCTCACATTTTCAAGAAAATTTCAGAAGGCTATTTTTACAGGGACTAGTTCAGTTCTGAAGTGGTTTTGAAAGGCTCATACAAAACAAACCCCCATAAATCACCCCATTTTAAAAACTGCACCCTCAAAGTATTCAAAACAGCATTTAGAACATTTCTTAACCCTTTAGGCACTTCACAAGAATTAAAGCAAAGTAGAGGTGAAATTTACAAAATAATTTTTTTTTGCAGACATTTATTTTTAATTCATTTTTTCTATAACACAGAAGCTTTCACCAGAGAAACACAACTCAATATGTATTGCCCAAATTCTGCAGTCTTTAGAAATATCCCACACGTTGCCCTAGTGTGCTAATTGACTGAAGCAAATAAGCACCTAGTGGATTTTTGGACCTTCTTTTTATCAGTTTATATTTTAGGCACCATGTCAGGTTTGAAGAGGTTTAGAGTTTCTCTACAATGAAGTGTGAATGAGTTTTTTCCTCTCTCCAGCTTGTAATTATTTTCTTTCTTTTTTTTTCCCTTCCTTCTAAGTGCACTCACATTGCACTTTCTCCGCTCTCTCTCTCTCTTGCTAAAATGGCAGGCATCAAACTTCAGCCACCATGGTTAATGGGGCTGGTAAAACAAGTGTGCAATATCCCACTCGTGTAGGTCGGAAAAAAAAATTCACACTAATATTTTTTCTTTTTTTGTTTTGTTTATTTTTTGCTTTTTATTTTATCATCTTCTTAGCCACATGTCCAAGGTTGTAAAAAAAAAAAAAGTAGTAAAGGAAATTCGGTGGCTTCTAACAGAGGCTGGTGTGGGAAGAATATGTATTTTTAGATCTACGAACAAATTAATTTTAGGGGGTTGAATTTTTTTTCATTAAATGTCAACTGGTTAAACTCTCCATAAAAGAGATATCTTGCTTGGAACAAAGCAATTCACGCAAAGTATGTATTGGTACAGTGGTTGATTCAGATGGTAGATTTATTATTCTGAAATGTAAAATGAATGACGCCAATTTTACTTTTGTAAATCTTAATGCCCCAAATAGAGCCCAAAATATATTTATCAGGAAAGTTCTGAAACTGGTTGAAAGCAGCAGAAAGATACATATGATTATTGCTGGTGACTTTAATATTGTCCCAAATATAAACTTGGATGTAGCTCATAGATCTCAAGAAAGGGATGATATGAAGAGAATTTGTCTAGAGTAAAATCTCCATGACATATGGCGCTATATACATGGGGATGAAATCGAGTATACTTTTTTTTCCGGTAGACATAAATCATATTCTCAAATAGATTTTTTTAAAATTAGCACCTCTTTAATCAGTCTCGTACAATATATCGCCGATAACTTGGCCTGACCACGCCCCAGTGATATTGGTCTGTAAGATCATAGGTATGTCAACTAAAATTTATAGATGGCAACTTAAAAACATATTGCTAACCTCAGATAGTTCTGTCTTAGATATTCAAGGAAAACAATTTATTTTTTTATAGATAATGATAATAAAGTAATAAATTATACTTTATGGTGCGCACACAAAGCGGTGTTGAGGGGGTGCTGTATCAAGCTCATGCACAAATAGAGAAGTGATCAAACTAAAATGTTGGATGCTATGAAGTCAAAACTATTGTTTTTAGAATCAGAATATAGGAATACTAAGCTGTCCTGTGTTCTGCATGAAATTGATCTAGTGCGCTCTCAAATTAAATTAGCCTTTTTGAAAAATTATAGGAAAGTCTATGGAAAAAACTAGCTAGGTTTTACAAACAAGGGGACAAAACTAGCAGGATTTTAAGCAATAAAACTTACTTCATTAAGAAAAATATAGAATTTTTAAAAGACAGCAGAGTGAAAAAAAGATTTTCACCCCAGGCCATTGTCGATACTCTTGCAGATTATTATATATATATGAATGGGTTTTTTATTTTTTTAAATAATAAAGGACTCGGAACTTTTATTTTATTTTTTCCAACTTTTTTTTCACTTTTCTGTACACTTTTTTTTAGTCCCACTAGGGGACTTGAAGGTCCAACTGTTTGATGTTTTAATACATTGCACTACCTACATAGTGCAATGTATTATAACTGTCAGTCAGTCACTGACAGCAAGCCGGTTAGGCCGCCGTTTATCTCCAGCCTTGATAAAAAATGGTGTGTTCCCTATTTGAGCTATACAAAGGTAAAAGACACGTGTTCAGCAAGTTCAAACTTACCCTCATCTATTTGGGCCTCATCTTTTTTACCTCGCAAAAGAACAAAAAAATATATTCTTGATCCCGCCAAGTGTATTGAATCAATTCTGTGAATGAAATTATCTGAATAATACTTTTTAATAATTATAACTCTCAATATCATTAGTCATAAGACAAGTGTCTTGTCCTGTTTCAGTTCTGTGCTGTAAAAAATAGCCTTTTTATTTTTCCATTCTTTCCCTTTATACAAAACATAGGAAGTGTTCCCGTAATAATGAGAGTCACAAAACGGAGACATAAAGCTTCCCTATTCTCCGCTGTTGTTATAGTCACAATAGATACAAAGTCACCTTCAGGTTTTTAATGAGAGACATGTAATGCAATGTTCCCTCTGCGTGGTGGGAGGTGAAGGCTTAGAAATACTATTACAAATTGCCATTCAAGTGAAACAGCTCATCCAATTTAATCTGCTTAACTGTAAAAGGGGTCTGTTATACCTCTCCATGTGATTCTCTGTGGGTCACTGTTTCAACCAACATCATAAGTACAAATGTTCTGGATGATTCTCCGAATTTATGGCTTATGAAACTACAATAGTTCACATGCAAGCAACAGCCAGCACTGCTGCCACCATTACTTCACTGCCATTTTCTTATGGATCATTACGATCACTATACACAATCTATTACATAGTACATGGTATATTAGGTTCTGTTTACATCATGTTTGGACCATACAATGGAAATATACATTGTTATTTTGTTAAAGGGAAGTATAGTGAAAACCAAGAGATACATATATAGGTATATGTTTACTTTTTCTGAAGGTCAGGTTTAATGGATCTATCAAAAACTATATATTTGGTATATTTTCTGTACTTTTAGAATACATTTGTATCAACTCACAGTATCTGTATTTTTTATCCTGGTGGATCAAAATGTTTACTATAAAAATTATTGCAAACATACAATTACTTAGATCCATCTGCCCATTGAATTCTATTGCTAAAAATGAAAACCTTATACTTTTTTGTAGTGCCGAAAACATAGCAGGCTACGCTATTTATTAAAGGTACTTAGACGTAAACCTGTCAAATGCATCCACTCTTTTGGCATACATTTGCTGGGCCCTATTCGCATCCAAAACCTGTACCTTGCTCGTGTGAATTTTGACATGGATTTGACAGAGGCTTTCACCTTTTTTTAAAGGGAACCTGTCACGTGGTACATACTGTCCAATTTGTAGGCAGTATGTTATAGAGCAGGAGGATATGAGCAGATTGATATAGCTTTGTGGAAAAAGTTGCAGGTTAACCCCTTCGCGCACCCTTACAAGCTATTACGTCCGGGTGCGGGGGGTGATGTTTGGAGCGCGCTTATGCGCTAAGCGCGCTCTATATGCTGCGGGTATCGGCTGTCTTTTACAGCGGACACCCAGTATTAACAGCCCGGAGTAGCGATCTCGCTGATCCAGGCTATTTAACCACTCAAATGCTGCTGTCAATCGCGGCCGCAGCATCTGAGGCATTGAAAGGAGGGGGTGACGATGGTTGTTATGGCAGCCCAGGGGCCTAATGAATCTAACGATCGCTGGTTCAAGTCCCCTAGAAGTGCTAATAAAGTGTGTAAAAAAAAGTGAAAAAAAGTTTTTAGTAGTGAAAAAATAAAATAAAATATTAAAAGTTCAAAAGGAGGGTCTTTTGCCTTTTTCCCCCTAAAGTAATGTAAAAAATAAAAAAGTAAACCAAATTGGTATCGGTTCGTCTTCTAAAAGTCGTAGCTATTACAATATAGTGTTTTTGGTCACCATAGCTCTCAACACAAATGTAATAAAAAGTGATCAAAAAGTTCTACATACCAAAAAATTATACTGATAAAATCTATAGCTCGTCCCGCAAAAAATAAGCCCTCACATTCCTCAATCGGTGAAAAAATAAAAAAGTTATGGCTCTCAGAATGTGGCAAAACAAAACATTTTTTTTTTTTAACAAGAAGTTTATTATCAATAAAAGTAGTCAAATATAAAGAAATATATATACATTTTGTATCACCGTAATCGCATAGAGCCACAGAATAAAGATAAGTTGTCATTTTTACTGCACGGTTGAAAGCCGTAAAAACGAAACTCAAAAAAACATTAAGGAATAGCAGTTTTTCCAACTACAGCCCGCAAATATTTTTTTTCAGCTTCCCAGTACATTATATGGAACTATAAATGGTATCAAAGTAAACTACAACTCCTCTCGCAAAAAATAAGCTCTCACACCACTCTATTGACGAAAAAAGTTATGGCCCTTGGAATGCTGGGAGTGAAAAAACGAAAATGAAAAATTGATAAATGGCTTCGTCCCGAAGGGTTTAACCTGTATTTTATCTATATAAATCCCTGTTCATTCTGGGCTCAGAGTCCAGTGGTTGGTCACATTCAGTGATTGACAGCCTTCCCTGTTTGAGTGTATTTACAGAAATAACTGTCAATCATTGATTAGCACTACCCACTGGACTCTTAAGTCTTAGAATGAATAGGGATTTATATCAATAAAATACAGGTAATCCTGACTCTTTTCCCATAAAGCTATATATCAATCTGCTCAGTTCCTCCTGCTCGTTAACATACCGCCTACAAATTGGACAGTATGTACAACGTGATATGTTCCCCTTAATTGCGGTAACATCCATGGTGAAATGCATCACATTTCTGCAGCAGAATAGAGCATGCTGTGCAAATAGTTTTTCCGATCAAGGTGTAAATGGGGTTTTGAAAACATTGTCGTTGTGATGACTAAAATTAAGTTTCTATCCCAGAGATGTACCAACTTTAATTCAGAGTTTGGAGTTTTATTATTCCTAACTGAGAGAGGAATTTTCTCTGGGCATCCTCCATGGTCATATACACCGATCATATTCAAGAAAACAGCAGCACAGCCATAAAAAAAAAATTTCGTGGAAAAGTTAAACTCCCCAAACATGGGTGGTGCACGCAGTAAAGAATCCCAGGTCAAAGGGAGACAATCAATATGCAATCGAAAAAAGGAACTGCAGCACTCAAGATAACCCAATGAAGTGTATTTGATTTATTCACCAAGCATAAAAACACTTGCAACGTTTCATCCCATGAATGTTTGATAAAGACCCATTCATGGGTTGAGACGTTGCAAGTGTTTTTATGCTTGGTGAATAAATCAAATACACTTCATTGGATTATCTTGAGTGCTGCAGTTCCTTTCTCTGATTGCATATACACCGATCAGCCATAACATTAAAACCACCTGCCTAATATTGTGTAGGTCCCCAGCATGCTGCCAAAACAGCTCTGACCCGTCGAGGCATGGACTCCAAAAGCTATGAAGGTGTCCTGTGGTATCTGGCTCCAAGATATTAATAGCAGATCTCTTAAGTCCTGTAAGTTCTGAGGTGGAGCCTCCATGGATCAAACTTCTTTTTCAGCGCTTCCCATAACTGGTTGATCGGATTGAGATAGGGAATTTGGAGGCCAATTCAACACCTTGAAATCTTTGGTATGCTCCTCAAGTAATCAAACCATTCCTGAACTATTTTTGCAGTGTGGCAGGGCGCATTATGCTGCTGAAAGAGGCCACTGCCATTAGGGAATACTGCTGCCATAAAGGGGTGTACTTGGTGTGCAGTAATATTTAGGTAGGTGGTATGTGTCGGAAGAACATCCACAGTAAAGCCAGGACCCAAGAGTTTCCCAGCAGAACATTGCTCAGAGCATCACACTTTCTCCACTGGCTTGCCTTCTTCCCATAGTGTATCCTAATGTCATCTCTTCCCCAGGTAAGGGGCACATACGTACCGGGCTGCCCAGATGATATAAATTCAAACAAATGCATCAGACCAGGCCACTTTCTTCTATTGCTCTATTGTCCAGTTGTAAACATTACATGAAGGTTGAAAGAATGGGCGGCTTGATTGCTTTGAGGCTACGTAGCCCCAAACTCAGCAAGCTGTGACGTACTGTGCGTTCTGTGTGTTCTTTCATGTCCAGCATTAGCTTTTTCAGCAATTTGTGCTACAGTAGCTCTTCTGTGGAATCGGACCAGATGGTCCCTTACTCCCCACGCAGTTGTCCTTCCTTGGACCTCTTTTGGTAGTTACTAACCACTGCATGCCGGAAAGTCCACAAGACCTGCTGTTCTGGAGATGCTCTGACCCTGTCGTCTAACCATCACATTTTGGCCATTGACAAAGTCGCTCAGATCCTTACACTGCAGAATTTTCCCGCTTCCAACACATCAACTTCAAGAACTGACTGTTTGCTTACTGCCTAATATATCCCACCCCTTAAAGAAAAGGCAAAAAGTATGCTTCCTACATTATGTGGCTCGTTTAAATGTGGGCAATCCAGATGTCTTTGTTGCAAAAATATAGCACTCAGAATGAACAGCTTTTCCTCATCGGTGACATCAGAGTAATTTCCAATACAGATATTTTTAAATTGCAAAAGTGAGTATGTAATTTACCTATTGCAATGTCCATGTCATTTACAGTACATCGGTAGGACAACACAAACCCTACGCAATAGAATCAACAAGCACCGTTCTAATGTCAATAATGGGTTCCTGAAACAAAGTGTTTCACGTCACTTTACAAATACACATAATTGTAATTTTGACTTCATCACGATTACCCCATTGAACAAATCCCACCAGAAACAACAAACAGGTTCATTAAACTGAAACAACGCGAAAACTATTGGATATTTAAATTGTCTTGCTTACACCCAGGGGGACTAAATGACATGACAGAATCCTCCCTAGACTAAGGACATTTACAGTGAACATTTTATAGAAAACAAATATGTATTGCCTGCATTTTTTTTATTTATTCAGTTTTATATGGATTTTGTCATTGCTGTGCTTTTATGTATCTTTTTATATATATTATATATCATATATAATATTTGGTTTCTTTTAAATAACTTCATCGCATTGAATATCTGTAACACCTAAAACAATGCCTGTTTTTATTTCTATATTTGCCCCTTTCTCCATGAAAAAATTGCCAAAATCTTTGCAGCGATTAATAATTATAAATACGACCCACTTCAAATACCTTTCTGTTCCCAGAATATTTAGGTTATAGTAACACTGCAATATATGTATATGTAAATATATATATATCCTATTACATATAATTACCCCTCTACTTACCTAATCCCGCAGTCCGGCTGTCTCTGAGTCCATTTCCCTTCGGCCGCCGTAGCTGGTCGTTGCCTTGACTACATGGACGCTCCTTTGCGATCGCTGCTGCATTTGCTTATTGAACAGGTTTATAGCTACGTTCTATTTATTTCGTTCACTCGCCACCTATTCCCTCTATGGACGAATCCCTTTATTTCAAGCCAATCTGTAAGTAATATTTATTTATTTTTTATTAATTTATTTCTATATATACATTTAATGACAACTTTTTGGAATTATCGCCCAAAAGTTTTTTATTCCCAATTTTACCCCCCCTTTTAAAAACAATACATCTCATACAGTTATCTAACACCTCTTGTGTTTTAGTGTGTTAAATTTGAACACTTTGAACAGCGGCTTCATTTACCTCCTGTCATTACCGGTGAATGACGTCACCACGGATCTTTGACCTGTACAGATTTGGCGTTTTTTTCCAGCTTCATCTGATTGTATTTATTTAAGGTGCAACATTTTGTGTGTGTTTTTTTATGGCCTGATGAAGACATCGGTTCAATGTCGTAACGCGTAGCCCTGTAATAAACCATTTGTCTTTCTACCTCGATCATCCTCATTTCAGTCTAGCAGCACCGTGTTGTGGGTCCAATTTTTGTTTTTATCTCTTCTACTAGACACGCTCTGTGACCTGTGCAAGGATCATTGTCCAGGAAGGGATAGGAGGGGAGCTGTGTCCATCACCTATTGTCAACGGTGGATCCCGTGTTATCTACAGTATATATAGGCGTTACCTTCCATTGTAATCCTGCCTGTGATGATAATGAGATGACTCCTGAGAAGTGATCTCTACAGAACAGGAAGTTTCCATCTATTGTGAAGCTCAGTGGCTAGAGTGAAAATTGCAAGATTTTCGTATTATTATTTAAAATAGATATTGAAATAGAAGATTAAAAAAAAAAAAAAATCATAAAAAATATGTTTAACATAAATGAAATGATGGGGGTAGGGAAACAGACAAGTGAGCCCTAATCTACCCGCCACTCAGTCCCTGCCTACTTGCAACGACCCGCCCTAGGCGACGGGGTACAACTGGGCGACGGTCCCTAAGCTCAGTAAGTGCACGACAGACAAACAGACAAGGGTACACAGAAGCCAAGGGAAATGGGGCAGTTTCCACGGCAAAACCGTGAGCAACAAGAGTGGTGAACGAGCCGAGTCAAACCAGGAGTGTGCGAGGTACCAAACGCAGAGCAGGAGAGTAGTGAACAAGCCGAGTCAAACCAGGAGTGTACGAGGTACCAAACGCAGAGCAGGAGAGTAGTCAGTAAGCCAGGGTCAGTATGAAGTAGGGTCAAATAGTTCAGAAGCTGCAGCAGGGCCAGGAAACCAAACGAGAAGAATCACAAGCAAGGAGGAACAGGAAAGGCAGGTATAAATAGACAGAGGGCGGGAGCTAGCTCCGTCTGGCCAGGCTGTGATAGGCTCTCCCACTCCTAAGCCTGCCATCCTGAGTGGTGGAAGATGGAGTCAGTCTCACAGACATAGAAGCAGGTGCAGACTGATTACCTATGGGCGTTGGCACAGAAGCTGTGCCTGGCAGATCCTTTACAGTACCCCCCCCCTTTTATGAGGGGCCACAGGACCCTTTCTAGGTGGACCTGGTTTATTGGGGAAACGAAGGTGGAACCTCCTGACCAATACCCCAGCGTGAACATCCCGGGCGGGTACCCAAGTCCTCTCCTCAGGCCCGTATCCTCTCCAATGGACCAGGTACTGGAGGGAGCCCTGGACCATCCTGCTGTCCACAATCTTGGCCACCTCGAATTCCACCCCCTCAGGGGTGAGAACGGGAACAGGAGGTTTCCTCGAGGGAGCCAAGGACGGGGAGCAGCGTTTAAGGAGGGAGGCATGAAACACGTCGTGTACTCGAAAAGATGGGGGCAACTCCAGTCAGAAGGAGACAGGATTGAGGACTTAAATGACCTTGTACGGCCCTATAAACCGGGGAGCAAACTTCTTGGACGGGACCTTAAGGCGCAAGTTCTTAGACGATAGCCACACCAGATCCCCGACCATAAACAAGGGATTAGCAGAACGTCTTCTATCTGCCTGAGTTTTTTGTATGCTCTGGGACGCCTCTAGGTTCTTCTGAACCTGGGCCCAGACTGTGCACAGTTCCCGATGAACGACCTATACCTCGGGATTGTTGGAACTACCAGGTGAAACGGAGGAGAACCGTGGATTAAACCCAAAATTACAGAAAAAGGGGGAGACCCCTGACGAGTTATTGACCCGGTTATTAAGGGAAAATTTGGCGAGGGGAATGAATGAGACCCAATCATATTGACAGTCAGAGATAAAACACCTTAAATATTGTTCTAGAGACTGATTAGTCCTCTCAGTTTGGCCATTAGTTTCAGGATGGAAGGCAGAGGAGAAGGACAGATCAATCTCCAACTTTTTACAGAAGGCTCTCCAAAACAATGAAACAAATTGTACCCCTCTGTCCGAAACAATATTGACAGGGACCCCATGGAGATGCAGGATGTGTTTGACAAACAAGGTAGCTAACGTCTTAGCATTGGGTAGTTTCTTGAGGGGCACAAAGTGGCACATCTTACTGAAGCGGTCTACTACAACCCACACCACCGACTTGCCTTGAGATGGAGGCAAATCAGTGATAAAATCCATGGAGATATGGGTCCAAGGTCTCTGGGGAATGGGCAAAGAATGTAGTAAGCCCGCTGGTCGGGACCTAGGAGTCTTGGACCTAGCACAAACCTCACAAGCGGCAACGTAGGCCTTAACGTCTTTAGGCAACCCAGGCCACCAATAGTTTCTGGCAATGAGGTGCTTGGTACCCAGGATGCCTGGATGACCAGATAGTGCGGAGTCATGATTTTCCCTAAGTACCCTTAGCCGGAATTGCAGTGGAACAAACAGCTTGTTCTCAGGAAGGTTCCCTGGAGCTGAACCTTGATCAGCCGCAATTTCAGAGACTAAATAAGAATCAATAGAGGAAATGATTATACCTGGAGGCAAAATACAAGCAGGATCTTCCTCCAAAGGAGGGCTGGCCATGAAGCTACGCGACACTTCCTAAAGTCAGAACAATACTCCTCAACAGGTCTCTTACCCTGACGTAAGGTCACCAGCTGACTCTCGGCAAAGGCAGTCCTGTCAGTCTCGTCATAAATGAGTCCGAGAGCAGAAAAGAAAAGATCAACGGAGGAAAGTTCAGGGGCGTCAGAAGCCAAGGAGAAGGCCCATTCTTGGGGCCCTTCCTGGAGCCGGGACATAATTATACCCACCCGCTGGCTCTCAGAACCTGAGGAGTGAGGCTTTAAGCGAAAATAGAGCCTACAACTCTCCCGAAAGGAGAGAAAAGTATTCCGGTCCCCCGAGAACTGGTCAGGCAACTTGAGGTGGGGTTCAAGAGGTGAGGTGAGGGGCGCTACCATGGTAGCGTCAGGCTGGTTGACCCTCTGAGCCAGGGCCTGGACCTGTAGGGAGAGACCCTGCATTTGCTGAGCCAGGGTCTCAAGGGGGTCCATAGTAGTGTGAGGGACCAGGGTAGACTAGGTAAATGGGCTTATGAAATGATGGGGGTAGGGAAACAGACAAGTGAGCCCTAATCTACCCGCCACTCAGTCCCTGCCTACTTGCAATGACCCGCCCTAGGCAAGGGGGTACAACTGGGCGACGGTCCCTACACTCAGTAAGTGCACGACAGACAAACAGACAAGGGTACACAGAAGCCAAGGGAAATGGGGCAGTTGCCCACGGCAAAACCGTGAGCAACAAGAGTGGTGAACGAGCCGAGTCAAACCAGGAGTGTACGAGGTACCAAACGCAGAGCAGGAGAGTAGTGAACAAGTCGAGTCAAACCAGGAGTGTACGAGGTACCAAACGCAGAGCAGGAGAGTAGTCAGTAAGCCAGGGTCAGTATGAAGTAGGGTCAAATAGTTCAGAAGCTGCAGCAGGGCCAGGAAACCAAACGAGAAGAATCACAAGCAAGGAGGAACAGGAAAGGCAGGTATAAATAGACAGAGGGCGGGAGCTAGCTCCATCTGGCCAGGCTGTGATAGGCTCTCCCACTCCTAAGCCTGCCATCCTGAGTGGTGGAAGATGGAGTCAGTCTCACAGATATAGAAGCAGGTGCAGACTGATTACCTATGGGCGTTGGCACAGAAGCTGTGCCTGGCAGATCCTTTACAATAAAAACTTTTTCTGGTCACACACTAAGCTTACTGGTCTATAATTACTTGGGGAAGACTTAGACCCGTTTTTAAAAATCGGCACCACATTTGACCTGCGCTAGTAATTTGGCACTATCCCAGTCACTAGTGAATCTTTAAATATTATATACAGGGGTGCAGAAATAAAATGAGTATGTAACTCTAATTAAAGCTCATGTACATGGAATCACCAAGGAGGGTGGCATCGACAATTCAGTAGTCTTCACACAGGTGTATCAGTCTTGGATTACTTGTGAGCGTTAACATGAGGCAAACAAACAACAAAAAATACAATTTTTAATCATAGTGCTGCCCAACCTAATACCTTAGAGAAAAAACTTTCCGTTAACAATTGGATGTCCTTTGGAAGATTTATTATTCTTAAACATACAACACATTGCAGCGAAAAGTGAACTAGCAAAGTTAAGTATTTTAGAGTTTATCCACTTCCTGTCCGAGATTTTTTTTTTTTTGCTGCAGAGATCACACAAGCACATGAAATATTGATAGTTCTCATGGTAAATTAACCATGGCATTCACAGAGGCAAAGTGTCTGAGAAAGGAAAGTTTCCCAGACACAGCACCGCTTGCTTCTGCTTGCGTGCTCCCAATGCAGCAATGTATAGTATTACATTGCAGCATTGTGAAAATTACACAGTGGCCACTATCACATTCACAGGGGTGGAGAGCAGGATCATCGCGAAAGCCCTGATAGTAGCTCAGCAGTACTATTAGGGTATGTGCACACAACCTCTTTTCAGACGAAATGGAGGCGTTTTTTACGCCTCGAATTACGCCTGAAAAGACGGCTCCAATACGTCGGCAAACATCTGCCCATTGCTTTCAATGGGTCTTACGATGTTCTGTGCAGACGAGCTGTCATTTTACGCGTCGTTGTCAAAAGACGGCGCGTAAAATTACGGCCGTGTCAAAGAAGTGCAGGACACTTCTTGGGACGTAGTTGGAGCCGTTTATCATTGACTCCAATGAAAACTAGTTCCAATTACGTCCGTAAAAGACGCTGCGAAAAACGCGTGCACTTGTAAAAACGTCTGAAGTTCAGGAGCTGTTTTCTCCTGAAAACAGCTCCGTAATTTCAGACGTATTTGGCATTGTCGTGTGAACATACCCTTGTAGGCAGCTAAGTGTTAAAAACAGCTGACTAGGACGGATCTCAGACTACTGTGCATGTCTGGGAGCTGTCCTATTCACCTTTATTAAAGTGCATAGAACCACTTTTGAGCTACTGTGCATGCCCGGGAGCAAGCGTGGCATCTACAATGTGGCTAGTTGAAGCTCTCGCGTAAACCCAGGCACCACCTAGTGGGAAGGGAGGGGGCGGCGCCAGGGTTTACATATTGAAGTAAAGAACTAGCCGTAGATGTGGCACTTCTCAAAAGGGGTAAGCACAACATGTCCTGGGCTAGTACTCTTTTCATGGCAGTGGAGAAGGGGGCAGGAGCTGGTTGGTAAGAGGTACGGCACATATTAACCATCTCAGACTGGAACGCCCTGGACTGGTACTTTAGTGGATTCCCCTCTTGTAGTTCAGTTAACATGGATATGTATTTTTGTACTTTTGCTTGACATATTGATTATTATTTCTTGACTATGGCACTTTTGCACTTTACTATATAGTCATGTTGTAATATTTTGCTATTGGGGATATCAAGTCATGCTTTTAAATATGGAACTTAGTTTGTATGGTTACAACCACTGATTGCTGTCGCTATTGTTATTGTGGGTCTCATTTTTATTCATTCTTAATTCATATCTAATAAAGCCTGTATTTTATATTCAGAGTTTGTTGCCTACTCAGCACTTGTTTGTTCTGTTTTTAGTCTTTAGTACTACTGTGAGTGTAGCCGCATATGCGGATTGGAATATACACTGTCACTAGTCAGGTGAACAGTACCGACATCTATGTGTGTATAGGTCTTTTTTCTGTTTAGTTATGGTTCTTTAGTTAGATAGTGTGTGTGCCACCCGGCGCTGCCATTCCTTCTCTCTAAGCAACTCCCTCCTCCTCTGTGGTAGAAGAAGGGGATAGTTAATTAGTGAGAAAATACATTATCTAACTAAAGAATCAGCCTAAAGAACCTGCTTGATAGGGGGGTTATCTCCTCAACCTTGCATAATGTTCTTTATGTCTATGATCCCCCTGTGCCTCCCCTCCATCTGTCTTCTCCCTCTATCCTCCTCAGTGTCTTCTTGTGTGTCTCCTTTGCAGTGCAGATTACTCTTTGGGCACCAAAGTATTTCAAGCACAATGCGGTTTAGTCATGGTTTTGCCGCGTTTTGTCCTGTTACTGTCGAAAGATCTGCTCACATAAAGTCAAATGACCATATGTGTGCAGGTCCTAAAGCCAGAGCAGCAATGCCCCACGGGAGGAAAGTGTAAACTTGTAAGTGTATGGGGTCTGGTGTGGGGTCTGTATTAGTTTAGGGGGTCTGGACTAGGGTCTGTATTTAGCGGTTTTGATCTGTTTTCTGTATTAGTTTAGGGGGTCTGGTCTGGGGTCTTTAATAGCTGAAGAGGTTTGGGGTCTGTAAGTGATATGTATGCGCACTCGCTTCAGTACTTGGCAGTCCCAGTCTATGAATTTGTGACTTTGTGACTGAGCTGCTTTTACTACAGTTTACTGGGGGAGATGTAGCAGACCTGAAATTTCAGGAACTCACTTGTAGAAAAAGTGGCATTCTATGACAGTGCCACTATCAAATTGCAGAAATAGGCATGGGAACAGCACCACCGTCACTTTTTATGGGGATTAAAGAATGCAACAGACCATCTTTATGGCCAACTTCAGTCCTCTTAAGGATTCATAAGAAGAAGCAATGATGTCAGCCTTCCAAAAAAGCTAATATTTTTATTGTCTCATGGTACAGAAATCAGGTCTAAGTGAATCTTTCTCAGTGCCATGTTCAAAGTCACTGAGCACTTCAGTACCAATTGTCTATGGAGATTGCATGGCTACATGCTGGATTCTATGCACCTGGGTGTGGCTGAAACACCTAAACTGAATAATTGAAAAGGTGTACACATACATTTGGCCACATAGTGTATAAAGAGCTTGTAGAGCTTGTCAGGGTTGCCAACCAAAATGTATGGAAAGTCCGCAAAAATTGGTGTTTTTTACTGCCGTCTGGCAGAAAAAAGCACCGTCTGGGATTTTTCCTCATTCTCCTGGAACTTTGCACTGCGCATGCGCTAAAAGGTACGTGCGCAGTGCAAAGGAAGAATAGGCCTCGGCCGGGCATATTTTCAGATTCCGCTTGACTTCTGCAGAATCTAAAAATATGCAGGCCGCTGGGATCAATCCAGTCACCTGACCTGTCACCTGATTTCAGAAGTGGACTTCCTCGGCTACTCCTAACGGTGAGTCACATCAGGCAGAGCGAAGAGTGGTAACTGTAGGCTACCGCTACCGCTCTCCGCTCTGTTTGCAGTTTGGCACTAAGAGCAAAGGGGGGTGTGGCACTAAGAGCAAAGGGGGGAGTTTGGTACTAAGAGCAAGGGGGGAGTTTGGCACTAAGAGCAAGGGGGGAGTTTGGCACTAAGAGCAAGGGAGGAGCTTGACTCTAAGAGCAGGGAGGGAGTTTGGCACAAAAAGCAAGGGGGGGAGTTTGGCACTAAGAGCAAGGGGGGAGTTTGGCACTAAGAGCAAGGGGGAGTTTGGCACTAAGAGCAAGGCTGGAGCTTGGCACTAAAAGCAAGGGGGGAGTTTGGCACTAAGAGCAAAAGGGGAGTTTGGCACTAAGAGCAAAAGGGGAGTTTGGCACTAAGAGCAAGGGGGGGTTTGGCACTAAGAGCAAGGGGGAGTTTGGCGCTAAGAGCAAGGTAGGGGAGTTTGGCGCTTTGAGCAAGGTAGGGTAGTTTGGCGCTAAGAGCAAGGGGGAGTGTGGCGCTATTTACAAGGGGGGCTGTGTTGCGCTATTTACAAGGGGGAGCTGTGTGGCTCTATTTACAAGGGGGAGCTGTGTGGCGCTATTTACAAGGGGGAGCTGTGTTGCGCTATTTACAAGGGGGGTTGTGTAGCGCTATTTACAAGGGGGAGGTGTGTGGCGCTATCTACAAGTGGGGAGCTGTGTGGCGTTATCTACAACGGGGGAGCAGTATGATGCTATTTACAAGGGGGAGCTGTGTGGCGTTATTTACAAGGGCGAGCTGTATGGCGCTATTTACAAGGAGGAGCTGTGTAGCACTATTTACAAGGGGCGCAGTTACTAAGGAACATTTTTATTGTGTCAAGCACTGAGGGATCATTATTACCACCTGGATCACTGGATTACGAGTTTGCTTAGAGGATGGGGTATAGGTGAGGAGGGTACTAGAAAAGCGAGAAACCAACATTTCTGTGTGTCAAATTCTGCAGAGACGAGTTGTGGCTGGAATAAGTCGTCACAGTGGTCTGGGCCGAATGGGGAAAAAAAGGGAAAGTGAATGACTCTAATTAGAGAAAACATCACCTAAGTTAGGGTGGGAAAGCTACAAGTGGAGCTGTGATTGGTGAGTCACTCTTAGCACACTGCACAGGAAATGATTTTGTAATGTGTCTGTAAAAATTTTAGTCTGTCCGTGATTTTTAGCTCAGTGTTCCAGAAATTTCTGAAGTGGATGTTGGCAACCCTGGAGCTTGTCGACCTTGGATCTTTTTAACATTGCAATGATTAGTTAGGACTCATATCTGATGTGATGTAAACATATTGGATAAAGCACCTCTCTATACCAGATTGAAATACTGCACAGTCCTTTAAAAACAACCAAAATTAAATGTATTTTCCCACTTTGGAGCATACAAGGCTTTTATTCTGCACCAGCCCACAAACTGGCTAATGGCACTTTTGTTTATTGCACAACATAGAGACACATAGTTGAGAGTTTGAAAGAGTTGATGAATGTTGTACAATGGAAGACAATGATGTTGCACTTTGTCATTGATCGGTGTATGTAAGATTTGGATAACAACTGCTGTAGATTCCTAAAATCAATGAGAGACAAAGGCAACATTTATCTTGTACTAATGTTAAACAAAGGACATCAGCAGAAAGATAGTAGATACTTTATAGAACCATTAGTTTAAAAGGGTTCTGCAGGACTTTGGCATTCATGGCCTATTCATACCATTCACTTAAATGGACTTAAGTGGATAATTGGCAGTACCAGGGGAGCGGCGACTGCAGGATAGGCTATAAATATTGAAACCCAAGAGATCCCTCTTTAAGGTCCTATCACCTTATAGTTTTCCTTTTTGGGGTTGTGAATTCAATCTACAAGCATAGAGATCTCTTTCAGTACATGCACACAGCAGTATGAGCTTCCACTGTGAAAGGGTTGCCATCAAACAATAGCTGGGTGGACCTTCTCCTCAAAAGTCTTATTCTTCCTCATCAACAACTGAAAGACTATTAAAATCTTTGCAAATTGGCTTTAGTATGTATGTTGCTCTTTGTATGTTCTCAACAGAAAAGCATCAGGTAGCTTGTAAAATGTTTTAATACCACAAAATAATGCCTTCCTTTTGATAACTCAGGGGCAAACAAAAGATTTTTAAAGCGGGTTTCCAGGCATGATAGTGTTCATGGAGATTGCAAAATCCAAACCCCCATGGTACGGTGTGTCCAGAATTTGAATGCATGGTGGTAACTCTGGTAAACACTTAATATACCTAGTGGTTTTGGATGGTGAGGGGGTTAATGGAGGTGGTGAATAACAGGAGACTATATCTATATTTTCATGCTATTTAATTTAAATTCTTATATATAGGGTCGGTAACACAGCCATAGAGTTACATAATAATATTATGTTTGCCTGCAGCCACCACTAGTTAGAGCTCACTGTATTGGAATTAACACATTAAACTCTATAATAAATCCATGGGCAGTAAGCTCCCCCTAGTGGAAACAGAAAAAAAAAATTACTTGGCTTCTCTCGAAATCTCTGAAGGTGGTTTTGCAGGTACTATTGTTTGTAATCTTCCTTTGGGATCAATAAAGTCTTATCTTATCTTATCTTATCGGAACATGATTTGTCAATCATGTTACACCACATTTGTTTTCAGACATTTATTTATCGCATCTTCTAAAATGGTTTAATCCAGGACAACTGCAAATCCTGCAAGCAAGGAAATACTCCATACTCCTAAAACAAGACAGCAAAATCAAAAGTGTTTATATGAAATCAAAGGTATTAATACATTACCAAGGGATGACATCCCGGAATACAGACAACCCAAAAAGTAACTCACTGACCGATGGAATGTATGCACATTTATCTTCTTGTGCAATTATGTTATCACTGAGAAGATTAAAATGTAACTATTTGTGAACTAAAAAAAAATGACTAAATTACTAAAATTACTAAATAAAACACTAAACTCTGCTTCCGCTGCGAGTATTAGTGACAGCTCAGGTGTCTAGTACTATACTGCCAGAGCAATGAGCTATTCTAGGATTTGATGGGCTGTTTCCCGGATCTATACTATCCCTGACTCTGTAACAAGAGTCGAGATTAACTAGTTTTGCCCAATCAGAAGTTAGAGATATTCCACAAAACATTGACCCAATGCGTTTCAGTCAGAGCACACATCAGAGATCTACTCTTTGTATTGTTTCATTAGCATTTCATTAAACATTTCAGCAGTATGGCGGTTGGCATTGATCACAAAAAAACTTACATTTCTTACTAAGCGATTACAGACACACCAAAAACAGCCACAGGCCCCGCTGGTAAGAACATATACCCAATACTTAATAATAGTCCAGTCATACCCAAAATAATAGATAATTATAATAATAGCATTGCTTCTAGGGGAGAATGGCTTGACAATTGTATTTTTTCAGACCAGTTTAAGAAATCAAAACACGGCACTCCATAGTGAAGTAACCGGAGAATGGACAGAGGGAGATATAACTGAAGACCTGGGCCAGATGTCCTAATAACAGGCACAACTCTTTACAAAGTTTTTGAGCAGTTTAGGACCAGCTGCAGCTCCTCCTTGGCCGATTGTGCATAAAAGTATCCGCAATAAGTATGAAAAATAACGTGAAAACTTTTTTTTAAATTTCATAGCGCTATGTGTTACATGTGTCTTCCTCAGGCAAGTGTACATTTTCAGCACAGAATATTCACCTCAGTTTACACTTGTGATTCCCGCTGATGACTAGAACAAAGTGGCAGTAGATCTAGAAAAACCTCATATAACAATCTGCTACTACTATAATGGCTGTCCATGAAGCTGGAAGTTGACAAAGTGGTATAGCGACATTCTAGCTCTGCTGCCACTTTAATCTAGCAATCGGTGGGGGACCACAACAGTCAGACTCTTGCTGTGACATTGGTGGTATACGCTCGTAAAATGTTGCCGATGTATTTAATGAGATATTCTGCCTGGTAACACTTTCACTTCCATTTTTCTCAGCACTAATCCACGTTCATGTGGCCCATTAGGTTGGAATAACATCAATGGGTAATAAGAATAATAGTAACAGAAAAATAATTGATTTTCAGTAAAGAGTTCAATATTTCACTTGTCCTGTTGTCTACCCACCGATTAGAAAGTGATGGCATGTCCTGTTGATATGACGTTCTATGATGGGAGAACCGTACATCACTGTAAAGCAAGATGCAAACTGAACAGCCATGTTTTTATGTGTTTACGCTTTTGATAGCTTAGCGGTATACTATTTCACCTCCACAGTAATTTGAGTCTGAAAACTATGAAGAAATAGGGTTGTGATAGGTAATCCATTTTTTTAAAAAATATTTGGAAATTACCAACACAAAACATTTACCTCTAAATGTTATCCTTAAAGATGTGTTCCAATATGCAAATAACATGAAAAAAACTGTTCTCATAATCTAAGTTGAATTTTTCTATCAACAGTTTGTGAACTTATAATAAATATCACATTGGATTGAGTTAAATATACTGACCTTTTTTTTTATCACATAGACGCATTTGTAAAATTCATGTTCTTATTTTGCATACACATACTAAAAACCTAATTGTAGAAAAGCTTCAGCTTTAAATATAAATCAACTATCTGAGATAATTTAACCCCTTAGTGACCAGACCTGAAAGTGCCTTAATGATCAAGCCAGATTTTGGAAACCTGGCAATGTGTAACTTTATCAGAGAATAACTCTAATAGTTTTGCATATCCAAGTAATTCTGACATTTTTTTTATCGACACATATTGTACTTTATTTAGGTGATAAAAGTAGACCTATAAAATGTACGTATATTTATTTAAAAAAAACATAAAAACTGATGAAAATGTTTAAAAATTAGATTTTTTTCCTATTTTCAACTGTAATATGTCACATTTGTGCATACAAACTGTACAAATATTTAATCCAATATATATTTCCAGGTATTTTCTTTATTTTGGAAGCACTTTTGTTCTGTTTTTTTGTTTTCTTTACATTTCTGAGCGATATAGGACACTTACAAATCTAACAATACTTGTTAAAATTTTGACGTACATGTTTGAAGAGGCCTATAGGTGTCAGAATGATAAACAAACACCCAGAAATGACCCCATTTTAAAAACTAGACCCCTTAAGGCATTCATCTAGGGGGTGTAGTATTTTTTTTTTGACCCCACAGTTTTTGCAGGAATTAATGCAAAGCAGATGAAAATATAATTTAATTTCACTTTTTTTTTCACAAATGTGTCATTTTAAGGACAGATTTATTGTACAGCGGACATGAGAATAAGAAAATGTATCACCCTGTTTCTCTTGTGTTCAAAATTATCCCCATTCTGGCCCTAATTCATTTCATGGACACACTGAAGGGCCCAAAAGGCAGGGAGTACCCGTAGGCTTTCAGAACACACATTTTGCTTGAAAATGTTTCAAGCCCCATTACCCATTTATAGAGGCACTGAGTGGCCAAAACTATAGAAACCCCCTATATATGACCTATTTTCAAAACTAAACCCCTTAAGGTATTTATCTAGGGGTGTAGTAAGTATTTTGACCCCACAGTTTTTGCAGGAATTACTGCAAAACAGGTGAAAATATAATTTAATTTCACTTTTTTCACAAATGTGTCATTTTAAGGACAGATTTGTTGTACATCGGAGAAGAGAATAAGGAAATGCACCACAAAATATATCACCCTGTTTCTCCTGTGTTCAAAAATATCCCCATTGTGGCCCTAATGTGTTTCCTGGACACACGGCAGGGTCCAAAAGGAAGGGAGCACCTGTAGGCTTTCAGGACACACATTTTGCTTGACAATGTTTCAGGCCCCATTACAAATTTATAGAGACACTGAGCTGCCAAAATGATAGAAACCCCCCATAAATGACCCCATTTTGAAAACTAGACCCTTTAAGGTATTCATCTAGGGGTGTAGTGGGCATGTTGATTGTAATTTTTTTATAGCATGAGATAAGGTGTAAAAATATGTGTGTATATATACATAAAATATACATAAAATATCATTCTTTTTTTTTTCCCAAAATAGTTAATTTTTAGGACATATTTATCACACACAGTGCATGAAACTGGTGAAGTACGCCTTAAACATATTACTATTGTATGCCTTAGTATAGAAATGCTGCATAATCATCATTGGGGGACAAACAGAAGGAGTGAAGTGGATTTAATGTTTTTATAACTTTTTTGGAAAGGAGAGGATTCTACTTTTCTAGATTGAGAAATACGTGTCCCTAACCGTTTCTATACCATATGACCACTATATGTCGTGCTAACAAAGCAGCTGTCCTGCAATCGTGTGAGTCCATAGATATTATGTATATCAATACATATAGTAAGTTAGAGTGATATATAGTAAGTTAGAGTGGGAAAAATAATTAAACTGTGTTGGAGGAAAAAGTAGGAAAAATGTATCCAGCTATGTGGAAACCTCGAGCATGTTCACCGCTTGAAAGAGCACTTGTAGGGCTGTAATGACTTTATTATTCAAAGTGACTGGTCGCACAACGCCTCTTTTGCTCCATCAATCCCTATATAAGGGACGAATGTGCCAAGCGACGCGTTACACTATGCAGAATAGGCTCCTGCCCGGCAAGGTAGGAACTGACATGTGCGCAAAACAACCAATCACCTGCAGAATATATAAAAGGGCAGTGTCCAACACCATCTAGAGGGACAGTAAAGAACCACTACTCCCCAAATTAATGTCTGTATTTCTAGAAGTATTGTCAGGTGTAAGAGGTCCACCAAAAACACGAACAAAACTGTAATAAAGCCCATAGTGTATTGATAAGGAACAGCTCGCTTATTAGAAATCCTCAGAATAAAAAAAAAATAATTATGCCGTATCTCCAGTCAGTAACAGCTTTTTATGGCAGGACATAGTCATAACAGAAAAGGGAAAAAAAAAAATTTCAGGGCACGATTTTATCTTGAATGAATTTCAGGCCCTATTCTACTTTCTATAGCTTTGTGTTATATCCCAAAGTGACTCAATCTAGAAAAGTAGACTTCCCTCCCTCCCAAAATAAAGTAATAAAAAAAGAAATCCCTAAAAGAACCCTAAATTTCGGCTTCTCCTGAATATACAGCAAAGCTGATTCCCTAAAAGAAAAAAGAGGTGAAAAATAAAATATTAAATAAATCCTGCATAAAAATCCTACTAAAAAAAAAATTTGTAATGTGCGATAGTATGATATATTTAAAAACAGGGACTGATGCATAGACCAGGGTTGGAAGGACAAGCGGAACAATAATATGGTAACTCACTCCGCTGTCCTCGTTTGCTGCAGACCCGGCACCTTTTTTTGGGGTATTTTTAGTTCGGTGTTGAAGGGATGGGGTGTAAAAAATGTTTTTCAACAAGTCGGCGTACATCCTCTGACTCATGGACTACTCTCTGGTCTGCAGATTTCAATCACTTTCTCCTGAAATTCAAAGAATGCCCCCTGATTTTTTTTTACAGGACAAATGCATTGTGCATTGCTACTTGGATGAGGTATATTGCCACTTTCTTATACCATGTTCTGGTTTTCCTTTTAACCAGATGAGGCTGTAACATCTGGTCACAGAAATCTACCCCACCCATGAATTTGTTATAGTTGATGACACACACAGGCTTTTGTCTATCTGCAGAGGCCCCACGTTCTCTAATAGTTGCTGTTGCACTTGTATGGATAGTGCTGATCATGTAGACGTCCTTGCGGTCACGAAATTTTAAAGCCAGCATCTTCTCAATTTGAAAAGTTCATGACTCCCCCTTTGGTAGTTTTTTATTTACAAGTTGACGTGGGAAACCTTTGCGATTCCTGCGTATTGTGCCACAGGCTCCGGTGTTGGCACTATGAAGGGCGCTAAACAATGGCACACTGGTACAAAAGCTGTCAGTGTATACATGATACCCCTTGTGTAGGAAAGGGCCCATTAAATCCCACACAATCTTACCAGTGGTACCAATATTTGGAGGGCACCCTGGTGGATTAAATTCACTGTCTTTACCCTCGAGGATCTTAAACGCACATGTGTAGCCAGTAGTGCTTTCACATAACTTATAGCTCTTTACCCAGTACTTTGCGCTTTTTGAGGGTATGAATTGGCAGAATGAGAGACACCCTTTGAAATTCATTAGAGATTCAGCCACTGAAATTTTGTTCAGGGGTAAATGCTCCTAAAATGGAAGAATTAAGAAAATTTATACAGCCGGTCACGGCTTCTGTCGCTGGAAGGGGGTGCCTGTAGGTTGTCACTAAAGTGGAGAAATCGCATAAGTATTTCATACCTGCTGCGTGACATAATGCCAGAAAAAAATGGGGGTGGCATGTATAGGGCTTGATGCCGAATATGACCTAATAGAGGGTTTTTTATGATTCCCATGTTGAGGGTGAGGCCAATATTTTTTTTTATTTCCATTTCATTTGTGGGATTCCACAACCTGGCATGAGGTGACCAAACCTTGTTTGCAATGTACTGCCTGGCATACACATTTGTTTCCTGCACATTATGTTCCAAAACTTGGGCCGTAATAAAAATTGTAAAATAATTCAGTGGTGAGATATTACTGACATTGGGATTTATGCTAGGAGTAGTAATAAAGTCATTTATGGTGGGAGTAAATAAACTTGTGGGTTCCCACACGAAATACTATATACTATAAAATACTGAAAAAAAGTGTTGGACACAAGTGATTTTGTGAGGGGACACTAACACTTGTATCTGTTTCTCTCCACAGCTAGAACAGAGTGAGGAGAAACAGATACATGTTTTTACTTTTTTTTACTTTAGTGATCACTGTGATTAGATCTCATGGTGAACACCAAGATCAGAAACCAATACTATTAGCTCCTGATGACTGCTCTAAGGACAGAATTGGTAGCAACAGCTCGTTCTGAGAGCAGGAGCTGTCAATAGGACACTCCCCGCTGGCTCTGTATACAGTAACTGCATGTGACCGCTGTGATTGGCTGTCACAGCAGTCACGTGATGTTAGAATGGAATCGGCCGATCCTCCTGATAGCTGTACTAAGAACTGTACCTGATATTTACAGTCGGTTTTTAGCGCAGACTTCATCAGGGCAACGCTAAACCCCCTCTACTACAGCTACGCCAAAAGACGTTGCTGTAGACTTAGTACCTGCACCGCCTGCCGTCAAAAGACGATGAGCGGTCGTTAAGGAGTTAAAGTATTTATGTGCCTATCTCAAATATACAATAATTGAACTGGAAGTCAAATAGTTCCGAGTGATTTTCTAAAATTACTGAAGTAAACAAAGTGATTTTCAGTGTCTCAACCTTATAATTACGATGAGTACAGAGCACTCTATAATTTAAAAAAAACAAAAAAACTCCCAGCCCCATATCCACTGACTGTCACTGACGCCCCCACTACGTATCTACTGGCAGTTTGCCCCTCTCCTACTTATCTTTTAACCCCTTCCCGACATATGTCGTAAGTATACGTCATGGAAAGCCAGTTCTTCCCGCAAAATGTTGTATACTTAAGACAAATGGATGGCACCAGCTCAGAAGCTGAGTCGTGCCATTATCCCCGGATGTCAGATGTATCTTACAGCTGACACCCTGCTGTAATGGCGACGACGGAAGTTAGCTTCAATCCCTGCCATTAACCCCTTAAATGCAGCGGTCAAAAGCGATCGCTGCATTTAAGGTGTTTGCAGCTCATCGGCACCCTAGCAATGAAATTGCCGCGGTGTCGGTGGCTGCAATGGCAACCTGAGGCCTAATAGTGGCCTCACGGTCTGCCTAGTACAGAAAACTTCCAGCCCCCGTCCGGGTGCGGGGCCTAAAAGGCTTCCATACCTGTAGGCGTCCGTAGCCTAAAAGGCTTCCGTATGTTACAGCTGACATCCACCTGTAATGGCAGGAACCGGAGCTAGCTCAGATCCCTGCCATTAACCCCTTAGATGCAGCGATCGGCTTGCTGTCAGTGAATGACTGACAAATCTAAGTCATTGCACTACATAAGTAGTGCAATGTATTAGACAAAAAAATGGGACAGTTGGACCTTCAAGTCCCTTCGTGGGACTAAAGAAAAGTGCAAGAAGAACTGTAAAAAAAAAGTTACAAAAAATAAGTTGTAATAAAAGTTTCAAGTAATAAAAAAAACCCGCTATCGCCATTTTTCCTTTATCAAGTACTTATTTGGTATCGCTGCGACCGTAACAGCCTAAACTATAAAAATATTATGATATTTATTCCCGGCGGTGAATGGCGTAAAGAAAACCCCTGTAAAAAACAATGCTAGTATTTCAGTTTTTTTGTCACATTGCCTTACAAAAATTGAAATAAAAGTGATCAAAAGTAACATATATCCAAAGATAGTTCCTATAAAAACTATAGCTCGTCTTGCAAAAAACAAACCCTCATACAGATCTGTCGACGAATGATTTAACCCTTTCACGAGCAAGGACGAAAATGAACGTCATGGTCGGCTGCTAGTTCCCGCACCAGGACGTTCATTTTCGTCAGTATTTAAAACTGTCACTCTGTGTAAACACAGAGTGACAGGCGCGCGCTGACAGCTGTCCTAGACAGCTGACATATCAGTCTCGCCGGACAGCGGACCATCGCCGCTGCTTTCGGCAATTAACCCCTTAAGTGCGGCGACGGATTGCCGTCGCCGCATTTAAGTGGTTTGAAGCACATCGGCAGCCCCCACGAAGTGATCGTGGGGGCTACCGATGCTTGTCGTGGTAATCAGAGGTCAGACAATGACCTCCGGGTTGCCATGTACGGAAGCCTCGGAGGAGCAGCCTCCGGCCGGTCCTCCTCAGCTTCCTGTCAGAGTGACAGTTACGTCACAATGACAGTTGGAGTACATTACACTGCGTGTGTAGTGTAATGTGTTCCAGCAGCGATCAAAGCTGCAAGTCTAAGTGTCCCCTAGTGGGACAAGTAAAAAAAAGTTAAAAAAAGTAATAAAAATGTTTTTAAAAAAGTGTAAAAATAAAAGTTAGAAGTGATATAAACATGAACTGCTTTTTTTTCCTATAATAAGACTTTTATTATAGTAAAAAAATTAACACGTTAAAAAAGTACACATATTTTGTATCACCGCGTTCGTAACGAACCCAACTATAAAAATGTAATGTTATTTTTCCCGCACGATGAACACCCCCAAAAAAATCAATAAAAAACTACGACAGAATCACAATTTTTTTGGTCACCACTGCTCCCTAAATAAAGAATAAAAGTTGATCAAAAAGTCGCATGTACCCAAAAATAGTACCAATAAAAACTTCTATCCATCCCGCAAAAAACAAGCCCTTACACAGCTTTTTTGACTAAAAAAATTATGTCTCTCAGAATATGGTGACACAATTTTTTTTATTTTTATAAATAAGTCATTTTATTGTGCAAACGCTAAAAAAAAGGACCAAACATATATACATATGGTATCGCCGTAATCGTACAAACACGCAGAATAAAGTAAAAATGACATTTATAGCATACGGTGAGCGCCGCAAAAAGAAAACCTAAAAAACGGTGTCAGAATTCCTGTTTTTTGCTCAGGATTGCAAAAAAATTGAATAAAAAGTGATCAAAAAAAATCGCACGTACCCCAAAATGGTACCAATGAAAAGTACAGATTGTCCCGCAACAAATAAGCCCTCACAGGGCTCCGGTGGTGAAAAAATAAAAAAGTTCTGGCTTTCAGAATATAACGATGCAAAATGTGCAGAGTGTCCAAAAGCGGATAAGATCGGGCGCCATTTATCAGTGCGACACTGGCCACAGATCTATGAAATATTATTTATTTACACCATTTTTATACCCTCTTATTATGCCCTGATGTACTCCGCACAGATTACACATACCCCCAAATTATAAACTGAAATACCAGCAAAACCCCAAACAAAACTACCAAACAAAATCTACGCTCCAAAAGCAAAATGGCGTCCCTCCCTTCTGATCCCTACAGTGTGCCCAAGCAGCAGTTTGCGCCCACACATATGGCGTCGCCATACCCGAGAGAACCCGCTTAACGTTTTATGAGGTATTTGTCTTCTGTGGCACAAACTGGGCACAACATATTATGCACTAAAATGGAAAATTGCTGTGCATTAACCCCTTTGCGCACTATGACTTAATTGCCCGTCAGTGGAAAATTGCTGTGCATTAACCCCTTTGCGCACTATGACTTAATTGCCCGTCATGGTGCGGCGGTTGATGTATGGAGCCGGCTCACGTGCTGAGCCTGCTCCATACGCTGCTGGTGTCAGCTGTGTATTACAGCAGGCCCCCTCGGTACTAACGGACAGGTACAGCGATCGCTCTGTTACAGAAGCCTGTAAGAATAACAATATACTGCAATACATTAGTATTGCAGTGTATTGTATCAGTGATCCAATGATCACTGGATCAAGTCCCCTAAGGGGATTGATTAAGAAAATGTGTAGAAGAATTATAGTTATTAGTAGTGAGAATTTTTTTTTTTAAAGTAAAAAAAAAAACACCTTTTTGCATTTTTCTTCTAAAGTAATGTAAAAAAAATGAAAAAAAATTGGTATCGCTACGTCCGTAAAAGTCCGAACTATTACAATATACCATTATTTAATTTGCACAGTCCACACCTTAAAAAAATGTAATAATTGAAACCGCCAAAATCGCAGTTTTTTTTTTTTGTCACCTTCGCTCTAAAAAAAAAAATGTAATACAACTTTTGAATCACTTTTTATGTACCAAAAAATGGTACCAATAAAAACTGCAGCTCCTCCCGCAAGAAATAAGCCCTCACACCACTCTATTAATGGAAAAATAAAAAAGTTATGGCTCTTGGAAAGCGGGGAGTGAAAATCTAAAATATGAAAGCAAAAAATGGATCAGTCCTGAAAGGGTTAATTCATTTCTAATGAAAAAACGTATGACCACATGTGGGGTATTTCCGTACTCGGGAGAAATTGCTTTATAAAAAATGGTTGTTTTTTTCCTCCTTTATCCCTTGTGAAAATGAGAAAATGCAACATTTTAGTGGAAAAAATTTTGATATTCATTATGGCGCCCTAATTCTAATAAACTCTGCAAAAGACCCGTGGGGTGTAAATGCTCACTATACCCCTAGAAAAATTCTTTGAAGGTTTTTCCAAAATATGGTCACTTTTGGTGGGTTTCCACTGTTTTGGTCCCTCCAGTGCATTGCAAATGCGACATGGCACCGAAAACCATTCCAGCAAAATCATAAATCCAAATGGCGCTCCTTCCCTTCTGAGCCCTGCTGTGGGTCCAAACAGCAGTTTATTACCACATATCGGGTATAGTCGTATTCGGGAGACATTGCTTTACAAATGTTGGGGTGCATTTTCTTTGTTATTCCGTGTAAATAATAAAAATTTCTATGTTTCAGAAAAAAAGTACATTTTAATTTTTACAGACTAATTCCAATATATTTAGCGAAAAACCTGTGTGGTCAAAATGCTAACTATACCCCTAGATAAATACCTTAAGGGGTCTAGTTTTCAAAATGGGGTAGTTTATGGGGAGTTTCTATCGTTCTGGCAGCTCAAAGCTTCTCCAAATGTACAGTGGGGCCTAAAACATTTTCAAGCAAAATAGGAGTCCTGAAAGCCTCCGTGTGCTCCCTTCCTTTGGGGCCCTGCCGTGTGTCCAAACAACGTATTAGGGCCACAATGTGGGTATTTTTGAAAACAGGAGAAAGAGGGTGATAGATTTTGGGGTGTGTTTCTTCATTTTCATGTTCGCTTTACAAAGAAATCGGTCTTCAAACTAATACTTTTATGAAAAAAGTGAAATTATTATTTTTTTCACCTGATATGCATTAAATTTAGCTAAGAACTGTGGGGTCAAAATACTTACTATACACCTAAATAATTATGTTATGGGGTCTAGTTTTCTAAATGGGGTTGTTTATGGGGAGTTTCTATCGTTCTGGCAGCTCAAAGCCTCTCCAAATGTACAGTGGGGCCTAAAACATTTTCAAGCAAAATATGAGTCCTGAAAGCCTCCGGGTGCTCCCTTCCTTTTGGGTCCTGCCGTGTGTCCAGGCAGCGCATTAGGGCCACAATGTGGGTATTTTTGAAAACAGGAGAAACAGGGTGATAGATTTTGCGGTGTGTTTCTTCATTCTCATGGTCGCTTTACAAAGAAATTGGTCTTCAAACTGATACTTTTATGGAAAAAAGTGAATTTTTTTTTTTTCACCCGCTATGTATTACATTTAGCAAAAAACGGTGGGGTCAAAATACTTACTATACCCCTAGGTAAATACCTTAAGGGGTCTAGTTTTCTAAATGGTATCAGTCTACTTTTACCACTAACATAAAGTACAACATGTGACGAAAAAACAATGTCAGAATTACTTGGATATTCAAAACTTTCACAGAGTTATTCTCTGATAAAGTCAGACATACCAGATTTGACAAATCTGGCTTGGTCATTAAGGTACATATATGTCCGGTCATTAAGGGGTTAAAAAGTTATGGTTTTCACAACATGGCGACAGAAAATATACATTCTTTTTACAAAAGTCATTTTATTGTGCAAAAAGTTGTAAAACATAAAAAAGTGCTATAAATTTGGTATCGCTGGAATCGGACTGTCCCACAAAATAAAGTTAACATGTAATTTATAACGCATGGTGAATGCTGTACAAAAAAACAAAACAAAAAAATATATGCCAAAATTGTTGTGTTTTGGTCACCCTGCCTCCCAAACAATAGGATAAAAAGAGATAAAAAGTCGCATGTACCCCAAAATGGTACCAATAATAGCTACAGCTCATCCTGCAAAAAAACAGCCCTCATACCACTACGTCTTAGAAAAAATAAAATTAGTTAAGGCTCCAATAAGTCAGAAAATAAAAATATGCAGTTGTGCAGGAGGGATCCAGGAACGGTATGGCCTAAACATATCTGCTGGAAGTGAGGGTGCCCGTATTATACCAGAACAACACTTCCCAGCAAAATTTCCCAAATTGCAAAGGTGCAGAGTGTGGACCAAAAGAGGTTAAGAAAGGACATCATTTATCAGTGCGACACCGGCCTGTGCATAAAGGATTGCTTCACAGCATAACACACATCTATGGATAATTCTATTGTTTTTTTTTTACCCCATTATTATACCATCTGACTATGCCCCTGATGTACTCTGCACAGCTTACATGTGCCCCCACATTATAAACTGAAATACCAGTAAGACTCCAAACAAAGCTACTACCAAGCAAAATCTACGCTTCAAAAGGCAAATGGTTCTCCCTCCCTTCTGAGCCCTACAGCGTGCCCAAACAGCAGTTTACTTCCACATATATGGCATTGCCATACCAGGGAGAAGCCTTTTAACAGTTTTTGGGGTGTGTGTCTCCAGTGGCATAAGCTGAGCATTACATATTTGCCACTGAAAAAGAATATCTAGGGAAAAATTTAAATGTTTACTTTGCACCATCCGCAGCGCAATCATTAATGGAAAAGACCTGTGGGGTGAAAATGCTTACTACACCTCTTAATAAATGCCTTGAGGGTTGTAGTTTCCAAAATGGTGTCACTTCTCAGGGGGTTTCTTTTATTATTTCACATCAGAGCCCTACAATTGTGAACCAATACTGTGTAAGTCGCCAAATTAGGCCTCAACTTCGCATGGTACTCTTTCACTCCTGAGCCCTGTCGAATGTCCATGCAAAAGATTAGTGCCCCATATAGGGCGATTCTAAAACCGAGAAACACAGCATAATAATTAGAGAGCTGACTTGTTATGGTGGCACAAGGTGGGCACCAAATATTGACATATCTATAGAGAAATTTTTTTTCACTCCGCAACATTGAGTGCACACTAATTTCTGCAAAACACCTGTGGGGTTAACATGCTCACTACACTACTAGGTGAATACTTTGAGGCACGTAGTTTCCAAAATGGGGTCACTTCTGTGGGGTTTCTACTGTTTTGGTCCCACAGGGGCTTGGCAAATGTGACATAGCGACCAGAAACCACTTCAGCAAAATCTGCACTCCAAAAGTGAAATACCGCTCCTTCCCTTCTGAGCCCTGCCATGTGCCCAAGCAGCAGTTTATGACCACATGTGAAGTATTGCCGTACTCGGGAGAAATTGCTTTACAAATATTGGGGTGTTTTTCTCCTTTATTTTTTGAGAAAATTAAATTTTTTTAGCTAAAGCTACGTCGTATTGGAAAAAAAATTATTTTTATTTTCACTGCCCAATTCAAATAAAATCTATGAAACACCTGTGGGGTCAAAATGCTCACTACACTCCTAGATGAATTCCTCAAGGGGTGTAGTTTCCTAAATGGGGTAAATTTTTGGGCCTTTTCACTGTTTTAGTCCCTCAGTTGCTCTGCAAATGTGACATGGCCTCCGCAAACCATTCCTGCTAAATCTGAGCTTTAAAACCCAAATGGCGCTCTTCCCATTCTAAGCCCTGCCGTGTGTCCAAACAGCCGTTTATGACCACATGTGGGGTATTGTTTTACTCGGGTGAAATTGCTTTACAAAAGTTGCAGTGATATTTCTCCTTTAGTCCTTGTGGAAATTAGAAAAATAAACCTACATTTTCTTTGAAAGCATGTAGATTTTCATTTTCACGGCCTACTTCCAATAATTTCTGCAAAAAACCTGTGGCGTCAAAATGCTCACCATACCCATAGATAATTTCCTCAAGGTGTGTCGTTTCCAAAATGGGGAAACTTGTGGGGGGTTTCCATAGTTTTGTCCCCTCAGGGGCTTTGCAAATGTGACATGGCCTCTGCAATCCATTCCTTCTAAATTTGAGCTACAAAAGCCAAAAGGCGCTCCTTCCCTTCTAACCCCTGCCGTGTGTCCAAACAGCCGTTTATGACCAAATGTGGGGTATTGTTTTACTCGAGAGAAATTGCTTTACAAATGTTGGTGCTTTTTCTCCTTTAGTCCATGTGGAAATGAGAAAAAATTAGCTAAACCTATATATTTTTTTAAAGAATGTAGATTTTCATTTTCACAGCCTACTTTCAATAATTTCTGAAATAAACCTGTAGGGTCAAAATGCGCACTATACCCCTAGATAATTTCCTTGAGGGGTCTAGTTTATGGGGTTACTTTTGGGGGATTTTCACTGTTTTGGCACCTCAAGAGCCCTTCAAACCTGACACGGTGCCTAAAATATATTCTAATAAAAAAGAGGCCCAAAATCATCTAGGTACTCATTTGCTTCTGAGGCCGGTGCTTCAGTCCATAAGCAAATGTGGGATATTTCCTAAAACTGCAGTACCTGGGCAATAAATAATGAGTTGGGTTTCTCTGGTAAATTTTTGTGTTACCAAAAAAAATTTATTCAAAATTAATTTGTAAATTTAACCTTTAATTTCCTTTTATTCCTGTGAAGGTCAAGGGTTAAGAAACTTTCTAAATGCTGTTTTGAATACTTTGAGGGGTAAAGTTTTTAAAATTGGGTGACTTTTTGGGGGTTTCTTATATATAAGGCCCTAAAAACCACTTCACAACTGAACTGGTCCCTAAAAAAATTGCCTTTTGAAATTTTCTTGAAAATGTGAGAAATTGCTGCTAAAGTTCTAAGCCTTGTAACGTCCTAGAAAAATAAAAGGATGTTCAAAAAACTATGCCAATCTAAAGTAGACATATGGGGGATGTATATTAGCGACAATTTTGTGTGGTATAACTGCCTAACTTACAAGCAGATACATTAATTTTTGCAAAATTTTGGTGTTTTTCACAATTAAATACTAAATGTACCGAGCAAATTTTAACAGTAACATAAAGTCCAATGTGTGACGAGAAAACAATCTCAGAATCGCTTGGATAGGTAAAAGCATTCTGAAGTTATTACCACATAAAGTGAAACATGTCAGATTTGAAAAATGAGGCTCTGTCAGGAAGGTCAAACGTGGCCAAAGAGGGAAGGGGTTAAAACTTGTGATGGAATGTCCTATCAAAAACAGATGCATTGTGTTGTATATTCTACATTGTTACAGCACAACAAATAATATACAAGGTTATAATGGTGAATTCTAAGTAAAGCAGAGGAATGTCACATTTCCCGCTATTATCCCATGTTTCGTTTGTAAATCATTCCATGCGCGCTTCATTCGCAAAAACAAGTTTGTGCCAAACAATATTAAAGACAAGCTCTGAAAATGAGACTTAAAGTCTCCTGCTCTGTCATATAATGCTTGGATAACTTAATTTGGACAGATTCTGCCAATGTCAACAAGACCTAACAATCTAATGCATATAAGGGCAGCCTGACTGTCCCTTGGTGCCTGCTGTTGGGGAAACAATGTTCAGAATTTCGGTTTTCAACATGCACAATTCTTTGTTCAACTAGATTAGCGGAGCCAGAGATGTTTGACAGCTGATTTTCTGCCTCTCCCTTTTACAGTAAAAATGCATGTTCAAAAAACAGATTTTTTTTCCAAATAGCAGCACAGGCAGATAAGGCATTGGAGCTCTGTGCAAGGAGAACTAATCTCTGACCCTTGGTATGACGCTGATTGGACAGCGTCATACAGAAAACATCCAATCAGCGTCATACAGTTCTCCTCTTCCCAGCCCAGCGTGATCTTAGCTTCAATCGCGAGATCACTCTGTGTTGCTGGGCTGGGAAGAGGAGAAGCCGTATGATGATTAGACAGCGTCATACAGAAAACATTACGCCGCCCAGATAGAAAAGAAAGAGTAACCTCACATTTGGCAAGTATAGCCAAATAAGCATATTTAGAAAAAGGCTCATAACTTTGGAAATAATAAACGTTTTGAAACACAATTTACACTGTAGTTATCATCATCATGGCGCCTACTAGATTAGTTAGGAGCAGGGGCGTAACTAGGAAAGACTGGGCCCCATAGCAAACTTTTGACTGGGGCCCCCCCTCCCTTGGGTGTCACACAACCCCCACCTTGTATATAGTGCCATTTTTACAGCCCCCCCCGTAGATATCTACAAAGGGGGCTGCATGGCGTTATCTACAAAGGGGGCTGTATGGGGTTATCTACGGGGGGGCTGTGTGGCGTTCTCTACGGAGGGGGGGCTGTATGGCGCTCTGTACGGGGGGCTGTATGGCATTCTCTACAGGGGGGCTATATAGCATTACCTACAGGGGGGGCTGTATAGCGTTCTCTACAGGGGGGCTGTATGGCGTTCTCTACAGGGGGGGGCTGTATGGCGTTCTCTACAGGGGGGGCTGTATGGCGTTCTCTACAGGGGGGCTGTATGGCGTTCTCTACAGGGGGGCTGTATGGCGTTCTCTACAGGGGGGGCTGTATGGCGTTATCTACAGGGGGGCTGTATGGCGTTATCTACAGGGGGGGCTGTATGGCGTTCTCTACAGGGGGGGCTGTATGGCGTTCTCTACAGGGGGGGCTGTATGGCGTTACCTACAGAGGGGGCTGTATGGCGTTCTCTACAGGGGGGGCTGTATGGTTTTATCTACAGGGGGGCTGTATGGCGTTCTCTACAGGGGGCAGTATGGCGTTATCTACAGGGGGGTTGTATGGCGTTCTCTACAGTGGGGGTTGTATGGCGTTCTCAACAGGGGGGGCTGTATGGCGTTCTCTACAGGGGGGGCTGTATGGCGATCTCTACAGGGGGGGCTGTATGGCGTTCTCTACAGGGGGGCTGTATGGCGTTCTCTACAGAGGGGGCTGTATGGCGTTCTCTACAGGGGGGCTGTATGGCGTTCTCTACAGGGGGGGATGTATGGCGTTCTCTACAGGGGGGTCTGTATGGCGTTATCTACAGAGAGGGCTGTATGGCGTTCTCTACAGGGGGGCTGTATAGCGTTACCTACAGGGGGCTGTATAGCGTTCTCTACAGGGGGGCTGTATGGCGCTCTCTACAGGGGGGGCTGTATGGCGTTCTCTACAGGGGGGCTGTATGGCGTTCTCTACAGAGGGGGCTGTATGGCGTTCTCTACAGGGGGGCTGTATGGCGTTATCTACAGAGGGGGCTGTATGGCGTTATCTACAGGGGGCTGTATGGCGTTCTCTACAGGGGTGCTGTATGGCGTTATCTACAGGGGGGGCTGTATGGCGTTCTCTACAGGGGGGCTGTATGGCGTTATCTACAGAGGGGGCTGTATGGCGTTCTCTACAGGGGGGACTGTATGGGGTTCTCTACAGGAGGGGCTGTATGGCGTTCTCTACAGAGGGGGCTGTATGGCGTTCTCTACAGGGGGTTGTATGGCGTTCTCTACAGGGGGGCTGCATGGCGTTCTCTACAGGGAGGGCTGTATGCCGTTCTCTACAGGGGGGCTGTATGGCGTTCTCTACAGAGGGGGCTGTATGGCGTTCTCTACAGGGGGGCTGTATGGCGTTCTCTACAGGGGGGGATGTATGGCGTTCTCTACAGGGGGGTCTGTATGGCGTTATCTACAGAGAGGGCTGTATGGCGTTCTCTACAGGGGGGCTGTATAGCGTTACCTACAGGGGGCTGTATAGCGTTCTCTACAGGGGGGCTGTATGGCGCTCTCTACAGGGGGGGCTGTATGGCGTTCTCTACAGGGGGGCTGTATGGCGTTCTCTACAGAGGGGGCTGTATGGCGTTCTCTACAGGGGGGCTGTATGGCGTTATCTACAGAGGGGGCTGTATGGCGTTATCTACAGGGGGCTGTATGGCGTTCTCTACAGGGGTGCTGTATGGCGTTATCTACAGGGGGGGCTGTATGGCGTTCTCTACAGGGGGGCTGTATGGCGTTATCTACAGAGGGGGCTGTATGGCGTTCTCTACAGGGGGGTTGTATGGCGTTCTCTACAGGGGGGCTGCATGGCGTTCTCTACAGGGAGGGCTGTATGCCGTTCTCTACAGGGGGGTGCTGTATGGCATTCCCTACAGAGGGGGCTGTATGGCGTTCTCTACAGGGGGGTTGTATGGCGTTCTCTACAGGGGGGCTGCATGGCGTTCTCTACAGGGAGGGCTGTATGCCGTTCTCTACAGGGGGGGGCTGTATGGCATTCCCTACAGGGGGGGCTGTATGGCGTTCTCTACAGGGGTGGCTGTATGGCGTTATCTACAGGGGGGGCTGTTTGGCGTTATCTACAGGGGGCTGTATGGCGTTCTCTACAGGGGGGGCTGTATGGCATTCCCTACAGGGGGGGCTGTATGGCGTTCTCTACAGGGGTGGCTGTATGGCGTTATCTACAGGGGGGGCTGTTTGGCGTTATCTACAGGGGGCTGTATGGCGTTCTCTACAGGGGGGGCTGTATGGCATTATCTACAGGGGGGCTGTATGGCGTTCTCTACAGGGGGGGCTGTATGGCGTTCTCTACAGGGGGGGCTGTATGGCGTTTTCTACAGGGGGTGCTGTATGGCGTTCTCTACAGGGGGGGCTGTATGGCGTTCTCTACAGGGGGGGCTGTATGGCGTTCTCTACAGAGGGGGCTGTATGGCGTTCTCTACAGGGGGGGCTGTATGTGGTTCTCTACAGGGGGGCCTGTATGGCGTTCTCTACAGGGGGGGCTGTATGGCGTTCTCTACAGGGGGGGCTGTATGGCGTTCTCTACAGAGTGGGCTGTATGGTGATACCAGTTATGTTAGCTTTTATCTATTTTTTAACATTAGTTTAGGGGAAAAATTGGAAAAGGTGTTTTTTTTTTACTTTTAATCCTTTTTTTTTTGGAAACATAAAAAAAACCTTTATTTAACTGTTTTTTTTTTACTTTTTTTATTAGTCCCCCTAGGAGAATTAAAGCAGCGATCATTGGATCGCTTGCATGATATACTGCAATACTAATGTATTGCAGTATACTGTGATACGGACAGTGTCCTTTGAAGCCTTGCCAGAGGCAGAGCTTCAAAGGAGTATAAAGATGGATTTATTTGGCCCCCAGGCTGCCATAACAACCACTGCAAACAGCCGATCTTGTCGCGGGGGGGGGGGGGTGGCGTGTTTCAGGGAGCGCCCACGGATTCAAACACTTCAAATTCCCCGGTCACGATTGACTGCTTCATTTAAGGTGTTAAACGGGCAGAATCAAAGTGAACTTTGATTCCGCCCCCTGGAGTGAGGTGTCGGCTGTGTAACACAGCCGTCACCTGCCGAGTATGCAGTGCGCTCAGCCCGTGAGCAACCTCCATACTTCCCCTTGGCTACAGCAATGTAATAGTACGTGGCATGTGGCCAAGGGGTTAATAAGGTAAAAATTATCAGGCGCCAATTTGGGCTTGAGGATGCGATGAGTATCCTTTCTTTTTAATGATGGTATATACATTTACATATGCACACAAATAAAAAAAAAAAATATATATATATATATATATATATATACAGTGAAGGAAATAAGTATTTGATCCCTTGCTGATTTTGTAAGTTTGCCCACTGTCTAAGACATGAACAGTCTAGAATTTTTAGGCTACTTTAATTTTACCAGTGAGAGATAGATTATAAAAAAAAAAAAAAAAATCACATAGTCAAAATTATATATATTTATTTGCATTGTGCACAGAGAAATAAGTATTTGATCCCTTTGGCAAACAAGACTTAATACTTGGTGGCAAAACCCTTGTTGGCAAGCACAGCAGTCAGACATTTTTTGTAGTTGATGATGAGGTTTGCACACATGTTAGATGGAATTTTGGCCCACTCCTCTTTGCAGATCATCTGTAAATCATTAAGATTTCGAGGCTGTCGCTTGGCAACTCAGATCTTCTGCTCCCTCCATAAGTTTTCGATGGGATTAAGGTCTGGAGACTGACTAGGCCACTCCATGACCTTAATGTGCTTCTTTTTGAGCCACTCCTTAGTTGCCTTGGCTGTATGTTTCGGGTCAATGTCGTGCTGGAAGACCCAGCCACGAGCCATTTTTAATGTTCTGGTGGAGGGAAGGAGGTTGTCACTCAGGATTTGACGGTACATGGCTCCATTCATTCTCCCATTGATGCGGTGAAGTAGTCCTGTGCCCTTAGCAGAGAAACACCCCTAAAACATAATGTTTCCACCTCCATGCTTGACAGTGGGGACAGTGGTCTTTGGGTCATAGGCAGCATTTCTCTTCCTCCAAACACAGCGAGTTGAGTTAATGCCAAAGAGCTCAATTTTAGTCTCATCTGACCACAACACCTTCTCCCAATCACTCTCAGAACCATCCAGATGTTCATTTGCAAACTTTAGAAGGGCCTGTACATGTGCCTTCTTGAGCAGGGGGACCTTGCGGGCACTGCAGGATTTTAATCCATTACGGCGTAATGTGTTACCAATGGTTTTCTTGGTGACTGTGGTCCCAGCTGCCTTGAGATCATTAACAAGTTCCCCCCGTGTAGTTTTCGGCTGAGCTCTCACCTTCCTCAGGATCAAGGATACCCCACGAGGTGAGATTTTGCATGGAGCCCCAGATCGATGTCGATTGACAGTCATTTTGTATGTCTTCCATTTTCTTACTATTGCACCAACAGTTGTCTCCTTCTCACCCAGCGTCGTACTTATGGTTTTGTAGCCCATTCCAGCCTTGTGCAGGTCTATGATCGTGTAACTGGTCTGGAGGAGGCTGAGCTCTTAAAGGTTGGTAGGGGATCAAATACTTATTTCTCTGTGCACAATGCAAATAAATATATATAATTTTGACTATGTGATTTTCTTTTTTTTTTTATATAATCTATCTCTCACTGGTAAAATTAACCTGCAAGGGATCAAATACTTATTTCCTTCACTGTATATATATATATATATATATATATATATATATATATATATATATATATATATATATATATTTATATATATATATATATTAGAAGTATATTTGAAGAAATGTAAAATGCAAAAAAACATTCACAAGATCTTGTTGCCAAGTTTCTGGTATCAGATTCCTGTCCAGTAAATCTTATAGGTGCTTACATCCTTGTAGCAATTCAGACTGTCATCCGACATAAGCCTGATGGACAACTTTAAGTTACTAGCCGTTATGCAACCCTTCACTTAACAGAGGAAGAAGTTGAGGCCATTAACTATCTGAGGCATGGCATTTTTTCTGCCCCAGCATTAGGCCTCCCTATCTATACTAGGCCCTTCTTCCTGTTTTGCCATGAGATCAGAGGATATGCCCATGGAGTTCTCACGCAACTCCTTGGGGGGAGCAGCGTCCTGTGGCCTACTACTCTGGCAGGCTTGGACTTGTCATACGTGGATCATTGTCTTGAATCTGTGCAGTAGCGGCGGCTACCTTATTTAAAGACAAGGCAACAGACAAAGTACTAGACTACTCCCTAGTTCTCATGGTGCCCCATGCAGTTAGTGAGATTCTTAATCAAACACACACCAAACATATGTCTACTTCACTTCTCACTACATACGAGACCAGTCTCCTCACCCCGTCTAACTTAAACATACAGCGATGTACAGTGTTGAACCCTGCTACATTGCTTCCAAAAGGGTCCAACAGAGGAGGAAGAGAAGGATAGGTAACATGATTAATGGGAGACTTTTGAAAGGGAATGGGATAAGTTGCAGGAAATAGCAGACAGTGAATTTCCAAATTGGTGGGACGTTGATTTCCTATCGAATTTGATTAACCAGCACCCAGGCCATCAACATAATTGTCTTGAATTAATGAAAATAGAGATGAAAACATTAGAAAATATAACAAAGGTTCCAAAATATAATCCAGGTTTTGAGTTTTTTTGTAGATTGTTCCAGATACCACCATAAAGGATGCTACAAGACTGTCACTACCAAAACAGAGGTAATAAAGAAAGTACCATTCCCATCCCCATGTCGGCACAGGAGGCAGAGTTGAAGGCACTCGATGAGGCATGTAGACTGGCTGAAGGTAAAACCACTAATATACTAGTATATACTGACTCTAGATATGCTTGTGGTATAGCACATGATTATGGCCCAAGCTGGAGGAGAAGAGATTTTGTTGGATCCACGGTTAAGCCCATAAAGAATGCTGGTGGGTATACTGAAAGTCTACATTAAAGAAACTACCCCTGAAGTGAGAAGAAACAGATTTGCAGACGAGGCTGCGAAGGCTGCGGCTCTCATGTCTCTCAAAGTGGAGGAAGTATTCTTGACCAGCATGGCATCTGGTCCCATAGACATGACAATATTAAGTAATATTATTACTACAAAGTAATTCCACAGGAGTACAAAAAGAACAGTGGGTCCGATGAGAATGCACTGCTGCTGACTGTGTACCTTACCATTCTTATAGCGGGGCCTCTCCCCTGCTGAGCTCTAATCTTACAGCCCGGTGAAGAGACTTGGCCATATAGTCAGCACCAGCAATATAACTGTCTCTTTGATTGAAAGACAGCAAATATGTTAATGATTTCGTAGTGCGTTTGACACACACGTACACAAAGTGTCAATTTCCAACATTGTAACAACGTATGATTTACTCTTCATCATCAGCATGTTACAACCTGGAGCTCTCACTGTCTAACTCAAATTATTGCAGAGTATCCTTTCACATATGGACTAACTGTCCACAGTGCAGAGTTAGTGGACATCTTCACGTATATCACATACTGACATTGGACATTTTAATAGTACAAATTTATTCTCAATAAAGCTTCTTTTATTTTTATTTCTGGTACATTCTCATCGGAGCCACACATCTTTCTATCCCCTTCCCCTTTTCCATTAATACTTGATATATTCATCCTGGTGGTGTACACAAAGTGTGGTCCCTTTTTGCTATTCTCACTTATTAATTCTAAGGGCAGTTGCTCATCTTATTTGTCAAAAAGAACAATGACAAACAAAGGGTGCCAGTAAAGGGGAGCTATGAAATATGGAAGGTGGGTAATAGAATATGCCTATCCAGAGTCCTCTTCCCCATGCTAACCCAACTAATGCAAGGACGAACGCATGTGTCAAGAGAAGGAATGTGTGCAATGGTGACTAAATAGTGGGTAGGCCCCGGGGTTCAGCAGTGTGGGTTGCAAAAAGGCATATGGAAAAAGCCAGACTACTGTATGTATTGGTCTGTGTAGATCCATTCTCCAGGCAGCCTGAAGTGTGGCTAGTAACGAGGTCCACTGTCACAGCTATGGGGTATGTGAACACACTGGCCCGCCGCCGTAGTAGAGTACCAGCTGATCAAACAAAATGTCAATGACAGTCACTAGGGAGAAAGTACCTGGGTTGCTGGCTTGTGCCGGATAATCAGAAGCAGGGTTGTGCTGGACTATCGGAACTTGCCCCGGGTATGCTGGGATTAGAATGGAGTGAATTTCCTGGTGCGCGCGCACGTATCAAGCAACAGGGGGAGTAGACGCGGCTGACTGTTGGATATGTACCCCTCTCCCTCTTTCTTCAAAAATTCTGCAATATCTAGCAATACCCTTGAAGATAGATGAGGTTATTGCCTTGGCCTTGCAGCCCCATCTTGTTTCCCTAGAGCATGACTCTAACTCTTCTAACTCTTCACGAGTTGTTCCTCTTGTAGTAACAGCATAGGCAACTGATCCCTGGCTGTCGCTTAACCGTGACGTTTAAAATGGGAATCGCTGGGAAAAATAGATCTACACTCTCATTATGCATGAATTTTTCTTGGAATTACCCCATATTCATTCATCATTAACTAGGAAGCAGCACTAGGAACGTACATTTATTCGTGTCATATCAAATCTTTTTTCAGATGTTCAGAAACCTTATGCTTTTGCTTCACTATCTACTTGGAGTTTTTAATGTATACATTCAATATACCAATCAATGACTGCACTGGCGTAGCTATAGGGGTCGCAGCGGTCGCAATTGCGACCGGGCCCCGAAGCCAGGGGGGCCCACGGCCCCCAGCACCACATCAATAAAAAGTTACTATAGTAACTCGGGCCGCGGGCCCCTGTTACTATAGTAACATACTTTACTTACCTTCCTGGTTCCGGATGGCAGCGGAGGTCCTGACGTCAGGCGCTGTGCGCAGCGCATGACGTCACAGCGCTATGCGCCGCGCACAGCATCGAGAGGACAGAACTCCCGCCGCGGCCGAAGAGGAAGGTAAGGAAGCTTAGCCCTGACTGGCGGGGTCCGACTCCCGGGACCCGCCAATCAGCTGTTTTGAAGGGGCCGCAGCACTCGTACGAGAGCTGCTTCCCTTCATTCCTGTCACTTCATTCCGGTCACACTTTGAATCCGTGTCGGCGATTCACAGTGTGAGCGAGTAGTGAAATGAAGGGGAAGCAGCTCTCGTACGAGTGCTGCGGCCCCTTCAAAACAGCTGATTTGCGGGTCCCGGGCGACACATCAGCTATTGATGGCCTATCCTGTGGATAGGCCATCAATGTTTAGGGACTGCACAACCCCTAAGCCTACGATGTAGCAGGCTTAGGGGGCCCATGAGACAGGATCACAGATTGTGTGATCCTGTCTGCTGGGCCCTGTATCTAAGCCAATCACATGGTAGGCTTAGATACATGGCCCATGTGTGATCCTGTCTGCTGGGCCCTGTATCTAAGCCTACCACACTGTAGGTTTAGATACAGGGCCCCAGCACACAGTAATCTTATACTGTATAAGATTACTGTCTGCTGGAGCCTGTATCTAAGCCTACGTTGTGGTAGGCTTAGATACAGGGTCCCACAGATAGTATCAAACATGGGCCCTGTATCTAAGCCTAACACACGTGTTACTAATCATTTTTTGTGTGTTTTCTTACAGGTTCGGTCGTTGGACTACGTCGGATTCCAGGACTACTTCGATGACAGCTTTTTTTTTATTATCAATAAAATGGTTAATGAGGGTTGTGTGGGTTTTTTTTTTATTTCAATAAAATATTTTTTCTATGTCTTTGTGTTTTTTTTTTAAACTATATTACTACCGTCTTAGTAATGGCCGCCGGCTGATTGACGACGTCCATTGCTAAGGCGGGCCTTAGTGTTAGCCGGTGCAGAGGCTAACACTAACCCCCTTTATTACCCCGGTACCCACCGCCACCAGGGGTGCTGGGAAGAGCCGGGTACGATCCAGTACCTGACCATCTGTAGTGATGGTCGGCCACTGGGGTGGTGGCAGGCTGGTATTATCAGAAAGGGAAAGGCCAAAAACAGTGGCCCTTCCTACCCTGGTGATGCTAGGCTGCTGCTGCTTTATTGTATATGGCTGGTTATGAAAAATGGGGGGGACCCCGCGTCATTTAAAAAAAAAATAAGGAGGAAAGAACGATGTGGGGTCCCCCCCAATTTTCATAACCAGCCAGATGCAACACAGCAGCAGCAGGGTGGGAAGGGCCACTGTTTTTGGCCTTCCCCAGCCTAATACTACCAGCCTGCGGCCACCCCGGTGCCTGCCCGTCACTACAGATGGTCAGGTACTGGATCGTACCCGGCTCTTCCCAGTACCCCTGATGGCGGTGGGTACCGGGGTAATAATGGGGGTTAGTGTAGCCTTTGCACCGGCTAACATTAAACCTCGCCTTAGTAATGGAGGTTGTCAATCAGCCAGCGGCCATTACTAAGGCGGTGATAATAAAGTTTAAAAAGATACAATCACATAGAAAAAATATTTTATTGAAATAAAAAAACACAACCCTCATTAACCATTTTATTGAGAATAAAAAAAACGCCGTCATTGAAGTCCTCGAATCCGAAGTCCAACAACCGAACCTGTAAAAAAACACAAACACACAAAAATAATCAGTAACACATAAAGAAGCAAAATTATTATTCTTACCTATCCTGGGTCCAGCGCTGGAGCCGCAATGTCAGCGAGCTGGGCCCTGTATCTAATCCGATCATGTGTGATACTGTCTGCTGAGCTGTGTATCTAATCCAATCATGTGTGATACTGTCTGCTGAGCTGTGTATCTAATCCAATCATGTGTGATACTGCCTTCTGAGCCACTGTATCTAATCCTATCATGTGTGATACGGTCTGCTGAGCCACTGTATCTAATCCTATCCATAGTTTATAGGGTCGTAGTGCTATAGATATGCTATGCTGTCTCCTATACACACTTTTTTTTGGGCGGACACATATGTATTGGGGCTATTTCCCCTGACATTTTAAGCCCTGAGGGTATGTTCACACAGCAGCATCTGTTACGGCTGAAATTACGGGGCTGTTTTCAGGAGAAAACAGCACCGTCATTTCAGCCGTAATGGCATGTGCAGGCGTCTTTCGCTGCGTCCATTACGGACGTAATTGGAGCTGTTTTTCTATGGAGTCCATGGAAAACGGCTCCATTTACGTCTGAAGAAGTGACAGGTACTTCTTTGACGCGGGCGTCTTTTTTACGCGCCGCCTTTTGAGCCGCATTTTCGGACGTAATTCAATGCTAAAACGCCCGAATTACGTCCGTAAATAGGGTGTGTGAACCCAGACATAGTGACATAGGAGACCCAGCGATGCAGCTGAAAGCTGCGGACCGTCGGCCATGAGAAGTTTGTGGGGGGGGGTGGGGGGCCCAGTAAGAATTCTTGCATCGGGGCCCATGAGCCTTTAGCTACGCCCCTGAATGACTGATATTCAATGATTGCCATGCAGTTTCCTTATTTTATACTCAGGAACAAGATCGAACTTAGAATACTTTTGGTTCCTGGACAATAAGGGTCATGAATACCTTAACCTTCTTATTACCCATATAAATCCCAATAAACCTTACAGCTTCAAGGTCCCAATGCCACGACTCTACTATAGTGTATATTACAGTGTACAATATGAAGCAATCTTACGTGCACTCATGGCCGTCCTTAGGTACGTGCGACCAGTGCAGTCGCACAGGGCACCACCCAACGGCACTGTAAGGGGGGCGCCACTGGGTGTGCATGCCATGCGCCGTGGCCACTACTAGGGCACCAGCGGGTCAGGTGCCACTCACTTACTGCACCGACCTCAATACTGGCTGCCCCTCGGCCTGGCCACCGATCATCCGCTCACCCTGTCCTGTGTCCTGAATAACGAGGCAGGCGTGATGATATCATTCCGGACGCAAGACAGGGAGGAGACACCGCGCTTCCTATGCATTTCTAGGGCTGGTGGGGACACAGAGGAAAACTTGTCCTGTGGCCGGCTCTAGCAGGCAGTGTTTCTCAGAAGCCCAGCAGGTCAGTCACTGACTGTGGGCTTTGTTTGAATCGGGGCACTGATGGGGGTCTAAAAATGGCAACAAAGGCAAATTGACAGAGGATTCAGTGTCACCTTGGTGCCCATTTGCCACTTATTTCCCCTTTAGTGTCCTACTATTAAGTGCCCCCTTCGTGCCCATTTGCCATTTTGTTGCCCCTGTCACAAAAGATGCTAAAGGCTACAGGGGCAGTAAATAGGCTTCAAGGGGCCACCAAACAGAAGGACGCTAAAGGGGAAATAAGTGACAAATGAGCACCATGGTGGCACTGAAAGACACCAAAGTTAATAAATGTCAAATGGGAACAGAATTCCGTGCCTTCATAGTGCACATTTACCATTTGTTGTCTTTTTAAACTCTGTTCAGATTACGTTAAAAGCTTTGTACACCTTTGAAATCTTTTTTTTTTTTTTTTTAATAAACAGTTTGTTTGGTGCAACTGTGTAATTACATTTAAGGCTGTGTTCACATCTGCGTCAGGACTCGGTTCAGGCATTCCATCTGAGCTTTCCATCAGAACGGAACCCTGACTGAAACCGTTGTGTAAGGGTTCCATCGTTTTGATGGTATGAATAGCGTAGTCGACTACAGTATTGAATCAGTCAAAACGACAGAACCCTTGCACAACGGAGACAAATGGAAACAATTTTCACCGGATCCAACACCATTGAAATCAATGGTGATGCAAACAGAAACCTATGGTTTCCGTTTCTTTAAGTCAGGGTTCCATTCTGACGGAAAGCTAAGATGGAACGCATGAACCGAGCCCTGACGCAGATGTGAACGAAGCCTTATTAAACTATTTTTACTTTTTGAGATACAGCTACTTTGTATTCTGTATACAGAGCAGCCGTATCTAGCGCTGAGACCTTAATCCATCAGGTCAGTGCGACTGACGGGTTCAGTGTCAGTGGGTCCTACGTGTCTCTGACAGTTCATAACTTAGATGTGATTGATAATAGGGGGATCCTGTGTGTCAGAGACACGCAGGACCTGGTGACATTGAACCCATCAGTCCCACTGACCTGACAGTTTCAGGTCTCAGCTCTAGATATGGCTGCTCTGTATACAGAAAACAAAGCAGCTGTATCTCAAAAAGTAAAAATATTTTTTAATAAAAAGTAATTATTTAGAAAGTTGCACAAAACACACTGACTGATTATTAAAAAAAAATAAAAAATATTTCAAATGTGTGCATAGCCTTTAAAGCGGTTGTCCGGAATAAAAAACAAAACATTTTGTTGAAGCAGCAGAAGGAGTTAAAATTAAAAAAATAACTTATAGTAAACAGTGCGGCTGCAGCAGTGACATCATGTTGACCGTACACCACAGCTGCAGCATATTAATAGCCTCAGGGGTGTTCAGCTGAGACCAGTAATAGGACGACGTGATATCACCACTGCAGCCACTCTGTGTACACACAGAACAGAGATGACAGAAGCCCCCAGTGGAGGAACGTCTGGGGGAAGAGAGGTAAGTATAGGCTGCTTTTTTATTTGAACCCCTCCTCTCCAGCTGCCACATAAAAAGTTTAAACCCGGACAACCCCTTTAACACTATATGTGTATGTATGGCGGACGTGCATTCCAACAATATTGCACGTGCCACTGTGTGTTATCTGTGATGTTACGTTGGACTACAGGTAACACGAATACATTATCTGTAATCAGAGAGTTATCACTGTGTGTTATCTGTAGTGTTACGTAGGACTGCAGGTTACATCTACTACATTATATGTACCCAGAGAGTTATCACTGTGTGTTATCTGTAGTGTTACGTAGGACTGCGGGTTACATCTACTACATTATCTGTACTGTGTATGTATGTGCCTGTGTGAGTATAATTGGGTCTGTATGTCTATATATTTACCTATATGTATTTGTATATGACCCATTATGTGTGTGTGTACATGCCTCATGTGTGTGTGCGTATCTATCTATCTATCTATCTATCTATCTATATATATATATATATATATATATATATATATATATATATATATGGGTCATTTTTTTGTGGAGGGCAGCAATAGAGAATCCCGCACAGGGTGCAAGCCAAACTAAGGCCGGTCCTGCGTACACAAATTCTTCCTAGCATGATACCATCACTAATAGCATCAAAGAACAACAGCATTTTCTCCACCAAAGAACATACCCTGGTAATATACAGGGATATTCAGCACAATGTCCCTGGTGTTTAGTAGTAAATTCAGTATCTGGTAGGTATAATTTCTTAGGGAGAGGGGATATGTTATATTTCCAAGTTTTTAAACTTAATGAAGAGGTACTGTATGTTATATTCTCTGCTGTTAAAATAAAGAGAGAAGGAAGGTTCCCTTCTCCGGGATGAAGTGGGGAGGAAAGAGGGTTATTCTATATTCCTTGATATTTAATATAGAGAGGGATGGGTTTACAGTTTTTTGTAGAAGGGTGAAAGTGCTTCAACAGGTGGGCCAGTGGGTTGGATAGGTTTTATATTGAGGCTATTCGTTAGTGAGAAGGAAAGCAGGTTACTAGTGGGGAGAAAAAAGTAAGTTATCGCCTTAAGTGTCCCATTGGGAGAGGTACAGCCATATCTCTTAACATTAGGTAGAGAAGTGGGGTAAGCAATATGGGGCTGCAAACCATACTAAGCACGCAGTTAAATTATTTACTTGTTACAGTTTTTGACAATTTCCAGCAGCAGTGCATGCATGTGCCATAATTCTGTAAATGCTGGAAATATAGTCACCAAGGAGTTGCTATTCCGGCTCTTTGCAGGTCATGGTTAGCTTGAGATGATTAACTGGGCAGTAGACTTCTCATTGCTGGAGATGAATAACATGGGTTACCCCAGGTTATTCTCAAACGACAGTGTCATCGCTCTATTATTCATTTGGGAGCAGTGAGTACAGCATGAGAACATCCTGGGGTGACCCCAGACATTGTCCCAATGCTAAAGTTTTTTTTTAAAGAGCACTGTTGAGGTCACACTGTCCAGTTTCTATACAAATAATTCCTATAAGGTTTTTCTTCTGTCATGGATAGCAGTAATAAAAATAATAGCAATCATCATCCTCATCATCATACACCAAGGAGATTTTAACTGCATTGGGAGGTATCACACATAAATATCTTCCAGTGTCCCTCACCTTTTGTGGAAAACATTTAGTCTGGTTATTTCAGGACACATTACTTTTAAAAGAAATTAATTTAACTGATTAGCTTTGGGCTTTGACTTTTGCATAACATGCATTTGCTGCTTGTACTCTTATTAATTGAAATCAGTGTAACATATCAAATTAGAAGTAGCATACAGTAGAAGCCACTTATATTTTGATGCAACAGATATCCCCGGAGTGATGGATAGTGGCCCCTTTACAATTTTTGGAATGTAGAACATCTTTTATAAGAAGCTCTGGGGTTCTCCGTTCAGGGATTTGAATAATTATCTGCAGTAATTGTTAAGTACCTCTCAAGAGAATCACTCATTTCTTACAGGTTATCAGCTTCAAAGAGAGCTTCTCAAAGAAAAGGCTAATAGAAGAACTTGTGTGGACACATTAAGACATAGACAAGGAGCAATAAAAAAGAAAGAAACCTTTAGAAACATTCTAAATCAAGTACTATGGATCATTAATAGCTACAATTGTTTTATTGAACATCTGTCATGTTTCAGATTAGTGCTTTCAAGGGTGAACCTGTATCATATATGATTGAAAGCTCTGAAGGAAGTCACTGGTGGGTATGAGGATTAGACTTAAAAAACTGGGGGGGGGGGCAGGTTTTATAGAAACTCAAACAGACAGTATGTAGGTCTGCACTGGTAGGTTGCCATAGGTTACATTATAAAGTTCTCATGGGTTTTCTTTAAATTAGCAGGCAGTGGTATTGCTATGACGTGTCCCTGCAGAGTTTCTGCCCTGGCATCTTTGACTCCTCAGTTTTACAGCACATACATCCCATGACAGTAACAGATTGCCAATGTGACAGCCACAATGCCCCTTATTCCAGCCACAATGCCTGCATTACAGCCATAATGCCCCCTATGGCATCTACAATACTTCTTATGCTCCTATGAGAGCCACCATGCCTCAATGCCAGCCATACTGCCCTTAATGACACTGACACGCAGGATGCAGCTGATATGGATCACATCTAAGTTCATGAACCCGCTGTCACTGAAGCCGTCAGTCCCGCTGACCTGATGGATTCGGCTTTGACCGCAAGATTCAGCTTCTATGTATCCAGGATGCATAGACGCTGTATCTCAGAAAATAACATATATTTTTTTTATAAAAGATAATTGAAAAGTTGTTTAATAATACGTTGTTTTTTTTTTAAATTGCACAAATTCGGCGACCCTACATATTATACAATCCTTACAAATTTTGGTATGTAATTAACATAAGTCTCACAGGACAAGTTACTGGCTGGGTGATACTAACATAGTGTTAAACACCTCCATAGGTTCAAAAAAGGACAGGAATAGAGACTCCAAGATATCATGTATTAACACTAAGGAAAAAGAGTCAGACGCTATAAAAATTGAAAAATAGAAAATTATAAATTTTATTATACTCATTAGACAATGAAGAAATATAAAAACTACAGAGGATCCAAAAACAAAATCTGTATATGGACCACATTCATGATAGCATTAGCACCACACTAGTTACAAAATAATAAATACATGCATGCATAGTGCAAAATACGTAATATTATGGGGCAGGCATTGCCAAAACTGGAGGTACATACAGATTGCAGCAGGGAACGTGTTGCATACCTAAGTTAACAAGCCAATATGAATTCATAGGAGTAGATTATCAACATGTGGACAAGGTATAGTCACAGTCAAAAAGGGTGTAACCCGAAAAAAGTTATTTGAAAAGCCACTAACCTAATGAGCAAATATGTATCAAGTGTCCGATGAAGTTGAGAAGTTTAGATAAAATATCAGAAGAAGAGGCATGCCTTAGCCATAGATATGAAGTATCGTCACGACACTACCGCTCATGCGCAGCTCCCAGGACACGTTACTAGGGAGGTGACACAGGCGCAGAGCGCTCCTATTGACGACCGGTGAAGGGAACAAGCGCCTCACATCACTGCTCATGCACAACCCCAGTACAAGTCCATAACGCAAGTACATCAAAGGAGTTATACGTGGAATAGAGGTAATGATCTATGTAAAGTTATAGATGCGGACATATTTAAAACTACTCCTGTAAGTCTTTGACAGCAATAAACAGTCTGCACAAAGTAAATAAAAGCAAAATGTTTTTTCTACGAAAAGTCATATAAAGTGAAAAAATTACAAAGTGACAAAGTATTCTTCTCACTCTCGTGAAAGACAAAGGAGCGCCTTTTGGATTTTGGAGCGCAGATTTTGCTGAATTGGTTTTCAGTGCCATGTCGGGTTTGCAATGCCCTGGAGGGACCAAAACAGTAGAAACACCCCAAAAGTGACCCCATTTTGGAAACTACACCTCTCAAGTAATCTTTCTAGGGGTATAGTGAGCATTTTGACCTCACAGGTTTTTTGCAGAATTTAGTGGAATTAGGCCGTGACAATATTTATATACATTTTTTCCAATAAAATGTTGAATTTTTCCATTTTCACAAGCGATAAAAGAGAAAAAGCAGCCCAACATTTGTAAAGCAATTCCTCCCGATTATGGCAATACTCCACAGGTGGTCATAAATGTTGTTTTTCATTAGAAATTAATGAACCCTTTGAAGAAATCATGGCTCAAAGTATATTAGACTGACATTTTAGACGAGTGTTCCAATCGACACTCCGGGAATTTATCCAGATCATAGGTTATATCGGTACATATCGGAGAGAATTTAGACACACAGACATTGCTCAAAAATACTCCTCTGTAGTTTATTGCCAAAAACAATTACAATAGTATCTTTCAAAAGCGCAATATACTTGATTTCAGACAATCATTTACAATATGACAATAACTCTGATTCAGCCAATAGCATACAATGAGAATATTTCATATTAAGACAATCATAGACATACAATATATTTCAAATGTAATATTATTTTTCATTAGATGCTTACATCAAACTTAACACCTGCATTATTTAGCCTCTAAAAAGGGAGTGTGGGAGTTATTTGCAAATATGTATGTGAATAATGGAATAGAGACAAATAATAAGGAATGTGATAACTTCATGTCTGGGCGTTCAGCCAGACCGCTAACTGCTAACATATCAAGGTTACAGAAAGAACATTCAGAGATTATATATTTCTTGCAGACAATGCAGAAATGGGGGGGTCATTGCAGATGGAATAGAAATTACATCTGCATGGACCGGCATCCTGCTCGATAATTAATAATCTAATTTAATACAGAGAATATAAGCAAATGGACCATCCATCACACCTTTCAGGACTGATCATATTTTGCTTTTTCATTTGAGTTTTTCACTCCTTGCCTTCCAAGAGTCATAACTTTTTTATTTTTCCGTCAATAGAGTTGTGTGAGAGCTTATTTTTCTGCTGCAGGGTTATAGTTTTTATTGACACCATGTAAAGTACCATTTAATGTACTGTGAAACTGAAAATAAAATTCTATGTAGGCTGAAATTGGAAAAAACTGTTATTCCTCCATGTTTTTTTGGGTTTTGTTTTTACGTCTTTCACTGTGTTGTAAAAACAACAACTCAACTTTATTCTGTGGCTCAATATGATTACGGTGATACCAGATTTATATAGTTTTTTTTATAGTTGACTACTTTTACAAATAAAAAACTATGTGTTAAAAAAAAATTAACATTTTTGTTTCACCACGTTCTGACAGCCATAACTTTTTTATTTTTTGGTCGATTGAGTGCTGTGAGGGCTTATTTTTGGCACGACAAGCTGTACTTTTTATTGGAAACATTTTTGATACGTACAAGTCTTTGATCACTTTTTACTACATTTTTTAAAGCTTTTTTGGCGTTTTTAATTCTTTACTTTTTACGACGTTCGTGCACAATAACAATTTAAAATGAAAATTTTACTTTATTATGCAGGTCAATATTATCACCGCGATACCATATATATATATATGTAGCACCTTTGTTTGATGTGGATTGAATAAGCTTCATGATTTTGCTTATTGGAGTGCTGCAAGATTTTCTTTATCTATATCTGTACCTAGTCCAAGGATCGGGACTACTTGCTGGGCACCCAGATATACATACAATTTCTTCCTAAAGTGAGTGCTGTTGTTTTTCTTTGTTGTATATGTATATATATATATATATATATATATAAATATATATATATATATATATATATATGTGTGTATATATATATATATATATATATATAGTTTTATTAAGTTTTCAGCGTTTACTCAATAAAATCACTTTTTTATAAAATTATTTATTTTTTGTGTCTTCAAATTCTGAGAGCCATAACTTTTTTATATTTCAGTGAAAAAAAGCTGTGTAAGGCACGGGTTGTAGTTTTTATTGGTTCTATTTTGAGGTACATGCACTTTTTTTGATCACTTTTTATTCTATATTTTGGGAGAGGTGGTGACTAAAAAATAGCGATTATGGCATTGTTTTTTATTTTATTTTTTTTGCAGTGTTCACCGTGCGGGAAAAATAACATTATAGTTTTATAGTTTGGGTCGTTACGAACGCAATGATACCAAATATGTGTACTTTTTTTAATGTTTTAATTTTTTCCTATAATAAAAGACTTATAGTAAAAAAAAAAACAGTTTTTGTTTTTGTAACTTGTAACTTTTATTTTTACACTTTTTAAAAATATTTTTATTAACTTTTTTAACTTTTTTTTTTTTGCCCCAATGGGACCACTAAGGGATTGAAAACAAAGTATAGTGCAACACTTTTTGGGATGTATTATCACTCCACGCAGTTTATTTCCATACTCGCAAAAGTATAAAAAGTTTCAGGCATATCAAAGGGTTTGAAACACGTCGCGCCAAACTGCGTGGAGTGATAATACATCCCAAAAAGTGCTGCACTATACTTTCTTTTTAATCCCTTAAAGCACGGGTGGGGAACCTTTTTTTCTGCCAAGGGCCATTTTGATATTTATAACATCATTCACGGGCCATTCAAAATTATCAACTTAAAAATGAGCCTGCTATATTTGGTCAAACATTTAATAAACTCACCCCTAATATGATGACTGGAACTGCTTCTCTTTTAGTGAGGAGTGTGCTGTTAGCCGGTCTTGATGATGTTGCTACTGCGTTGGTGAGTCTGCTCGTGGCAGTAAGTTGTTCCGACTTACTTACTTAGTTAATTACTTACTTAAAGCGGTTTTCCCTTTAGGGACATTTATGAAGTATCCACTGAATGTCATAAATGTCAGATAGCTGGGGGTCCCACTTCTGGGACGCGCACCTATCTCTAGAACGGGGCCCCCTATACCCTGTTCTACCTCTCTGTGTTCCATCTGATTTCTGATCATGAAGAACAAAACAGCGTAGCTTCCTGAGCTACGCAATTTTTGTAGTTGTGAATGGCAGTTACGGAAGTAGCATAGCATGCGAGTTACGCAGTTTTCGTAACTACTATTCAGTTCCATGGGACTTACGAAAACAGCGTAGCTCAGCAAGCTACGCTGTTTTTTTCTTCATGGTCAGAAATCACACGAGTCAGACACAACACAAAGAGGTAGAACATGGTTTAGGGGGCCCCGTTCTAGAGATGGATCTGGGACCCACATCTATCTGACATTTATGACATATCCTGTGGATATATCATAGATGTCCTTGATGAAAAAAAAAACCTTTAAGTCACCTGACCTCACTTCATACTTTTATGTTAGGTCCTATCCTATGTCTGCACTACAGCTAAATTTCTAGGTTTAGGCCACAGCTAAATTTCTACATTTTAGGTCAGGAGCAGGAGGAGGGCAGATGGAGCCAAGTACTGTCATTCACTACTAGTGAATGAGGATGCGGCGGTTTGAGTGAGGTCAGCGGGTGCCGGCTCGGGAGTGGACCAGTCCAGTCACCTGACCTCACATCCGGTGACTGGACTGGTCCACTCCCGGTCCGGCGCGCATTGGCCTCACTCAGACCGCCGCCATACTTGGTTCAGACCGCCGCCCTCCTCCTGCTCCTGAGCCAAGGAGGGAATGACACGGGGGCAGGCAGTCAGAGTGAGGTCGGGCGTGCTTTGGCGGGAGTGGACCAGTCCAGCCACCTGACCTCACGTCACTGACATGAGGTCAGGTGACTGGACCGGCCCGGGAGTAGACCAGTCCGGTTCCTGACCTGAGTCACCTGACCTCAAGTCAGGTGACCGGACTGGTCCACTCTTGGGCTGGAATGCACCGACCTCACTCAGACCGCCGCCATACTTGTAGCCAAGTAGCAAATTACATGGTGGCAGCACAGTCTGAGTGAGATCGGACCGGAACGGGCCAGACGTTCCCCACCCCTGCCTTAAAGGTATAGAATCCTAAACCTGTGGAAACGACTTGGGGAGGCCAATCTTAGAAGATAATTCGTACCTTGCATGGAACTACAGATTTTAGGAGAAACTTGCACCATTTAGGGCTTTATTCTATTTCCTATCTGTATACGTGCTGCGGAAAAGTGGTATTCTCTGAGGACATTTCGCTAGATTTTGTTAAAATAGTCAGAGTGGTATATCTTTTTATTTTCGAAGGTTGTCCTGGGAATAAATTGGCATGCTAGATTCCCCCAATACAATTGATGATATTGTCTCGCCCATCTCGTCACTCATTTCTGGCAAGGCACCAGGCCCTGATTGACTAACTCCGGATGTATAGAAAAAAAATCAAGATGTAGTAGCACCCAACTTTTAGCCCTATATAACTCAGGCTTTACCTGTGGTCGTTTATCCTCCTCTATGTATGGGGCCATTATAGGGGGGGCTGCATAAATCCGGGAAGGACAAGAGAGATTGTGGGTTATATACAACAATTTCCCTAATTAACTGTGATTGTGTTAGCACTGACAAAACACAATTTTCCTATAAGGCAAATAACCCTAATTTCCACACTACTAACAGAAGGTATTGAATTATTCTATTCACATAATTCCTAATAATGAAGAAAACCTTTTGTAATGCCCGTGGACCGCCGGCATCCCCCACTTACCAGCGGCTGCAACCGCAGGACTGTGTCTATTTGCCAGCGTCAAAGAAGATCCTACAAGAGCCAATTGCTTCTTACGTACGGATCATTCTCAGTAACACCAAAACACACAGAGTCTAAGGGGATTAATGCAGACTGCGCATGCATCCGGACTTAGTTAAATTGATGATATTCTTAAAGACCGCACATGCTCAAAGACTTAGGGTCATCAGATAACGCTGCCAGATAACAGTACAGGAGAAAGCAAGGATCTCTATTCTGTTGGATAGGGCATAGAGTTATGAATAGACACTTCCTACAAGCAGAAGCCCAGGACCAATATATTGAGACTCAAGTGAAATAAGTAATAATTGTTAGCATTAAATAGAGCTGTTGCCTCTCCTTTATTAAAGATAAATCAATAATAAGTATACATAGGTTGGAGTAATGCACAGACTCTAGTATATAATAAAATCACAGCTAAAGGGGTTCACTGATAGAACAGTAGCTACAGAAAAAAATAAAAACCAAATTGGCTGTCCTTGTTCAGAATAATGAAAGAAAAAGTTACTCATAATGAACATATATTAATGTTTTAGATCTCTCCTCGTCTCATCTAATTGATAAATTCACTTGATATTACCGTAAGATTAAATTATTATTATTTTTTTATTACTGGAAGATTAATTTATACAAAAAATACATTTACAACATACAAGTAATGTGCATATAACATACAGGTCCTTCTCAATGAATTAGAATATCATCTAAAAGTTAATTTATTTCAGTAATTCAATTCAAAAAGTGAAACTCATATATTATATAGATTCATTACACACAGAGTGTCAGGTTGGGTACGTGGACCCACTGGACCGTACGGCCTTGACGGTATGGCAGCTGGCCAACAGGACACAGGTCACAGTCTATAGTTCATACAGTGTACCTGTGGTAGCTCAGACAATAGCAAGACAGGCTCGGCTGGGACTAGGCAACAGGCAGGTGCCAGGTGTGGTGTAGAAGGACAGGCATGGTATACAGCACAGCATGACTTCAGCCCAACACGGTACTTGACCAGGATAGCACGGGATACAGGTAGCAGGAACGGGAAACACTGGGAACTGGAAAACACTTAGGAGACCATTTGCTTAGACAGACTAGGGTAATGACAACACAAGGCTCAGGCAAGGGAGGAAGGGGCTGGACCCCTCATAGTCCAGGGCTCATGGGCTAATTCTGTACTTAATTTCAGGTGTGCACGCTGGCCCTTTAAGAGCGGGCACGAGCGTATGCGCGCACCCTACGGGACCCGGCCGGGAGAAGCATAAGTGAATGCTGGTGTCTCCTGAGGAGGAGATGGGGACCAGCGCTCACAGTTCCATGGCTGCGGGCGTCAGAAGGTGAGTGAGCCTGACGGCCCGTGGCCATGGGCATGACACAGAGTGATCTATTTCCAGCATTATTTTATTTTAATGTTGATGATTATGGCTAACAGTTAATGAAAACCCAATACTTAGTCTCTCAGAAATTTAGAATATTATATAAGCCAAATTTCAAAAATTATTTTTAAAACCGAAATGTAGGCCTACTTAAAAGTACGTACAGTATATGCACTCAATACTTGGTCTGGGCTTCTTTTGCATGAATTACTGCATCAATGTGGTGTGGCATGGAGGTGATCAGCCTGTGGCACTGCTGAGGTGTTATGGAAGTCCAGGTTGCTATGATAGCGGCCTTCAGCTCCTCGGCATTGTTGGGCCTGGTGTCTCTCATCTTCCTCTTGACAATACCCCATAGATTCTCTATGGGGTTTAGGTCAGGCGAGTTTGCTGGCCAATAAAGCACAGTGATACTGTGGTTACTAAACCAGGTATTAATACTTTTGGCAGTGTGGGCAGGTGCCAAGTCCTGCTGGAAAATGAAATGAGCATCTCCATAAAGCTTGTCAGCAGAGGGAAGCATGAAGTACTGTAAAATTTCCTGGTTGACTCTGGACTTGATATAAGACAGTGGACCAACACCACAGATGACGTGGCTCCCCAAACCATCACTGACTGTGGAAACGTAACACGATACCGCAAGCAACTTGGATTGATTACCTCTCCACTCTTCCTCCATACTCTGGGACCTTAATTTCCAAATGAAAAGCAAAATTTACTTTCATCTGAAAAAAAGGACTTTGGACCACTAAACAACAGTCCATTTTCTCCTTAGCCCAGGTAAGACGCTTCTGACGTGTCTGGGTCATGAGTGGCTTGACACAAGGAATGCGACAGTTGTAGCCCATGTCCTGGATACGTCTGTGTGTGGTGGCTCTTGAAGCACTGACTCCAGCCGCAGTTCACTCCTTGTGAATCTTCCCCAGATTCTTGACAATATTTCTTGACAATATTTTCAAGGCTGCGGTTATCCCTGTTGCTTGTGCACCTTTTTCTGCCACACTTTTTCCTTCCTCTCAAATTACCATTAATATGATGGGAAACAGCACTATGTGGACAGCCAGCTGCTTTAGCAACGTCCTTTTGTAGCTTACCCTCCTTGTGGAGGGTGTCACTGACTGTCTTCTGGACAACTGTCAAGTCAGCAGTCTTCCCCATGATTGTGTAGCCTACTGAACCAGACTGTTGTACCATTTAAAGGCTTAGGAAACCTTTGCAGGTGTTTTGTGTTGATTAGCTGATTAGAGTGTGACACCATTCGTCTTGAATCTTGAACTTTTACCCAATATTCTTATTTTCTGATAGACTAAATTTGGGTTTTCATTAACTGTTAGCCATAATCTTCAACATTAAAAGAAAACAATGCTGGGAATAGATCACTCTGTGTGTAATGAATCTATGTAATATATGAGTTTCACTTTTTGAATTGAATTGCTGAAATTAACTTTTTTATATTCTAATTCATTAAGGATCTGTATGTGTTGGCACTGAGGCTCAATAAGGTCCAGAAGTACTAAACCGGATTTCTGCAACATAAATCCATCTCCACCTCCTGCTCTCATTGAGCTTGCTGGACTAAGCTGCCTGTGAAATAAGTGGAGTTAATAAACCAGACTGGTGCCTGCTGTGTGTGATATTGTGAACGGATTAAGTGCTTGCAAATAGAGGTTAGCAAGGTTTTTTTGTTGTGTGCAGCTTTTGTTCTAACTACTGACAGAATTTAAAACCCTTTTTTTTTCTTTTCTGCTGTGCACCTAATTAAGGGGAGGGGTTATTTGCTCTCAGGTGATTTAAATTAACCTGTAGAATTCATTTTGACCTTGCTCTCATTGAGCTTGACTATGTGGCATGTGTAAGAAGTCGAGTTAATAAACTAGTGTGTTAGGGTATGTGCACATGTAAACTGCATTTCCGTCTGAAATTACGGAGCTGTTTTCAGGAGAAAACAGCTCCGTAATTGCAGACGTAATTGCTCGTCCTCGAATTTTGCGAGGCGTCAGTGACGGCCGTAGTTTAGAGCTGTTCTTCATTGAATTCAATGAAAAACGACTCAAATTACGTCCAAAGAAGTGTCCTGCACTTCTTTGACGAGGCAGTCATTTTACGCGTCGTCGTTTGACAGCTGTCAAACGACGACGCGTAAATGACAGGTCGCCGGCACAGTACGTCGGCAAACCCATTCAAATGAATGGGCAGATCTTTGCCGACATATTGGAGCCATATTTTCAGCTGTAAATCGAGTCATAATACGCCTCGTTTACGCCTAAAAATAGGTCGTGTGAACCCAGCCTTAGGGTCAGTTCACACGTTGTGTAAATAGTGTGAATTTTCCACAATGGAACTCGTTGCGTAAAATCCGCAGTAAATACAGTAGCAGCAAAGTGGATAAGATGAAACAAATCTCATCCACACGCTGCGTAAATACTGAGTGGAAAAAACCCTCAGAAATTGACCTGCGGTGCAGAGTTTTATTCCACAGCATGTCAATTGTATTTGCGTAAACGCTGCTTATTTGTTACAGGTTTTCCCCATTGAATTCAATTGGGAGGTAAAACCCACAATAAATAGCAGTTTCGTTTTTTGCGGCAGGTTCGCAGCCATTCCGCAGCAAAAAAACATGAGAAAAAAATAAATTTTATGCTTAGGCCCCATGCCAACTTCAGTTTTTTCCTTCAGGGTGCTATCCGTTTTTGTCACAGATAGCACCCTGAACCCGTTCATTTCAATGGGGTCATGCACACTTCAGTTTTTTTGACGGTCCATTGCTCCGTTCCGATCCAAAGTAGAGCATGTCCTACTTTGGTCCGGGATTCCGTGACCGTGAGGCCCATGCAAGTCAATGGGGCCGTCAAAAAAACTAAAGGCACACGGAAGGCATCCGTGTGCCATCCGTGTGCCGTCCGTGTGTGACGGAGCCGTTGCCTAGCAACCGCCGGGCGGGCAGTAAAACATAACAGAAATATTACACTAATCGGCAGCCACTTGTCTCTATCAATCACTGATAGAGAAAAGAGGCTGCTGATTAAAAATAAAATAAAAATCAGTTCATACTTACCTGGTCATTGTCTTGGTGACGAGTCCCTCTTCTTCCTCCAGTCCGACCTTCCAGAATGCAGCTGCAGCCTGTGATTGGCTGCAGAGGCCGCTGCAGCCTGTGATTGGCTGCAGAGGCCACTGCAGCCTGTGATTGGCTGCAGAGGCGGTCACGTGGGATGAAGCGTCATCCCTGGAGGCCAGCCTTCTGACGTCATCCTGACGTGCGTGACCGCCACTACAGCCTGAGATTGGCTGCAGCGGCGACATGAATGAAATGTCATCGCTGGAGGCCGGACAGGAGGAAAGTAAGTATAACATTTTTTTTTTTTTTTAAATTTAATTTTATTACATTAAAATTGTAGTTTCCACGCGCCGAGCATGGTACTGTCAAGGGGGCTGAAAGAGTTACCAGTGATCAGTGCAGCCCATTAACTCTTTCAGCACCCTGGACAGTACCATGCTCGGCACACGGAAACGGAAACACGGAGTGCACACAGGATTGCACACGGCCGCTAAAACGGCCTCACGGATCCGTCACAAACGGCCACACGGATCCTCAGGATAGGCCATCAATAGCTGATGGGTCGGGGTCAGACTCCTGGGACCCAGGGTCATATTTGACACTAGGCACTGGGGGTGTAGTGCCTAGGCCGGCTGCAGGATGTTTTTTTTTATTCACTCAAAGAGCTGGGGGGGTGCGCTTCACCAGCGCTCTTCAGGCTGTAAGACACACCCTCTGTTAATGGTTTGGCTAGAACTGCTCATGTGAGAATGATGGGCGTGTCTTAGACTCAATCTAAGAAGCGCTGTGGGGAACGGATGGGAGAGCAGGACAGGAGGGCACTGCAGCAGGTCAGGTAAGGAAGCAGATACAAGAAATTGCTTTTCTTGTGGCGCCACCTGCCATCGTTCCGCTGGAGGAGGCCTGATCAGAAAAGACCAGGCCTGCATCAACGGAAACTTTATTTCTGAGCCACGCCAACGCTAATAACTCCTAGCGCAGGGACTTTGTACCTGAAGAAGTCCCCACAATAGGTTTATAGTGGCGCACACACCCAAGATGCGCCAAAATTACAAGGCTCAGTAAACTAAGCAGTGACAGCTCTAAGCTGTCATTGGTTAGATTATATCTCGTGGTGGCCAGTTAACTAAGTTCATTGGCCTACTTTTAAAAGTAGGCCAATGAACAGAGGTAACCTGGGACCATGTGATGTAAACTAACCAATGACAACTTACAGCTATCACTGCTTAGTTTACTGTCACAGACCCAGGAAGGCAAGTATAATAATGTTTTTTCTTTTTTACTTGTTATTGTTACTAATGTTTTTTTTGTGTGTTTTTTTTTTACAGGTTTGGTCGTTGGACTACGTCTGATTCGACGTCTACTTAGATGACAGTGTTTTTATTTTCAATAAATTGGTTAACGAGGGTTGTGCGTGAGGGATTTCAATAAAAAAAAATTCTGTGTGTCTGGTTTTTTTTAACTTTATTACTACCGCCTTAGTAATGGTGGCTGTCTTATAGAGAGCGTCCATTACTAAAGTGGGTCTTAGTGTTAGCCCGTGAAGAGGCTAACACTAACACCCTATTATTACCTCAGTACCCACTGCCACCAAGGGTGTCGGGAAGACCAGGTACGATCCAGTACCCGACCATCTGAAGTGATGGTTAGCCACTGGGGCAGCTGCAGGCTGGTATAATTAGGCTGGAAAAGCACAAAAGCAATGGGCCTTCCCCTTGGTCATGCTAGCCTACTGCTGCTATGTTGTATCTGGCTGGTTATGAAAAATGGGGGGGAACCCTACTTTGTTTTTAAAAAAAAAAAAAAAAAATGAAAAAAACATTGTGTCCCCCCTATTTTTCATAACCAGCCAGATAGAGCAGTAGCAGGCTAGCATTACCAGGGTGGGAAGGTACATTGTTTTTGTGCTTTCCGAGCATAATAATACCAGCCTGCGGCCACCCCCGTGACCGACCATCACTTCAGATGGCTGGGTACTGGATTATACCCGGCTCTTCCCGGCATCCCTATACCGGGTGGGTACCGGGGTAATAATGGAGGGTTAGTGTTAGCCTCTTCACCGGCTAACACTAAGCCCCGCCTTAGTAATGGACTTGGTCTATCAGATCAGACATCGGCCACTACTAAGGCGGTAGTAATAAAGTTGAAAAAAGCCACAAACACAGAAAAAATATTTTATTGAAATAAACCCCCCCCCCACACACAACCCTCATTAACCATTGTATTGAAAGTAAAAATGTTGTCATCAAAGTGGTCCTCGAACCCGACATAGTCCAACAACCGAAACTCTAAAAACACAAAAAAGAAAAACATTAGTAACACTAATAAGTAAAAAATAAAAACCATTATTATACTTACCTTCCTGGGTCTTTCACAGTAAACTAATCAGTGACAGCTCTAAGCTGTCATTGGTAAGTTTACATCACATGGTCCCAAGGTTACCTCAGTTCATTGGCCTACTTTTAAAAGTAGGACAATGTACTGATGTAACCGGCAGGGTGTAATTTGCTCTAGTCGGGAAGGGGGAGCTGCAGGATTTTTTTTTTTTCTAAAAAATAATAAACTGTGACCAGATCAATAATAGGGGAAATGGGCCACAGAGTTCATGTGGGGGGCAGGGGAGGCAATGTTAATGGGGTAGCACTGAGTATTTATTTTAGGGTAAGTTCACATGTAGCGTAAACACTGCAGATTTTCTGCAACAGATTTTATTGTGGAAAATGTGCGGCGTAATACAGTAGCAGCAAAGTGGATACATTTTGAACAAATCTCATCCACACGCTGCATAAAAAACCCACCATAAAACTGTTCATAAATTGACCTGCGGTGCATTTTTTTAATCAGCAGCATGTCAATTTATGCTGCGGGATCGCAGGTTTTCTGTTGCAGGTTTTCCCCATTGAATTCATTGAGTAGGTAAAACCTGCAACAATTAGCACATGTTGCGATTTTTGTGGCGGAAAAGCTACGTTATCGGGGGCTTCAGCACTAAAAGTGCCTAAGGCAGCACCAATTCCAAATACGGCCCTGCCAGGAGCCCCGCCGATCAGAAGTTTTGAAGGGGGTGCAGCCCTCGTACGAGTGCTGCTTCCCCTTCATTTCTACTTGCTCACTGTGAATCTTCGACACGCATGTAGCGGCAATTCACGGATATTTATGTATTAAAAGAGACATGGACTCGTGAGACAGGTATACAATATTACCACTTTACAAAGCATTAGTGCAGCCTCATCTAGAATATGCAGTTCAGTTCTGGGCTCCAGTTCATAGAAAGGATGCCCTGGAGTTGGAAAAATACAAAGAAGAGCAACTAAACAAATAGGGGGCATGGAGAATCTAAGTTATGATGACAGATTAACCGTTAGTGACCGCCCACAGGTGCTTTTACGGCGGCCAATAAAGGGCTTTATTCTGATGCAGTAGCCTTTTTACGGCGCAGCTTCAAAATAAATAAACACTGGGAGCAGGGAGATTTCACTGCTCCCAGCTACCGGAGGTAGCTGAGGGCTGGGAGCAGACCTGCTTGAATGGGTGGGAACAAAATCAGTATTGATCCCTCAGATGCTGCTCTCAATAACTAGTGCCGTATCTGAGTGATTTTAGAGGGAGGGGCTCCCTTTCTCACCCCACCGGCACACCCGCGATGCAATTGCAGGGTGCCGGTGGTTTTGTATGGCAGCTGGGGGCCTAATGAAGGTCTGCCTCTTGTCAATGCCTGTTAGGCAATGCCAGAGGCTTAATAGCCTTGAAAAGAGATTACTAAGAGGGGATATGATTAACTTATATAAATATATGAATCGCCCATACAAGAAATATAGTGAAAACCTGTTCCATGTAAAACCCCTCTCAAAAGACAAATGGGCACTTCCTATGTCTGGAGAAAAAAAGGATCACTCTCCAGAGGTGACCAGCCTTCTTTACTGTGAGAATTGTGAATCTGTGGAATAGCCTACCGCAGGAGCTGGTCGCAGCAAGAACAGTAGATGGCTTAAAAAATAGGCTTAGATAATTTCTTAGAACTAAAAATTATCAGCTCCTAAATCAATGTTTCAAATCTTTGTTTCATCCCTTCCCTTTCTCCTACCTCTTGGTTGAACTTGATGGACATATGTATTTCTTTTAAACCGTACTAACTATGTAACTATGTAACCTCCATCAATCTCATGATGTGATGGGGGACAATGACTTAATTTCACTGGATGCAGCCAAGACCTTTGACTCGTTGAATGGGTTCCTCTAGTGACTTCAGGTCCACACAGCTGACATTGTAGCAATCGGAAAGTCACATTGCGGTCACGTGACATAACGGCGGCTGGGATCGAAGGAGATTTGGCAGGTCATCCTCTTACTGGGTGCTTTGTTTTCTAACTATCTCCGATCCCAGCAACCGTTGTGTCACGTGATCGCAATGTGACTTCCCGATTGATACAACGTCAGCTGTGTGGACCGGGAATCACATTCACTATGCATCCTATGAGACTAAAAATTGTGTGTCTCATAGGAATGCATAGTGAAAATGTTTTCCTGTCCACACAACAGACACTGTAGGAAATGGGGAGTCACATTGCAGTCATGTGACATAACAGCGGCTGGGATCGAAGTAGATAGTTCGAAAATAAAGCACCCGGTAAGAGGGGGACGTGCCCTACATTTTGCCGCATGTATTTTCCAAATGGGGGACTCAATAAAAGAATTGACTGGAGTGTTCCATTAATTTATAAAACTGTGTTGTCATCCGTCACTCAATAATAAATCAGTATGCAGTAAACTTCTAAGGTCCCTATAGTGGCAGCTGCAGGCAGGCAATATTCATTTAACCCTATGCCGCAGGTTTTTAGGAACGCCGTAACTGAAAAACAGAGTTATTATCCATATGAAGAAATACTATGAAATTAAGATGCATTTTGGACTAAAAAACTACATTTTAGTGTAGTGTTAAAAGGTGGACACATTACAGACATCCATGTAATATAAACCCACCACAGACTTACAAAATTAGTTGCATAAAATAATGAAATAAAATAACTATTGCTTTGTTGTCCAGCACTGCACCAGAGAATTGCAAATGAACCCTATCGTTCCTTAGTAGTTGCTGACATCTGTGTCGGAGGCTCCATTAGGGGCCCCTGCCGCAGAGTTGGCAGGAATTACCATAAACAATAGTGCAGCATGCTACGCTATTCTTTCTGGTAAAATGACAGCCATCCCGACAGAAAGCCGACAGAACCCGTTGCGTCTGGCATTCCTTTGTTCTACTCCTCTGACGGAGCAGAACAATGGAATGTGACAACACAGACAGGGTACTACTGGTACTGCCGTCAGGGGCTCGGCCACAATGATGAAAATAAGGAGCCCGTCCCCTTCTCAGCTACTTAAAACATTTGAATGAGGACCCCAGCATTAATTACTTGGAGAAAGGAACGGACCCTGCAATGTAATAGGGGCCCTGAGAGGACTTACAGGAGCGGAAGATGCTACATATGAACAGAAGCTCCGTGTGGAGAGAGCCGCCCACCAGTCATGTCCATCCAGGGGCGTAGCTAAAGGCTCATGGGCCCCGATGCAAAAATTCTTACTGGGCCCCCCGGCAAACTTCTCATGGCCGACGGTCCGCAGCTTTCACTGCATCGCTGGGTCTCCTAAGTGACCCAACAATGCAGCACTAGCAGCCGGGGGCGTCACTAAGGCTGGGTTCACACACCCTATTTACGGACGTAATTCGGGCGTTTTAGCATTGAATTTCGTCCGAAAATGCGGCTCAAAAGCATTGGCAAACATCTGCCCATTCATTTGAATGGGACTTACGATGTTCTGTGCCGACGGGCATTTTTTTTACGCGCCGCTGTCAAAAGGCGGCGTGTACAAAAGACGCCCGCGTCAAAGAAGTGCCTGTCACTTCTTCAGACGTATATGGAGCCATTTTCCATGGACTCCATAGAAAAACAGCTCCAATTACGTCCGTAATGGACGCAGCGAAAGACGCCTGCACATGCCATTACGGCTGAAATTACAGTGCTGTTTTCTCCTGAAAACAGCACCGTAATTTCAGCCGTAACGGACGATGCCGTGTGAACATACCCTCAGGGCTTAAAATGTCAGGGAAATAGCCCCAATACATATGTGTCCACCCAAAAAAATGTGTGTATAGGAGACAGCATAGCATATCTATAGCACTACGACCTTATAAACTATGGATAGGATTAGATACAGTGGCTCAGTAGACAGTATCACACATGATAGGATTAGATACAGTGGCCCAGCAGACAGTATCACACATGATAGGATTAGATACAGTGGCTCAGCAGACAGTACCACACATGATAGGATTAGATACAGTGGCTCAGCAGACAGTACCACACATGATAGGATTAGATACAGTGGCTCAGAAGGCAGTATCACACATGATAGGATTAGATACAGTGGCTCCGCAGACAGTACCACACATGATAGGATTAGATACAGGGCCCAGCTCCCTGACATTGCGTCTCCAGCGCTGGACCCAGGATAGGTAAGAATAATAATTTTGCTTCCTTATGTGTTACTGATTATATTTGTGTGTTTGTGTTTTATTTACAGGTTCGGTTGTTGGACTTCGGATTCGAGGACTTCAATGACGGCGTTTTTTTTATTCTCAATAAAATGGTTAATGAGGGTTGCGTTTTTTTATTTCAATAAAATATTTTTTCTATGTGCTTGTATCTTTTTAAACTTTATTATCACCGCCTTAGTAATGGCCGCTGGCTGATTGACAACCTCCATTACTAAGGCGGGGCTTAATGTTAGCAGGTGCAGAGGCCAACACTAACCCCCATTATTACCCCGGTACCCACCGCCACCAGGGGTGCTGGGAAGAGCCGTGTACGAACCAGTACCCGACCATCTGTAGTGACGGGCAGGCATCGGGGTGGCCGCAGGCTGGTAGTATTAGGCTGGGGAAGGCCAAAAACAGTGGCCCTTCCCACCCTTGTAATACTGCCTGCTGGTTATGAAAATTCTGGGGGACCCCACATCGTTCTTTCCAATTATTTTTTTTAAAATGACGTGGGGTCCCCCCCATTTTTCATAACCAGCCAGATACAATAAAGCAGCAGCAGCCTAGCATCACCAGGGTAGGAAGGGACACTGTTTTTGGCCTTTCCCCTCCTGATAATACCAGCCTGCGGCCACCCCAGTGGCCGACCATCACTACAGATGGTCAGGTACTGGATCGTACCCGGCTCTTCCCAGCACCCCTGGTGGCGGTGGGTACCGGGGTAATAAAGGGGGTTAGTGTTAGCCTCTGCATCGGCTAAAAATAAGCCCCGCCTTAGCAATGGATGCTGTCAATCAGCCGGCGGCCATTACTAAGGCGGTAGTAATATAGTTTAAAAAAAAACACAAAGACATAGAAAAAATATATTATTGAAATAAAAAAAAAACCCACACAACACTCATTAACCATTTAATTGATAATAAAAAAAAAGCTGTCATCGAAGTAGTCCTGGAATCCGCCGTAGTCCAACGACCGAACCTGTAAGAAAACACACAAGAAAAACGATTAGTAACACATGTGTTAGGCTTAGATACAGGGCCCATGTGTGATACTGTCTGTGGGACCCTGTATCTAAGCCTACCACAACGTAGGCTTAGATACAGGGTCCAGCAGACAGTAATCTTATACAGTATAAGATTACTGTGTGCTGGGGCCCTGTATCTAAACCTACAGTGTGGTAGGCTTATATACAGCGCCCATCAGACAGGATCACACATGGGCCATTTATCTAAGCCTACCATGTGATTGGCTTATATACAGGGCCCATCAGACAGGATCACACATGGGCCATGTATCTAAGCCTACCATGTGATTGGCTTAGATACAGGGCCCAGCAGACAGGATCACGCATGGGCCATGTATCTAAGCCTACCATGTGATTGGCTTAGATACAGGGTCCAGCAGACAGGATCACACAATCTGTGATCCTGTCTCATGGGCCCCCTAAGCCTGCTACATCGTAGGCTTAGGGGTTGTACAGTCCCTAAACATTGATGGCCTATCCTCAGGATAGGCCATCAATAGCTGATGTGTCTCTCGGGACCCACAAATCAGCTGTTTTGAAGGGTCCGCAGCACTCGTACGAGAGCTGCTTCCACTTAATTTCACTACTCGCCCACACTGTGAATCGCCGACACGGATTCACAGTGTGACCGGAATGAAGTGACAGGAATGAAGGGGAGCAGCTCTCGTACGAGTGCTGCGGACCCTTCAAAACAGCTGATTGGCGGGTCCCGGGAGTCGGACCCCGCCAGTCAGGGCTATTCTTACCTTCCTCTTCGGCCGCGGCAGGAGTTCTGTCGTCTCGATGCTGTGCGCGGCGCATAGCGCTGTGACGTCATGCGCTGCGCACAGCGCTTGACGTCAGGACCTCCGCTGCGATCCGGAACCAGAAAGGTAAGTAAAGTATGTTACTATAGTAAGAGGGGCCCGCGGCCGGAGTTACTATAGTAACTTTTTATTGATGTGGTGCGGGGGGCCGTTGGCCCCCCTGGCTTCGGGGCCCGGTCGCAATTGCGACCGCTGCGACCCCTATAGCTACGCCAGTGCGTCCATCTCTACACAACCGACTGGACATGCAGGCTGGTGAGTGTTTCCCCCCTCTCCATCTTGCTTCACATTCCTCCTGACCCCACTTGAAGATTATATGAAGTATAGTATGTTAAAATGTTTTTTTCGTTTCCCTAGCGTTTTTTTGCTGCTATTTTCATAATAGCGGCACAAATGGCACAGTTTTTCTCAGATTATACCAAAATCATGGCAAAACTGTGTGATTTGTGCTGTGATTACGAAAATTGCATAAAAAAAACACATGAAAAAATCAGTGCTGTTAGGCTGTATTCTCACAGTGCGGTCAAATCACGCTTTTGCCGCGATTTTGCAAAGATTGTGACAAAAAAAGCCATGCTCGGTCTGTGATATACGGAGTGTGCATCGGCCACATTTCCCGGACCGACCACAGTTCAGGGAGCCGGGCTTCTAGCATCATAGTTATCTATAATGATAGGAGTCCCTGCCTCTCCACGGGAATACTGTCCTGTACTGTAATCATGTTTTCAGTACGGGACCGGGGACAGTATTCCCATGGTGAGGCAGGGACTCCTAGCATCATACATAACTATGAGACTAGAAGCCCGGCTCCTTGAACTGTGGTTGGTGTGGGAAATACGGCCGACACATAGTCCGTATATCACAGACCGAACACGAACGTCTGAATAAGACCACTTTAGACGTGGCGGATTTGTCTCCTATTTCTAGTGTGGATTGCGCACTGAAAATTCAATACAAATTATAAAATAAGGTTATATTCAGTCGAACGTGTGCGAAATTGGCCGTGAATAACGGACATTTTTCACGTCCGATTTTTCACCTTAAGTCTATTAAGGCATCCGTGAAATGGACAAAAAAAGGACATGTCCTATTTTTTCACAGGACCTTCACACGGTTCATTAAAACAACGGCCGTATGAACAGCCCCATAGAAATACATGCGTTTGTGTGACAGCCGCTAAAAAAAACATCCGTCACACGGACAATTAACACGTTCGTCTGAATAAGCCCTAACTCATGTAAATGGGGTTTTCAAAACCTCATGCACATCCTGCAGAAAAAATTCTAACGAATTGTAACGTATTTCATCCTTTAAAATGTAAAGGGTTACTTTGCTGTAAATCCCTATTAAAAACTGTAAGGCTGCATACACACTTTGAGGAATTTGATGCACAAAATCTGCATCAAAACCGCAGGAAAACATAATAGCAAATAATTTTTTTTACATTTCCCAGTACATTTTATGGCACTTTAAATGGTGTCAATAGAAACTACAATTCCTCCCGCAAGAAATAAGCCCTCACATCACTCTACTGACGGAAAAATAAAAACGTTATGGCTCTTGGAAGGCGGGGAATGAAAAACGAAAATAAGAAAGCAAAAAATGGATCAGTCCTGAAAGGGTGAATTCATTTCTAATGAAAAAAAAAAAATGTATGACCCCATGTGGGATATTTCCGTACTCGGGAGAAATTGCTTTACAAAAATTAGTTGTTTTTTTCTCCTTTATCCCTTGTGAAAATGGAAAAATGCAACATTTTAGTGGAAAAAAATTGTGATATTCATTTTCGTGGCCTAATTCTAATAAATTCTGCAAAAGACCCGTGGGGTCTAAATGCTCACTATACCCCTAGAAAAATTCCTTGAGGGGTGTTTCCAAAATGGGGTAACTTTGGGAGTTTCCACTGTTTTGGTCTCTCCAGGGCGTTGCAAACGCGACATGGCACCGAAAACCATTCCAGCAAAATCTGTGCTCCAAAATCCAAATGGCGCTCCTTCCATTTTGAGCCCTGTGCTGGGTCCAATCAGCAGTTTATTACCACATATTGGGTATTGCGGTAATCGGGAGACATTGCTTTACAAATGTTTTGGTGCATTTTTTTCATTATTCCTTGTAAATATTAAACATTTCTATGTTTTTTCAGAAAAAAAGTAGATTTCCATTTTTACAGACTAATTCGAATACATTTAGCGAAAAACCTGTGTGGTCAAAATGCTAACTATACACCTAGATAAAATCCTTGAGGGGTGTAGTTTCCAAAATGGGGTAACTTTTGGGGCATTTCCACTGTTTTGGTACCCCAAGACCTCTTCAAACCTGACAAGGTGCCTAATATATATTCTATAAAAGATTTTAATTTTCACGTCCTACTTTCAATAATTTCTGCAATAAAAAATAGGGGTAACAATGCTCACTATACCCCTAGATAATTTCCCTGAGGGGTGTAGTTTTACAAATGGGGTCACTTTTGGGCGTTTTCCACAGTTTTTGCACCTCAAGAGCCCTTTAAACCTGACATGGTGCCTAAAATCTATTCTAATAAAAAGGAGGCCCAAAATACAATGGGTGCTCCTTTGCTTCTGAGGCCTGTGTTTCAGTCCTTTAGCACACTAGAGCCACATGTGGGATATTTCTAAAAACTGCAGAATCTTAGCAATAAAATATTGAGTTGCATTTCTCGGGTAAAACTTTCAGTATTACAAAAAAATATGTATTAGAAATTAATTTCGGCAAAAAAAATAAAGCAAAGTAGATGTGAAATTTACAAATTTTAATTCCTGTGAAACGCCTAAATGCTTAAAACACTTTGTGAATGCTGATTCAAATACCTTGAGGGGTGTAGTTTTCAAAATAGGGTGACTTCTGGGCATTTTCTAATATATAAGGCCTTCAAAGCCACTTCAGAACTGAACTGGTCCCTGAAAAAATGGCCTTTTAAAATTTTCTTGAAAATATTAGAAATTGCTGCTAAAGTTCTAAGCCTTGTAACGTCCTAGAAAAATAAAAGGACGTTCAAAAAACGATGCAAACATAAAGACATATGGGAAATAATAACTAGTAACTATTTTGCATGGTATTACTATCTGTTTTACAAGCAGATATGTTTACATTTTGAAAAATGCAAATTTTTGCTAATTTTTTCTAAATTTTGGTGTTTTTCAGAAATAAATACCAAAATTATCGACCACATTTTTTCACTAACATAAAGTACAATATGTCACAAGAAAACAATCTCAGAATCTCTTGGATAGAAAAAAGCATTCCGATGTTATTACCACATAAATTAACACATGTCCGATATGAAAAAATCGGCTGTGTCCTGAAGGCCAAAACAGACTGGGTCCTGAAGGGGTTAAGGCCCCCTTCACATTGTGTTATTGCCTTATCGTGTACGACAGGAAATCTCTGAACGTACACTATAAACAACGTAAATGATAATTCAAAGAGATCTATTATAAAATTTTAGCCCACGTCGGGCTGGTATACATCTGTATACCTTATTTTTGAAGGATGGAATAGCATAGTAAACTCTGCTATTCCATCCTGAGAGATACCACAAAAAACGTATACCACTCCTGACATTACTATATGGACAGTGATCCCACCATCTTCCCAATGCTGGAGTCTCCAGACAGAGAATCACAGGTGTTCTGCCCGTGGACTTTGTCCCTGGGACAGCTCCTGACATCACTGTCTATATATGTAAAGTGACGTCAGGGGATTCTCCAGGGCCCTAATTCCTGGCCAGAGACTCAGGCTTTGCAAAGCTTCTGAGACGTCACTTTACGTATATGGACATCAGGAAAAGCGCCTGAGTCCCTAGGCAGAGCGCTAGTAGAAGCTTTGCCTGGGGGCTCCAGCCCTGGGAAAGCTCCTGATGTCACTGTCCATTCATGGACAGTGACTTCAGGAGTTTTCCCAGGGCCATTCCCCAGGCAACGTATCCCACTGTATGCCATACAGTGGAATAACAAAATCCAGGGCATTAACCAGTCGCTGCCTGCTCCATGGGTTTGTTCACTTTAATTGACCTCAGCACCAAAATTAGTTAATGTATATAATGTACAAATGCGAGAGCCACACTTTCCGTTGCCCACCCCTACTAATGGAGGAGGGGCCCAGACATCTTGGCTGCCTGGGGCACAGAAATTCCTGATGGCGGCCCTGAACGCAGATGTGAACAGTCCCTTATTGTGTAAAATTTAAAGTGTACCTAAACTGGATTACTTGTTATGTATCCATTTTCATAGCACAACATATTACAAATACTACTGTATATATACTCCATAGACCTTTTAGAAATGTGTGACTCAAAATTTATACCAAGCTGAGAGACACAATTTGTAAACTGCTTAGTATAAAAAGTCTTTATCATTGTTCTTCAACCCATTTTATGAGGTTTCCTGCCTACATTTATTTTTAGAAAAATCTGTTTAATAATGGCTTTAGAAATGACATTCATTGACTTCTACTATGCTGCTGAGCTGAACCGCTGAGTCATATTAGGTGATCTGGTTGCCAGGGATGCACTGCATAACAACCACCAATGGTGTTGACAGGCAGCAAGTCCCTACATCTAGTCTGTCTCAGATAACTCAGGTCAGCTTAAGACAGAATTGCCGCTGAACTGAGGGCAGAGAAGGGGTAAGAGAGCCCGGCAAGACCTAAAGGGAATCTATGAACAGAAAATGACAGATGCCCCTTGGTGGCATGCACCATTTTTATACACAGCACTACAGTCAAGGGGTTTGCACAATCCTCCATACATGTACGACGCTGTGATGGTCCGGAACCAAAGATAACTACAATAATGGCAAATTAACCCTTTATATGCCATGGTCAATAGTGACCACAACATCTAAATGGTTAGGAAGCTACAATGTCCAGAACCAAAGATAACAGATCACAGGAACTTAACCCTTTAGATGCCATTGACAATAGCGACTGCAACATCTAAGTGGTTAGACAGAGAGAGGTAGGGGCTTCACGTGTACACATGAAATCATGTTACAATCATAGTCAATGTCCATTTTGTATAGCCGAAGCCGATTGTAATAATACGTAATTTAAAATCACCTTGATGTGACTTTCCCAAGCTCACACACGCGCCCACACACTTAGCATTACCCAAAATGTACCGCGCGGGTAAAATACTAACACCAGCGGTAGACGTTAATGAATATAAGTTTAAAGTTGAATATCTCAGAGAAAAAAAATCCTATCTCAAAATCGTTTGCAGCATCGTTTTTTTATTGAAAAGAGCTTTCAAATGTGCCCCCCTCGACCCTCCCGTGCCATTTAAGATTTTGCTGCCCCGCCCACCCCACCGCCCCAAGGGGATTGGGGTGTTTGTTTGTTTTTTGCGTTAACTGCTAGATTTTATGACCCCATTAAATCCCACCAAATTTCAACCCTTTACCTCAGGCCGTGTTGGTGGGCACTGTATATTGACTGAGGTGTGAATAGAGGTGAGGTGGATAACCCTAATAGGTTTGGCAGCTTTAAAATATTTTATAGAATAAGTGGCAGGTACTAATTGTTTTATTTCTTCCCATATTCATTTAATTCCATGTCATTTTAAACTTCAGTTGGAGTTCATTCTAAAGCATCTGTCTTCTCTATTAATAATAAGGCCAAGGGCACATTAAATCAGGGACAGGGAGCCTGTGCTGACCTCTTTCTTTCGGAATGTTATTAATAGATCTTAGAAATGGGTTAATTGACCTTGGGGAAAGATCACTACACAATTGAAAACAAAACAGATTTTTCTACAGATCAGGGTTAAATAAAAATAACTACACAGAAAGTAATATTAATAACTTAAAAGGGGTTTTCACATGAGGGACATTTATGACATATCAACGGGATATGTAATAAATGTCAGATAGATGCGGGTCCCACCTCGGGGACCCGCACCTATCTCTAGAATGAGGTCTCCTAAACTCCGTTCTAGCTTTTTGTGCTCACGCGGTCTCCTGGCCATTTCCAGATTACATGGTCGGGAGTTACGGAAACAGCGTAACTCGCTGAGCTATGTGGTTTCCGTAACTCCCATAGTAGTGAATGGCAGTTACGGAAGCAACGTAGCATGCAAGCTACGCTGTTTCTGTAACTAATAAACAGTTCTATGGAAGTTACGGAAACAGCGTAGATCAGCAAGTTACGCTGTTTCCGTAACTCCCGACCATGTAATCAGTAAGTGGCCGGGAGGCAGCGTGAGCACAAAAAAGCTAGAACGGGGTTTAGGGGACCGCATTCTAGATATAGGTGCGGATCCCAGAGGTCTATCTGACATTTTTTACATATCCTGTGGATATGTCATAAATGTCTCTGATGGGAAAACCCCTTTAATGATAAAAATATGAAGTCAATTATCGATTCAATTGCCAGAATTTTGTAAGCAAAAGTCAGCAAGTACATGATACATTTACAATACATTACATCGAAATGACTCTCAGGAAGATTCTGAGTTGAACAATACAATCTATTAATTATTGTTACTGAAAGGGATTGCCCTGTTAGGCATATGGAAATTATAGAGAGGGTCCTCTGTTCAATGCACCCTCTATGAGCAAGAGCTGTTCATATATTACATGGACGGCCAAAATCAGCTCTTTGCCAAAGGACTCGTGAGCCAGACCCGCATAGATGAGCTTAGTCCTTTAATGCACATTAAAAGTGTTCTGTTCTGTGTGAAGTTGTGCGACCTGTGCAGTAACAGTGATTTTGGGCCTTCGCTAGTCCGGGAGAGAGGGATAATGTACGTAAATAGCACTGGTGCCTCCACTCATTCAGGCCTTCTGATTACTAAGAACAATCCCAATGTATATAACTGATCACATAAAGAAAGTCCATCACAGTCTTCTTTGTTAAAATTATTTCTTCAATAGATAAATCAAAATAGAACACCTAAATCATTTCTGTGTGACAGAACGAAAAGCTGACAGAATTATAAAGACTGGTGTCCATATTGTTTGGTAACAGCAGGGATCATATTACAGTCTCTTTCAGGAGTCCTGTCACAACCTCCGTGTGCATTCACTTGTGTTACTTCCACATCCACACCTGCGTCTCTGTTTCCATTGTTATGCTTCGGCAATGGAGCAGAACACCTGAAATTACGGAAAGTGCCGACTCCGTTGTATGACGGACACTATCGGCGCCCGACGGAACCCCTTGACTTTAAAGTGTTTAGTCGGATTTCCATCATGGTTTGCTTGTTTTTACTGTAAACAATAGCGCAGCATGCTGCGCTATAGTTTCCGGTATTATCGGCCGGATCTGTGCTGGCGGCCTTTAATGGAGCCTCCAATGCAGATGTGAATAGGCCCCAAAATGTAGCTGATTGGAACACAGATTCATCCTCTCTGCCGTGTCCAGGTAACCATGGAGACGTTCTCTCCTCTTCTCTCACCTCTGATCTTTTCTGGGAGAGGCTTCTACTCTCCCATACACAAGTTGATGACCTCAACATCCAGTGCAGTCATAGTACAGTAGCCATATTGAGAAGGTCAACACACTTAGGCCTTATTTACACGAGCGCGTGAGTTTTGCGCACGCAAAAAAACGCGGCGTTTTGCGTGTGCAAAAGGTACTTAACAGCTGCGTGTGTCATCAGTGTATGATGCGCGGCTGCGTGATTTTCGCGCAGCCGCCATCATTATGACACTCTGTTTGAATGTTTGTAAACAAAAAAGCACATGGTGCTTTTCTGTTTACATTCAGAGTTTGACAGCTGTTGCGCGAACCACGCAGTTCGCACAGAAGTGCTTCCGTGCGGCATGCGTGGTTTTCACGCACCCATTGACTTTAATGGGTGCGTGATGCGAACAGCGCACAAAGATAGGACATCTCGTGAGTTTTACGCAACGCACTCGCGCTGCGCAAAATTCCCGCACTGTCTGCACTGCCCCATAGACTAATAGAGGTGTGTACGACACGCGTGAAAAGCACGCGCGTCGCACGTGCGTATATTACGCTTGTGTAAATGATGCCTTAGTGTGCTTGTATGTCAGTAGACTTCATATATATATAAATCTACATATGTGATATCTATTACATCACTACATGTGATATGATTGTTTGGAATTACAGGCCCAAAAGCTGGGGCTGACAGATTCTGATGTCATTTTCTGTCCCCATTTCGCTCAGGTGCAGTGTACGAATGGAAAACTTATGTGCATCCAAACAACAGAGACAACAATATAAATTTCCTACATGGCTTGAATAGTGGTGGTTACTTGTTAATTTGGATCAACACCAGGTCTTCATGGCAATATTGCACTGGGTGCCGAGTTGAAGGGGAGCAGGAAGCCACAGACACCAGCAGAGTATATATACTATATACTATTTTGGCAGCACACTCATTTTGCATAATAGTGGAGAGTGAGGCTGCCACCCAGCAGCAGCAGTGGCAAAGCAGGACAAGCAGATGAATGGGCCGTTGAAATACAAATCCACATATACAAATTGTCCCACAGGGATTTATATGTATTATTTTGTGAGGGAATGTCACCAACTGAATCTTTGCCATGGGTGAAAGAACAGCTAGCCTCGTCCCTGTCTGAGGGGGGGGGGGGGGGGGGGGACTCGAGACCTCTGTCAGCACATGGCCATTTCTGCTTTCAGACCTTTTTCTTTCCTTCTTATTTCCCACTTGGCATTCCAGTCTCCAGTTGCCAGCTCTGGAGGGTTTGTCATTTTCAGTTTGACTTGATCGTAACATGTTTTAGTTTCTTCTTCAGCTTTAACATCTCTTGGCACATAAACCTGCTTGACTGTAATATTGACTGGCTGTGCATGAAATCATACCGCATCAGTCTATAATTCACAGCTTTATATCCAATGACTCTCTCATAACATCTCTACTGACTATGAAGTGCGCATCACTCTGTTGTTCATGACCTGAATAGTCGATGTTGTATTCTACTGATTGAAAGTGTCCAAGTCTAGGTCATTTTAGTATTTGATCCATAGGATATTTCTGCATAACAGATCTTTATAATTTCTAGCTTCCTGTCCATGTCCACATAGCTTTTTTTACTCTGCATTTGGCCTATGCACGAGAAATGCTCCCAGCACATACACCCCATTTACCCAACATACGACAAAAGACTCTACTTTTTTCATAAATTCAGATAATATGCGCCAGGTAAACCTTTTTGTTTTCAACTGCATTTAAAAACTTAGTTGCGCTTTTCAGTGCAGAGGCATCCCGCAAAGAAACCTATACCGCGCAATATAAATTTCTTTTACATAAGATCCTATGGGTGACATAGACCGCTGGACGGTATACAGTGGATTATGCCAGGCCCTTACGTTCGGCTCATACGCCGGGATATTTTTCAGGGGGATGTGCCAAACGTAAAGCACAAATGCAATGTGTACATAGCCTTATTTATTTTCAATATATTTAAGCCCCAATTATCAGCAGCCAGACACCCATAAGGGTTAAGGCCAACTGCATTGCCCAAAGAACTTTGAAGAATCCTTTTCTCTTAGTCTCCAGTATGTAGAGGGCCTTCTGACATGAGAAGTCCATCACCTGGCACTGTTACAACTTTTATTATATTGAACCAATTTATTATGTTTTCCTGATAAGTCCAAAGTACATTGCCTTGTTAAAGCATACCTATCTTTTCAGGTGAAATTTCAGAATCAGCCATTATGTGTATGTGTATGAGGCATAACACTATATCTAATCATTATATAACTTATATTCTATATTTAGTGTTCCCTGAGCTCAGAGACAGAGGGGTGGGAGTCTACCTGCTATGATGTCTACCATACACTGCACACAGAGGAAAAGAGGAGATCCTGCTACCCTATCTCTCTCAGACACATACACAGAAACAGCATGGAGGACATTATACAGCAGTACTGAGCAATATAGCTGTAAATCCAGCACTGGGGTAAGACAGTAAAAGCAGCAGCGTCTTCTTGTTTCTGTTTCTCCCTCTGCAGCTGCTCCCCACTCCTCCTCTCCCCAATCCATAGACTTTTATGGGCAGCAGATGTAACCTGATCCCTCAGTGAGTTGATAATCCGTCTCATCTTCGCCTCACTGAAGATGGATTTTATGTGACTTGAAAGGGAGTGATCAGTACAGGAGGCAGCGGGGAGGAGGAAAGGAGTCTGATAAATTAAGAAAGAGGCGTGTTTCTGTAATAAGATACATTACAAAGTTTCTTATATTTGCATATATTATTGATTCATGGGAAAATAAAAATTATCCTATAGTTTTATATTGCTGTTGCCAAATCAAATTGGAAGTTTAGTCTGGCACTTCTACTAAGACCTAACTGTTATGGATAAGGAAATTAAACACCGGACAGTATAGTTCTCTGCGTCTCCGGTGCTTGTAAGACTACATTTATATGAAACAGGCCTTCACAAGAGAGTTCTGTCTTTCCTACTGTAGTTAACTAGATACCTCAGGCATTATTCTCTATAGTGCATATACAAAAATAATTGAAGCAGCAAATTAAATCTGTTTTGCTAGGAGAGTATTATCCCAGACACATACAAATAGCAGATTTGTATGCTTTAAACAGTATTGCCTGCTATTCATACCTCCCAACTTTTGAATTCAGAAAAGAGGGACATTTTTAAGCCACGCCCCTTAACCACGCCCAATATCCCGCATAAGCACATTAAATCATGGCCAGATCCTTCTTCAAATAACAAGAGCATATTCTCACTGTGGATCTCTAGATCTACAACAAACAAAAAAACTATGGATCAGGTTATGTCGTCTTTATTTTACTTTTCCTAACTTGGGTATAACATTTTCTCATCACGGCAGCAGCAGCTGCAGGACAAACCAATAGGCTGAGAACAATGAAAGTCAAGAGGGAGACCCTGTGGTGGATGACTTTCAATTGACAGGTAGCAGAGTTACATGATGGGGAATTTTTTTCCAGTTGTGTAACTCTGCTACCATTCATGGGAAAAATCATCCGCCAGAGGAAAAAATGTTTCCCCATGGCGGAGTACCACAAAGAAACACCTGGGAATCAGACATGATGGAGAAACATTTCTCCCTGTGGTGGATGACTTTTTTTTAGCTGACAGGTAGCAGAGTTACATGAAGGGGAATTATTTTTCATTGATGTCTAGTTTCTATTGCCAACGCAGGGAAGAAGACAGAAGTCACTGGAGGTGAGGAGAAGTTTTTTTTATTCTTCATATTACTAACTTATTTTTTTTTTTGTTTGCAGGTTCTGCTGGACTGTTTGGACTATGTCGTAGATTCGTTGGACTACTGCGATGATCTACGGTTTTTGTTTAAATAAAATGGTTAGCAGGGATTGTGTGGGGAAGTTTTTATTTCATTAAAAAATATTTCTTATGTCTCTGTGTTATTTTTAATACTTTATTAGCATTTGTAATGGCATTTGCCTGATTGACAGCGTCCATTACTAATGTGGGGCTTAGTGTAAGCCAGTAAAAAGGCTGCAACTAACCCCACATTATTACCCCTGTACCCAGCACCACCGGGGATGCTAGGAAAAGATGGGTATGATCCAATACCCGACCATGTGTAGTGATGGGCAGGCACTGGGGCGGCTGCAGGCTGGTATTATGAGGCTGGGAAATGCCAAAAACCGTGGCACTTCCCACCCTGGTAATGCTAAGCTGCTGCTGTGTTGTATCTGGCTGGTTATGAAAATGGGGGGGACGCAATGTCATTTTCTTTTTAAATGACGTGGGGTCCCCCCCATTTTTCATAACCAGTCAGATACAACATAGCAGCCACCTAGCATTAACAGGGTGGTAGCGGCCATGGTTTTTGGCCCTTTCCAGCCTCATAATACAAGCCTGCAGATGGTCGGGTACTGGATCGTACCCGGCTCTTCCCAGCACCCATGGTGGCGGTGGGTAGCAGGGTAATAATGGGGGTTAGTTGCAGCCTCTTTACTGGCTAACACCAAGCCCAGCCTTAGTAATGGACGCTGTCAATAAGACAAATGCAATTATCCAGGCGCTAATAAAGTATTAAAAAACACAGAGACAAAAAAAAAACTTTGTTATTGAAATAAGAACTCCCCCACACAATCCTCGCTAACCATTTTATTAAAAAAATGTAGATCGAAGTAGTCCAACTTATCTACGACGTAGTCCAAACAGTCCAGCGGAACCTGCAAAACAAAAAAATAAAGTTAGTAATATTTACAAGGGGGAGGTGTGTAGAAAGCGCCAGAAACAGCCCCACTGTAGATCGCTCCACACACAGCCCCCCCTGTAGATAGCTCCACACACAGACCGCCTGTAGATAGCGCCACACACAGACCGCCTGTAGATTGCGCCACACACAGACCGCCTGCAGATCGCTCCACACACAGCCGCCTTGAAAATAGCGCCACATACAACCCCCTCGTGTAGATAGCTCTACACGCAGCCCCCCTTGTAAATAGCACCACACAGCCCCCCTTGTAAATAGCGCCAAACAGCCCCCCTTGTAAATAGCGCCACACAGACCCTCTTGTAAATAGCGCCACACAGCCTCCCTTGCAAATAGCGCCACACACAGCTCCCCTTGTAAATAGCGCCAAACAGCCCCCCTTGTAAATAGCGCCACACAGCCCCCCTTGTAAATAGTGCCACACACAGCCCCCCTTGTAAATAGCACCAAACACACCCCCTGTAGATAGTGCCACACACAGCCCCTCTTATAAGTGGTGCCACACAACCCCCTCCCCCTTGTACATAGTGCCACACAACCCCCCTCCCCAATTGTACATAGTGCCACACAACACCCCTCCACCCTTCTACATAGTGCCACACATTCCCCCTCCCTTGTATATAGTGTCACATAACCCCCCTCCCCCTTGTACATAGTGCCACACAACCCCCTCCACCTTGTACATAGTGCCACACAACCCCCCTCCCCAATTGTACATAGTGCCACACAACACCCCTCCACCCTTGTACATAGTGCCACACATTCCCCCCTCCCTTGTATATAGTGTCACATAACCCCCCTCCCCCTTGTACATAGTGCCACATAACCACCCTCCCCCTTGTACATAGTGCCACATAACCCCCCTCCCCCTTGTACATAGTTCCACAAAACCCCCCTGAGGCCTCTCCCTTGTACTTTATGCCAATCTGCTGCCAGAGTGGAGAGCGGTAGAGGTAGCCTACTGCTACTACTCTCCGCTCTGCCTGACGTCACTCACCATTAGGAGAAGGCAAGAGGTCTTGCAGTGGCGTTCTGAGTCGGGTCGATGCCAGTCCGGGAATAGACCAGTCCAGTCATCTGACCTGTCACCTGACGGCGGGACAGTGGTGAGAAACCGGGACTGTCCCGCCGGATCCGTGACAGTTGGGAGCTATGTGCTATTGCCTATGTCTAAAAGGTGTTCCTCTTGTTAGTGTAAATAAAGCTCATTGAAAAAGGCACTGATTGTACTTTGCAATATACAGGGTGGGCCATTTATATGGATACACCTAAATAAAATGGGAATGGTTGGTGATATTAACTTCCTGTTTGTGGCACATTAGTATATGGGAGGGGGGAAAGGAGGGGGGAAACTTTTCAAGCTGGGTGTTGACCATGGTGGCCATTTTGAAGTCGGCCATTTTGTATCCAACTTTAGTTTTTTCAATGGGAAGAGAGTCATGTGACACATCAAACTTATCGAGAATTTCACAAGAAAAACAATGGTGTGCTTGGTTTTAACGTTACTTTATTCTTTCATGAGTTATTTACAAGTTTCTGACCACTTATAAAATGTGTTCAAAGTGCTGCCCATTGTGTTGGATTGTCAATGCAACCCTCTTCTCCCACTCTTCACACACTGATAGCAACACCACAGAAGAAATGCTAGCACAGGCTTCCAGTATCCGTAGTTTCAGTTGCTGCACATCTCGTATCTTCACAGCATAGACAATTGCCTTCAGATGACCCCAAAGATAAAAGTCTAAGGGGGTCAGATCGGGAGACCTAGGGGGCCATTCAACTGGCCCACGACGACCAATCCACTTTCCAGGAAACTGTTCATCTAGGAATGCTCGGACCTGATACCCATAATGTGGTGGTGCACTATCTTGCTGGAAAAACTCAGGGAATGTGCCAGCTTCAGTGCATAAAGAGGGAAACACATCATCATGTAGCAATTTCAGATATCCCGTGGCCTTGAGGTTTCCATTAATGAAGAATGGCCCAACTATCTTTGTACCCCATATACCACACCAAACCATCAATTTTTGTGTTCCAACAGTCTTGGAGGGATCTATCCAATGTGGGTTAGTGTCAGACCAATAGCGGTGGTTTTGTTTGTTAACTTCACCATTCACATAAAAGTTTGCCTCATCACTGAACAAAATGTTCTGTGTAAACTGAGGGTCCTGTTCCAATTTTTGTTTTGCCCATTCTGCAAATTCAGTGCGCCGATCTGGGTCATCCTCGTTGAGATGCTGCAGCAGCTGGAGTTTGTAAGGGTGCCATTTGTGAGTAGCTAATATCAGCCGAAGGGATGTTCGACTGATGCCACTCTCCAGTGACATGCGGCAAGTGCTACGCTGTGGGCTCTTGCTGAATGAAGCTAGGACAGCCACTGATGTTTCTTCATTAGTGACAATTTTCATGCGTCCACATTTGGGCAAATCCAACACTGAACCAGTTTCACGAAACCTGGCAAGCAGTTTGCAAACTGTAGCATGGGAGATGGGTGGTCTCGTAGGGTGTCTTGCATTGAAATCTGCTGCAATGACCCGGGTACTGCGTTCACCAGACATCAACACAATTTCTATCCGCTCCTCACGTGTTAACCTCTGCGACATGTCAATGGCTGTAAACAAAGAGAAGCTTGTAAATAACTCATGAAAGAATAAAGTAACGTTAAAACCAAGCACACCATTGTTTTTCTTGTGAAATTCTCGATAAGTTTGATGTGTCACATGACCCCCTTCCCATTGAAAAAACTAAAGTTGGATACAAAATGGCCGACTTCAAAATGGCAGCCATGGTCAACACCCAGCTTGAAAAGTTTCCCCCCTCCCATATACTAATATGCCACAAACAGGAAGTTAATATCACCAACCATTCCCATTTTATTTAGGTGTATCTATATAAATGGCCCACCCTGTATAATGTGCACTAATTTGACCATGAAAGCAGATTTTGAGGGCAATTATAAGGCATGTATACAGTCAAGTTATGCATTCACAACACTCCTTGTGTATATTCCTTTGACTTGCTTCCTGAACATGATGCTTGTTAAGAAACAGAGCTGTCTGTGGAACTGCAATCCATGAGATTTGCTCTAGTGCACAGGCTATTGTTATTTGGGCAGGTAGTGGTAATTATCTACACAATAATCAGGCTAACCTGGGGTGCAAAGTCTAAGGAAGACCTTGTCTTCACCCTGAACCCCTCATGGAGGCATGCAGTTTTTTGCCCAGGTAGAAGTCCCCATGATAGTCTCCGATCGCCAGTAACTGCACCACAGGAACCAGCATGCGAAGGCAAACTTGATGCATAGCTAGAGGTCAGAGGGTATGGACAAATGGCATTGGTATCAAGGAGAAGAAACATCAAACAGAACAAAACACAGGTTTGAATCCCCTACTCCAGTGATATCATCAATGAGTGCCATTTGCCATGGCAACACAAATCTACTGGCTGACTTAGACAGAGCGGCAGAGAGAGAGCAGCGCAGAGTGACGCTGTAATGTCGTGAGGCAAGTAACTGCGGTTACAAATTATGAGCACATCCAAAGCTGGTTTCCATTTATTTTTTTAAAAACCTAGAGAACCACTTTAGGCTGTACTATCTATAATCTCTATTGAAGTATCTGATTTTTAATACGATAATTTAGTAAGAAATGGAAAGAAAATAAGTCATAATAATTAAATTAATTTCACACCGAAAACTATCAATTAATAGTATAAATTGGGTTCATAACAAAATAATAGGAATAAAGCTGACCAGTCCCAGTAGGATAAATGCACGATACACACCTCAAAGGTATGCAAGAATTAACTGGAGAAGATGGAAAGTGAAATAATGCCTGGACCTGGCCCATTCTTAAGAATTCAGTCCGACATAGTTCACATAGGATGAACTGGACAGAATTCCAATTCTGGTTGTTGGAGAGGAAGTTTAGGAATAAAAGCTGAGGTGTACTTCATTTACAAGTCCTAAGGCCCCATGCACACCACCGTAATTTTGGTACGGAATTATTATCCGTAATTACAAAATGCGGTTCCATTATTTTCTATGGCGCACAGACACCTTCCCGCATATTTACGGGAAAGTATCCAGGCCATACAAATCATCCGTAAAAAACAGGACATGTACTATTTTTTTTATTTTACAGACCATGCTCCCATACTTATAATGGGAGCACAGCCCACAAATGCGGGTGACTGTCCGCGGCTTGCTGTGATTACGGGCAAGGTTGTGTGCATGGGGCCTAACACAGTATATACGTAGGTATAGTTTAAAGAGGACAACCCCTTTACATTTAGTACCAGTGTAGAAAGACTAATTAGAAATGCAGCTCTATAAACAAACCATTTCACATTTCTAATTTACATTTTTTTTTTTTTTTACTGCATATAACAATTTTTGCTGATCCTGAAAGCATGACTGATGAATTAAGAAAAGATAAGCCCTGGTCAGCGATATTTCTAAAGTGTTGGAAGTTATGGCTTATTGCCATTTACAAATTCCTACTAAGTTATTCATCTCATTGTATATTTTATCAGGGAGTACAAAGGTTAATGAGCTAATTTTCTTTGCCTTATTTTTAGGTTATTTATTTTCGAACACCAGATGGGTTTTAATGCCTTTCTGACCCGTCTGGGTACATAACATAACAAACGGTTAAGGAAAAAAATGGGAATCCAAAAAAAAAACCTGGATTTATATGTAAGTGACTAGTTAATAGCAGATGCCTGATTATATCAGTCATTCTCATAGCAGATTATAGAAATTGGTCAAAGAATGTGTGGGTAGGTACTTACAGGAAGGAACCAACATCAGAGTATTCACATTGTACTTACATCTGCTTGGGGTCCTTTCCCAGCACCAGGACATTCAAAGGTGACAAACTCATGACATCGCTTGTGTACTACAAAGCTGCAAACTAAAAAAAAACAAAGATTAAATTACTTTTACAGAATAGAAGAGGCAAAGGTAAGTTAACTAAATGTTTTCATTTATTAGGATTCTATCTTGTTTAAAAAAAAAGTCAAATCTTTGTATAGCACACTAATTTCTAACAAGGGGACTTATGATTTCTAAGGCCCTGTTCACATGGTGGATTTTTTGCGGTGGATTCCGCCACAAAGTCCCGCCTCCCATTATTTTTCCCATTAGCTTATTTTTTCAGCTAGCAGACAAAAGAAGCGTCCTGCCCGATCTTCAGGCGAATTCCGCCCAAATCTCCCATCAAAATGAATAGGAGTAGAAATCTTCCTGCCGATGGAAGGATCAATTCTGGGTTGGATTTTGCGGCGGGACCCGCCATGTGAACATAGACTAAAAGGCTATGTACATCTTTGGAAGCATTTTTTTCCCCATTAAATTAATGTATTTCAAACTTTCAAATGAACTTTTATTACATTTGTTTTTGTTTTTTATGATACATTCATTAAAAAATAATAATAATAAAAAAATGCTTACAAAGGTTTATAAAGCATTTATGGTCTATTTCACAGAAGGACATTGGGGGAATACATCAAAATTGCACCAAATAATATATCTTTGGTTGCCCTTGTGACAGAAATGCAAATCGATGCCTGTATGAGCAGGTGTATATTTTCGCCATAACTTATGCCAGTTTCTGGTGTCAATTATGATATTTCTGTAGCTCCAGGTAGGCCCGGCTTCTTTGGCTAAACCCTGTTCCCTTTTCTTGCCACTTTCAGAAAATGGCAAAAGGTAAAAAGCTGCACATTTTAACGCAAGTATGGCGTGTAACAAAATTTGCGACTTTTTTACAACTTTATTACCTTTTGATTACCTTATTGACTGTTTAACAAATTAACATCCCTGTACTTTTTTAAAGAATATGATCATTAAAATTGGCCTATAATCTTATCTCTACAGCCATCCATCACGATTTAAGAAAGTTGTTTTGGGAGGCTTTTCTTAAAGAGGAGCCGTCACCTGCCCAGACATCTTCAGTTGACAATCAGTTGGATTACAGGTGCCTCACAGATTCGGATGCTTTTTTTTTTCTAGGCCCCACCGTTTCTGAGATATTAGGGCCGGTATCCGATATGAAAATTAGGCCTTTGACTGTCAAGTAGGCGGTTACCCCTTATCAAGTGACAGGTGTTACCCACCCACTTGACAGTCAAAGGCCTTATTTGCATATCAGGCACCAAAACTAACGGCACTGATATCTCAGCAACGGTGGGGGCTAGAAGAAAAAAATAAAAAGCGTCAGAATCTGTGAGGCGTTTGCAATCTAACAGATATGTGAAGATGACAGGTTATCTTTAATTGTGTCCCACCAGATATACCTCGTCATTCACAAACTTTAATTTCTTATATGTTTTTGGCGGTTCACATAGCAAAAGGTTGCTCTGTGAAGAAATCAGTAGTTTTCCCTCAAAAACGTGTCTGTAGCTTAAAATTTTAAACAAAAAGGTGATTTCTTAGGGTCCTTGCATATGCCAAAGCTGCATGCATAGACCCTATATGGCAGCATACCTACAGGTTGATGTTACAGAGCCACAGGCACTCTGTTGGCTGCTATTATGGTGCCTCTGTGAGGCACCAAATCCTCTCCTAGAAGTAATGCTTCTGGAAGAGAATACTTTGGTAATATGGCATGTGCTGGACGATGTCAATTATTTTTCACATGGATTCCATGGAAATCCAGAAGATAATAAACTGTATAGCTAAAAGTATGTGGACACTCCTCCTAATTATTGAGTTCAGATGTTTCAGCCACACCCAGTGCAAACAGATGCATAAAATCAAGCACACAAGCATTATTAGTACTATGGATCGTACTGAAGAGCATAGTGACTTTAAAAGGAACCAGTCAGAAGTTGAGATCTCAGTGCAATATAGAGGGGGAGTGTATTGTATTGCTATATTTTGTCTCGATCATGGAAATTGCATGACCAAGAAATTCATATTTAAATCTCCTGTCGCCGTGGTCGCAAGTGCCACTGAGGCGGCACTTGATGTGAGAGTGCTCCTTGCCCCTCCTCACTTCTTGCTGCCAGCGCCATCCCTCTGCTCTTAATTACAGCTCTCGCAGTCCTTATTAACCGCTAGAGCATCACTCAATGCAGAGAGTGGCACATGCGACCGCTGCAAAATGATAATTAAACTACTTTTTTTTGGTCATGAGACAAAAGGTAATGTTACATTGTGCTTCCCCTCCCCTATATTGTAAGCTGTTTTCAGTTTTTAAAACTGCGGATGAACTCCCTTTAAAGAGGCTCTGTCACCAGATTTTCAAACCCCTATCTCCTATTGCAGCATATCGGCGCTGCAATGTGGATAACAGTAACGTTTTTTTTTTTTCAAAAACGAGAATTTTTGGCCGAAGTTATGACCATTTTTATATTTATGCAAATGAGCCTTTCTTATGTACAACTGGGCGTGTTTAAAGTTATGTCCAACTGGGCGTGTATTGTGTGTGTACATCTGGGCATTTTTACTTGTTTTACTAGCTGGGCGTTGTGAATAGAAGTGTATGATGCTGACGAATCAGCATCATCCACTTCTCTTCGTTACCACCCAGCTTCTGGCAGTGCACAGACACGCAACATGTCCTCGCGAGATCACGCTGTGACGTCACTCACTTCCTCCCACAGGAACTTCATCGCGTCGGATGAGCGAGGACACGCTGTGTGTCTGTGTACTGCCAGAAGCTGGGTGGTAACGAAGAGAAGTGGATGATGCTGATTCGTCAGCATCATACACTTCTATTCACAACGCCCAGCTAGTAAAACAAGTAAAAACGCCCAGATGTAATGAACACAATACACGCCCAGTTGGACATAACTTTAAACACGCCCAGTTGTACTTAAGAAAGGCTAATTTGCATAAATATAAAAATGGTCATAACTTTGCCAAAAATGCTCGTTTTTGAAAAAAAACAAAAACTTTACTGTTATCTACATTGCAGCGCCGATCTGCTGCAATACGAGATAGGGGTTTGAAAATCTGGTGACAGAGCCTCTTTAAATGTGGCACTGTCATAGGATGCCATCTTTCCCCAAATCAGTTTGTGACATTTCTGATCTGCTAGATCTTTCCCTTGGTCAAATGTAAGTGCTATTATTATGAAGTGGAAGCATCTACTTAGGAGAAACAAAAGTGAGAGACCATGCAAACTCAGGGCTTGGCACATAGAAATCTTCTTCCTTTGCATCACCCACTACAGAAATCTAAACTGCCTCTAGAAGTGACATCAGGACAAGAACTATTTGTTGGGGGCTTCATGAAATGGGTTTCCATGGTCAAACAGCTGCACACAAGCCTACGATCACTATGTGCAAGGCCAATTTCAGCTAGAGGGCTGTAAAGTACGCCGTCACTTGACTGTGGAGAAGTGCAAATATGTACTCTTGAATGATGAATCACGTTTCATTATCTGGCAGTCTGATGGATGAATCTAGAGAATGCTAGGTGCCTACTGTAAAATCTGGTGAAGGAGGGATGATAGTCTAGGACTGTATTTCAGGGTTTGGGCTTGGTACCATATTTCCAGTGAAGTGTAATTTTAATATCACAGCACATAAAGACATTTCAGACAATTGTATGCTTACAATTTTGTGACAACAGTTTTGGGAAAGCCCTTTTCTGTTCCAGCATGACTGTGCCCTTGTGAACAAAGCGACATCCATAAACACATGGTTTGGTGTAGAGGAACTCGAGTGGCCTGCAAAGAGCCCTGACCTCAACCCCATTGAACACATTTTGAATATATTGGAACGCTGACTGTGAGCCAGATCGTATCGTCCTATATCAGTGTCTGACCTCACAAATGCTCTTTTGGCAGAATGGGCATAAATTCTACAGACATACTCCAAAATGTTGTGGAAAGCCTTTCCAGGACAATGGAGGCTGTTATAGATGCAAAAGCGGACCCAATTCCATATTAATGCCCATGGCTTTGGAATGGGATGTCCTACAAGCTCATGTAGGTGTAAAGGTCAGGTCATACTTGTGGCCATATAGTGTGCATCGGTATAAAATAAGAGGCACACAATAAAGCATGAGTCCATAGCAGTCTATGAACTCAGTATTATGGATCCATAAAAAAACTGATCTGTAATAAGCACCTGCATGGGCCCTTAATTCTGTAAAACTGCTCTTTGGTATTCAAGATAAGAGAATCCCCAGTGACAATTGCTAAAAAAAAATGTTAATTGTGAGGACCCTAACAAAGAACTTCCCATAGAACCTCTCTGTTCCCTTGATTCCTGTAAGTGTCACATGAGGAAGTTAGATACTGTGGTTAACGTGGACTACTGGCGTAGTGACACCTGAATTGTCCATGGAATTCTGCTTTTAACTGTAAGCCATAGAGATCATTAGTTGTATTCTCAGATTAAACATTACATATGGTATATATGTCTAAATTCATACTAGTTAGGCTGTACTCACATCTCTGATGACGGAATAAAAAAACGGAAAATGAACGCAGATGTGAACATAGACTTACTCACTTTAACAGTTGTTTTAATTCTCCAATGTCCATGTTTTACAGTTGTGTACAAATGAATTAAAGACAGAATAGATTGTGTGATCACATTTATGAACCATAAATATATTTTACTTAACCATGCCAAACTGCAAAAAAGAGCACAGTTTTATACATCTGTCTGATCTTCCAAGTCCTTCATCTGAAGGTTCTAACAATGGATTTCTCTGACAGACATCCCATAATATTCTCCACAATATATTTCTAGCCCTCCTCCCTTTTGTAGTTTCTCCCAACCCTCCTTAATTGGCATATCAAGCAAATAACCCATCTCTGCGGGGGATGATACGCAGTGTACAATGCCAATGTCTCACTGTTTGTACCAGTTAGACTAGTGCAATGGGATGCTTAAATCTGCTGCCAAGTACTTTGATCCTCAAACACTTAAATACCAGTGCTTTGATACACACGTTCTTTGAGGAGGGGACTTTATGAGTCACACATAAGCCAATGTTACTGTGAATCAATATAATGTTAAACCCAGCATGAAGTAGTTAGCTGCAACACAGCAAATACAATTCTAAGAACTCTGAGTAGTCTACTTATACTGTATTAGTATTGCATCACTCCAAATTTCGATATACTATTAAGTGACTTAAATGTGTTTGTCAGAAAACTCATTATTTTATGTGTAATCACTCCCCTCGCTGCTTTTTTATGTGACCCGTTGTGTTCTGCTATTCCAAAAATATGTCTAATAAGTTTGGCTAGGCTTTCAGTTGTTACTCTCACTTTTAGCATCCAAATGGATGTCTTTTATGCATCCAAATGGATGTTTTGGTTTTAGCATTCAAGTGGATGTTACTTTGGCATCCAAACGGATGTCTTATATTTAATTTATGCATCGAAATGGATGCTTGGGTCTCTTAGCATCCAAATGGATGTCTTTTATGCATCCAAATGGATGGTTTGGTTTTAACATCCAAATGGATGTTACTTTGGCATCCAAACGGATGTCTTATATTTATTTTATGCATCCAAATGGACGCATGGGTCTCTTAGCATCCTAATGGATGTTACTCTGGCATCCAAATGGATGTTTTTTATTTTAACATCCTTTTGGATGTTTAGCGTGCCGCGCTACAATTGTAAGTGACTTTTATTATATTATTATGTCATTTTTTACTAATATCTTATGTTTTTGTTTCTTAGCATTGTTAGTGATTGTTTTTTCATGCCCTCACATGTATAACCGCTTATTGTTTTTACTAACATCGATATTCTAAGTTTAAACTTTGACCTATGACGTCATTGAAGTTCTTTGACCCCGGTCACATTGGTGTTTTTTTTTCCAATAGTATGGTTATTTAAGCAGTGAAGTTTTTATACTTTTTAATGGCCTGATGAAGATGCTGGTGCGGCATTGAAACGCGTAGCCTTATTATCAATAAATTAACCTTTTATTACTCCTACTCTTACGTGATTTTATTCAGTTCATGTATTGAAACATCTCACTCAGTGGAGCAGCGCCCTTGGAGACTCTCTCTTTTCCTGCATCCCAGCATGACTTTGTCCAATGAAAGTAAGAGCCAACCAGCCATCAACCGCCTGCCTGAATCGCAGTTGTACCAAGAACTGTGCCTCTCCAAGTGAAAAGTGTTTGATTTATCCATCGTGTGTGGAGTCAACACCGGTTTCAGTAAAGTCTCTGTTTTTACCCTCTTTCCTGTCTCCATACCATCTTTCCTGCAACAACCCTGCACAGAACCCATACCACCTAGTTCATTCTTACATTTTGTCTACAGATGATTTTTCCAAGCTTTAAAGCAGGCTGAATGCACCTTATGGATTCTGCAGTGCAATTGTAGATATTATGTACTTTAATACATCATAATACTGTCTGGCAGAGTCATTATGACATTCACTTGGGCACAACTAGTATAAAGTGTCATTAGTATACAAATCCATGTAAATGTGTTACTGGCACATTACACTATTCTTTCCGTAAAAAAAAAAAGAAAAAACAGCAACCTGACGGAACAGAGCCAAACTAAAACAAAAAAAATACCATTGAAATCAATGATGAATGCAAACGGGAACAATACTTTACTTTCCATTTGTCTTTCTGTTTGTCCGTTCCTCTGACTGAACAGATGAACGGAAAGCCAAACGGAAGCCCAACGCAGATATGTTCAAAAATGTTCAGAAATTGACCTGCGGTGCGAATTGTAAATCTGTGGCATGCGTTTTTCAGGCACTCGCAAAGCACATCTTTTTTTTTTTTTTTTTTCAATCATTGATGCGAAAAACACGCACCGCACACGGATGGTTTTCACGCACCCATTGACTCCAATGGGCGTCTAGGTGCGTGAAACGCACCAATATAGGACATGCAGTGAGTTTTCACACAGCGGACTCTCGCTGCGTGAAAACTCTTGCATGTGTGAACGGCCCCATTGAAATTAATGGGTCCGTGTGCTGCGCGTGATTTCCATGCGTAGCACACGGACATTATTCACGCTCGTGTGAATGGGCCCTTAGACATAAACGCTGTGAAACTTCCGCAATGGAATTTAGTACGGAAATTCCGCAGCATAAACAGCAGCGTCAACACGTAGCGAAATTGGTGCGTATTTTCCGTCCGGAATTGCTGACTGTAAATACGCAGCTGAATACAGTAGCAGCAAAGTGGGTGAGATTTAACAAATCTCATGCACACGCTTCGTAAAAATTTCAAGCAGAAATTGACTTGCGGTGTATATTTTTCGGACAACAGCCTGTCAATTCCTGCTGCGGAATGTGGACTGAATTGCTGCATTTTTCAGGGGAGATGTTACCATCTCCTTGCATCGTGAAAAACGCAACAAAATACGCACGATTTTCTGCAGTCAAAAACGCAGGAAACGGTGCATTTTTGCCGTAGCGGAAAGTCTGCTACTTTCAATGGAATTGCTTCAGAAATTTTCTGCAGCAATTCCGTTACGTGTGGACAAGCCCTAACTGCATTTTTTCCTTTTTTTCTATTAGTCAGCCTAGGGGACTTCAATTAGCGATTGTTGGATCGCTTACATGATATGCTTCAATACTATTATATAGCAGTATATCCTGTTTCTTATAGTCTCCTATAACATGTTTCATACAGTATATGAGGCAGGACTTCATAGGAGTACAAAGATTAGGTCCCAAGCCTGACAGATGTCCATCGGCACCCTGCGATCGCATCGCGGAGGTGCCGACGGCATGTTGGAGGGGGCCGTCCCTCTAATTCTAATGCTTTAGATGCCGCGGTCGCCATTGACCATGGCATAAAAGGGGTTAAACCGGCGGAATCAAAGTGATATTTGATTAAATTCAGATCGTTGCAGTGAGGTGTGGCTGTGTTACACAGCCGTCACCCGCTAAGTATGGAGCTAGCTCACCTCATGAGCCCGCTCCATACTTCCCCTTAACGGCTGCCACGTACATGTGTGCATACCTCCCAACAGTCCCGGATTCAGCGGGAAAGTCCTGGATTCTGGGCAGTGTCCCGCTCTCCCGGTCCCGATGTCAACTGTATCTGCGTCCTCAGGATGCACAGTTGAATCCAATGTTGTAGCAGATAACCAACAGCTCCCTGCTTCAGCATCAGTACAGAGCGGAGGAGCAGAGGGGGCTTCTCCACTCTTCGAGAACTCCCCGTGCACAGTGCTACTTTGAGCGCTGAACCCGGGAAAGTCCTTGAATTCACTGTCCACTGTCAGTGGCTCCTCTAGGAGCGGAATCCCCTGCCAGAGCGTTGCCGACTCTATGGCCGAGGATTCCGCTCCTAGAGGGAACACCTGATGTCACTTTCTACATATGGACCTGATGGATTTGGGTATCAATGTAAGATACAGCTGCTATGTATCCAGAATACATAGAAGCTGTATCTCAAAAAGTTAATTTTTTTAAATAAAATACATTTAAAAAAAGTTGTTTTAAATCCTCTAATACATTGGTTTGTTTTGTTTTTTTTAAATGTACTCAAATCTTTACACAGCCTTTAAATACCTTCTTTTAGAGCCTTGGACTTCCACAAAGGCTCCTACTATAATTATACAGTAATATCATACCTCCCAACTTTCAAGTATCTCAAAGATGGACAACCGAAGCGGCGCGCTGCAATTTTTTTCCTTTTAAGCCACGCCTCTAATCACACCCAATCCCCACCCATACACACTCGGTTCAGCCCACACAGTATCATGCTCCCATAGTGCCTCCCACACAGTATAATGCCAAATAGCTGTCCCCACAGTATAAAACCCTCTAGCTGCCCCCATACAGTACAATCCCAACACAGATACCCCCATGCAGTATAATGCCCAAACAAATTTCCCCATATAGCATAATGCCCCATAGCTGCCCCATTAAGCATAATGCCCCCATAGCTGCCCCATACAGTATAATGCCCCCATACAGTATAATGCCCACTCAGATGCCCCATACAGTATAATGCCCCATACCTGCCCTCATACAGCTTAATGCCCCCATACAGCATTATGCCCCCATAGCTTCCCCATATGGTATAATGCCCCCTAGCTGCCCTTTTACAGTATAATGCCCCAAAGCTTCCCCTAGAGCCAGTGCCCACATATAAAGTGCCAGTACCCTTATAGATAGTGCCACAGTGCTCATGTAGATTGTGTCCATGTAGATAGTGCCCCTATATAGTGCCACAGTGTCCATGTTAATAGTGCCAAACCCCCTTGAAGATATCGCCACCCACCTGTAGATAGCGCCATTGGGGCTTCCTCTAAAGGGAAGCCCTGATGTCACTGTCTATATATGGAGAGTGACGTCAGTGGATACTCCTTGAGCGGAATCCCCGTTGCCGACTCTGGCCACTGGCATCAATGTCCATATATAGACAGTGACCTCAGGGGTTTTCTCTGCCAACAGAATTCCAGGCCAGATCATCTGCAACGGGGATTCTGCTCAATCAGTAGCCACTAATGTCACTATCCATATATGGACAGTGAGGTCAAAAGCTTTCCCTAGCACAGCTCTTAAAGTAGCGCTGTGCCCAGGGAGTCCTCGGCGAGCGGAGAAGCTCCCTCTGCTCCTCCGCACTGAACTACTTCTGAAGCAGGGAGCTGATGGTTCCCTGCTTCATCATTGTGTTTAACTGTATCTGCATCCTGACTACGCAGATACAGTTGACAGCGGGACATACCCCCGACCGCCCCGGACAGCGGGACACCGCCCAGAATCCGGGACTGTCCCGCTGGATCCGGGACGGTTGAGAGGTATGGTAATATGTGTGCCAGCACTCCTTAATGCAAAGCAGAACTGCAAGTTCCAGGATACCCTTAAGCCAAATGCACTACAAGAGCCCCTGCTGTAAAGATAAAGACATATGCAAGGCATTATGCTTACGATTAATCCAGCTCTCAGTAACTAAGAGCTTTAATAGCTGTAGAACTGCTCTAATCGATAACTAAAAATGAAAATCTATGTTAAAGCTCACGTGGACAATAATGTTTATGGATCGGGGGTGGGACATTTGGCAATTTTTGCCTTTTGGTACCCAAATGCCATATGACATAATAAATATAAATGTTATAAATATGATAACATATCACATATAACAAGTCTGTATAATGATGATATAATTCAGAGAAAGCTATGAAGATCATTGTTCCTTGTTAATAGCAGATATTTAAAAAAACTTGAATAAATTGACATACATCAGTTAAGTCTATAAAAATAAATGGAAATGACATTTAGCAGAAAATGTTCCTTATCAGATAGCAACTAAATACTGAAACAAAGCATTTTATATATATCAAAGTGTTTGTTTTTTCTTCTTTTTAAAATTCTCTGCCTATTTTTTCATCTATGCTCAATCGTCTTCAGGAGAGGAGACAAACTGTGGGGTTTGCTTGGAAAGAACATATTTAGATTCCTTGTCTCCATGGAAACCAATGGCAGATTCCAAAAGTGGCATTAGAAGACTGTCACCTTTATACTAACTGGATATCAGCACAGAGAAAACGGCAACATAAAGGGATGGAGATCAGGAGGAAAACAGAAGTTAAGTGCATAAATAGGCTGGGGTGAAGGGGTGGAAATCCACCTGAAATTGCCCTTTGTGTTTTTTTATGTCTTTCTCTATGCAAAATGTATCTAGTCAAGTCATGCAATATATTGCACACTGGTGTCTAACAAAAGCACTCCCAGCACTGGATTGCAAGAAATTGTTCAACAAGGCCGGTTTCCCAAACAGCGTAAACCCTGCGGAAATTCTGCAACGGAAATCAGTGCGGAAATTCCACAGTACTTCCATTAGCAGAAAAGTGGATACGATTTTGCGAATCTCTGGCTACGCACTGCAGAAAAAAATGCAGAAAAGTCGTGCAGAAACTGTTCAGTGCTGTGACTTTAAAATCCACAGCATGTCAATTTCTGCTGCGTGTTCTGGGTGGAGATGCTGCGTGTTTGGCCCATAGACTTCAATGGGGAGCATACATTCTGCACCAAGAATCAAAAGTTGAGTTTTGTTGCGGTTTGTACAGCGATTTCACAGAAAGATCTGTGTACACAATGTGGAGAATCTGCAGGTGCACATAAAGTTTTCTATAATTAATGCTACACACTAAATCTGCAAGTAAAACCACTGCGAAAAATTTGCAGGGTTTCTGCAGCAATATGTGCAGCAAAACGCACTATTTGCTGCAAATTTCTGTGAGTAATTTACCTGTGTTTACACAGGGAGATGTGCTGGCGAAAACGATTATATTTAGTGCTGCATAAAAGATGCGATCAGCCATTGAAGGACCATTTTCTTGTTTATTGGCTGATCGTTGCCCTATTTACACAGAGCAATGATCTAGAACAGGGATCTCAAACATGCGGCAGGCGGGCCGCATGCGGCCCCTCAGACAGTCATCTATGGACCGCGGGTCACCATAGCTCCCTCAGGAGATGAGGGAGCAGTCTGAAGGAGCTCCTTCCTGCTGTCACACAGCCCCCTGTAGTACATAGCTCTATTGGGGCTCGCTCTAGGAGTGGAATCCCCAGCAAGCGCATTGCCAATGCTTTGGCCGGGGATTCCTCTGCTACAGGAGCCCCTGAAGTCACTATCCATATATGGACAGTGATGTCAAGGGCTTCCCCAAAGAAAGAGTCCCAGAGCAGAGACTATACTAGCACTCTGCTACGAAACTCCTGCTGTGGGGAAGCCCCTGACATCACTGTCCATATATGGACAGTGATGTCAGTAGCAGAGCAGGAGTCCCAGGCAGAGCACTAGAAGCAGCTCTGCTCCAGGACTCCGGCTCTGGGGAAGCCCCTGACACCACTAGTAGCACTCTGCTCTGGGACTCCGACTCTGGGGAACCCCTGACATCACTGTCCATATAGGGACGGTGATGTCAGGAGCAGAGCTGGAATCCCAGGCAGAGCGCTAGTAGCACTCTGCCCAGGATTTCAGCTCTGGGGTTGCCCCTGACATCGCTGTCTATATATGGACAGTGATGTCAGGAGCAGAGCTGGAGTCCCAGGAAGAGCTCTATTAGCACTTTGCCCGGGACTCTGGCTCTGGGCAAGCCCCTGATATCACTCGACAGTGATGTCAGGTGCAGAGTAGGAGTCCCAGGCAGAGTGCTAGTACTATTATCTACAGAGGGCACTTTGGCATTATCTACAGAGGGCACTGTGACACTATCTACAGAGGGCACTGTGGCACTACCTACAGAGGGCACTGTGGCATTATCTGGGGTTGTGGCATTATCTACAGAGGGCACTGTGGCTATCTACAGAGGGCACTGTGGCACTGTCCACAGATGGCACTGTGGCACTATCTACAGAGGGTACTATGGCACAATCTACAGAGGGCACTATGGCACTATCTACAGAGGGAATTGTGGCACTATCTTAAAAGGGCATTTTGGCACTAATAAGGGGCGGTCCAATCTTGACATTCTTGTGTCTGCCAAACACTGCCAACAGAGCCGCCGGACTGCATTTAGAAAAACTTCAACTGGAAAACTGGATTGTTAAAGTACACGTAGAGTAAACTCGCAAATTTCCGGATAAGTTTAAACCTAGCGCTATTAGTATAGTAATGTAGTATTGTTATAGTAATGTAGTATTATTATAGTAATGTATTATTATAGTAATGTAGTATTGTTAGAGTAATGTAATATTATTATAGTAATGTATTATTATAGTAATGTAGTATTGTTAGAGTAATGTAATATTATTATCGTAATGTAGTATTGTTAGAGTAATGTAATATTATTATAGTAATGTAGTAATATTATAGTAATATAGTATTGTTATAATAATGTAGTATTATAGTAATGCAGCATTATTTTAGTAATGTAGTATTGTTATAGAAGTTCAAATAATTAAATGACAATAATTTTGTATTGTATCAAATTTGTATGCAATGCGGCCCGCCAACTTAAATTTTTTTTCTATGTACGGCCCATTTACCCGGCTGAGTTTGAGAGCCCTTATTATACAGTAGAACGAGCTTTCATATGAATGCCCATTTGCCCGATTATTGGCCCATGTAAAAGGGCCTTAAACTGCAGGAAATTTTGGAGTCACGTGGAGGCCTTTACTTATTACTCAAATGTGCCTACATATTGTTATTTATTGTATTATTTTTTTTATAAATCAGTGGTACAAGTAAATATATGAAACATTTATGGCCTAGGTTCCTACACCCTTGTGCGGCATCTCCAGCTTACAGGTGGAGTTCTCCCTTAATAATGATGGTAGTACATTATAATCTTTATTGTAATGACTATATATTCTGCCTGTGCGTGTAGGTGATGCATACTGTTTAAGTAATGCACACACCCACACACACACACACACACTCGTAAGCATGTGTTATAAATAATCTTTGTTTAGGGACGTTCTACAAATAGCATCAAATGTATAGCAATTTGTAAGTTGCCGTATATTCAAAATGAGCTTGCTTGAGTTTTATTCCTGGGGTTACTAAATGCACCAATAGTTGTGATATAAGAGAGAACAAAATAGGTTGTAATATTTGTTTCCATGCACTGTGCTAGTACAGGAAACTGTATTACTGTAATATTTAGAACCTATTAATTATTATTTTAAACCGCTATTAGTAATTACTTTCCTACATAATAGAAACTGATACCTACTCAACCAAATACTTTGTCCCTTCTTCCTCCCACACTTCTAAAACATACTGTTTGCACTATATTATCAACAAGAACTAAATAGTAAAATGCCTGCACTACATAATATGTTAGGTACTCATAGGTCAGAATGGCATATAAACCTCAACAAATTAATAATACATCACAGTCACTTGAAACAATGGGGCAGCAGGTGAATGTATGGAGGCCAGATTCCCCCCCCCCCCACCCTCCTTGTAAATCAGTAATAGTATATCATACTTCACCGCTTGTCGCTGTTAGGAAGTTTAGAGCCAACCCTGATCTTTGGGGAAAATACACTTTATCTGTTTTTCTACCCAAAGTAGTTGCAATAGTCGTGACAAAGGATGACAATCTTGGAGCTGTAGTTGTTACAAACACCGGATGCTCTGAACCAGGATATTTCCAGTATATAGGTTCTAATGAGCCGATAAATAAAATGCACAATAGTGTTATATTGCAACACTTTGATAAATGAAAAGGTTGTTTATTATACTCACAAAAGCACAAACCATAAAGGATCATCAATAAAAAGAGGCACACCAAGTATTCGCCCGTCCCTGGGATTTGCAATGTTCGGCATCTTCCCCGGAATAAATCGAAGAAGTTGAAACCCAGGTTTGGGCGATTACTTATGTGCAGCTTTATATTGATGAGCTATCAGGGCGTCCAAGGTTTGTAACAACTACATATCCAAGATTACCATCTTTTCACGACTATGGCAACTTCTTCAGGTGGAGAGAAGCTTTTTCCACAAGGATCAGGATTGGCTGCAACTTCCTAATGCAGTTAAATGATGAAGTATTATATACTTTGACAGAAGGACATACAGGCACATATCAGAATGCAAGTTTTGAGGTCATCCTAGTAAAGAACACCTATGTGTTCCTAATTAGAAATACAATTTAAAGGGTTTGCCACCATTCTCTAACTGAGCACCTGCTGCTGAAACCCCCACTAGTATGGCTGGGGCAGCTTCACAATTCTCCTACAGTACATGGCACCCATTTAAATTAATGAGAGACCATTTAATACATGTCCTCCAGAGTAGGATCTGGCTAATAGACTAGGGTTCCCGGGCAGAGTACCTCTATTTGACATCCATGTGGACTAATAGGGCATATAGACAACGGTTGTCCTAATGGACATATTATAAACCTCTGGTGATATTATGCCCAGGTTGAGGGCAGGCATACATTTCTATTGCTGTGATGCTGCAGGGGAAAAATAATATGGATGGCTTTTTCTGGCTAATAGTAAGGGGAATTGAGTGGGGGAACCACATGCTCTATATGCTCTAATATATGTATGTGACCAGTGGGTCTATGTGCAGTGCTGTACCAAACTATAGCTGCTCATATATCACAAAGCACTCAGCTCGGCACTAGATGACAAAAATTTAGGAACCTCGTATACTTTAAATAGTATCTAGAGATCAGTGTGCCAGACACCGCCAGAGGGGGAGTCCGGTGTCTCTGGACCTATCCCCCCTAGATTTTATTCCTTGGAGCAGCACGTCACAGCAGTGTGGCTGCCAGTCAGCAGAGCCTGAAGAGGAAAAGAGTACGGCCAGGGGTGAACCCAGCCTCTTTGCTGCCTTATGTGAACTATAGAAAGCCCCCCCATCACGTTTTTTGTGCAATTTTTGCGAAATTGTGTAAAAACATGATTCAAAAAATGTGTGAATAGTCTATTACAGTTTTTCCTTGTACATCAGCAATTCCAGCTGCATGCTGTGCAAAGAGTGGCAGCACAGCCTCATTCACTTGAATTAAGCAGTGCTGCAGTGGGTGCTTAGGTGCAGCGCTGTGCCGGAAAAAAGCTTAAGGGAACTCAGCCCTATTGATGAATGTGAAGTGGGCTTAAAACAAAGCCAGGTCAGACACAGCATAATTTTCCGCAACTTTTCTGATTACAAAGTTATGTAAAATAATCGTAAATGTTGTCCTGTTCACTTTTTCCATTAAAAAATGGCACAAGGGTCCTCATAAATATGGTGTTCAGACCAAACCCTGTATTTTTCTAATATATTAAAACCATAAAACACGTGTAAGTACATTGATGAATCTCCCCCAATGTTTTTCTTATGTTCCCTCAGTCAGCTCTTTACATCTTTTTTTTGCAATTTATCTTACTACATTTATTGAGAATAATTATAAGCCGTTATTCCGTTAAGCTGCATGGTCAAGCTGCTGCAGACACTCAGTAAGGCAGTAATGTCCATCCTGGGTAGGGCTGGTAGATTTTGACCTAAATCAAAATCATGATTAATTAAACATGTACCCTTTATTTCGATTAATTAACGATTATTTAGACCATACCCCTTTTTTGCATACCATGCCCCCTATTTGCATGCCACGCAATTGAATTAATATTTATCCCGAGCCTGCTGTATACTAATGTATATAATAGACTCTCTGACACTGCCCCCACACAGTATATTGCCCCACAGTGCTCCCCACACAGTATAATGTCACTATAACTGCCCTCCATACAGTATAATGCCTTCATTGCTGCCCCCAGTCACAGTATAATGCCCCAATAGCTGCCCCAATACACAGTATGATGCCCCTATAACTTCCCTCCGCACACTCCTGAGGACGCAGATACAGTTGAAACTGGGGGGGGGGGGGGAAATAATCGAAGAAACGCCAAATTTCGGTTTCGGTTATTTTTTTATTAATTGCAAAAACCTACTCCTGAGCCCCCTCCTGCAGCTGTCCAAATTATGCTTGCTAGCTGCTGCAGCAGAGGAGGAGAGAGGATAAAAGTCAGAACATCATGGAGGTAGGGAGGATAAAAGGTTTGAGGAGACATTAAAGAGGGAGAGAGGCACAGCCAGAACCTACCACTATAATAGGCAAGTACCGCCTTGCCTAATATAGTGCACTGTCCTGCCTCAGAGGAGTTAGGAGTTTTCAGTATCCAGCACATTAGGTAACATTATTACATAAAAAACATGGGATTACTTATGAGAAACATGTAGGTAATGTGAGGCACACCCGGGGTCCTAATGTGTTACTAAAGCGACTACCTACTGTATAACATAGCCAGTCTCCGTAACGAATTAAGACTACATTCACACGACAGTGAAAAAAATGGCCTATCAACTGTTTTTCATAGCCATTTTGCATCAGTGTTTCTCCAAATTTTCATCCATTTCCAGTACGTCTGTCTGTTTGTCATCCGTTTGTCATTCGTTTTTTATGGCGGTTAAAAAAAAGATGGATTTAGTTTGTCAGGTTGTTTTTGTCCCAACCCCGTGAAAACACGACAGTGCCCATGTAGATAGTGCCACAATGTCCCTGTAGACAGTGCCCACATAGTACAAGTGTCCACATAGTGCCCATGTAGTGTCACAGTGCCCACATATAAAGTGACAGTGCCACAGTGTCCACATATAACGTGCCAGCGCCCACATAGTGCCACAGTGCCCACTGTAGATAGTGCCACAGTGCTCACACAGTACCACAGTGCCCACATATAAAGTGACATAGTGCCCACATATAAAGTGCCAGTGCCCATTGTAGACAGTGCCACAGTGCCCACATAGTGTCACAATGTCCACTGTAGATAGTGCAACAGTGCCCACATATAAAGTAGGATAGTGCCGACATCCAAAGTGCCAGAGCCCACATGGAAAGAGCCCCGGTGGCCATGTAGATAGTGCCACGGTGTCCATGTAGACAGCACCAAAGTGTCCCCTGTAGCTAGTGCCACACACCCCTATATAGTGCCCTAGTGCTCATGTAGATAGCACCCCCCTGTGGATAGCACCAATCACCCTGTAGATAGCACCAATTTGTCAGTTTTTGTGTCCCATCCTCCTGAAAACACCACAGTGCCCATGTAGATAGTCCCACAATGTCCCTGTAGATAGTGCTACAGTGAAAACTGTAAATAGTGCCACAGTGCACACATATAAAGTGACATAATGCCACAGTGCCCACATGTAAAGTGCCATAGTGCCACAGTGCCCACATGTAAAGTGCCACTGCCCACATAGTGCCAAAGTGTCCACTGTAGATAGTGCTACCGTGCCCACATAGTACCACAGTGCCCACATATAAAGTGCCATATTGCCATAGTGCCCACATATAAAGTGCCAGTTCCCACTGTAGACGGTGCCCACATAGTACCACAGTGCCCACATATAAAGGGATATAGTGCCATAGTCCCTACATATAAAGTACCAGTGCTCTCATAGTGCCATAGTGCCAACTGTAGATAGTGGCACAGTGCCCAGATATAAAGTGAGGTAGTGCCCACATACAAAATGCCGGAGCCCACATAGATAGTGCCATGGTGCCCATGTAGATAGTGCCATGGTGCACATGTAGATAGTGTCACGGTACCCATGTAGATAGCGCCACAGTGTTCCCTGTAGTGACACACACCTCTATATAGAGCAATAGTGCCCATGTAGATAGCGCCACACACCCTGTCGATGGCACCCACCTGTAGCTCCTTGAAGGAGTGGAATCCCCCTTGCCAGGGATTCCGATCCTAGAGAGCCGCTGATGTCTCTGTTCATATATGGACAGTGACATAAAGGGGCTCTCTCTAGGAGCAGAATCCCCTGCCAGCTTCAGGAGTAGCCCCTCACGTCACTGTTCATATATGTATAGTGACGCCAGGGGCTTCTCCAGTAGCAAAATCCCCAGCCAAAGCCCCGTTCTGCTGTGTCCTGTAGGGGTTGTGCGCACGCTCGTGCCCGGCGCACATGAAATAATCATCAATTTACCCATGATCACCCTGACTATAAGGCCCCTGCCCGTTTAATCATTGCCTGAGCATTGTTGTGTTTACCCGTGTTAGTCTTGCAAATGGACCCTCTTCCCAGTGTTCCAGTAGCTGCTACCTGTATCCTGTATCCCGTGCTACCGTTGTTCCTGTGCCTTAGAAGTTAGAGTTGTGTTGCGCCTTCAGTCATGCCTGCTGTGTTACACCATGTCTGGTGTCTGCTCTTAAGGTCCCATCTGAGCCTAGCCGTTACTACTGTCTGAACTGCTACAGGTACCCTTGTGCTTTGACTATATAGACATTGACATGGTACACTGTTGGCCAGATGCTATCCCGCTATGGCGGTATGGCCCAGTGGGTTCACATACCCACAGATCATGACAATATGGACATAGACATCAGGTGCTCCCTCTAGGAGCGGAATCCCCATACAGTGCGAGCTCTGGCTGGGGATTCTGCCCCTACAGGGAGATACAGCGGAGCTATCTACAGGGTAAGTGCCATCTACATGGAGGGGTGCTTTCTACAGGGGGGTTTGGTGCTATTTACATGGGGGGTGCTATCTACATGGGGGGTGTCTGTGTCTGGGGAGTCCTCGACCAGGATCAGTTTTTACAAGTTGTTGGAAGGACTGATTCTTGAAAAATGGACATTAAAAACTGATCCATTGAGTTCTATGGGACCCGTCGAGACGTGAAAACGGCCAAAAATAGGACATGTCCTATTTTTTGATGGCCGGTATTCATAGGCTGTTTAACGCCTTCAGGACTGAGCCTGTTTTGACCTTCAGGACGAAGCCAATTTTTCAAATCTCACATGTGTCACTTTATGTGGTAATAACTTCGAAATGCTTTTACCTATCCAAGTGATTCTGAGATTGTTTTCTCATGACATATTGTACTTAATGTTAGTGAAAAAAATTTGGTCGATAAATTTTATATTTATTTGTAAAAAACACCAAGATTTGGAGAAAATTTGCAAAAATTTACATTTTTCCCAATTTAAATATATCTGCTTATAAAACAAATATTAATACCACACAAAATACTTACTATTTAACATTTTCCATATGTCTACTTTATGTTTGCATTGTTTTTTGAACATCCTTTTATTTTTCTAGGACGTTACAAAGCTTAGAACTTCTCATATTTTCAAGAAAATTTCAAAAGGCTATTTTATCAGGGACCAGTTCAGTTCTAAAGAGGCTTTGAGGGCCTTATATATTAGAAAGTCCCCATAAATCACCCCATTTTGAAAACTGCACCCCTCAAAGTATTCAAAACGGTATTCAGAAAGTGTTTTAACCCTTTAGGCGTTTTACAGGAATTAAAGCAAAGTAGAGGTGAAATTTACAAATTTCATTTTTTTTTTGGGCAAAATTCACTTGTAAGACATTTTTTCTGTACCACAGAAGCTTTTACCCGAGAAATGCAACTCAATATTTATTACCCCTATTCTGCAGTTTCATGTGGCCCTAGTGTGCTAATGGACTGAAACACAGGCCTCAGAAGCAAAGGACCAACTAGTGGATTTTGGGGCATCCGTTTTTTTTTCAGAATATATTTTAGACACCATGTGAGGTTTGTAGAGGTCTTGTGGGGCCAAAACAGAAAAGACCCCCCAAAAGTGACCCCATTTTGGAAACTACAACCCCTCAAGGAATGTATCTAGGGCAAAAGTTAGCATTTTGACCCCACAGTTGTTTTGCTGAATTCATTGGAATTAGTCTGTAAAAGTAAAATCTACTTTTTTTCTGAAAAAACGTAGGCATTTTTAATTTTTACAAGGAATAAAGGGAAAAAAAACTTGTAACATTTGTAAAGCAATTTCTCCCGATTACAGAAATACCCCATATGTGGTAATAAACTGCTATTTGGACCCACAGCAGGGCACAGAAGAGAAGGAGCGCCATTTGGATTTTGGATTTCTGATTTAGCTGGAATAGTTTTCAGTGCTGCTCCACGTTTGCAAAGCACTGGAGGGACCAAACAGTGGAAACCCCCCAAAAGTGACCCCATTTTGGAAACTACATCTCTCAAGGAATTGTCTTGGGGTAAAGTTAGCATTTTTACCCCACAGTTGTTTTGCTGAATTCATTGGAATTAGTCTGTAAAGGTAAAAATCTACTTTTTTCTGACAAAAACGCAAACATTTTTAATTTTTACAAGGAATAAAGGAGAAAAAGCACCCCAACATTTGTAAAACAATTTCTCCCGATTACGGAAATACGCCATATGTTGTAATAAACTGCTGTTTGGACCCACAGCGGGGCTTAGAAGGGAAGGAGCGCTATTTGGCTTTTGGAGCTCAAACTTAGCTGAAATGGTTTTCGGGTGCCATGTCACATTTGCAAAGCCCCTGAGCGGACAAAACAGTGGAAACCACACAAAAGTGACCCCACTTGGGAAACTACACCACTTAAGGAATCTATCTAGGGGTACAGTGAGCATTTAGACCCTACAGGTCTTTTGCAGAATTTATTAGAATTAGGCGATATTCACACGAACGTGTGTGTCTTGCGTGCGCAAAAAAGTCTGTGTTCTTTGTGTGTTGCAGTTCCGTGTGTCATAAGTGTTTGGTGCGTGGCTGCATGATTTTCACGCATATGCCATCCTTATGACACGCGGTTTTGATGTTTAGAAAGAGAAATGAAGGAGGTGGTTTTATTTTTCCCTTCATTTCTCGATCTACTGTTGCGCGATTCAAGCGCAGCACATGGAAGTGCATCCGTGTGCTGTGTGGGATTTTCACGCACCCATTGAATTCAATGGGTGCGTGATGCTCAAAACACGCTCAAGTATAGGACATGTCGTGAGTTTTACGCAGTGGACACACGCTGCGTGAAAATCACGGACTGTCTGAACGGCCCCATTGAGTTACATAGGTCCGTGCGACGCGCGTGAAAATCACGGACGTGAAACATGTTCGTGTAGATAAGGCCTTAGGCCGTGAAAATGAATATCAAACTTATTTCCACTAAAATGTTTAATTTTTTCAATTTCACAAAGGATAAAGGAGGAAAAAGCACCCCAACATTTGTAAAGCAATTTCTCCCGAGTACGGCAATACCCCACCACATGTGGTCATAAATGTTTTTTCATTAGAAAGTCCTTTCCGGACTGAACCATTTTTTGCTTTTTGTTTTTCCCTCCCCACTTTCCAAGAGCCATAACTTTTTTATTTTTCCGTCAATAGATTGGTGTGAGGGCTTCGTTTTTTGCGGGACAAGCTGTAGTTTATTTTGGTACATACAACGTTTTGAGCACTTTTTATAAAAAATTTTGTTAGAGCCAAGGTGAAAAAAAACTGTGATTTTGGCGTTTTAAATTCTTTATTTTTCACAGTGTTCACCGTGTGAGTTAAATAATGGTATATTGTAATAGTTTGGACTTTTACAGACACAGCAATACCAATTTTGTGTATTTTTTAAAGTTTTTTACATTACTTTAGAGAAAAAATCGGAAAAGGTTTTTTTTTTTATTTATTTCATTTTTTTCACTAATAATAACAATTTACTTTTGTTTTTACACATTTTATTAGTCCCCCTAGGGGACTTGAACCAGCAATCAGTAGTTAGCTGGTACAATACACTGCAATATTAATGTATTGCAGTCTATTGTCATTTTTGCAGGCTCCTGTAATAATGTGATTGCTGTTCCTGTCCGTTAGTCCTGGGTGTCAGCTGTAATACACAGCTGACACCTGCAGCGTATGCATGCTCCATAGATCACCCCCCACAACAGCCCCAAAGTTCATGCACCAGTGGCAAAAACTTCAAAAAATCTTCTCTTCCCTTTGAAGATATGGGTATGCTTAGAGACCCTATGGATAAGAGAGAAGAAGTTTTCCTAAAACTTTCTTGGGATACCACAATGGCCATGCTGAGGCTAGGAATTGCTGCCACCTGCACTGCTAGATCTCTGAGCCTATGGCAGATAGAACCTCTTAGAAAATCATCTTGCAGAGGGTACTCCAAGAGAAGATCTTATCTCCTATATGCCCATGCTTAACCCCTTCCCGCTCCTTGACGTACTATTACGTCATGGCAGCTGTATCATTCGCGCTCCATGCCGTAATAGTACGTCTCGGGAGTAACGGCCGTTTCGGCCGTCCTCCCGACACATACAGGAGCTGTGACGCTGCTGTCTTGTTCAGCAGCTGTCACAGCTCCTACAGCGGGGACCGATCGCTGTGTCCCCGCTGATTAACCCCTTAAAAGCCGCGTTCTATAGAGATCGCGGCTTTTTAGGAGTTAAGCTGCCATCGCCGGCCTGCTACGCGATAGCGGCCGGCGATGGTGACTATGGCAACCGGACACCAAACAATGGCGTCCGGCGATGCCATAGACGGAAGCCTAGTGGGTCCTGACGAAGTCAGGACCCACTATGCTTGCTGTCAGTGAGTAGCTGACAGTTCTAATACACTGCACTACGCATGTAGTGCAGTGTATTAGAATAGCGATCAGGGCCTCCTGCCCTCATGTCCCCTAGTGGGACAAAGTAATAAAGTAAAAAAAAGTTAAAAAAAGTTGTGTAAAAATAAGAAAATAAAAGATTTAAAAGTATTAAAAGTAAAAATCCCCCTTTTTCCCTTATCAGTCCTTTATTATTAATAAAAATATATAAACAAACAAATAAACTATACATAATTGGTATCGCCGCGTCCGTAACGGCCTGAACTACAAAATTATTTCATTATTTATCCCGCACGGTGAACGCCGTAAAAAAAATAAATAATAAACCGAACCACAATCACAATTCTTTGGTCACTTCACCTCCCAAAAAATGGAATAAAAAGAGATCAAAAAGTCGCATGTACCGAAAAATGGTACTGATCGAAACTACAGTTCGTTACGCAAAAAATAAGTCCTCGCACGGCTTTATTGATTGAAAAATAAAAACGTTCTGGCTCTTAGAATAAGGTAACACAAAAAGTGAATGATTGTTTACAAAACGTATTTTATTGTGCAAACGCCATAAGACATAAAAAAAAACTATAAACATCTGGTATCGCCGTAATCGTATCGCCCCGCAGAATAAAGTGAATATGTCATTTATAGCGCACGGTGAACGCTGTAAAAAAAAACGAAAAAAAAAACAATCGTACAATTGCTGTTTTTTAGTCACCACGCCACCTAAAAATAGAATAAAAACTGATCAAAAAGCCGCATGCACCCCAAGAAAACTACAATGGATTCCTCAAGGGGTCTAGTTTCCAAATTGGGGTCACTTTTGGGGGGTTCCCAATGTTTTGGCACCACAAGACCTCTTCAAACCGGACATGGTGCCTAATAAAAAAGATGCTTCAAAATTCACTAGGTGCTCCTTTGCTTCGGAGGCCGGTGCTTCAGTCCATTACCGCCCGAGGGCCACACGTGGGATATTTCTCAAAACTGCAGAATCTGGGCAATACGTATTAAGTTGCGTTTCTCTGATAAATCCTTTTGTGTTATTAAAAAAATGGTATAAAGAGGATTTTCTGACAAAAAAAAAAATGTAAATTTCACCTCTACTTTGCTCTAAATTCCCGTGAAACACCTAAAGGGTTCATAAACTTTCTAAATGCTGTTGTGGATACTTTGAGGGGTCTAGTTTCTAAAATGGGGTGTTTGATAGGGGTTTCTAATATATGGGCCCCTCAAAGCAACTTCAGAACTGAACTGGAACCTAAAAAAATAAATAAATGAGGCAATACTTCGCTTCTTACATTATACTGATAATGAGCCGTGCCCACCCCGAGATGACCCCAGTTTTGACCGTTTGTATAAACGGAGACCCCTATTAGACCGTTCCAGTGCCCGGTTTTCCCCAGCATACACCCCTGAGAAGTGTATTTCTATTGATGAGTCCCTGGTACATTTTAAAGGGAGGGTTCAATTCCGCCAGTACCTGCCGGGTAAGAGGGCAAGGTATGGCGTGAAGATGTATAAGCTGTGAGAGTGCATCAGGGTATACCTACAGGTTTAGGATATATGAAAGAAAGGCCACCCCCAAACCAGACTGCATCCTGGACTACAATAGGTACATGGGAGGGATGGACTTGTAAGATCAAGCCCTGAAGCCCTACAGCGCCATGCGGTGTGGTATAAGAAGCTGGCCCGGCACATCATACAGATGGCATTGTACAATGCGTACATGCTACGTCGATGTGCAGGCCAGACGGGAACTTTCCTGGAATTTCAAGAGGTGATTATCAAGAACCTAATCTTTAGGGACCAAGAAGGGGGGGCACCCAGTACTTCTGGAAGCGAGCCCACACGCATCGTACCAGGGCAACACTTTCCAGGAGAAGTTCCCCAAACTGGCAAGAAGGGAAAAAGTCAAAAGAGGTGCAAAGTCTGCTATAAGAGGGGGTAAGGGAGGACACAATATATCAATGTGACACGTGTCCCGAATAACCAGAGCTCTGTATGAAAGTGTTTTAAAATTTATCATACATCCCTTGGTTTATAATTTACCCCAATTTTACTTACCCTGATGCACTCCACACAGCTTATCCCCCCTTGTCTTTCCCCTCTGGGCCCTGCTGTGTGTCCAGGCAGCTGATAACAGCCACATGTAGGGTATTGCCATATCCGGGAGAACCCACATTACAGTTTATGGGGTGTAGGTCTCCGGTCAAAATGCTCACTACACATGTAGATGAATGCCTTAAGGGTGTAGTTTTTAAAACGGGGTCACTTCTTGGGGGTTTCAACTGTTCTGGTACCTCAGGGGCTTCTGCATACATGACTTCGCACTAGAAAATCCCCAGTTGGCCAAATGGTGGTCCTTTCCTTCTGAGCCCTCCCATGGGCCCAAATGGCAGTTTATCACAACAAATGGGGTATTGCGGCCCTCAGAACAAATTGCGCAACAGAATGGGGTATTTTGTTTCTTGTGAAAATAAGAAATTTTCAGCCAAAACTACATATTATTTGAAAAAAATAATTTTGTTTTCATTCCCAGCCCAATTCAAATAAGTTCTGTGAAAAAACTATGGAGTCAAAATGGTCACAACACCCATAAATGAAGTCCTTGAGGGGTGTAGTTTCCAAAATGGGGTCATTTGTGGTTGGTTTCTATTGCTTTGATACCTCTGGGGCTCTGCAAATGCGACATGGCACCCGAAAACCAATCCAGCAAAATCTGGACTCCAAAGAACACACAGCGCTCCTTTCCTTCTGAGCCCTCCCATGGGCCCAAACGGCAGTTTATCACCACAAATGGGGTATTGCCGCGCTCAGGACAAATTGGGCAACAGAATGGAGTATTTTATTTCTTGTGAAAATAAGAATTTTTGAGCTAAAATGACATATTATTGGAAAAAATATATATTTTTTTAATTCCCAGCCCAATTCAAATTAGTTCTGTGAAGAAACTATGGAGTCTAAATGGTCACATTACCCATAAATGAATTCCTTGAGGGGTGTAGTTTCCAAAATGGGGTCACTTCTGGTGGGTTTCCATTGCTTTGATACCTCTGGGGCTCTGCAAATGCGACATGGCACCCGAAAACCAAACCAGCAAAATCTGTACTCCTAAGAACACACAGCGCTCCTTCCCTTCTGAGGCCTCCCATGGGCCCAAACGGCAGTTTATTGCCACAAATGGGGTATTGATGCACTCAGGAGAAATTGGGCAACAAAATTGAGTATTTTGTTCCCTGTGAAAATAAGAAATTTTGGTAAAAAATTACATCTTATTGGAAAAAATGTCATTTTTTTAATGTCACAGCCCAATTGAAATAGGTGCTGTGAAAAAACTGTGTGGTCAAAATGCTAACAACAACCATAAATGAATTCCTTGAGGGGTGTAGTTTCCAAAATGGGGTCACTTTTGGTGGGTTTCCATTGCTTTGATACCTCTGAGGCTCTGCAAATGCGACATGGCACCCGAAAACCAATCCAACAAAATCTGGACTCCAACAAACATATAGCGCTCCTTTCCTTCTGAGCCCTCCCATGGGCCCAAACGGCAGTTTATCACCACAAATGGGGTATTGCCACACTAAGGACAAATTGGGCAACAAAATGGGGTATTTTGTTCCTTGTGAAAATAAGAAATTTTGATCACAAATGACATTTTATTGGAAAAAATGACATTTTTTTCATTTCAGAGCCCAATTCAAATACGTGCTGTGAAAAAACTGTGCGGTCAAAATGGTAACAACAACCCTAAATGAATTCCTTGAGGGGTGTAGTTTCCAAAATGGGGTCACTATTGGGGGATTCCTACTGTTTTGACACCTCAACACCTCTTCAAACCTGGCATGCTGCCTAAAATATATTCTAATAAAAAAGAGGACTCAAAATCCACTAGGTGCTTCTTTGCTTCTAGGGCTTGTGTTTTAGTCCACGAGCGCAGTAGGGCCACATGTGGGACATTTCTAAAAACTGCAGAATCTGGACAATACATATTTAGTAGTGTTTCTCTGGTAAAACCTTCTGTGTTACAGAAAAAAAAATGAATAAAATTGAAATTCAGCAAGAAAAATGAAATTTGCAAATTTCACCTCCACTTTGCTTTAATTCCTGTGAAATGCCTGAAGGGTTAAAAAACTTTCTAACTGCTGTTTTGAATACTTTGAGGGGTCTAGTTTTTAAAATGGGGTGTTTTATCAGGGTTTCTAATACATAGGCCCCACAAAGCCACTTCAGAACTCAAGAGGTACCTTAAAAAAAAGGCTTTTGAAATTTTCTTAAAAATATGAGAAATTGCTGTTTATGTTCTAAGCCTTGTAACGTCCAAGAAAAATAAAAAAATGTTCAAAAAACGATGCCAATCTAAAGTAGACATATGGGAAATGTGAACTAGTAACTATTTTGGGTGGTATAACCGTCTGTTTTACAAGCAGATGCATTTAAATTCTGAAAAATGCAATTTTTTCAAAATTTTCTCTACATTTTGCAATTTTTCACCAATAAACACTGAATATATCGACCAAATTTTACCACGAACATGAAGCCCAATGTGTCACGAGAAAACAATCTCAGAATCGCTTGGGTAGGTTTAAGCATTCCGACGTTATTACCACATAAAGTGAAATATGTCAGATTTGAAAAATGGGCTCTGAGCCTTAAGGCCAAAACTAGGCTGCGTCCTTAAGGGGTTAAACAAGCAGTATATTTTATGTCAGATGCTTCAGCAGACATAGTGAAAATAGTTGCAAGGTCTGCACCCCTTCCCAACACAACAAGAAGAACTTTCTGGCTCAGGAATTATAGAGGAGATGCTGGCTCAAAAAATAAATTCTGTGCCATTCCACGTGAAGGGGATCACCTATTTGGATCAGGCCAGGATGATATTCTGGAGAAAGCCTCAAAAAACAAAAAAGGTTTCCCATCACAGCAAAAAAAATAATTCACTAAAGCCAGTCCTTTCGGAACCAGAGGAGAGGTAGACCAGACACCAGGAGAAGAGCTGTGACAGATCCCATCTCCAATTCAAGGAGGAAAGGGGTTCCTATTTAATCCACCCTCTAATGACCATCACTCCAAGTGGCGCCAGATTTCCAGTAGGAGATCGATGATAATAGTTTCACCCAATCTGGGAAGACATCACAGCATCCCCTTGGATAAGAGGAATAACCCAAACAGGCTACAGATTGGAGTTCGAAAATTATCCTCCATCAAGATTCATGACAATAAAAAATCTATCCTCCTTGGATCAAGCAATTTTGGTGAAATCAATTTGTCACAAAAACAAGTCCTTATACCAGTCCGACTTGTCATCAAAAAGAGGGTTTCTACTCCCCAATATTTCTGGTAAGAATACCAAACGGCTCATTCAGGGCAATTCGAAATGTAAAAGCCCCGAATCAATATCTAGAATACAAAAAATTCAAAATGGAGACCATTCGGTCGACGGTAAACATCCTATGTCAAGACTCCTTCATGGCATCTCTGGAACTGAGTGATGCTTATTACCATGTTCCAATACACCAAAATTCTCAGAAGTTTCTCAGAATCGCAGTCTTCATGGATCAGCAATAGTGCCACTTTCAGTTCCAAGCGCTTCCTTTCAGTTTGTGTGACAACTTCCAGAGTATTCTCAAAAATCATTGCTGAGGGGACAGCCTTCTTACATCTAAAAGGCATCCAGGTTGTACCATACCTGGATGATTTCTTAATGTCTGCTCCATCAGTGGTGGTTCTATTATCACATTTTCAGTTCATCCAAAAGACCTTCACCAACTTAAGATGGCTAATAAAGAAATCAGATATTTCTCCAAGCAACAGAAAAATATTTTTGGACTCTCAGAAAATTATGTAATTTCGTCTGGCACAAAAACAACAATCTCTGATAAACCAGATTTCAAGTTTCCGCTCCGTCTCTTCGGTTACCATCAGAGAAGTAATGAAATTATTAGGAGTACTGACATTTACAATACCAGCTGTATTGTGAGCCCAGGCTCTCTCAAGAGTTCTCAAGATTTTTCTTCATTCCTCTTATGACAAAAAACAGTCCTCTCTAGACAAAAATATCACGACTTCATCAAGAGTGAAAAACTCCCTGAGCTGATGGATGATCAGAAAGAATCTCCGAAGGGGAGTACCATGGACACCTCAAAATTAGATGGTAATTACCACAGATAACAGCAAGAATTGGTGGGCAACCCACACTCCAAATTCATTCGTCCAGGGAACCTGAAATCAGTCTCTATCCTCAGCATCTTCAAAATTGAGTGAACTAATGGCAGTATATGAGGCTCTGAAAGCCCTTATCTAAGTGTCACAGGATCCCCATTTAAAAATCCCATCAGACAACACCACCACAGTAGCCTATCTCAACAGACAAGGGGGCACAAGAAGCCACAATCTATCTCAGTTAGCAGCCAAGATATTTTGTTGGGCGGCGAATAATGTTCTATCCCTAATTGACTTCAAAGGAAGAGAAAATGACATAGCAGATTTCCTAAGCGGGAAGGGGAATGGAACCTGAACAGGGGAATCTTTCAGTCGATATGCAAGAAGTGGGGGATACCTACCATAAATCTCTTTGCCTCCAGAAGAAATTTTTTAGGTATTTCAGGTTTTCTAGCCAAGATCATCATGGATAAACACAAGTTATCCTGATTGCTCCCTTTTTACCCAAAAGGGCATGGTTTCCGTTGTTTCTCCACATATCAGAAGAATCTTACTGGACTGCCACTTCTTCCGGATCTCTTGTCTCAAGGGCCATTTCTTCATAAGTCGATCCATCAACTACGATTAACAGCCTAGAATCTGAAGGTTCTCTCTTGAAAAGAAACAGGTTTTCTGATAAAGTTGTTTCCACTCCGCTCCTTAGTCGTAAATAAATAACTTCCAATATCTACCTGTACCCTAGAACATAGAAAACCTTTCTGACATTCTCCAAGGACTAATGGGACTACTCCACCGTTCCAGATGTTACACTGGTGTTAGATTTTTTTGCAGGCTGGTTTAGACAAAGGGCTTAAACCAAGCACTCTAGAAGCTTATGTGGCTGCTCTTAGTGCCTTTTTGGACACTAAACTGGCTGATCTCCCTTTAGTGAAAAGATTCATCAAAGGGGCATAAGGCTGTACATTCCTGGAACCTAAACTCGGCACTATCAGTCATTACTAACTCCCCTTTTGAGCCCATTGAGAACATCCCAATAAGATTATTATCCTTTAACAACCTTCTTACTAGCCATAACTACGACCAGGCGTGCTGTGGAAATACAGGCCTTTTTTGACAATAATAATCTTTGACAACTGGTGTAGGGGGGCACTTCAAGTTCTAATTTTAACCAATATACCGGATAGGATATCAAATGTGCAGGTTGGGGGACACCTAGTCAGTGACCACAACATACTAAGTTTTTATGTATCCCTTAATAAGATGTTTAGTAGAGGAACTGCAAAAACACTAAACTTCAAAAAGGCCAACTTTCATGGGCTAAGGGATGACCTTAATGGTATAAACTAGTCAAAAATTAAAGTACACAAACTAAATGGGACATTTTTAAAAGCCTCTTAAATAGGTCTCTTAAATATAAACCTTATGGGAATAACAGGAGAAACAGGAGGAAATCAAAATAAAACAGTAAGTGGGCAATAAATGATAAAAAAAAAGTGTTGAAACTACTAAAGCAAGACAGTAGTGACGGGGCATTAAATAATTATAAAGAAAAAAAGAAGTATAAAAGACAAATAAAAGCAGCAAATATGGAAATAGAGAGACTCGTTGCCAAAGAAAGTAAAAATAACCCAAAAATATTTTTCAACTTTATAAATAAGAAACTCAAAACTAAAGTTTAGCCCTCTCAAGTGTTGGCCTTCTCAAAAATAATCTGGACGTAATTGTGGAGGATAATGAAAAAAGTCCAATCTATTAAATGCCTTCTTTTCTTTTGGATTTACACAGGAACATCCAATGTCAGACAACATGATTAGGCATAAGTAAATTCTACATTAAATGTCACCTGATTAACCCAGCAAAAAATGCAACGCTGCCCTAAAAACACTAAAATAGGCAAATCACCAGGTCCAGATGTTATGCACCCCTGCGTTCTGCAGGAATTTGGTACCGTGAGAGACAGACCTTTATTTCTGATATTTAAGGATTCTGTCATGCCACATGACTGGTGCATAGCAATTGCTAATATTCAAAAAGGGGTCAAAAAGTGAGCCCGGAAACGGTAGACCTGTAAATTTAACCTCCATTATGGAAATATTTGGGGGTTTTCTAAGAGATGCTACCCTGGAGTACCTCAATCATAATAAACGTATAACTCCATATCTGTATGGATTTATGTGGGTTCGGTCCTGTCAAACTAATGTGATTAGCTTCTATGAGGAGGTAAGTTCTAGACTGGTATATAAAATGAAGATGCTGAGACTGGGGGAAAATATGTGTAATGGGGTTAACAACTGGCTCAGTGTTAGAAAACAGAGGGTGGTTATTAATGGTAATAAGATTACCAGTGGGGTTCCGCATGCGTGAGTATTGGGCCCTCTTCTTTTTAATGTTTATGAATGACCTTGTAGAGGGTTTACAGAGTATAATTTCAGTATTTGCAGATGATACTAAGCTCTGTAAAGTAATGAACACAGAGAAGGATAATGTAATACTACAGATGGATTTGGGGAAGCTGGAAGCGTGGGCAGAGAAATGACAAATGAAGTTTAACGCAGACAAATGTAAGGTTATGCACTTGGGCTGAGGAAACAAATTATACAAATATGTATTAAATAATAAAATAGGGGGTATAACTGCTACTGAAAAAGACTTGGGGATATTGGTGAATTGTAAACTTAATTTTAGCAAGCCAGTCAGGCTTAGTATTAAACCAGATTTCTAGAGTATTTTGTGTTTTTCTAGGGTATGTCTTAACTGCATAACGACAATAAAAATAAGAATTAATAATAATTCTAATAATAATAATAATAATAAAAATTCTATTAATACATACAAAAGATTGAATAATAAATAACAAAAAAAAATACATGTAAAATGGGTGATCACTTTTCACATACAGAAACGTACTTTTGTAACGGCATACTGTAGGTTGGCAGTTTTTTTTGTTTTTTCTTTAATAGCCTAGGCCACACATAAGTCCTAAGAATATCTAACATTTTTAATGTATCCAAAAAAGATACAAGTCAAAAAAACTCTGGTTTATTCATCCAGCATCAAACCAGAGTTTTTTTGAGTGCTGCTTCTATCTCTCTTTTTTGGATACATGTTTGTGCAGGGAGAGGTCACTCCCTGTTTGAAAGCTAAGCACCAGCCTTAACAGGCAAGGAATCACAGTGCTGCTCCTACCCATGATTTGTCTAACATTTTTAATGTATACTAGCAGATCTAGTTAAAATTATTGAATTAAAGGGATTGACTGTTTCAGAAAACTCAAATTCAAACAACCTTTTAGGGAACATTTAGTTAATCCCTTCCCGCTTTGGCCACTTTTGACCTCCCTGACAGAGCCTCATTTTTCAAATCTGACATGTTTCACTTTATGTTGAAATAACGACGTCGTGAAGTGACTTTTAGGGCCTTATATATTAGAAATAAGTCACCACATTTTAAACACTTTTAAACACATTTTAAACACTTCACCCCTCAAAGTATTAAAAATAGCATTTAGAAAGTTTCTTAACCCTTGAGACATTTCACAGGAATTAAAGCAAAGTAGAGGTGAAATTTACAAATGTAATTTTTTTTTGCAGAAATTCATTTTTAATCCATTTTCTTTTTAGTAACACAGAATTTTTTTTTACCAGAAAACACAACTCAATATTTATTGCCCAGATTCTGCAGTTTTTAGACATTTCACACATGTGGTCCTGGTGTGCTTATGGACTGAAGCACAGGCCTCAGAATCAAAGGAGTACCTAGTGGATTTTGGGCCTCCTTTTTAATTGAATATATTTTAGGCACCATGTCAGGTTTGAAAGGCTCTTGCGGTGCCAAAACAGTGGAAATCCCCTAAAAGTGAGCCCATTTGGGAAACTGGACCCTTCAAGGAAATTATTTAGGGGTATAGTGAGCATTTTAACCCCACAGGTTTTTTTGCTGAAATTATTGGAAGTAGATCGTGAAAATGAAAATCTACATTCTTTCAAAGAAAATGTAGGTTTAGCAAATTTTTTCTCATTTCCACGTGTACTAAAGGAGAAAAAGCAGTAAAACAATACCCCACATGTGGTCATAAATAGCTATTTGGACACACAGCAGGGCTTAGAAGGGAAAGAGAGCCATTTGGCTTTTGGAGCTCAAATTTAGCAGGAATGGTTTGCGGAGGCCATGTCGCATTTGCAAAGCCCCTGACGGGACAAGACAGAGAAAACGCCCAAAAAGTGACTCCATTTAGGAATCTACACCCCTTGAGGAACTCATCTACAGGTGTAGTGAGCATTTTCAACCCACAGGTTTTTCATAGATCTTATTAGAATTGTGCAGTGTAAGTAAAAACAATCCTTTTTCTTCAATAAGACGCAGCTTTAACTCAAATTTTTTTATTTTCGCAACAAATAAAGGAAAAAAAGAACCACAACATTTGTAAAGCAGCTTCTCTGGAGTACGGAAATACCCCATATGTGAACATAAACTACTGTTTGGGCACACAGCAAGGATCAGAAGAGAAGGAGCGCCATTTGGCTTTTAGAGTAGAGATTTTGCTGGATTCGTTTCTTGGCACCACGTCGCTTTTGCAAAGCCCCTTAGGTACCAGTACAGTGGAATCTACCCAAAAGTGACTCCATTCATGAAACCACACCCCTTGAAGAATACATCTAGGGGTGTAAGTGAGCATTTTTACCCCACAGGTTCTTCATAGCTTTTATTAGAATTGGGCAGTGAAAATAAAAAAAAGAGAAAAAGCACCACAACATTTGTAAAGCAATTTCTCCCGAGTACGGCAATACCCGATATGTGGTTATAAACTGCTGTTTGGGCACACAGTAAGGCTCAGAAGAGAAGGAGCAGCATTTGGCTTTCGGAGTACAGATTTTCCTGGATTGGTTTCTGATCACTATGTCGCATTTGCAAAGCCCATGTGGCACCAGAAAAGTGGAAACCCTCCAGAAGTGGCCCCATTCTGCAAGCTACAGCCCTCAAGGTATTTACCTAGGGGTGTAGTGAGCATGTTAACCACACAGATGTTTTGCAGAAATTAGTGTGCACTCGATGTTGCATAGTGAAAATGTTTTTTTTTTCCATCGATATGCCAATATGTGGTGCCCAGCTTGTGCTACCATAACAATACAGCTCTCTATTTATTATGCTGTCTTTCCCGATGTTTGAAACACCCTACATGTGGCCCTAATCTTTTGCCTGGACATTCGACCAGGCTCAGGTGTGAAAGAGTACCATGCGAAGTTGAGGCCTAATTTGGCAACGTACACAGTATTGGTTAACAATTGCAGGGCTCTGATGTGAAATAATAAAAGAAACTCCTGAAAAGTGACCCAATTTTGGAAACTACACCCCTCCAGGCAATTATTAAGGTGTGTAGTGAGCATTTTCACCCCACAGGTCTTTTCCATAAATAATTGTGCTGCGGATGGTGCAAAGTAAAAATTAAAATTTTTCCCTAGATATGCCATTTCAGTGGCAAATATGTTGTGCCCAGCATGTGCCATTGGAGACACACACCCCAAAAATTGTTAAAAGGGTTCTCCCGGGTATGGCGATGCCATATATGTGGAAGTAAACTGCTATTTGGGCACACTGTAGGGTTCAGAAGGGAGGGAGCGCCATTTGGCTTTTGGAGCGTGGATTTTGCTTGGTAGTAGTTTTGTTTGGAGTTTTACTGGTATTTCAGTTTATAGTGTGGGGGTAAATGTAAGCTGGACAAAGTACATCAGGGGCATAGTCAGGTGGTACAATATTGGGGTTAAAAAAAGATTAAAATAATCCATAAATGTGTGTTATGCTGTGAAGCAATCCTTTCTGCACAGGCCAGTGTCGCACTAATAAAAGGTCCTTACTTTTTCCCCTTTTGGTCCCCAGTCCGCACCTTTGCAGTTTGGGGAATTTTACTGGGAAAGTGTTGTCCTTGTATAATATGGGCACCCTCGCTTCCAGCAGATATGTTTGGGCCCTACCCTTCCTGGTTCCTTAATTTTAGGGCCTTGATATGTCGTCTCTTGAAACAGAAGAAATGTGCCCCCCGGGCCTGCACAACTGCATATTTTTTTATTTCCTGACTTATTGGAGACTTAATTAATTTAATTTTTTCATAGACGTATTGGTATGAGGGCTGTTTTTTTTTTTTGCGGGACGAGCTGTAGTTATTATTGGTACCATTTTGGGGTACAAGCAACTTTTTTATCACTTTTTATCCTATTTTCTGAGAGGCAAGCTGACCAAAAAACAGCAATTCTGTCATAGTTATTTAGTTTTTTTTGTACAGTGTTCACTATATGTTATAAATTACATGTTAAGTTCACTCTGCGGTTCAATATGATTCCGGCGATACCAAATTTATAGCACTTTTTTTATGTTTTACAACTTTTTGCACTATAAAATTACTTTTGTAAAAAGAATGTATTTTTGTGTCGCAATGTTGTCAGCACCATAACTTTTACATTTTTTCATCGACGAAGCTGTATGAGGGCTTGTTCTTTGCGATACTTTTTATAGGTAACATTTTTGGATACATGCGACTTTTTGATCACTTTTTATTTCAATTTTTATAAGGCAAAGTGACCAAAAAACAGAAATTCGGGCATTGTTTTTTACGTTTTGTTTTTTTACGCCGTTCACCGCTTGGAATAAATAACAATTTTTTCATAGTTCAGGCCGTAACGGTCGCGGCGATACCAAATGTGTATGGTTTATTTCTTTTTTTCAATAATAAAGGACTTGATAAGGGAAAAAGGGTAATAGGGTTTTTTTATTACTTTAAACTTTTATTATATTTTTTACAACTTTTTTTTCACTGTTTTTCACTTTTCTTTACACTTTTATTTAGTCCCACTAGGGGACTTGAAGGTCCAACTGTCAGTTTTTTGTTTTTTTCTAATACATTGTACTACCTATGTAGTGCAATGTATTAGATCTGTCAGTCATTCACTGACAGCAAGCCGATTAGGCTTTGCCTCTGGGTAGGGCCTAATCAGCTTCCATAATGGCAGAGCAGGAGGCGATTGTTAGGCCGATCTGCTTCTAACCACTAAGATGCAGCGATTGCTTTTCGATCGCTGCATCTAAGGTGTTAATGGAAAGGATCAGAGCTAGCTCCAGTTCCTGACATTACAGGTGGATGTCAGCTGTAACATACAGCTGACATACACTACTGATGACACCGGCTTATCTCCTGAGCCGGCGCCACCTTGCCGACGGCTATGGAAGCCTTTCAGGCCCCCCTCCGGGTGGGGCCCGGAGGGTTTCCATACTAGACAGACCGGGAGGCCACTATTAGGAATAGGGTTGCCGTTGCAGCCACTGGCACCCCGGCAATTACATTGCTGGGGTGCCGATGAGCTCCAAACACCTTAAATGCAGTGATCGCTTTTGACCACTGCATTTAAGGGGTTAATGGCGGGGATCTAAGCTAACTTCAGTCCCCGCCATTACAGCAGAGTGTCAGCTGTAAGATACAGCTGACATCCGGGGATGATGGCACCGACTGAGCCGGTTCCATCCATTTGTCGTAAGTATGCGATAATTTGCGGGAAGTACTTTCCATGATGTATAATCATGACAAATGTCGGGAAGAAGTTAACAGAGGGGAGTTCTCATTTTTAATTCCATTAATTAGTTCTAGCAGAGAGCAGGTAGAAAGAGCATCTCTTGTTCTGGAAGACTGCTAAGTCCATGTGTTTTACCAGAGACGTAGCTGGGTTCTCCAGCACCCGGGGCAAAGATTCAATTTGGCGCCCCCCCCCAAACCACTTTCCCGACTTCTTCTTCTGCCTCGCCAAATTTGCTTTCCCTACCAATCAATGAGATGTAATTTGCTTTTCCACTTTTTTTCGAGCATAAAACCACTTGTACATTTTACAAGCAATATAGTTATATAAAGTAGTTAACATAACAATGAATTAAAAGAAAATAAATAAAAAGGTCAGTGCCGGACTAAACAGATTGTATATCTGAGGCTAATGAGACTATATGGTGACATAATGAACAGCCCCCTGTAGATAGTGCCACACAACCCCCCTTCAGAAAGTGCCACACCTCCCCTTGTAGATAGTGCCACTCACCGTCCTGTAGATAGCACTACACCCCCCCCCTCCCTGTACATAGCTCCATTGGGCCTTCCTAGAGGTGCCCCTGTCGTCACTGTCCATATATGGATAGTGAACTCAGGGGCTTCTACGGGAGTGGAAACCCCGGGAAAAGCGTCGGCAACGCTTTGGCAGGGAATTCATCTATACCTCCCAACTTTCAAGTATCACAAAGAGGGAGAACCGATAAGGCGTGCATAGCAACACAGTATAATGCCCTCTAGCTGCCTCCACACAGTATAATGCCCCCATAAAGTATAAAGCCCCATAGCTGTCACCATACAGCATAATGCCCCATAGATGCACCTATACAGTATAATGCCCACACAAATTCTCCCATGCAGTATAATTCCCACACATATGCCCCTATACAGTACAATGCCCACACAGATGCCCCCATGAAGTATAATGCCAAATCAAATTCCCCCATACAGCATAATGCCCCTATAGCTGCTCCCATACAGCATAATGCCCCCATACAGTATAATGCCCTATAGCTGCCCCATACAGTATAATGCCCCTATAGCTTCCTCATACAGTATAATGCCGCCATAGCTGCCCAATATAGTATAATGCTACCATAGTTGCCCCCATGCCGTACGATGCCCACGTAGATAGTGCCCACAACAGCCTGAAACTGCGGTTTCACACTGTGCTGAGGTATATGGGTTTTTTGTTGTTTTTTTTGGGGGGGGGTTGCATCTGCTTTTGGGTGGCATAAAAGTGTATACTACTGGAGCATTTGTAACCTGTGTCCATTTAAGGTAAGTACACATGGATCAAATTTGCTGCAGAAAAAAAAAAGACTATACTCGCCTCCCTGGTGCTCCTGTGGCAACATGTCCCTGGTCCTCTGGATGGTCTCTGTACAGCTGGCATCCTGTGATTGGTTGCAGCAGTCAAATGTGATGAAACATTATTACAGGATCCCAGTTGTACAGGGACCATCCAGAGGACCAGGGAGGCGAGTAAAGTCTTTTTTTTTTTAAACTATGAAAAAATACTGGGATATATTTTGGGGACTTGACATTTGTTGCAGATTTAGACAGAGAGATATGAGATAGATAGAAAGATAGACAGATATGAGAGATATGAGAGATAGATCCAGATATGAGAGATAGACAGTCTGGTCCAGTAGTTGGAGCCTCTTCATAGGTCAGCAGTGATGGTTGCCTGGAGTTCAGTAGTCAGGAGGAGGAGGAGGAGGAGGAGGGGTAGGGAGCCTGCAGATACAGTGCTGCCCCGAGAGGAGGTCAGGCAGAGTGCACACCAGGCTCTGTTATCACTGCTTCAGCCGTTGTGACAGGAGTAGAGCCTGATGTGAACTTCCCTGATCTGCTCTCTGCCTGCACTGTCTCTGCAGACTTCCTCCTCCTCCCCCCTGCTTGTCCCCGACTGCTGACAGCTAATGATAGAACAGCTGGAGCAGAGAAGGGACATGCAGGGTGGAGAAACAAGTGCGTGATGCAGCATGTTAGGTTTTAACCAGCACACTGATCCAATGCTGTGTGGGTGGCCTCTCTTTTGCCGCCCCCACACAATGCTGAATCCTGTCGCCGGAGACCAGCAGCTCATCCTGCCTCATGGTAGGTGCGGCCCTGTGCACCCGGCCTGGCGCCCCCTACCTTCTCTCTTAGTTGCGCCTGGGGCACATGCCCCGCCTGCCCCCCCCCTAGCTACGCCCCTGTGTTTTACAAACAGCCTATTGATTTCAATGTGCACACTGTAATGGTGGTGCTTCAGGAGAATTGGGGTCCCATCAGTGGAATCCTCTGTAATGCGCTTATTTGCTGAAGGCCATTCTAAAGGGATTGTCTAAATCTGACAACGCCTTTAAAATGTGATAGTAAAGTTTTGGATCTGGTTGCATGTGAGGTCTACTGGTTGGCCACAGTAAATACAGTGCTTTTCATTGTTAACCTGAGATATGGCAATATGTCTCAGCTTTGCTATTGCATTTAATATAGTGTTTTTTTTTAGTAAATGTAGTTTTTATATCCAAAAGAAACTAAAACATATGTTTAGCACAAGTTGCAGGAGGGCTATCCATGTCAAATAGTGGTGTAATAAACTGTAAATAAGTTCTTCTGCTTTGGTTGTTCAGGAGGTAAATCAGCCAACTAAGCTGCGAATCATGAACTAGTGTCACGGCTATGTGGTATGTGGACCCACTGGGTCGCTCTGCCATAGTGGAGAAGCAGCTGAACAAAATGTCAATGACAGTCACTAGGGAGAAAGTACCTGGGTTACTGGCTTGTGCCGGATTATCAGAAGCAGACTGGTGCCGGACTATCGGAAGCCGGCCCGTGCCGTGCTATCGGAACTTGTCTTGGATACTCGACTTGAACACAGAAGTTGTCTCAGACAATGGACTTGTACACAGAAGTCGTCTCGGATGATGGACTTGGCAAGGACACCGGACTCAGATGGTGAAGTTACATATAGTTACATAGTTCGTACGGTTGAAAAAAAACACATGTCCATCAAGTTCAACCAAGGGATGGGAAAAGGGAAGTAAAACATTTCTACACATAAGTGCGTTATATTTTCTTGTTCTAGGAAATGAGCTAAGCCTTTTTTAAAGCTATCTACTGTCCCTGCTGTGACCAGCTCCTGCGGTAGACTATTCCATAAATTCACTGTTCCCACAGTAAAGAAGGCTTGTCGCCTCTGCAGGATTTCACCATATTTTTTTTATGTGCCATTCATATATTTATATAAGTTAATCATGTCCCCCTTAGTCGTCTTTTTTCAAGGCTAAATAGGTTTAATTATTTTAATCTTACCACAGAACTTAGATTCTCCTTGACCCTTATTAGCTTCGTTGCTCTTCTTTGGATTTTTTTTAACATCAGGGCATCCTTTCTATGAACTGGAGCCCAAAACTGAACTGCATATTCTAGATGAGGCCTCACTAATGCTTTGTAAAGTGGCAATATTACATCCCTCTCCCTTGAGTCCATGCCTCTTTTAATACACGACAATATCCTGCTGGCCTTTGAAGCAGCTGATTAACATTGCATGCTGTTATTTAGTTTTTGATCTACAAGTACACCCAGATCCTTCTCAACAAGTGACTCCCCCAGTGTAGCTCCCTCTAGGACATATAATGCATGCAGGTTGTTCGTACCCAGGTGCATAACTTTACATTTATCTACAATAAACCTCATTTGCCAAGTGGATGCCCAAACACTTAGTTTGTTTAAATCCGCTTGCAATTCACGAACATCTTCCATAGAATGAACATTACTACATAGCTTGGTGTCATCTGCAAAAATAGAAATAGTGCTATTAATCCCATCCTCTATATCATTAATAAATAAGTTGAAAAATAGTGGACCCAGCACGGAACCCTGGGGTACATCACTTATAACCGAGGACCATTCAGAGTAGGAATCATTGACCACAACTCTCTGGATACGGTCCTTGAGCCAATACTCAATCCAATTACAAACTATACTTTCTAAACCTATAGTCCTTAATTTACCCATTAGACGTCTATGAGGGACAGTGTCAAATGCCTTTGCAAAGTCCAAAAACACTATATCCACAGCGGCCCCTCTGTCTAGGCTTCTACTCACCTCTTCATAAAAACAAATTAGGTTGGTTTGACAGCTTCTGTCCTTAGTAAAACCGTGCTGGCTGTCACTTATAATACAATTTTTTGTCACATAATTCTGTATATAGTCCCTCAATAGCCCCTCAAACATTTTCCCCATAATGGATGTTAAGCTTACTGGTCTATAATTACCCAGGGAAGACCTAGAGCCCTTTTTGAAAATAGGCACCACATTTGCCCTGCACTAGTCCCTTGGTACTATACCAGTCACTAGAGAATCTCTAAATATTATGAAGAGGGGGACAGAAATAACTGAACTAAGCTCTTTAAGAACTCTAGGGTGAAATCCATCTGGTCCCGGGGCCTTGTGTACATTTATTTTGTTTCATTTAGCTTGGACCATCTCTACATTCATCCAATTCAGTATATCAACTGATATATTAACAGCACTGGCACCAGCTACATCAGCTGCTCTTTCTTCTGTTGTATATACAGAGCTGAAGAACCCATTTAGTAACTCTGCCTTCTCTTGATCCCCTGTGACCAACTCCTCATTACCACTATCTAGGGGTCCCACATGTTCAGACCTTGGCTTTTTTGCATTTATATACTTGAAGAAGTTTTTGGGATTTGTTTTACTATCCTTGGCCACCTGCCTTTCATTTTGTATTTTTGATGATTGTATTACCTTTTTACAAATTTTATTAAGCTCTTTATAATTTACAAAGGCTACAGCTGTACCCTCAGATTTGTATTTTTCAAATGCCCTTTTTTTGTCATGTATTGCCCTTTTTACAGAAGGTGTAAGCCATGTGGGGTTTAATTTTAGTCGTTTACACTTGTTACCTATAGGAATAAATTTTGCACTATAATTACCCAAAGTAGATTTGAAAATCTCCCATTTATCATTTGCACCATTATTTGACATTAGTTCTTCCCAGTCTATATCCTTAATTGTAGTCCTCAAACTGGGGAAATTGGCCTTCTTAAAATTAAGTGTTTTTGCCCTCCCAGCCTGGGTTTGTTTTTTACAGTATATGTAAAATATAACTATATTATGATCACTGTTACCGAGGTTTTCACGAACATTGACGTTCCCAACGTACTCGGACACTTGACTTGAACACAGAAGTTGTCTTGGATAGTCGACTTGAACACAGAAGTCATCCCGGACACTCGACTTGAACACTGAAGTCATCTCGGACAATGGACACTGAATAGTGGATACGGGATATCGGAATCATTTGCATGACAAACACTTGGAAAACACAACATTGCTCAGACAAAGTGGAAGTGGGCAAGGTTCCGGTAAAGTCCCGAGTATGCTGGGATTGGCTTGGGGTGAATTTCCTAGTGCACGCTGTGGCCTTTTAAGACCGGGGACGAGCGCGCACCCTACTGTCAACAGCAGGAAGAGAGAGCAGTGTGTGCCGGCGTCTCAGAGGGAGGAGACAACAGCCAGGATCCAGGGGCCTGCAGTCGTCGGTAGGTGGGATATGCCGGCGGTCAGCGACCATGAGAATAACTAGTAACTCATGTTTCCCTTTTCATAACTCTGACTGAACATTTACATTCTACCTCCACTACAGTAGCTGCATGCACATAGTTTACATAGCATTACACAACCTTATAAGATAAATTTTTATTTCTCTTCTTGTATCTTCTACTGGTATATTATTTAAGTTTGCCTAGCAACCACTTGATTTCCTGCGTAGGTGACCACTAGTAAATGTGATTACATGTAAAGCAGTGGTTACAAGAAGTGTTATCTACTGTATACAAGATCTACTCCCTCTCCATGCTTTTAGGTAACAGAAATCATAGGATTAAAAAAATTATTCTAGTAGCATCAAAAATTAAAAAACACCAATCAAGAAGGAATCTATGCACCAAGACAGAAGACTCCCTGCCATGTGTAGCAGAGAATGTAGTCTTTGATTTTCTCTACTCCATTAATTATGTGAGACAACCTGAATCAAAGCAAATCTCAAACCTGGGAAGTTCATTCTACCACCTATAATGCCAAAAACATTGTTTTACATACAACCCAAATTACCTCAATCAAATTACATAAGAATTGTTTACTAATATTGCATTTTGTTAATTCCCCATATAAACCAGATGCTTCATTGTATATTCTGCTCATGGTTGTGATGTGGAAAGCACCAGCTAGGTGTCTGTCATCCACGGAAAGTAAGCACGTCAAATGCTTTGCTCCAACACACAATAACTCTTTTGCCTTTTCTGCCCCACTGCCTTGAAGATTGTATTCATGCATAACTAACTTCTACTCCAACTGTGGATGGACAGGTGCAACCAACAGCTAATTCAGATAGCAATTGCAGATATTCTGATGTGACAGCATCTTAGTATACTAATGTACAGTGTATACTCAATAATGCTAAACACTGGCCTAAAAGTATACAATTACAAATCTTATTATCATTTTCTGTTGCCTGCAGTGAAGAATTGGTTTTATCAGCTCAACCAATCATAAATGCAATCATAATTTAAATGCAAATTACAATTTCCATAGACACTGAAAGGACAGAAATCTTGCTGGTGAACTTTTGGATAAATCCCAGAGATTGTCATTGTTGAGAACCTCTGCTTTGTTATGTCACATAGCACATGAATGCAAAAGATATTGTAAGATATGAGCAAATACACTTATAAGCCCTTCACGTATTTCTAAAAGAAGGAGCATACATTTGATATTCTGACTGGATGCCATTGTTTTGAGGTCTGATTGTCTCATTAGAATTTGCACTATGGGGTTTTATGTATTTCCTTCCAAACAAGTGTTATCCAGAAGATATCAAAAGAAGACAGCATAGCATTATTGAAATCATACTCATCCAATATGTATTGTAGTAATCAAAGACATTGTAAGAACTTCATGAAAAAGCAGAACTTTTGTGCGTGCATTGTATCAAAAAATACTTAGGACAACTCTTATCCCTTCTTCCCATTTCCTTAATAAAAATAACTTCATGAAAACAACCAGGTAAAACGTAAAGTGAACCGCCATATTTGACCTTTTTAGGTTTAAAATTGTGTGCTGATTAAATTCTTAATTTTAGCTTAGTTTTTCTGATACAAGGATCCAAATTCCCTGTTTAGACAGATTTAAAAAATAACATTTTATCTTCCTGCAGCCGACAATACAGGGAGTTTAGAAACATACTGCATACTGTGTTATTATTGAGTTCAATTCAGAACAGTATGCAGTAATCTCCTAGGCTCCCTCTAGTGGTGGCTGCAGGTAGCCAGAAATTTACCCTTTAAATCTTTGTCTATGCAAGGGATTTGAAGCTCTGTATCAGGAAAACAAAGCTCCAAACTCTATAAGGATATGTTGAACCTATTTAGGTAAAACAAATGGTATTCAAGTCTGGACATTCCCTTTAAGGCTAACCCAATTACCGAGTTATTGTACTGATAATAGCCATTCTCGAGGCAATTAAATATATATGTGAATGCAGTCCATATTTTTTATACCTATAAGATAATGCACTGCAGATTTAGTCAGTATTTTGTATCCGTATTTTGACACCAAAACCAGCGCTGCATCCTAAGCACAGGGGAACTATAATGGAAACATTTATACTGCTCTTCTTTTTGCATCCACTCCTTCTTTTGGCTTCAAAATACTGATGCTAAATATTTACTAAATCAGCAATGTGTAAATGAAGCCTTATGGGGGAAGCACTCAATGGTCAAGAGAAGTTAAAGTGGTTGTTCCACCTGAACAATCCCTTTATGTATGTTCAGGATCCCTTCTATGAGCCAGACCTGCGAACTCTTACAAAGAGTGTCTTCTGCTCTGGCAGACTGAGGCCCCATGCACACGACCATGCCCATAATCGCGGTAGGTGATTACGAGCACGAGCGGCTTCAGACAGTCATCCGCATTTGACCCTATTATAAAGTACGCAAAATAGAAAAAATAGGACACGTCCTATTTTTTACAGAAGGTTTCTACGGCACGGACTCCTTGTAAATATACGAGAAGGTGTCCGCTGGTCATAGAAATGAATGGGTCCGTAATTATGGACAAAATCTATGGTCGTGTGTATGGGGCCTTAGCAAGACCATGTATTACAAAGTCACACCTTACTTTGTAAGTATGTATGTAGAATGTAATACTACAAATGGAAAGCTGCATGTAGTTTCCCCCGGTGATAACAGCTGATGGCCAGAGGTTAGAGACACCGTACTTGTGTTGATCAGTTGACCACCATAGCTATACTGAAAGACTTTGTATATTTCAATATGAATATTTCAAACGTTCAATGATTTATTGTTGTTCTAAACTTTTCATGTATTAAAATAAATCGTTTTTTCTTGTCTGAAGAAAAAGTTTAGTGATTTAGTTGGAGGAGGATGGGAAACATTTCATAGATGGGCTCACGTAGCTAGGACTGATTATGTCACAAATCTAGCTGCCCTTTGTCTATGGCTGCACGTGTCTGGCTGACAGGACAGAAAGTAAACTGCTTCAATGTCAGCTATAGATGGAGAACTATGCTGCGTAGATAGATTTTAAGTGAAGGTCCTGCACAAAAATGTAGCTTGCAGTGCATTTTCTGGATGGACGACTGAGGAGTCTCCTACAAGCTCTAGTATGAACATTTCTTTTTTGATTCCCACATACTCTTTTTTTTTTTTCTCATTTTTTGCCAAAGAGATGAACAGACACAAATGACAACCTGTAGCTGATAGTTAAAGTAGGACACATATTTTTGCTTATGTTAACATGATTTTGTAGAGGATTAATATGGTATAAAAGGAAAGTATCTGTGCAAAAGGTGAAAAATCCAACTTTGGCTGAGAATGGAAGCACCCACCTCCTAAAGTTATATTTATATGGTCCTCAACGAAGAGATCATGCTCAGGACATGGGCAGCAGTTAACATGACCTATTTAGAAATTGGGGCAAATGAAGGCGGAAGCCGAAATGCGCGTCGGTGGCAGGATGCCAACTTAGGCATGACAGGTCAGTTGTTTGCTCCTCTATATACTGGAGTTATTTTGCGCTAAGTACTTTACTCTGTGGGTCTGTTATATAGAGCTGCAATACTGTTATCAACAAATATTGTGGGACTATTTTTGGTCTTGCCATATTACTTCATTCTTATGGAATACCAACTATCAAATTAACTTGCACTATGCAATTTTGTATTTTCCCTTTGCTGTCATGCATTTTATAATGTATTTATATCCACCAATGATGTGATATCTTTTCCCTCATGTTGGTACTCCTTTTGCTTCATCTGTGTAGATTCATTTTTTATATTGAATGTTATTTTTTAGAACTGACCTATGAAAAACATAATATTTTATAATAGACTTATGGACTCAGTCTTTTCTATTGGTAGCGTATTATAACGATCATGCATCCAGGCTGCAGGAGTGGCCCCTTGGATTTCTTAATAGGTGTTCAGCAGGTGTCTCTACTTTGGGCAAAAACTGCATTTCTCAGATTTTGCCCAGAGGGTCACTTTAATTTGGCGTGTTAGTATTGAATGAGATACCTGTGAAACATTTATTGCTTGGAATTTTGCATGGAAATAATATATGGCCCTTAAGAAATTATAATATATGTAAAATGATGTAAGAATTAGTTTTTTTTTTTTACATGTGATACCGCATATGCAGTTTTCCATATGAACAGTTCCAGAACTATTTATTTAACCTAAAAGATCAAGTAAAATAAAAATAAGTAATTAAAAACTAAAAAAGGTAAAAAAAAAAAGGAAAAAAATTGCGTGACATGCCACAAGAAATGCGTTGACTCCATGTTGCTCAAGTGGTAAAAATGTTGCCATTTGCATCTCCCGCCATAAGTTTAAAAATGGCAGCCAGAAATGCGGCAGAGAGAGTGGGCAGTGCTGTCACCTAGGCAACCATACAATGCTAAATGCCCCTCTGCAAAGCTCCCTTGCTGGAAAGGCTTCCGGCGTCATACAGTTGCCTAAGCAACCAGACCACTAGCTTTCCTGGCCGCGTCTCCTGTCGTCACTTTTAAGACATAGCCGGCAAAGTCATTAAAGAGGTCACTTTACAATTGGAGATAAAGCCACGTTAAAATGCAATGTAACTTTTATTTTTATATATAATACCATTTTTATTATATTTGACAATGTTTTTATGGATCCCTGCTGAGTCAAATATTTACTATTGCACCCAGATATAATCCCTCATGAAGTATCTCACAGCAAACTGTATGTCAAAAGCAGAAGGTGCTTTACAAAGAATAACTATCAACATATGCCTAAAGAAACATTCTATGGTCCCTTCGGAGTTATTTCCAAAGAGCATGAAATAGAGGAAAAAACGAACACACTTGAAGTGAGTTAGAAAAATAACCCCATCCTTGTAGAACTACAAAGAGAAAGACGTAATGTATTTCTTAGCACTTCCAGAATCCAATGCTAGTCTCCATGACAACAGATTCCCCAAATATACTCCGATTTTCTGCATTGCTGGAAGGAGCCAAGCATGGGGGAGGCAAAGAATTAAAATCCATGACCACATTGCTACATGAAATTTGCATGTTCCTCTAGCTGTTAGTATGGAATAAAAATCCCTCAAATGTCTAAGAAGACACCCTTGTGAAGATGATAATGCAAGTTTTCACACATCTAGAGTGTCATAAATCGAAAGTGCTTATGTGTATTGTCCTCAAGGCTATGTTTACACGCTTAACAAAATACGGCTGAAAATACGGAGCTGTTTTCAAGGGAAAACAGCTCTTGATTTTCAGCCGTTTTTTAATCAAACTAGTGTTTTTCGCAAAGTTTTTTACGGAAGTTTTTGGAGCTGTTTTTCTATTGAGTCAATGAAAATCGGCTCCAAAAATGGCTCAAGAAGTGACATGCACTTCTTTTTACGAGGCGTTTTTTTACGCGCTATTATTTGAAAATGAGGCTAAAAAAACGCTGCTTCCCGATTTTTCAGCCGTTTTTCGGAGCGTTTACGGCCCGAAAAACGGCTGAAAATAGCCTGTGTGAACATAACCTAACAGTGCAAAATTCCAATGTTAACAGAAATGATGTAGAAAAAAAGAATACACAAGGTATATATATCTATACAAAAATACAAACATTCAGTGTTAGAGATGGTAGAATTAATGTGCCAGGCTCGACATTAACAGTAAATCTAAGTGATTCACATTTTGGAGGAGAACAGTTTAAGATTCACTCATCTCTACTCCATACAAATAAAGTTTTTATATTTAGGGCACGTTCGGACGTGGCGGAATTTTTCCGCTGCAAATGTTGGTGCAGATTTGACAGGTAATTCAGACGTTGCAGATATAACAGCGGACGTCCCACAGATTTCAGTTTTTGCATTGCAAAGGCTGAAATACGCAATGAAATTCCGCTTCTTCTCCGCAACGTCATGAGCATACTGCCGAGGGAAAATTCTGCACCGCTGGCTGATTTCCGCACAGTTATTTTCTGCAACGTCTGAACTAAGTTTCCTAAAAATGTATAGAAACAAATGTAAAAAATGTCTGCTGCAGCATTTCACTGCGGACTGTCCGCAGCGGAATTCAACAGCAATTCCGCCACGTCTCAATGTGCCCTTAGACAATGGGGGATTTAATATTAGGCAAAAAACACCAGAATTTTTTGTGGTAAATGCACCAAAAAAAGAAGTAGACAGTGTGCACCAAATTTATTATTTGTTAAAAAAAAGTTGAAAAGTATCTAGAAAAAAAGGGTGTAGCTAAAGAGGAATTGTAAACTGCGTATTGACAGCATACGCCAGTTTTTGATGCAAAATACATATGAAAAGTTCTCCAGCCATGAGGTGCATAGGGAAAGAAATGTGCCTAGCAAGTTGTGCCAAATTTATCATACCATTCTGATCAATTTTATTCATCACAAAATGGTGCATTTTATGACACTATGAAAGAGGTTGTCCCACAATAGCCTTTACAACTAAACTATCCCAAAGTGCTAGAAACGGACACAGAAAGAATAAAGAGTGTAATGTTCCTACATGTCCCGCTCTTTTTCCCCCCACTGTGCCGCGCTGAACGGTAGACATTGTGGGAGGTGTCCAGAGGAGGCACACGTGATGGCTGTTTACTATAAGCCCCATAATGGCTTTCATGTGCCGATCCCCGGTTAACCCTCCCTCAGCAGACTTATCGCTCTATGCGGCCTCTTTGCCCCCTTGCTGCTGTTTCAATATTTGCACATCTTTGGGATTTTCGGCAGCTTGACAGCTGAAAGCATGAAATCATTGTGCCGATATTACAACCGTATATGTGGCTGCACAGTCTTTCTTTTACTGTGCATGTGTGTCCACCAATGAAAGCCTCAGGAAGGACATACACAGACCCTTTCTGTAGAAACAGCAGTTTGCGCCTATCTGAGTAAATAAGTTGATTATCTTGGAATGTAAATTTTTGGGAAAAAAAGCTTTCAATGGTGAAAAATATTAGATTTATGTAAGGAATTATTTTAGGAACACTTTCATTTATTGGACAAGCCCTTTAATAATTCTCTTCTAATGTTCTGTGCATAATATTGTACACAATAACCTGTTTATGCCCAAAACATCCAATTTGGAAAGTAAAAAAGTTTTAACTTGGTGTCACCTAGGGACTCAATTAAAAGAATCAACCTACCCCGCTGAAAGATGCCAATGTCATTAGGGAATACCATTGCTTAGGAAAGGTGTACTAGGCCTGCAACAATGTTTAGGTAGATGGTACATGTCGAAGTTGCATCCACATGAATGTCAGGACCCAAGAATCTCCAGCAGAACACTGCACAGAGCATCACACTGCCTCCGCCGGCTTGCCCTCTTCCCATAGTGCATCTTAGTGCCATCTCTTCCCGAGGAAAGTAACGCACCCACACACGGCCGTCCACATAATGTGAAGAAAAATGTGATTCATCAGCCAAGGCCAAGTTCTTACATTGCTCCATAGTCCAGTTCTGATACCCATGTGCATTTTGTAGGCGCTACAATTGGTGGGAAGGGGTCAGCATAGGCACTCTGACCGTTCTGCAGCTTTGAAGCCACAAATGCAGCAAGCTGCAATGCACTATCTGTTGTAACAGCTTTTTATCATAGCCAGCATTAACTTTATCATCAATTTGTGCTAAAGTAGCTCTTCCATGGAATCAGACCAGAAGGGCTAGTCTTCGATCATCAATGAGCCTTGGGCACCCATGACCCTGTTGCCAGCTCACCGGTTGTCTTTCCTCTGACCACTTTTGATAGGCACTAACCATTGCATACCAGGAACACCCCACAAGATTTGTCATTTTGGAGATGCTTTCATCCAGTCATTTAGCCATCACAATTTTGCCCATGTCAATTATTACAGGTTTCCATTTTTTTCTGCTTCAAACGTATCAAGAACTGACTATTTCATTGCTGTTTAATATATTACGACCCTTGACAGGCGTCATTGTAACAACATAATCAATGTTATTTACTTCAACTGTCAGTGGTTTTAATGTTATAATAGTGAATCTAATAGCGACCATGACATATAAGATTTCAGAAAGGAGGGACAATCTGTGATTCCATTGGCCCCACCAACGACGCGATCGCCGGGTTCCAACGGCTGTCAGAGACATGGCTCAATGAAAGAGTGTTAAAAATTCAATATACTGCAATATATAATTTTGCAGTGTACTGTACCAGCAATCTAATGATCGTTTGTTCAAGTCCCCTAGTGGGACTAAAAAACAAATAAAGTTTTAACTAATACAGGAAAAAAAATTCCCCCCTAAAGTAACATAACAAATAAAAAATAAACATAACTGGTATCGCCGTGTCTGTAAAAGTCAAAACTCTTATAATATAACATTACTTATCCAGCACGGTGAACACAAAAAATACCAGAATTGCTGTTGTTGATCACCTCCCCAAAGAAATGAAATAAAAAGTGATCAAAAAGACTTATACAATCCAAAAATGTGCCATTAAAAACTACAGCTCGCAAAAAGCCCTTACAGTTTTTATTTTGTAAAAGTGTTAAAACATAAAAAAAACATATAAATTTGATACCGCCATAATGGTATACCTACAGACAAGGAGTATACTGCATAAATGTGATGTCTTTGTAGTCTTGAGTATTTTTACATTTACACTTTAACCCCTTCCCGACATTTGCCGTACATGTACGTCATGGAAAGCATTGACTTCCCGCAAAATGCCGTACATGTACGGCAAACGGGAAAACAGTTATAAAAAAAAATGAGAAGGTTTTAAAGTAAAGATGGCTGCTGTTCATAACAGCAGGCCATCTGTACACGATGCCCAGGGGGGTGTCACCTCCCCCCCGCATCGGTGATCGCCGCCATTGGCCGGTCAATTCAGACCGGCCAATTCCGGCCGTTTGCGGCTTTAGCCTATTACTGTGCCACAGGGCACAGTGATATGGTGGTGATTGGTGCTGTCTAGGACAGCACCAATCACTACCATCTTCCACGTAAAAAATGGCGGTGATGCCAGCCCCCCGATCGCTACTGTTGGTCGGTCTGCACCGACCGACCAATCGCAGCCATGGCGGGTGTTTGAAACACCCTTCACCAGCCCTGACCACCTCATTCCGGTTAGGAACGGTGAGCAGAGCTGGTGTGACCGTCTGTGAAGCCAACTTACCGAATCTGAGGCCTTCTGTGCTGCGATCCTGCTGTGACGTCTTCACCCGACGGCTTCCTGCTGCAGAGTGAACCGTCATCATCATCATCTGTGCTGCTGCTGATTTTTTTTTATTTTACCCTCCCCCATCCCCCCTCCCCCTCTTTCCCTTTTTACGTCCTGCGGCTGCGGATCAGTGACCGCCATCACTGACCGCCAATTTTTGGCACAGGACTTACTTTTTTTTTGCATTTTTGCACCTCCCTGTGTGCGCCCTGCGGCCACTGAGTGCTGATCAGTGACCGCCATCACTGATCAGCATCCGTGGTAATTTTTTTTATTTTTTGGCCTTTTTTTATTACTGCACCTTTTTTTTTTGTGTGCGCCCTGCGGCTACTGAGTGCTGAGTCTAATAATCAGCCTCAGTGGTAATTTGTTTACGCAGGTTTCTTTCTGGCCTTTTTTTTTTTTATAAAACTGTAAAAAAGAGTAGCATTAGAGTAGCGGACCGTTTTGTACAAAAAATATATAGCAGAAGTTATAGCTATATATTTTTTTATACAGTTTGAATAAATTTACATCTTATAGTTAGCGTCCATTTAGTGACGGACATTCAGTCCGTTCACTAAATTTTTGATAGCGTAGCGACAGTTTTAGTATAAATTTATATCTTCTAGTCAGCGTCCGTTTAGTGACGGACATTCAGTCCGTTCACTAAATTTTTGATAGCGTAGCGACAGTTTCAGTATAAATTTATATCTTCTAGTCAGCGTCCGTTTAGTGACGGACATTCAGTCCGTTCACTAAATTTTTGATAGCGTAGCGACAGTTTTAGTATAAATTTATATCTTATAGTCAGCGTCCGTTTAGTGACGGACATTCAGTCCGTTCACTAAATTTTTGATAGCGTAGCGACAGTTTTAGTATAAATTTATATCTTATAGTCAGCGTCCGTTTAGTGACGGACATTCAGTCCGTTCACTAAATTTTTGATAGCGTAGCGACAGTTTTAGTATAAATTTATATCTTCTAGTCAGCGTCCGTTTAGTGACGGACATTCAGTCCGTTCACTAAATTTTTGATAGCGTAGCGACAGTTTTAGTATAAATTTATATCTTATAGTCAGCGTCCGTTTAGTGACGGACATTCAGTCCGTTCACTAAATTTTTGATAGCGTAGCGACAGTTTTAGTATAAATTTATATCTTATAGTCAGCGTCCGTTTAGTGACGGACATTCAGTCCGTTCACTAAATTTTTGATAGCGTAGCGACAGTTTTAGTATAAATTTATATCTTCTAGTCAGCGTCCGTTTAGTGACGGACATTCAGTCCGTTCACTAAATTTTTGATAGCGTAGCGACAGTTTTAGTATAAATTTATATCTTCTAGTCAGCGTCCGTTTAGTGACGGACATTCAGTCCGTTCACTAAATTTTTGATAGCGTAGCGACAGTTTTAGTATAAATTTATATCTTATAGTCAGCGTCCGTTTAGTGACGGACATTCAGTCCGTTCACTAAATTTTTGATAGCGTAGCGACAGTTTTAGTATAAATTTATATCTTATAGTCAGCGTCCGTTTAGTGACGGACATTCAGTCCGTTCACTAAATTTTTGATAGCGTAGCGACAGTTTTAGTATAAATTTATATCTTCTAGTCAGCGTCCGTTTAGTGACGGACATTCAGTCCGTTCACTAAATTTTTGATAGCGTAGCGACAGTTTTAGTATAAATTTATATCTTATAGTCAGCGTCCGTTTAGTGACGGACATTCAGTCCGTTCACTAAATTTTTGATAGCGTAGCGACAGTTTTAGTATAAATTTATATCTTATAGTCAGCGTCCGTTTAGTGACGGACATTCAGTCCGTTCACTAAATTTTTGATAGCGTAGCGACAGTTTTAGTATAAATTTATATCTTATAGTCAGCGTCCGTTTAGTGACGGACATTCAGTCCATTCACTACATTTTTGATAGCGTAGCGACAGTTTTAGTATAAATTTATATCTTATAGTCAGCGTCCGTTTAGTGACGGACATTCAGTACGTTCACAAAATTTTTGATAGCGTAGCGACAGTTTTAGTATAAATTTATATCTTATAGTCAGCGTCCGTTTAGTGACGGACATTCAGTCCGTTCACTAAATTTTTGATAGCGTAGCGACAGTTTTAGTATAAATTTATATCTTATAGTCAGCGTCCGTTTAGTGACGGACATTCAGTCCGTTCACTAAATTTTTGATAGCGTAGCGACAGTTTTAGTATAAATTTATATCTTATAGTCAGCGTCCGTTTAGTGACGGACATTCAGTCCGTTCACTACATTTTTGATAGCGTAGCGACAGTTTTAGAGTAAAAAAACAGCTTTATAGTTAGAGTTAGTTATTTATTTGTTAGTGTCAGGTAGTCAGGAATTTTTCTTTTTCTTCTCTACCTTTTTTTTTTTTCAATAAATTTCATATACACGTGTAAAAGCACAACACACAACCACCTCTAAAAATAAATGATTACATGTGTTGAAGCACTACATACCCCCCCCAATAAAAATGTCCCAATCATCCCAAAGGCTCTACTCCGCTGAGGAGGCATACGCCATCCTGGCCTCTGACACTGAATCGGCCAGCGAGGGAGAAGAGGAAATTGCCCCATTCATCTTGACCTCCTCCTCATCATCCTCATCCAGTGATGAGGAACCCCCACAAAGGCGCCCCAGGGCATCAGCTCAGGCAACCCCCCAAATTAGTGATATCGTGTGGAACCCACCCCCTGATAATTATGAGCCTCACATTCCGGATTTCACAGGAAGCTCAGGAATTCGGTTAGAGACTGCAGGCCTCAAGGAAATTGACTTTTTCAAGGTCTTTTTCTCTGAGGATTTGGTTAATTTAATGGTGGCCCAAACAAATTTATACGCCCAGCAATTTTTAGCCCGAAACCCCACTTCATCATTTGCTAGGTGGACCCCCATAGAGGCAGCAGAAATGATGACATTTTGGGGCCTTGTTCTACATATGGGCCTAGTAAAAAAGCCAGAGATTAGGCAATACTGGAGTGCGGACATTTTATACAGCACCCCATTATACCGCATGGCAATGACCCGGACACGATTTGAAATCATTCTGAAATTTTTGCATTATAGTAATAATGCACAGTGCCCACCCCGTGATGACCCCACATACGATCGCCTTTTCAAAATCAGGCCAGTCATTGATCATTTCTGCACCAAATTTCCTGAAGTGTACACCCCGAATAGAATATAGCAATAGACGAGTCCCTTGTACATTTTAAGGGGAGACTAAAATTCCGCCAATACCTGCCAAGCAAGAGGGCGAGGTACGGAATTAAAATGTACAAGCTGTGCGAGAGCAGCTCAGGGTATACCTATAGGTTTAGGGTTTATGAAGGGAAGGACACCAGGATAGAACCCTGAGAATGCCCACCTGTCCTGGGAGATAGTGGGAAAATAGTGTGGGATTTGATGCACCCACTGCTGGACCAGGGTTATCACCTTTACGTGGATAACTTCTACACCAGCATCCCACTATTTAAATGCCTCTCCACCAGAAATACTTCAGCATGCGGCACCGTGCGCAAAAACCAGAGAGGCCTCTCTAAATATCTGATTGCGCAACTAAGAAAGGGAGAAAGCAGGGCACTACACAGCGATAACTTGTTGCTGGTCGAGTATAAGGACAAGAGGGATGTCCTTATGTTGACCACAATACATGGTTGCGGCAGCACCTCTGTACCTGTCCGAGGTGCCACCACAATGACCTCCAAGTCAGACTGCATCCTCGGCTACAATAAGTACATGGGAGGGGTTGATCTCTCTGATCAAGTACTAAAGCCATACAGTGACATGCGGAAAACAAAGGTGTGGTATAAAAAGCTGGCAGTGCACATGGTACAGATGGCGTTTTATAACGCTTACGTGCTATACCAATGTGCAGGCTGGACAGGGACATTCCTTAATTTTCAAGAGGTGGTTATCAAGGCCCTTGTATTTGGGAACCAGGAAGGGGAGGGCCCCAGTACTTCTAGATGCGATGGTCCACGTATTGTACCAGGGCAACACTTTCCCGGCGAAATCCCCTCCACTGGTAAAAAGGGAAGGAGCCAAAAAAGGTGCAAAGTCTGTTACAAAAGGGGGAGAAGACGAGACACAACTTATCATTGTGAAACCTGCCCCGACAAACCTGCCCTGTGTATAAAGGAGTGCTTCAAAGTTTATCACACATCCATGGATCTTTAATTGGATCATTTATTTAAATGCTCACTATACCCCTAAATAATTTCCTTGAGCAGCATGATTTCCCAAAAGGGGTCAATTTTGGGGGGTTTCCACTGTTTTGTCCCCTCAGGGCTTTGCAAATGCAACATTGCCGCTGCAAACCATTCCTGCTAAATTTGAGCTCCAAAAGTCAAATGGCGTTCCTTCCCTTCTAAGCCCTGCCGTGTGTCCAAACAGCAGTCTATGACCACATGTGGGGTACTGTTTTACTCGGGACAAACTGCTCTACAAATTTTGTGGTGCTTTTTTTCCTTAAGTCCTTGTGGGAATGAAAAAAAATTAGCTAAACCTACGTTTTATTGGGAAAAATGTAGATTTTCATTTTCACGTCCTACTTCCAATCATTTCTGCAAAAATCCTGTGGGGTCAAAATGCTCACTATACCCCTAGATAATTTCCTGAAGGGGTGTAGTTTCCAAAATGGGGTCACTTGTGGGGGGTTTCCACTGTTTTGTCCCCTCAGGGCTTTGCAAATGCGACATGGCCTCCGCAAACCATTCCTGCTAAATTTGAGCTCCAAAAGTCAAATGGAGTTCCTTCCCTTCTAAGCCCTGCCGTGTGTCCAAACAGCAGTCTATGACCACATGTGGGGTACTGTTTTACTCGGGACAAACTGCTCTACAAATTTTGTGGTGCTTTTTTTCCTTAAGTCCTTGTGGGAATGAAAAAAAATTAGCTAAACCTACGTTTTATTGGGAAAAATGTAGATTTTCATTTTCACGTCCTACTTCCAATAATTTCTGCAAAAATCCTGTGGGGTCAAAATGCTCACTATACCCCTAGATAATTTCCTGAAGGGGTGTAGTTTCCAAAATGGGGTCACTAGTGTGGGGTTTCCACTGTTTTGTCCCCTCAGGGCTTTGCAAATGCGACATGGCCTCCGCAAACCATTCCTGCTAAATTTGAGCTCCAAAAGTCAAATGGAGTTCCTTCCCTTCTAAGCCCTGCCGTGTGTCCAAACAGCAGTCTATGACCACATGTGGGGTACTGTTTTACTCGGGACAAACTGCTCTACAAATTTTGTGGTGCTTTTTTTCCTTAAGTCCTTGTGGGAATGAAAAAAAATTAGCTAAACCTACGTTTTATTGGGAAAAATGTAGATTTTCATTTTCACGTCCTACTTCCAATCATTTCTGCAAAAATCCTGTGGGGTCAAAATGCTCACTATACCCCTAGATAATTTCCTGAAGGGGTGTAGTTTCCAAAATGGGGTCACTTGTGGGGGTTTCCACTGTTTTGCCCCCTCAGGGCTTTGCAAATGCGACATGGCCTCCGCAAACCATTCCTGATAAATTTGAGCTCCAAAAGTCAAATGGCGTTCCTTCCCTTCTAAGCCCTGTCGTGTGTCCAAACAGCAGTCTATGACCACATGTGGGGTACTGTTTTACTCGGAACAAACTGCTCTACAAATTTTGTGGTGCTTTTTTTCCTTAAGTCCTTGTGGGAATGAAAAAAAATTAGCTAAACCTACGTTTTATTGGGAAAAATGTAGATTTTCATTTTCACGTCCTACTTCCAATCATTTCTGCAAAAATCCTGTGGGGTCAAAATGCTCACTATACCCCTAGATAATTTCCTGAAGGGGTGTAGTTTCCAAAATGGGGTCACTTGTGGGGGGTTTCTACTGTTTTGTCCCCTCAGGGCTTTGCAAATGCGACATGGCCTCCGCAAACCATTCCTGCTAAATTTGAGCTCCAAAAGTCAAATGGAGTTCCTTCCCTTCTAAGCCCTGCCGTGTGTCCAAACAGCAGTCTATGACCACATGTGGGGTACTGTTTTACTCGGGACAAACTGCTCTACAAATTTTGTGGTGCTTTTTTTCCTTAAGTCCTTGTGGGAATGAAAAAAAATTAGCTAAACCTACGTTTTATTGGGCAAAATGTAGATTTTCATTTTCACGTCCTACTTCCAATAATTTCTGCAAAAATCCTGTGGGGTCAAAATGCTCACTATACCCCTAGATAATTTCCTGAAGGGGTGTAGTTACCAAAATGGGGTCACTAGTGTGGGGTTTCCACTGTTTTGTCCCCTCAGGGCTTTGCAAATGCGACATGGCCTCCGCAAACCATTCCTGCTAAATTTGAGCTCCAAAAGTCAAATGGCGTTCCTTCCCTTCTAAGCCCTGCCGTGTGTCCAAACAGCAGTCTATGACCACATGTGGGGTACTGTTTTACTCAGGACAAACTGCTCTACAAATTTTGTGGTGTTTTTTTCCTTAAGTCATTGTGGGAAGGAAAAAAAATTAGCTAAACCTACGTTTTATTGGGAAAAATGTAGATTTTAATTTTCACGTACTACTTCCAATCATTTCTGCAAAAATCCTGTTGAATCAATATGCTCACTATACCCCTAGATAATTTCCTGAAGGGGTGTAGTTTCCAAAATGGGGTCACTTGTGGGGGTTTCCACTGTTTTGTCCCCTCAGGGCTTTGCAATTGTGACATGGCCTCCGCAAACCATTCCTGCTAAATTTGAGCTCCAAAAGTCAAATGGCGTTCCTTCCCTTCTAAGCCCTGCCGTGTGTCCAAACAGCAGTCTATGACCACATGTGGGGTATTGTTTTACTCGGAACAAACTGCTCTACAAATTTTGTGGTGCTTTTTTTCCTTAAGTACTTGTGGGAATGAAAAAAAATTAGCTAAACCTACGTTTTATTGGGAAAAATGTAGATTTTAATTTTCACGTCCTACTTCCAATCATTTCTGCAAAAATCCTGTGGGGTCAAAATGCTCACTATACCCCTAGATAATTTCCTGAAGGGGTGTAGTTTCCAAAATGGGGTCACTTGTGGGGGGTTTCCACTGTTTTGTCCCCTCAGGGCTTTGCAAATGCGACATGGCCTCCGCAAACCATTCCTGCTAAATTTGAGCTCCAAAAGTCAAATGGCGTTCCTTCCCTTCTAAGCCCTGCCATGTGTCCAAACAGCAGTCTATGACCACATGTGGGGTACTGTTTTACTCGGGACAAACTGCTCTACAAATTTTGTGGTGCTTTTTTTCCTTAAGTCCTTGTGGGAAGGAAAAAAAATTAGCTAAACCTACGTATTATTGGGAAAAATTTAGATTTTCATTTTCACGTCCTACTTCCAATAATTTCTGCAAAAATCCTGTGGGGTCAAAATGCTCACTATACCCCTAGATAATTTCCTCAAGGAGTTTAGTTTCCAAAATGCGGTCACTTGTGGGGGGATTCCACTGTTTTGTCCCCTCAGGGGCTTTGCAAATGCGACATGGCCTCCGCAAACCATTCCTGCTAAATTTGAGCTCCAAAAGTCAAATGGCGTTCCTTCCCTTCTAAGCCCTGCCGTGTGTCCAAACAGCAGTTTATGACCACATGTGGGGTACTGTTTTACTCGGGACAAACTGCTCTACAAATTTTGTGGTGCTTTTTTTCCTTAAGTCCTTGTGGGAATGAAAAAAAATTAGCTAAACCTACGTATTATTGGGAAAAATGTAGATTTTCATTTTCACGTCCTACTTCCAATAATTTCTGCAAAAATCCTGTGGGGTCAAAATGCTCACTATACCCCTAGATAATTTCCTCAAGGGGTTTAGTTTCCAAAATGGGGTCACTTGTGGGGGGTTTCTACTGTTTTGGCACCGCAAGAGTCCTTCAAACCTGATATGGTGCCTAAAATATATTGTAATAAAAACAAGGCCCCAAAATCCTCTAGGTGCTCCTTTGCTTCTGAGGCCGGTGCTTCAGTCCATAAGCACGCTACAGCCACATGTGGGATATTTCTAAAAACTGCAGAATCTTGGCAATAAATATTGAGTTGCATATTTCTGTTGAAACTTTCTGTGTTACAAAAAAAAATGGATTCAAAATCAATTTCTGCAAAAAAAAACGAAATTTGTAAATTTCACCTCTACTTTGCTTTAATTCCAGTGAAACGTCTAAAGGGTTAAGAAACTTTCTAAATGCTGTTTTGAATTCTTTGAGGGGTGCAGTTTTAAAATGGGGTGACTTATTGGGGGTTTCTAATATATAAGGCCCTCAAAGCCACTTCAGAACTGAACTGCCCCCTGTAAAAATAGCCTTTTGAAATTTTCTTGAAAATGTGAGAAATTGCTGCTAAAGTTCTAAGCCTTTTGAGGTCATAGAAAAATAAAAGGATGTTCAAAAAACGATGCCAAACTAAAGTAGACATATGGGGGATGTTAGTTAGCAACAATTTTGTGTGTTATAACTGCCTGTCTTACAAGCAGATACATTTAAATTGATAAAAATGCCAATTTTCGAAATTTTTCACTATATTTTGGCGTTTTTCACAATTAAATACTGAATGTATCAACCAAATTTTACCACTATCTTAAAGACCAATGTGTCACGAGAAAACAATCTCAGAATCGCTTGGATAGGTACAAGCATTCCGACGTTATTACCACATAAAGTGAAACATGTCAGATTTGAAAAATGAGGCTCTGTCAGGAAGGTCAAAAGTGGCTAAAGAGGGAAGGGGTTAAGACACCAAACTGTTGATCCAAATTTTTTCACAAATTCAGAATACATGTTGCTGAGTCTATTACTTGAAACCTGTTGCAGACCATAAGGAATATCACTTATGTCTGCTGTACTTAAAACAAAACAAGACCCTTGACCAACTGATGAGTTCCTTTGGTTTAGACAAGCTTTTCTCTTAGCATACTTCAATGACAATAAATCTCTCTATAAATGTTCACCCAAGCAAATTCCAAGCTGAAAACATATTGTAAATGCCGTTGGGACCCCTCCAAGTCATGTAGATAAGACTGGTTACAAGGTAATGATCACATAAAAAATTCACACTCCACAAAGGGCTAGGCCACAGCTCAAGTCAGCATTAACACGTATCAATAAATTATGTGTTATACACTGGATGCTTCCAAGCTAACAACAGAAATGGGCGTCATACAGTTTATTGTCTTATTATTGCATAATATCACTAATAATTTTAATATGAGCAGAGGGGAAGTTGTCGTACGTATCATGTGGGAGTACCATTAGCCATTATTTAAAAATTGCTCCATTTAGTTAATGCAGAAGAGCAGCATCTTGATGCATTGCTACAGTGTTTTGTACAGAAACAAAGGACTATATATATATATATATATATATATATATATCATCAACGTACTGTGCTTATAAATGACCATATATTTATATAAAACCAACACATGCTACAAAGCTTTACAGGGAACTATTCAGAAAAACCAGTCCCTGTCTCAGTGGACATTACAGAAGTAATATATCAGACATATACACACATAACACACACACATAAGCACCGGTTTGATTGTACGACAGACACCACCGACGGCCGACGAAACCCATTGACTTTAATGGGTTCTGTCGGGTTTCTGTCAGGGTGTCTGTGGTTTTACCGGGAACAGCGCAGCATGCTGCACTGTTGTTTCTGGTGTTTTCAGCCAGATCTGTGATGGAGGTCCCTAATAAAGCATCCAACATAGATGTGAACAGGCCCTAACACATACGCACACATTAACATAAGGAGCTATTTGACCAGCCCATTTGTTTTTACATGGAAGAGCAAACCAAATATCCAGGAGAATGTAAAAACTCTATGTAAATGAAGCCCTGTAAAGTTCAATATATGGAACAGGGCACTGCAAGGGGACACTGCTAGTCACTGCACCCTTGTGTTTCTAAGAACATTCCATTACTCAACTACAGTACAAGTACAGTACAAGTAAAAACTGTCTAGTCTAGAGCTAGTCTTATCCGTTTTTTAAAGCGTTATTTTCTATTATGTTATTTACTTTTACATATATGATTTGGCATTTGACTGGTGTTTTATACAAACGTATGACTGTATCTTAATGGTGTGAAAAGAAATACTATAATACCAGTCAATTTTCCCTGCTCCTCCAATAAACAATATATTTGTTATGGAGCTGACTCTGTATTTTCAGACCTTATTAAACACCTAGCTGTCTAAGAAAATAGATTGCCTCTCGAAGACTGAATCCCTGGAGCCTTCACCTATAACAATTTATCATCTAGATAAGAAAAGCTATTCAGCTCTGCCCTTCTGTGGAGTTGTGAAGATCTCAAAGCATTGTGAGACCAAATGACTTAATCCAAAGGTAGGCAACCTTTTCTGTATGGCGTGCCGATAAAAAAAAAAATGATGAAAGTTATACGAGACAAACTGTTACCCCTTATGTGCCATGAATTGATTAATCAGTTAATTAACCCCTTCAGGACACAGCCTGCTTTGGCCTTAAAGACGAAGCCGATTTTTTCAAATCTAACATGTCAATTCATGTGGTAATAACTTTGAAATACTTTTACCTATCCAAACGCTTCTGAGATTGTTTTCTCGTGAGACATATTGTACTTTATGTTAGTGAAAAAATTTGGTCGATAAATTCAATATTTATTTGTGAAAAACACAAAAATGTTGAGAAAATTTGTAAAACTTAGTGCTTTTCTAAACTTAGTATTTGCTTGTAAAACAGATAGTAATACCACACAAAATAGTTACTATTTCACATATCCCATATCTCTACTTTATGTTGGCATTGTTTTTTTGAACGTTCTTTTCTTTTTCTAGGACGTTACAAATCTTAGAACTTTAGCAGCAGTTTCTCAAATATTCAAGAAAATTTCAAAAGGCTATTTTTTCATGGACCAGTTCAATTGTGAAGTGGCTTTGAGGGATCCATGCAATACAAACCCCCATAAATCACCCCATTTTAAAAACTGCACCACTCAGTATTCAAAACAGCATTAAGAAAGTTTCTTAATCCTTTAGGTGTTTTACAAGAATTAAAGCAAAGTAGAGGTGAAATTTACAAATTTCATTTTTTTTTGCAGAAATGTAATATTTAATCCTTTTTTTTCTGTAACACAAAAGATTTTACCAGAGAAACGCAACTCAATATGTTGGAAGAGATAATTTTAGTAGGAGTATGCTGGGCTAATATTAAAGATTCAAACCAAGTAGGTGACCTATTGATGTCAGGATGTTTGATGATGGAGCTTAGCCGAGCTCTAATTCTGTTATAGAGTAGAAAACTCAAATTAGGAAAGGCTAGGAGAGAAAACATTTCCTGAAGCGAATGAATAGAGCCAGACTCTAATAACGTAGTATAAGGTACCTTATTTTGCATAATCGATATCGCCCCTGCGCCATTACCAAAAATAAACAATGTAGTAGGTAGATCCCTAATTTGAAGGGTTGGTGAAGGGAAGGAGGAGAGAGGACATGAGAGATTTAATGATTTACAAGTTAGAAAGGGGGCTTTTAATAAGGATTTATTTGGAATACCTGGGAGAGATAGGCCATTACAATTTAAAATTAAGTATCTAAGCGGTAGTGGGGAAATGGATTCCTAAATCTGAATCCGCAGCTTTTGATATGGATTTCTCATCCAGTCTAAAACTCTTCCCAATGGAACCGCTTTGTAATACAAAGAATGTTACGGTAAACCTATACCACCCTTTAGATCATTTCTTGAGTGTGTCTTAAAGGTAATTCTGGGTTTTTTGGATCTCCAAATAAAAGAATTTGGAATACTGATAGGCAGAGTCTGGAATAGATACGTCACTTTTGGCAAAATAATACATTTAAGCAGATTCTTCCGCCCTATAAATGCGGTGAATGGCATATTCCAACGTTCGATCATTTTTGATATATCGTACAGTAAAGGAACATAGTTTAATTTATATAAAGATGTGTGGTCTGCAGCGATGTTGATCCCAAGGTAACGTATCGTATCTCGGGACCAGTGGTAAGTGGAGTCTACAAGCAGAGTTGCTTTCTCTGAAGGAGAGAGGGAAATGTCTAAAACCTGGGATTGAGATTAGTTTAGAGTACGAGATAGTGCCAAACTCATCAAAGAGAGATTTCAAATAAGGCAATGCTTGTGTTGGATTAGTGATAGTTAGGAGAATATCATCTGCAAATGCCGCTATTTTGTGATGTTGAGCCCCACATAAAATCCCTTTAACCTGGTCGGATTGGCAGATTTTTTGTATCAGAGATTCTATAGTTAGTCAAAGAGCAGTGGAGATAGGGCCAGCCCTGTCTGGTGCCATTTGCAATATTCAGTGTTCGTGAGAAACAACCATTGACAGCAATTTTAGCGGAGGGTTTATGATACATCGCGAAAATCGCGTTAACAAATTGTATAGGGAGGTTGTATTTAAATAATGCGAATTTCATGAAAGGTCATGATATTCTATCAAAAACCCTTTTGGCATCTTATTCGATTGAGCAAAATGAATGAGGTTCAGCACTGTATAGGTATTATCCTTTCCCTCTTTCTTAGAGACAAAACCCACCTGATCAGGGTGAATAAGCGTGTTAAGTAAGGGTCTTAAACGTAAAGCTAATATTTTGGCGAACAATTTTAAATCAGAGTTTAGTAGTGATATATGTCTATAATTATTGCATAGAGTGGGATCCTTACCGTTTTTATGTATGACGGAAATATGTGCTTGTGGGGTTTGAGGGGCAAAGGGAGTACCATTCATGGCTGCGTTGAATAACCGGGAAAGATAAGGGAGCAAGGTGTCTTTAAAAGTAAGGAAGTAATATGGAGTAAATCCATCTGGGCCAGGACTTTTGTTCTTTGGCATACTTTTTAAAGTGATAAGTATTTCTGAATGAGTAATTGGGTTACACAATTTCTTAGCTTGCTTATCTGAAATAGTCGGTAAGGAGATTGAATAGAGAAAGTCGACTGTTAGCGACTCTTTAACCTGTGTCATTTCTGAATTCTCTGACATATTGAGATTATATAAGGCCTGGTAGAAGCTATGAAACTCCTCTGCTATAGTTTCAGCAGTGTGAGATGTCAAACCATTCAGAGTTGTAAGTTTGCCCTTAAAGTTTTTAACTTTTCGTTTCCTAATCTCGGATATCATAAATTTAGTAGGTTTATCACCATGAGCGTAATTTCTCAACTGTGAGTATAGCTAAGCTTTAGCTGATTGTAAATTAAGTATATTTTTAATCTCAGAACGTAATGAAGAAAGTTCCTCTAAATGTTGAGTGTCTAGATTCCTTTTCATAGTAGATTCTAATGACTTGATACGGTCAAAAATTGTTAGTCAGCTTTTGGTCTCTGTCCTTTTTACAAAAGAGCCCAGATATCCTCTAATGAAGGATTTATGGGTTTCCCACAAAATTGTCACGTCAACATCATTTTGGTCATTAAATGAAAAAAAATTGACTAGTTTCTTACCTAATTTTTTAACATGTTCTGATTTTTTAAGTAATAATTCATTTAATCGCCAGTTGAATTCCCTCCTAGGAATGCTGGATAGGTTTAAAGAGAACACAATCGGCGAGTGATCAGAAAATATATGTGACTCAATAAAGGGTTGTTCAAAATATTGCAAGAAGACCTGGGAGATAAATAAATAATCCAGTTTCTGGAAGGAGTTGTGATTGTCAGAGCGATGAGTATGGTCTTTTAATCGTGGGTTAAAAGTTCTCCATTGTCAACCAGATCTGCATCATGTAGCTCTCTCTTTAGACCCTCTTTAGACCCTCTAAGGCTTTGAAAGAAAGTGCCGATTTACCTGTAGATGAATCTAATAGTGGGACCATAGCGAAATTAAAATCACCTCCTAAGATTTCGATCCCTTCTGCAAAACTGTTAAATTTCGTAATGAGTGTTTAAACCATCTTGTTTGATTCATATTAGAAGCTTATACATTCCCAGTCGTGACCTTTTGAGTGCCTAGTGTACGTTTAAGGAATAAAAATCTACCTTCAGTATCAGTTTGTACATCTACACATGAGAAAGGAAGATGTTTAGAAATCCCTATGCTGACTCCCTTGGATGCCCCAGTCTGAGATCCAATATGAAATCATTTGGGAAAATATTTACGGGTCATGTTAGGAAAGACATCACCTCTAAAGTGTCTTTCTTTTAGAAAGCAAATATCTACATATTCTTTTTTGAGAGAAGTGAATATTTGACCCCTCTTGGCAGGGGAGTTCATATTTCTCACATTATAGGATGAGACCTTAATGGTTGCCATTACTAATAGTTATCTGTGAAGCGACCAGTCTTAGAACTCTGGAGTAAAACCTGAAGGTAAATTTTCGGATGCCAGGGGTGAGGGAGGGTAATTTAACTTTGGGAAGAGAAGCAACAAGTATTAAACAAAGAACTACAGGCTGGAGAATATCATATATGCCACAGAGATATCGAAACATAGAATATGATATCTGTGTCATAGTGGAAGACATGAGTCATATAACTCCTATATCCAATATATAATATGCCTATTCATGCCATACTAATACAGAGAACACAACAATTAACATTTACTAATATTACAACATCAAAAATGTAGGTTAAGCAGTTTACGAGGTAAACCAAAGGATATGTATGAAGTGTATACAAAGGCAGCCGTATTTTCACGTGGTATCAGCAATCAAACGGCGTGAGCTTTCCTGAACGCTTCTTGGATTTATTAGGGTTCTCGGACATCAACATAGACCATGGAGTAAGCTGGGAGATTGTCGGTAGAGAGGACATGTCCTGCACCGTGGACAGTCCTGAATTTGCAGATGTGGAAGCTCTAAATGTTCCAGTAGACCATCGAGATCAGTGTGATGGCGGATGACAAGTCTTTTCCCTTCGCCCGTTGTCGCCAATCCAAAAGGAAAGAGCCAGCGATACAAAATTTTCCTGGAACGTAGGACATCTGTAAGTGGGTTCAGTATGCAATGTTTATTTAGGGTAAATAGGTGCAAGATCTTGGAAGATAGTGATTGTCTGATTCTCCCAGCAAATAGAGCCTTTGTCTCTTGCTTTACGCAAAACATCATTGTTGGTTTTGTAACGTAAAATACGGCAGACAACATCCCTGGGTGGTTCGTTAGGTTAGGGACGGGCTTTTAGTGATCTGTGCGCTCTTTCTACAATGATCGGGTCGGAATTGGACTCTCCAAGTAACTCCAGGGCAATCTGTTTAGCAGTAGAGGGGAGGGATTCTGGCATTATCTCTTCTAAGATGTCCTGCAGACGTATATTGTTACAACGTCCCCTATTATCCTAGTCCTCCACGTAATCAAAGAGCGAGTTTAAGTGTTTCTGACAGGTCTTGAAATTCTCTGCGGTCACCGTTGTATGTTCACATATAGAGGCTTGTACTGATTCTAGTGCCTCCACTCTATTTCCGATATGTTTAATGTCTTGTTTGATATTTTGGAGGTCCCGTGCTATAGGGTCCAAGTCTTTGTGAAGGGCTTGTTGCAAGAATGAACGAGAGATAGGCAGAATAGCGCTGTCATCAGTAGTATCACTGTGCTCCCCCTCAAAGTCTTCTCTCACCCTCAATAGGGCAAACTTAGCTGGGTTAGATTTGCTCATTGCTCCTGTTGCTGGTGAGCTTTTCTTCAAAAACTTATCAATTTTCCCCCTTTGTGACTTGTGACTTAGAATTAGAGCTGTTGTCCCTAGGGATGCTGCCACCATACTTAACCATTTTGATTTTTCACTTAAGCTTGCATTTTACAGCAATCATAAGTGCAACGACTTTTGTTACATCATGGGTTTTGTAAATTCATATGTGACTCCAACAGTCAATGACAATTTATGTCGATTTATAAGGACATATATTGATTCTAATTCCCGGTAAATCCCTGGCACGCTTGTCTCCTTTTCTTATTGCCAGGGAAGTATATATAATGTTATATACGATAGGATGATATGACAGCAGGAGTTAGTCCAAAAATTTGGGTCCCAGGTCTCAGGCACATGTTAGGCCACAGTAATACAGAGGTCTGTTGCTGGCACAGATATGGCTGAAGGGACAAGGGACGACGACTTATAATAAAGATCACTGTCTCGCCTTCTCTCTGAAGTGTCTCCCAGGTGAAACAGTTGTCCAGATTGCAGTACTGAAGAATTTAGGGGCCTAGTTGAAATCCACTCAGGGCCCCAATGCAGCAACCAGCACCAGAGATTGCCAACATACAGGGTGTAGAGGCCGAGACCAAGATGTTAGCAGCGGTTCACTGTTTTATGCAGCCCGGCAAGATCAGCGGCCGTGAATGGGTCCGCAAACAGGGCGGTCCCAAAATCGAGGCCACAGCTTAACACGCGGCGCTAGGCCGTAACTCCAAAAATGCTCCGATGAGCTCAATTAAAGTGCCAGAGCGTAGCTCTTAATGTATGAGTGCCTTATATCAAAGGATTGAGTCCCCTATGTCCTCAGGGAAGCCGGATTCTGCAAGATTGGGAGGAAGAGATCCGGAGCTCTGAAAAGCACGTCTTCATAGGTCCACTTCTGGCCACGCCCCCCTCGATTATTGTTTTTATTACCTAAAACTTTTTCTCACGGGGGGGCGGTGGGGTACAGAGGAAGCCCCCTCCCTCTGTCAACCACTTCAATGCGGCGGACACCATTGACCGCCACATTGAAGCGGTGATCAGCGGTAACTATCATCGCCGCCGTTGCAGCGGGATGTCAGCTGTATATTACAGCTGACACCTGCTGAAGATGAAGCGAGCACAGCTCCTGTGCCTGCTTCATCTTCATGACGGGTCTGGTACATCGGATTGCGGTAAGTTACTTGTTATGCCAACGTACCAGACTCGTCATTTTGTGGGAAGGGGTTAAACCTACATTTCAGTGTTAGCCTTGTTCCTGACTTTCTTTGCAAAGATGATCCAACTGTGGTGCATACGAGGCTACTGAACACCAACTGGGGGGGTGCACATAAGAAAGACCACAGCTACTGAACACCATCTAGGGGGAACTGCACACAGGAGAAACCACGTATACTTCGGGGCGCTGAACACAGGAAAGAACTACTGAACACCAGCTTAGGGGGGGGGGGCACATAGGAGAGGCCACAGCTACTGAAAACAAGATGGGGGTGCACATAGGAGAGCTGCCAACCTACGCTAACTTTTTCTTTTACAGAACGGTTATTGAACTCCATCCTTGTGGCGCTGGTCACCAGGAGAGAGAGAGCAGTGCTGCATTGTGTGCTTGTCAAGTGTTCAGTAGTGTCAAATACAATGAAGCAATGCTGTCTCTTCTGGTGATCAGCGCCGCCAAGCTCACAACAGCGCTGGACATGGGGAGAGGGAAGTGTGTCGGCTGCGGAACCGGTGCCATAGGTTGCGGACCCCTGACTTAACCTATAAAACATCCTGGCCATATAACACTGGTAAGAATCTTATTCTTTAGAGTTTTATGTATCTGCTACTTTCTGATCCAGAATACGCTTAGGCTCTGTTCATATGTGTCGGACTTGCAATGGCAAATACAACATGTATTTACTGCTAGTTTGCATTGGGCTAATTGACCAGCTTTTCTGTGTGAAATCTGCAAGAATAAATGACATGGTACTTATTCTCGCAAATTTTCTTTTCTTTTCTGTGCGTAAATTCCCCAGCATTTGCAGTAGCAGCATAGTGTATGAGATTTAAAAAAAATATCATGCCCACGCTGCGCAAAAAAAACTGCAGCATAAACGTTAATTAATTGACCTGCGGTGCAGAATTTAATTCCGCATTATGTCAATTTATGCTGCGTTTTTGTTTCTTTTCTGTTGGCGGTTTTCACTATTAAATTCAATGGGGATGCAAAAACCGCAACAGAAAGCCAGTGTTGCGACTTTTGCGACGGAATCGCAGCGATTCTAACGCAAAAATCGCAACTCAGGAAAAAACATACTTTCCCTGGACGCTCTCCTTCCTGCAGTCCAGCCTCCTGGGATGATGTTGCATCCCATGTGACCGCTGCAGCCAATCACAGGCTGCAGCATCACATGGCCTGCAACACCATCTAGGGAGGCCAGACTATGCACAGAAGAGAGGGAGGGGAGTAAGTATGAACAGCTTTTTTTTTTCCACAGGGGAAATTTCTTCGGACGGAAGGTGCTGCCAGTTTCAGGTCGGATACGCTGCGCAGTTTTAAAGATGTGCATTTTTGCTATGCAGTTTTTAGTCACCGTGTGAATAAACCCTTATAGAAGTTTCTTATATACATTGTTTCAATTCCCTGCCCTTTTATAAAATATCAGTTTGCTTTTAGTGAATGAGAACACTGTTGTTTACATTCACAGGCTGCCAACCTGTTAGGCCTCATGCACACGACCGTGTTTTTGCGGCCGCAATTCCCCCGAAAATCCACGGGAGAATTGCGGCCCCATTCTTTTCTATGGGGCCGTGCACACGACCGTAGTTTTTGCGGTCCGTGCACGGCTCGGGAGCCCGGACCGCAGAAAGAACGGGCATGTCTTATTACGGCCCGGTTCTGCGGTCCGGGCTCATTGAAAACAAAGGCCGCAGCCATGTGCATGTCCCGCGATTTGCGGGCGGCCTGCGGCTAACAGTCCGCTGACAGTCCGCAGCCGGCCAACCCGAAAATCACGGCCGTGCACACGGCTACGGTCGTGTGCATGAGGCCTTAGGGCCTGTTCACATCAGCATTAGTTTCCGCTGAGGTGTTCCGTCTGAGGTTTCCGTCGGGTTAACCCTTCAGCGGAAAGTCAAACGGAAACCTCAGCTTCCGTTTCCCTCACCACACCCCTACCTATGTAGCCCGTCAATTCTGCTCTGTAATTAGGGGCACATTTTGCTTGGCAACAGGGGGTGGACAGCAGATTACAGGAAGGTAGACACCCAGTGTGTAACTTGACACAGAATTTGCATGGATAAAACAACTAAATTTTAACAAGTAAATTACAACGTTGTTCTATATCAAGTATACTATTAAATTAGCATAAGTTGTTTGAAAAGTTAGTGTCCATTTAATCCATTTTTTTTTTTAAACCTAGAAAACGGCTTTAAGACCTTCGCTACAGTCAGAATGTGGTCATTGTGCACGGTATTTTGTTTACATTTTATATATATATATATATATATATATATACATATATATATATATATATATATACATATATATATATATATATATATATATATATATATATATATATATATATATATATATATATAAAAGACAGCAATTTTATGCGTTTAATATTTTGCCCATACTAAAAGACATTGATTGAAATGTAGATTTCTTTCCTAAAAATAAAAGTAAAGCTCAGAGGACAATTCCATGGAAGTTAATGGTATGCTAATGAAATAACTGTTTATGAGATAACAAAGCGTAAGAGAAAGACATACATTAAAATCATCCATTGTCAAATATGGAACAACTAGACAACTCGCTTCTGTCTGGGTCCCCTGTGAATTTTGTCATTCAGCACAGTTGTCTCTAAGGTCTGTGAAATCATTTCCGCATTCATTCAGTCATATAATTTGCTCCTTTGCCTTTAGCCCAATTCTTGCCAGTCATGCAAATGTTCTTTTGTTTAATTGTAGATTTGACACATATTGAGCACCTTTCCGGATTTAGCATGGTCTGCTTCTCTTAAATGGCATTCTGCTTTTCAATTGTCATAAAAGAACTAGAAAACAATTTGTTTTTATTTACAGATCAACATTGTGTAGATTGCAGCTTTTCTCATGATTGGTAAATCTATAATGCATGTGGAAAAATGTAGAAATTAAATCAACAGCAGCTATATATATGCTGAACATAAAACAACCTGTTGGAGGTCAATGTCAAGGAGGTTTGCCACTCATGCCTGGTCCTTTCTCCATTAAAATGAGTCCTTGGATCTGTTCAATCCCATCATCAGTGGGAGTCTCAGCTACTGTATAAAGAGAAATGACTGCCGGATTGACATTTAATAAACTCTATTGTGGGAAAACCTCTTTAAAGGAGTGTCTCTATGTAAATCAAAATTTTTGTGTTTTGGAAATTTCTGCAAGAAGTAAATCTGTCATTTTATTTCCATATGACAACAGTTCCTATCCCTGTACTGTGTTATCATAGGGACACTGGACATGCTACAGACCAATCAGATCTCTTCTTTTATTTTCTTATTTATGCTAAAATAAAATCTGGAATCTGCTTTAAAGAGGAGCAATGTACACCAAATGGTAGAATATTTTTAATCAAGACTATTTGCAAACTGTCGCCATTTTTTTTATATATAGGTAGGAGGAAACAAAAATATTTTCAAAAGTGCACATATCCTTTAAACACTTTTAAATAGACCAGGGTGCATTTATAACACTGTACTCAGTTATTTGTGACAGCAGATTCATAAGTTAAAGGGTCACCCATCACTTATAAAGAACAACTAAGTAAGGTGAAGAAATGTAATATTGCACCATCAATAGTGCTGCATCTACAAACTGAATAAAATACTGCATCCACAGCTGTAAATCCATTTCTGAGAAGTTACTTCCCGACATACTATAATTGTATTAAGTGCAAGTTACAGCATGTCATGTCATATATTTTCATGTTATAGTTTTTGAATCATTTGTTTTTATATGATATCCTATTTGCATATAGATTTTACTATAATGTTTGATAGATGAAAAATATGTATTATTTTGAGCTCTCAATGTTACTCGGCTCAATTGTTCTTTCAATTTTAAGTCGAATCAAAACTTAAAAACTCAGATGTGACTGCAATGAATCCAAATACTGCTCAAAATTGTTTGGAATACCCCTTTAACCGCTGAGAATTTCAGTGCTTCATTTGGAAGATGACCTACTGAAATTCAACCCTTACAATGGAAATATCTAAATGTTACACTGTTCAGTCCTAATTATAGTATACATTGTCCTTAAAATCTAAATACATTTTTATTTTGGCCTATATATAAAAGCTACATGGCTCTTAAAGGTTAGATCAAGCATTTATGAATTGGGGTGCAGGTACTGTGATTACACTTCTGATCTACAATCTTTCCTCGCTATTTGTGATGTGTGCACCATGGAAACAAGCACTTTATGGTGATATCAATATCTAACGAGCAAGGTATGTCATCAAGTCACTTTTATATTACGCACCAAACTTCAACCTGGATTTCTTAATGCTGAGTTCAGCTGGTATTCTTCCACAGTACATATGTATATATATATATATATATATATATATATATATATATATATATATATATATATATTTATTTATATATTTACTGCTTTATATATATATTTACTGCTTTACTGCTGCACACTTTAATTGGATAGTACAATGACAGATGCATTACACCCCGACAACCCAGATTACACATTAGAGAAAAATCAGGCAAGATAAGTACAGGCTTGGACTTTGGATGCCGATGTTTTGTATTACTGTCACATTGAGAGTTGTTTAATATTCAGCAGCTCTGCTTTAGCAGAAAATACAAAAAACGTCTCTAAAAAGCATGCTTGATAATACAAGGTATATGAATCTTTTAGTAGTCTAACAAAGTGTAAAACAAAATGTTTTAGAAGAATAAAAAGAGAAAAAAACAAAACAAAATGGTGCACTTATATTTACATTCTAGAGGTCATGGATCTTCATGAGGAAGAAAATGTAACCATGTTAGCCAGTTCAAAAGAGTTTTACACTTAAACAGCATGTAATTGAGACTACCTAGATCTCTGCCATGAGGTCTCTACCATGAAGTCTCTACCATGAGGTCTCTACCATGCCTGATGAAGAGACCTAAAGAGTCTAGAAAGCTTGCTTTTTAATATAATTTATTTTATTTCAGTTAGCCAATAAAAGTTATACATAACATACACTGAGAGCAATAACATTTTTAATAAGTGTACAGTGTATCTTTTTCATTTCTTGAATTTTGCCAATAATTCATACGTAGACAGATTTTGAGCTCTACAGGAGTGAAAAAGTAAATACTGACCACTGGACACTATGGATGGATTGTATTAACAAAACAATGGACACCAGGTATATACTGGGGAAACGAATTGCAAGACACCAGACACTGAATATAAAGCATTTTTTCACTGCAATTGTGACTGCGTATCTGAACTCTAATTTAGGCTGCATTCCTCCGCAACTAAAGCTGCTTACCGACACTACAAGTAAAGTTTTCTTACTAAGCAGCAGGCAGTGAGTGAAACAATACTGTTATCTCCACTATTGTGTGTCTAAATAATGATATACAGTACCCCAGAAATCAATATCCTTGGAGTAAGCCAGGGGGGAATTCATGTTTCTCTAAGGTTTCATCCTGCATTGCGGTGGAATTAGTACTTCTTCTTTCTCCATAAGGGTTAGTCGGGGCTCTGTACATGGGTTCCGTCAGAGCTTTCCATCAGGGGAACCCATGAATGGAACCCTGACTGAAACAAATGGAAACCATAGGTTTCCGTTTGCATCACCATTGATTTTAATGGTGATGGATCCAATGCAAATGGTTTCCATTTGTCACCATTGTTTAAGGGTTCCGTCGCTTTGACAGAATCAATACCATAATCGACTGCGCTATTCATTCTGTCAAAACGACAGGACCCTTAAACAATGGTGACAAGCAGAAACCATTTGCATCGGATCCGTCACCATTTCCGTCAGGGTTCCGTTCATTGGTTCCCCTGATGGAAAGCTCAGACGGAACCCATGAACAGAGCCCTGACACAGATGTGAACGAAGCCTTAGACATTCATCACCAGTTGTCACCAGGCAATATCAGTTGCTGAATTTTTCCTGGAAGATAATTCCAAGCGGGGACTATGTAGCGAGGTGGCCAAGCATGTCTCCCTCCATTATGTTCTATGGGAATTATGTAAAGAGTAAAACCCCTCCTATAACTGGAGATGGTATTTGTAATTTAAGCACAGCAGCTGATTTTTTCTTTTCTTTCATAGAGTATTTTATTTCCAAATTCTCCCAATACCCTGTAAGTAATACTTATCCTTCATCTGGCAACAATCATTGCCATGCCCCATCAGTAATATAAAACATCCATCTGTTGTAAGATTAAGCTGATTTTTAATAACTTTGATTTCCAGAAAGGAATGAGAATCTCCAGAAATTATTTTCTTTAGCTTTTGTATTTCAGATTTAATTTCTCTTTTATTCATTAGAATATTCAGAAAAGCTTCCTGCAGGAGCAGTCTGTAGCCAGATAGAGTATTCATCCATTCTATACAATACCACCTCCTAATCTACAATCAACTTTCACTGTGAAGTCTGAGAGCTATTCTTGAATGTGTGATGAAAAGGGCAACAATGAACCAAAGTGAACTGTTTCCCAATCATTACATTTCCATATGCACCCAATGGAAATTAATTTTCTGAAGCGAAGATTAAAGATTCAACATACAATGTAAGATTACTTTCAGGGAAATCCTTAACTAGGATTAACTAAGCCTAAGAAATAAAGAGCCATGTCAGACATTTTTATCTGTGGGAGTCCGTTATTTGGGACTCCAATGATTTTTAGACTAAAGGAACACTTTAAAAATGCCCCTTGGCATAGTTTTTAATGGGGTTTATAGTGTGTCACTGAATTATTCACAGAGATTCTCCCAATTTATGTTGGTACACCGCTTGTACTATACTCCTAAACTGTTATTTAGTATGGGATGTAGAGAAAATGACACTTGTCCTAGGTGTAACATAGATGAGGCTGATTTGATACATTTGATGTGGCAATGCCCAAAATTGCATCGATATTCGTCATCGGTAGTTGGAATTATTGAATCTATTTTTGGTATAGCTTTGGGAAATGCTCAAGGATTAATGCTTTTAGGAGATCTCTCAGGAGTACCGGGTCTAAAGCAGGCGGATGATTCTGATCTTGTGATACAGTTATTGTTTCTGGCAAGACTACAAATTCTTAGGAAATGGTTTGTAAAAAATCCTCCTGTTGTGAACGAATGGCAGAAGGCAGTATTTATAGTGCTACTTTATGAACGACCTTATTGTATCACAAAGGGGAGGCATACATATTTTTGTAATAAATGATTGATCAATTAGACCCTGGGAAAACTATTGCCATAAGGCCCCATGTATGATGATGACAATTTTTATGAAAAGGTGTTTTGTCATTTATTTATTTTTTTCTCTCCACTTCTTGGGTGTCAGGGAAGGGATGGGTGGGATGGGGGTTGGGTTGGGTGGGCATTATATCTATTTTGTGTCTTTTGTATGACCAAATTATGTTAATGGAAGGATATGAAAAACAATAAAAATAATATTGGAAAAAAAAAAGTATTTTGGTCGTGGATGATACTAAAGTAAATGCCGGCATTTAAAGAGTCTTCAGTGCTCAGTGTCATCGGGAAGAAATGCGCCTGCAAATTTAGCTCTCATTCCCCTGGTAAATGTAATAAACTCATTCCTGAACAAAAAAAAAAAAGATGCCCCATAATTCTAGTGATAGGTAAAGGGGACGTGTGCTAAAAACAAACATATAAATAATTGCAATGCTTCTCTTAATTGGTTCCCACACATTTAAAGATCTTGATTACGTTTACTTTGGATTGCACATATTGAGTCTTAGATTATGAACTTGGAAGACATATTATTGGTTAAAAAGACAATAATGTGGATCATGATTAACAAAGTGTTATCTGGCATTTGTTTCAACAGACCAAAGCGATGCTGGGAGGTCTAGGATCTTTAGTTTAGAATCTTTGAATCATAAAATGTGGTACTGAAAATGCAACTCGTCCCCCTTGCCGTAACCCCCCCCTTCTGTTTCCTTTCTTGTCTCTCTTTCTCACCTTTCTGCTACTGATAATCTTCTAAAGTTTTCTCTTTTCTGCCACCCTTTGTACTTTCTATTTGCTGGAGTTAAGTCTAGGGTATTTGAACATGAATATTCAGGACATTAATTGTTCTTAGTCTTTGAATTGTTCCTCTCTTTGGGTTAACCATCTCTTTTTCCTTATGAGCCCCTGGTTTCTACTTTGAGCACTCACAGTGTTTTTTCTCTGTATAGCTAACATACATATAATGCAAAATATGGGGTATGCAAGCAAGGCTCTATTTACATCTACGTTGCAGACTCAGCAGATTATGTTACATGCAGTGCTATTTTTCAGGCAAAACGGTGGACACCATAATGGATCCCGGAAGATCCCCATTATAAGTCAATGGGGTCCATTGGGGACTGCTGGTGTCTGTTGTAGAAAGGATTTGTCACAGCTTAAATACAGTTTTTCTGCTCCTATGACAGAATAGAAAACGGAATTTATAACGCAGATGTATTTGCTTGGGGGCCGTCTTCCCTCAGAAAATGCATTATAACGGCAATGCACTCCTAATGCTACAGCTAACCAGCCCTTTAATTGAGACTGAAGTGATGACATAAGAAGTCAAGCATTCTAAGCCATGACATAGTAGTATCACATGTTTGTTCAGTGTATGTATTGCCTTCAGCAACAAGAGTTAAAAAATCAAAGTGTTCAGCATGTGAGTGATATGGACGTGTTGTGGATCTCCTTAAATAATTCAAAAAGCTGTTTAAAATAATTCAAGTTAAGCAAGAAAGCCCTAAAGAGATGCTAAATATAGCTTTGACAAGACTTCATTATGGAAACCACTGACTGTAAGGCTCCAAATCCATTAAGCTATTGTGCAGACATCTCAGATATATCACATAAAACTAATAATAAATGTCTGCATAGCAACATGAAGTCACGTACTGTTCCAACGCATTATAATAATGAAAGCTGAAGCAGCAAGGTATCTATGCAGGTGTTGTGAAAGATCCACTTTTGAAAAAGCAAGACTAGGCTCACATTGACATTACACATTTATATTGCTTTCTCCTTTTTACAAAGTGCAACAGCTTAGCATGTAATAATTTAATAAATAAAATGTAAGCAAGTGGAAACAACAACTTTCCGTATGGGTACTAAGAGCACGTATTAATAAGGGAGAAGATACTGCCTGAAATAACTATTAAAATTTAAACTTTTACTTTAGTTAACATTAAGAATGGGCTTGTTGCCAAATTTACTAGTATCAGGCTAAAGCAATTCACTCAAATTGGCTACAGCACAGGAATGAAAAAGCACAGAAGCTCAATAGTCATAAAGTTGAGACATACCCTGCTCTAGTTGAAAAATATTTTAACTGAGAAATTGCCACTAAATTGTCTGAATGTCAAGAACTATGTGTCCCTACGCGTTTCAACACCCCATATAGATTAGAGGGTGCGTAATCAGGGGTCACAGACAAGAATTGAGCTTGATAAAACCGGGCAGTATTATTAGGTACTTTCTGACAAACACCGATTTACAAGCATAGCATTGAGAATTGTTAGTGATTATTGCCGGACAGTGCTGTATCGTGTCCCCGGGCGTGAACGACACTGGTATCTGGCCGCACATACGAGGGAAGAACGCAGAGTCTAAAAAGACTTGGTCACGCCCATCAGTCAGCGTCGTCAGGGCTGGCCACCAATGACCATATGAGACATCATATCTGACGTCCATGAGCAGCACCCACCCCCTATCCTAGAAGTGGCATTCAGAAAACTGGATCCATCAAGCGTCCCAGGTAACCGAGGGAACCTGGGGCCATATTATTGAATATCGGCGATACATTATCAAAGGGAAAAGTATATGATACTGGACAGAAGAAGCCAGAAGAATAAACTAGCCCCAACATATCCATTTTGATGGCATGATCACGGGTCCATAGTAAAGTACATTGAGTATCTGAGCCAATAAGTGTAACAGCTAAATACCAATAAAGGGATCTACAGCAGAGCGATCGATTAGACATATATAGGAATGTATAGAATACCCTGCATTATGCTTGGATAGATTATAGTGTAGAGGCATGGATGAGAAAATAGGGGGGAAGGACGATTATTATAGGAAGCATGTATATGAAATATGTTCACTTAAACCTAATGGCTTAGTAGTTTCCATCCTAAATATCCACTGGGCCTGTTTTTGAAGAATGCGTTTGTTCCAATTGCCACCCCTTCGTGATGGTTGTATGAGTTCTATTCCTTGGAACCCAATCACTGTATGGATCCCCTGATGTGATTCCCATACATGCCGAGCCACAGGGGTATGATCTTTCCTCAAAATTTCACAGATATGATCCCTAATGCGTATCCTAACTTCCCTTTTAATTTTATCTACATATTGGAGGTTACATATACAGGTAATAAGGTACACAACACCTCTTGTCCTACAGTTGATGAAGAATCTATTTTCAAAAACCCTCTATATGGGGTGTTGAAACATATGGGGACACATAGTGTTTGACATTCAGACAATTTAGTGGCAATTTCTCAGTTCAAATATTTTTCAACTAGAGCAGGGTATGTCTCAACTTTATGAATAGCTTCCGCTCTTTTTCATTCCTGTGCTCTAGCCAATTTGAGTGAATTTCTTTAGCCTGATACTAGTACATTTGGCAACTAGCCCATTCTTAATATTAACTGAAGTAAAAGTTAAAATTGTAATCGTTCTTTCAGGCAGTATCTTCTTATTTCAATGTGAATGAATACCTCTTTATCAGTATAATAGTGTAATATTAATAAGGGAGGTTTCAAATATTTTCACCCTTTAATCACCTATGATGATAATATCTTGAGGCCCGAGGTATTGGGTATAGGGACTCCAGTGAGTTTCCAGCTTTAATTTCTAGGAGGTTGTCACTGTTGCCACCACTTTATCACCTCAAATATACAGAAGGTCAGAGCATAGAATTTTTTTAAATTAAAATATATATTTTTTTTTACGCAAACAATAATCCCTGCAGCCATAATCCTTGTGGGTGGCATCAAAGGACCACCTTTTAAAAAAGTAATACTAATAAGATAGTGTACAAGTAAGAGGAAACACAAGATGTACTTGTACCTATTATTATAAAATCCGGGAGTACTTTTAATCTACACCTATAACTAAAGTAGATTACACTCAGTAGCGGATCATCATATGGGCGGTTCGGAACGCACATCAAATTAAAAAATCACATTGCAGCTCGCTATCGCTGCTAATGGGGAGGCGGGGGGTCTGGGAGGGAATAGGGCCGCTGCTAATGGGGAGGGCAGGGCCGCACCCTTCACCCTTCTGCCTCTTTGAGTGGGGGGCGGCGCAACTGAAACCAGCCACCACCACCCTTTCCTGCACTAATTGTACCTGCGTCTATAGAGCGCAGTTACAATTACATGCATAAGCGCTGAATGGCCGGGTACGTTCCGTGCCCGACCATTCAGCGCCATACAACAACGCTGATTGGCAGGGCAGAATGAGTTGTCCCACCAATCAGCGCCTTTGCACTTGTTGAAAGGTGCTGATTGGCGGGAGAAGTCATTCTGCCCTGCCAATCAATGTCGGTAGCGGCGCAATGACGCCATCGCACCGCTTCCGTTTTTGTAGGGAGCTGACTGACGGGGCATGTCATTCTGCCATGCCAATCAGCGCCTTTCAATGACGCAAGCTGTGCGAATGCAAAATTGCGTCGCTCAGCCCCAGCAGACCTGCTCAGAAGAGAGCAGGCCTGCATTGACACAGGACGGCGTGGGAACGGGATCACAGTGAGTATGTAAAGTTTGTTGTTTTCAACTAAATAGTGTGGGCGGCATTATCTACAGGAGGGGGGAGCTATATGTAGGACACAATCTACAGAAGGACAGAATATGTAGGGTACTATATACAGGGTGCGCTATATGTAGAGCGCAATCTACAGGGGGCTATATGTGGGGCAAAATCTACAGGGGAGGCTTTATGTGGGACATAATCTACAGGGGGACTATATGTAGAGCGCTATCTTCAGGGGGCTGTATGTAGGACGCTATCAACATGGGCCTATATGTGAGACACTATCTACAGGGGACTCTATGGGGGCACTATCTATGGGAGCTCTATCTACAGGGGGCTCTATGGGGGCACTATCTACAGGGGGCACTATCTACAGGGGGCACACTGGGGGCACTATCTACAGGGGGCTCTATGGGGGCACTATCTACAAGGAACACTGTCTGTGTGGGGGGACACATAATGGTGCCATTATAGTCAGGGACACAGTGTATGGCGTTATTATAATTAGAGGTGCAGTATATGAGGCTATTATATATAGGGACGTATTGTGCGGCACCATGGTAACTTTATTTTTGTTTATAGATGCAGAAATGTTTGAAAAGTGGGAAGCTGAAGACATCTGAGCGGAAAACTGCAGAAATGTGTCATGGCCAGGAGAAGTTATCATAGAGGTCTGGACCGGATGGAGTAGAAAAGAGAAAAAGAAGAACTAGAAACTCAAATAAAGTCACCGGTGAGTCACTGAATGTAAATGTTTAGTCTGCCTATAATCAGAAATGTAGTCACTGTATGCTCTGCAGCGAAATGATGTGTGGTATGATATTTTTTTGGGGGGAAATAGCAACTCCCAGCATATCCTTACCATTTTTTTGGGCCATGCTGGGAGCTGTAGTTTTATCCGTACAAACCTATACGTCAGGGGTTGCACTAAATTGAGCTGTATTTGTGTTGGTGCAGTATTTATGTGCTGAGCTTGGTTCTAGAGCTGTATTTATGTACTGAGCTTGGTTCTGGTGTTGTATTAATGTACTAAGCTTTGTTCTGGTGTTGTAGATATGTAGTGAGCTTTGTTCTAGTGCTGTATTTATGTACTAAGCTTTGTTATGGTGTTGCAAATGTACTGAGCTTGGTTCTTGGGTTGTATTTATGTGCTGAGCTTGGTTCTGGTGTTGTATGTATATATACATATATATATATATTGAGCTTTGTTCTGGTGCTATATACATATATGTACTGACATTGGTTCTGTGGCTGTATACATGTATTGAGCTTGGTTCTGGAGCCGTATATGTCAGAGCTTGGTTCTGGAGCTGTAATTATATAGAATATATTTATAATAACAAAATTGCAGGGCAGATGGAATTGTTTTCAGGGGTAGTTTGAACCACCACCATGCGGTGATACATAACCTGACAATATTTCCAAAGATTCTCCTGTATGTTTTTTTCAGATGCAGCAAAATCTATAAAATCAACTTTTAGAACGGTGCACACTATATGCTAATTACTCATTAAAGGGTCATGGGGCGGTGCCGCTATCCTGAAGAGTCACATGGTTCTGCCTCCAAACCCACCTTTCAATGCTTGATTGACATCCCACCAGCTGTTATACATCACTACCAGGCTCCTCCAACTTTCTTGGATGCGCCATTGCCTTGTACTACTTGGGCACGCACCGAGGTGTACTCTGCCCGGCTGCACCGCGCATGCCAGTAGAAGGTAATGGTACATCTGCAAGAGTTGGAGGAGGGTGCTAGTGATGTAGAACAGCCAGGGTAATGTCAATCAAAATCTAGGGGGGCACCATTTAAATTTTCGCCTCAGGCAGCAGAAAAGCTAGAATCGGCCCTGGGGGAAGGACAGCATTTGCAGGGGCGGGATAGGGCTAGCAGGCGTGCGTCACAATAGGCACATCTGCTAGTGGTAGAAGTTGGAGCACGCCTCTCTGACAATGCACGCACCACCACAGACTAACAGGAAATCAAGGCGTTGATCATGCGGTGAAGTTAGTGTGGTACTTGCCTCCTGCCCCAGCCAACTTTAAACTGATCGGCCAACACTAGGGAGGGATTCAATTAATTATATAGCCAGTGGGGGTCCACCTAACTCACTGCAGAGGACTCTATGAGGGGAATAATAATATCCCACATAGAGTGTTCAGCAGTCAGACTCCCAACACCCCCTACTGTATAATAAATACTGAGGGCTCTATGGGGGATGGGGGGATTACTCCCCCCTTCATATAGTCCTCTGCAGTCACTTATATGGTTAGACCCCCCTTTCAGTATAATTCCCCCCTTCCATTAGAGCCCTCAGTAGTTACTAATATATTGCAAGGGGAGGTTGTCTGACTGACTGCTGGGGGCTCTATAGGGGGAGTGGGTCTGAGCGATCTATGGGAGGGATATCCCCCACATGGAGACGTCAGAGTCAGACACTCAAACCCCCCTATAGAGCCCTCAGCAGTCAGTCAGACAATCTGACCTCCCCTTGCAATATAATCTCCCCATACAGCCCTCAGTAGTTATTTTACTACAAGGGTAAGGGTGTCTGACTACTTAAAGGGTTTTTTCCACCAGGAAAATGTATGACATATCCACAGGATATGTCATAAATGTCAGCTAGATGTGGGTTCCACCTCTGGGGCCCACACCTATCTCTAGAACAGGGCTCCCCAAACCCCGTTCTACCTCTTTCTGTTCTCGCTGCCTCCCGGCCACTTTCTGACTGCATGGTCGGGAGTTACGAAAACAGCATAGCACGCTGAGCTACACTGTTACCGTAAGTCCCATAGAACTGAATGGTAGTTACGGAAACAGCGTAGCTCGCATGCTACTTTGCTTCCGTAACTGCCATTCACTACTATGAGAGTTAGGGAAAGTTACGGAGAGTTACGGAAAATCAATGAAGTCATGAAGTGGCAGCGAGAGCAGAAAGAGGTAGAACAGGGTTTAGGGGGCCCGGTTCTAGGGATAGGTGCAGTTCCCAGAGATGGGACTTGCATCTATATGACAGGATCCACAGGATATGTCATGAATTTCCCTCACGGGAAAACCCCTTTAAAGTGTAACTAAACTTCTAAAAAACTTCTGACATGTCATAGTGAAATGTCAGAAGTTTTGATCGGTGGGGGTTCGAGCACTGAGACCTCCCATGGATCGCTAAAACAAAGTGGCAGAAGCGCTCAGGTGACCGCTGTGCCGCTTCGTTTTTGATCTGCTTTTCTCGGAAAGCCGAGCAAGCGATGTACACCACTCTGAGGAATGCCGATCAGAAACGAATTGGCGCAGCATTCAATCATACGCTTCTGCCGCTTCACTTTAGTGAAGTCTCAGTGCTCGGACCCCCCACCGATTAAAAGTTCTGACATATCACTATGACATGTTAAAAGTTTGGTTACACTTTAAAGAGAGGTTTTATAATTTTTTTTATTATTATTATTGTTATTATTATTATTATTATTTTTTATTTTTTCTCTTTTTTTTTTACGACCGGCGTATGGTGTTTTTACGTCGGCTGTTCAGGGTAGTTCTTCTAAAGCTTTTCACGTCGGCACTTCAGAAGAACTTTTCCCGCATCGTGCGGGGTGCTGCTGAAGCTCAGGCTGTTAGTAACAGCCTCGGGCTTCAGGGCAACGATCGAGACTACTAGCAGTGGTCTCCGATCAAATTTAACCCCTCAGATGCGGTGCTCAATAGCGAGCGCCACATCTGAGTAATTTTAGAGGGATAGGGCTCCCTCTCTCACCCCACGTTCATCGCGGGGTGCCCTTGGTTTCTATGGCAGCCTGGAGGCTTAACAAAGGCCCTCAGGTCTGCCTTTAGTAATTGCCTGTTAGGCCATGCCAGAGGCATGACCTAACAGGTGCCTGTCAGTTTTACACTGACAGGCAATAATACACTGCAATACAGAAGTATTGCAGTGTATTATAATAGTGATCAAAAGTTTGCACAGTTAGGCTGTGTTCACACAAAGTTTTTTGCAGGAGGAAAATTCCTCCTGCAAAAACTGCTCCAGACGGTTTTTGCACAGTGGTTTGACAAAAACTCGTCAAAACACTCGTCGAGGCGTTTTTTTCCTCTTTCTGACTTATTGAAATGGGGTTTTGGAGGCGGAAACCGCCACAAGATGGGTCATGACGCTTCTTTTTACCGCGACGCGTTTTTTTTACTCGCAGTAAAAAAACTCGTCCAACTCCCGTTGAAATCAATGGGAGGCATTTTCGGGCGTTTTTTGAGGAGTTTTGCGGCGCGGTTTCCGCGTCAAAAAACTCGTCAAAAAACTTAGTGTGAACAGGGCCTAAAGTCCCCTAGTGGGACTAGAAAAAACTACAAAAAAAAGTTCAATAAAGTTTGAAATAAATAAATAAATGTCCCAAGTAAAAAATAAATTAAAAAAAAAACACTTTTTCCCCTTACAAAATACTTTATTATGAAAAAAAGTTACTTATATTTGGTATCGCCGCGTCCGTAACAAACCCAACTAAAAAACGATTACATTATTTAACCCGCACGGTTAACGCCATAATAAATATAATAAAAAACCACGGCAGAATTGCTGTTTTCTGTTCATCTTGCCTTAAAAAGAATTTGATAAAAATTGATCAAACAGTCGCATGTACACCAAAATGGTACCAATAAAAACTACAAGTCGTTCCGCAAAAAAAAGCCCTCATACAGCTACATCGGCGGGAAAATAAAAAGTTATGGCTATTAAAATATGGCGACACAAAAGAAAATAATTTTGAAAAAAAGTGTTTTTACTGTGTAAAAGTAGGAAAACATAAAAAATCTATATAAATTTGGTATCGCTGCAATCGTAACGACCTGCTGAATAAAGATATTATGTTATTTATACCACACGGTAAATGGCGTAAAATTAAGACGCAAAAAAATTGCTACAGTTTTGTTTTTTTTCCAGTACCCCACTTAAAAAGTTAATCAATAAATTATATGTACCCCAAAATTGTGCTATAATAAAATACAACTGGTTCCACAAAAAAAATTCCTTGTACAGCTATGTCAAGGGAAAAATAAAAAAGTTATAGCTCTTTGAATGTGATGATGGAAAAACTTAAAAAATTGCTTGGTCATTAAGGTTTAAAATACCTTTGGTATTAAGGGGTTAAAATAAATAACATCATAAGAAATTGGACTTATAAACAGTAACTGATCACCCTCAGGTGCTTAAAGGGGTTGTCCTGCTCACAACCCATTTTTTTTTAGTTAATAGAGGTGCGTCCCTCATTGAAGACCCAGATCTATTAGCTTGAACAGAGAGTGGCTACAAAGAGGGTCTCAATCTGGAGGTCCTAGCCCTTCCATGCATTACACAAACAGCACATTCATTTTCTTGATTATTGTGTAATTCTTCATATTTCCCTGCTGTGGTGCTGCAGAGGAATTAATCCAGACCTGGTGGAAAAAAATCTGCCACATATTTTACTGTACATGTAGATTTTTACATGGATTTTGACATGGATTTTGCTTCGGAATTGCTGTGGATTTCACAGTAAAAATGTACGGCATTTCCAGAACAGAATAGGCACACCTTGATTTCCGAGCTGATTTTTTTCCACTACATGGGGATAGGATTTTAAAAACCCTATTTACATGTATTGCACTAAAAAACACCTGCATATTTGCAGTGAGGAATCCCCTTTAAAGGGGTATTCCAGGTTCCAATTTTTTTTGCTAATGGCTGAAAATCAGATGAATTAACAAAAAAAGCAGTACTCACCTATCCTTTCCTCCAGCGATCCGCCGGAGAATCAGCGCCGGATCTCCAGGGCAAATGATAGGAGAATACTGCTTCTTTTCTTGATTCTTCTCATTTTCAGCCATGAGCAAAGAACTTTCAGAACCTGGTTAACCCCTTTAACTGTAAAAAAAATGATTCACTACTGCCTACCTTCCTCCAAACCCGTGTGCAGAAATATACTCATACCTATATTCACACTTAAATCAATGTTTCATTAGCGTGTGTATGTTCAGATGAAATAATAGAAGTAAAAGCTAGACTAACACTTTTTTTTAATGAATCTAAATCACTGTGTATCCTCTTAGGGTATGTTCACACGCTGAGAGGCAGTTACGTGTGAAAAGACAGACTGTTAACAGCTGCCTCGTTTCACACGTAAAAGCTCCTCCTCGTAATTTACGAGGCGTCTGAGACGCTCGTAAACCTTGAGCCGTGCTTCATTGATTTCAATGAAGAACGGCTCAAATTACGTGGCAAAGAAGTGTCCTGCACTTCTTTGCCGAGGCAGTAAATTTACGGGTCGTCGTTTGACAGCTGTCAAACGACGACTCGTAAATAACAGGTCGTCTGCACAGTACGTCGGCAAACCCATTCAAATGAATGGGCAGATGTTTGCCGACGTATTGTAGCCATATTTTCAGACGTAAAACGAGGCATAATACGCCTCGTATACGTCTGAAATTTGGCCGTGTGAACATACCCTTAGCCTTCTAATTTCCATAAAGTATACTTGACTTATTGAATGGATTTATCAGAACAATTAGTAATGTATTTTGTTTACTTTAGTAAACAGAATAGAACAATTTAGACAGGGAGGGACGAATCAGGTTGGGAAGAGTGCAGGCAGAGGCTATATTTGAAGCTCCTGGGCCACAATGCAAAATCTGTAACAGGACCTCCCGCCTAGCATGCACCACATATAATAATACTGTCTTCTTATGTGGCAGAGGAGCCTTTGGGCCCCCTTTGGCACCTGAATGTAGATTTACAGATGAAAAAGGAGGGCACTAGGATACTAGCATTCACATTCTAACAGTTTTTTTTAATTTGTTCAGCAAATTGCCCTATTTGTGATCTATAGAGTTATACTCTGCTCCCCAGCTGATGACTCAGGACAAATTGTCCTTCCTTGAGGAATATTCTTCGAATATAGACTGTTTCAATTATATTGTGCTTCCTGGATCATGAGCTTCTTTTTTAATTTAATGGATTATGTTTTATGCAACTAGTTCTAGTCCTCTGAAAAGACACTAAACTCATCTCTAATTATGACTAGAGTATTGTAAAGTTTCTCCCTCTCTCAATGAACAAGTACATGATTTATTCATTCCAAGAACTGTACAAAGAACAAGGGGACATTCATTACATGTGGCAGAAATGCGACTCTGACATCAATATAAGCAAGGGTTCTTTACAGTTACAGTAGTTAAACTATGGAATGCCCTACCCCAAGAGGTAGTTATGGAAGATGGTATTAGAGCATGCCGGCTGCCGCATTCCGACTCGGAAGTGACAAACCTGTCAGGGTACCGTTCACAAGACATCATCCTGATTCCCAAGACATCAACACAGCAGGAACCTCATCAAACCACCAAGTCTTCAGCCAAAACATGACTATAATCAGGGTCACCATACCTCTCCTGGGCCCCCAACCAACCTCTTGTATAATTAACCTCTACCCAGTCATAGCTGCGATGACAAAGCCGAGAGGAAAGTAGGAAACCCATACACATGCCACTGGGAATGAACAGAATAACAGAAGGCTAGAATTCTATTCTATTCTATTCACTCTATTCTGTTCATTCCCAGTGGCATGTTTGCAGGACCGGGTGTAGGTGCCAAGTGAGTTCACCCTCCCACTACCTGTGATTGCTTTACTCCAGGCCCCCTGATTCTCCTCCCACCTAATCTTCCCTAACTACTTTCTTTTTATAACCTTAATCCAAACCACCCTCCACTGACACATCCTAAAAAAAAACTGTCATGCCTGGCCTACGCTGCTAGTTTTGACTCCGGCTTCGAGACCTTCCTTTCACATGCTGCGTGTCCGAGTCATTTCCAGTATTATATGAAAGGCTTCTTAGAGAAAACTATTAGAATCTTCTATTAATTGGAACAACATCCAAGTTGGCCTACTTTCAAGGAGAGAGCAAAGCATTTCTAAATGTTGATTTGATTGACAATATTACTAATGACTATTTACACAAGTCTAAATGATTTTACATGTTTGTTGATTTTAGAAAACAGTCTCAAATCACAGCTAAAATGTAGTGCTATGATAACAACTTATTTTTGGAAAGCCAATAAACAAAACTTCACAAAGCAATGCAAACAATGACATTAGCATATTGTTCTGGAGTAACTGGCTGCAAGGATTGAGCCTCTGATGCAAGAGAATTATGTGCAGTCACACGTGACGTATTTGCCTCGTATTTCCGCAGTGTATTTTCACAGCCTGGAGTAATTATAGCATCTACTTTTTATTGTTGTGTCCTTAAATTGTCCAACATCTTTCACTTAATAATGACAATAATATTGGATAAGTAGGTCTGTCTACAGCCTACAGGACAACCCACAACACGTAGTGATCAATATAAACTGATGTAGTATTAATACAGTGCATTTAACAAAACTCTAGTGGCAGTTGACCCTTGAGTTGTACTGTCTGATGACAATACTTTGAGTAAGATAATATTCAGTAATGTGACTACCATGATTAGTGTTGCATAGGTTCAATTTCTGTTGCTTCATTGAGTTGTTAAGTTCTGCACCTACTGTATATACTGTACATACATATATGTGAAAAAGTAGGGACACTCCATGTAAAGTTTTTGGCATTTTCTAACCGGCTCCAGAGTTTTTGAAGTCCTGCATGCTTTTAAACCTGATATGCTTGAATCCTTATATATTTTGTGTGTATGGGAAAAAACAGCATGGAGTGAAATAAATCCCATAAGTGTTGCACTATACTTTATGTACATCTTTAAGGTACAGGCTCACCCATCAGAGAATTAGTGTCAGGAAACCGTCACTTCCTCTATAGAACTACAGCATCTAGGAGAACCGAGTACACACGTTTTGGATTATCGATTGTCTACTACATAGGGGCAAGGGGAAGTGCTATCCTCCGAAGATAAATTTGAACTGCTGCAAAGAACCGTCTGAGTGGTAAAATCCGTCTTCTCTATTGTGTAGGTTTTGTCTAGAAAACTTTTCTATCCAGAAAGAACATCAGGGCCAAACCAAAGTTTTCCCATGAACACCTAGAGAAACTCCGGGACAGCTGTAATGTAATCTGAACAGACGAGATAAAGACAGTTTTTTTTTACCTATAGTACCAGAAGACATTTTTGGCATAAAATAATGCCAGCACTTCACCTGAGTAACTGGATGCCAACTGTAAAGCATGGCAGTGGAAATATGATTGTGATACATTTTACGTTGCGTTTACAGACTGAAAAACGGCTGAAAATAAGCCATATGAACATACCATTAGGGCATGGCCAGACGTGGCGGAGTTGCTCTGGAAATCTGCAGCGGACATTTTCTCCATAAATTTCCACACCTTTTTAGTTAGGTTCGTGCACACGTGGCGGAAAACTCCGCTGCAGACCATAGGCTGGGGTGTTGAATTTGACTTCAATGGTGATTCAAAATTCCGCAATGAAATCCGTAGATGTTATGTGTGTTGCGTTGCGTATTGGTTTTAAGAAAAGGATATTTCATCATTCTGGCTGGACCTATGTGTTTCTAGGTCTATAGCCAGACTGAGATGAAATGTTTTAAAAGAGAGCAGGAAGTACTCTTCACCCGAATACACAACGGCTAATGCGCATCAATTTACTGCACATTTTAGGCAAAGCCGCAACAGAATCTGCAACGCAGATTATGTGCGGCATTGATGCGGCCAGTGTCGGCAGAAATACGCCACGTCTGTCCATGCCCTTAGAAGTCAAAAGCAATTCTTGCTAGAGGTTGTTTCTGGCAAATGCCAGGCATTACAGTGCTTACATACTTTTTCCACAGAAGGAAATGGCAAATCCGTAAATGTTATTGTTTATTACATTATCACAGTCAGATTGTTTTTGTTTTCTCTATTTTGTTTCAATTATCTTTACAGTATATGCTTTTTGAATGAAGGTCAATTAAATAAAAAGGAATAAACTAATAAATATATAATTTAAAAAAAACTTTACATTGAGTGTGCTTACTTGTTCACATATCTGTATTTGTATAGCTACCATCTATACTTTATTATTTTTATCCACATTCATGCAAAAGATGATTTGGCCAAGCTGAGAAAGTCATAGGTATGCATGCTAATATACGGCTAAATGTAGCCAGACTTATTTCCATTAAAAAAATTATATTGTATCACCCTAAGCAGCTCTAGGAATTGCAAAGGCAGCAGTTATGATTTTCACATGCCATTTTTCTCTGATGCAGTTTTCTCCATTAAACAGTTATAAATACAGACGTTATAAAGAATGCTAAGAAAATGCAGCATACCATAAAATCATGTGGTTTTCAAATATGAGGCTACTACTATGAATAGTAGTTTGTAAAATGGCATTATCTTAAACGTAATATCTGGCCAATGCAGTAAAATATCGTATGTGGCCAAACCTCCTCATACAGCAAGATTCAACTTAACATAAAGTGGGTTTGCTATATTTGTTAAGGCAAAAGTTCCCAGGTGTATGAGATTTTCCCTGAACTAGGGAAAGCCATAATCCCCACTGGAAGCCTTAAATACATAAGCACATGGATGAGGTGTGGATAAAGATATGGTACAAAAAATGCATCAAGGGCCTGTTAACATCAGCGTTGCTTTCCATTGATGGGTTCCATCGGAGGTTTCCGTTGGGGGAACCCCTCAAATGATAGGCAAAAGGAAACCTTAGCTTCCGTTTGCTTTACCATTGATCTCAATCGTGACGGAAACTTTGCTAATGGGTTCCGTTGTTTTGACGGAATCAATAGCGTAGTCAACTGCTGACAAACGGAAACCATTAGCAACATTTCCGTCACCATTGAGATCAAGCTAAGGTTTCCGTTTGCCTTTCCTTTGAGGGGTTCCCCCGTCGGAAACATCTGATGGAATCCCTCAACGGAAAGCAACGCTGATGTGAACACAGCCTTATTTACATTTGCTGAGCAGTTGAATACATGGGTGCAATTACCAGGTTAGCAGGGATGGCACACGTTATGTGAGGTGTAGTTAGTGATTACTGTTCATGGTGAAATTACAGAATGAAATTGAATGGGAAACTGAATGACAGTCACTCGGAGATCAAGGCAATGAGGAACAGACACAGAAGAGCAAATTATTACTAGCATTTCATGTCCTTAGAGGCTATGTAAACCTTTGAAAGGCAAAAAAAAATGTTTTTAATAAAAAGCTGTATCAGTGTGTTTTGTGTAACTTTGTAAATACTTTTTATTAAAAATTATTTTTTGTTTTTTAGATACAGGTGCTCTGTATTCTCTATACAGAGCAGCTGTATCTAGCGCTATTCACTGAATCTGTCAGTCTGACAGGTACAGTGACAGCGGATTGACACGCAGGATCCACCTGTAAACTATCACATATAAGTTATGAAGTGTCAGAAATACGCAGGACCCTCTGTCACTGAACCCGTCGGGTCTGCAGTAAATAAATTTATGATGCCAGAATCGCTGTTTTTTAGTCACCTCATCTTCCACAAAAAATGAAATAAAAATTGATCAAAACCTTGCATGTACCCCAAAATGGTCAAAAATAAAAACTGCAGCTTATCCCTCGACGGGAAAATAAAAAAGTTATTTGTCGACATAAAATACATTTTATTTCTCACTGTTAGTTTTTTTCCTTGAAAAAGTAGTAAAATATCAAAAAAACTATATACATTTAGTATCGCCGTAATCGTATTGACCGCAGAATAATGTTAACTTGTTGTTTTAATTGCACGGTAAATTCCGTAGAAACAAAGCGCAAAAAACAATGGAGAAATCACAGTTTTTTTTCCATTTACTAATCCACAAATATTTTTTTCCCGGTTCTCTATTATATGGTACATTAAATGGTGCCATTAAAAACTACAACTTGTCCCACAAAAATCAAGCCCTCATAGGACTATATCAACGGAAAACCCAAAAAAATATGGCTTTTGGATTGTGGGGAGGAAAAAATGAAATTGAAAATCTGAAAAAGGGCTGCGGCGGGAAGGGGTTAACTTGCTGCTGAAGGTAGCAGTGATAGTGAAGTAGCGTCTTATTACAAGTTTTGCTATGGTGCCCATGGTTACCTATTAGTTGTTATGCCCCTGGTTGAAGGCAACTGTTATTGTCCAAAAGCAGACATTAGAAATTGAATGCACAAAACCACAGGTTCATGTAATTATTAAAAAGAATGTGGCACTTCTCCTGACATGTCTATTTTTGGAAATACTTGTATAACCCATGAAACAACAATCCTGGAGAATATTTTCTTAGAACTCTGAAGTGTGCCGTTCTTCTGTTATTCCTCCTAGAAATTTATGAGTAGTTAGCAATGATTGGACATTCTCAGTCTAAATAGGGACGCATCCCCACCTAGGAATAACAGAGAAACGGCACAATTCAGAGTTCTAAGAAGGTATTTTCCAGAATTGTTATTTAATGGCGAATACATTTGTTTACTAAAACAGACATATCAGAAGAGGTGACAAGGAATGTGGCGATCTAAGAGATAAACAGCTGGGGTCTGAGCTTTTTCCAACTGCAGCTATATTCAGCTTAGAGGATGAGCGCTCACTGGGACCTACATTGCCAGGGCCGCCATCAGGAATTTCTGGGCACCATACAGTTTTATGTATGCCATTCAATGGGATACATTTTGGCTAAATAGAACAAAATCCAGAGCATTAACCGGTCACTGACTGCTCCACGGTTTCGTTCACTGTAATTGGCACCAAAATCAGTTAATGCGTATAACGTATAAGGTAAAGGATCTTGCCACTGTTTATTTAATGCCTTAAAAGTCAAGGTAAAGACGGCTACATCTGTAGTCATCGGAATGAAATCCAACACATGTGAACGTGACCTTAGGGTGAGTTAAAGAGGATCTGTCACTAGTTTAGTGATGCCCAATCTTCTACCTAATCTAATAGATGCTGTTACACTGATAATACTAGTGAAAATTGTGTCTCAAATAGTTTATTATTTTAAAATGTATGAGCTTTTTTCTATATATTCAAATGAGGCTATACTAGCCAAGTGGGCGTCAACACTACCAATTGTCCTGAGGTGGAGCTACCTCACAGCCTCTGACAATGTCCTATTAGCCACCGAGAACTGGTGGCATATGAAAGATGAGATTCTAATCTTGCATATGGCACCAGGATCGCAGTTCTAGCTGTGAAACAACCAGAGATACCACCAGTTGAAAACACAGCCGGGAATGGAAGCTGTATACTATATGATCAGACTGTGTTGCTGGGCTGGGAAGGGGGAGAAGCTGTATGCTGATTGGACAGCGTCATACAGAAAACATTACACCGCCCAGAGTGAAAAGAAAGATTCACCTCCTATTTGGCAAGTTCAGTCAAATTAGTATATTTAGAAAAATGCTCATAACTCTGCAAATACATTTTATTTTTATTTATTTTTGAAATCACACTGTAGTTATCAGCATCATAGCGCCTATTAGATAAGTAAGGAGATAGGGAATTAATAAACACGTGACAGATCCTCTAAGAAAAACTCTATAAGGCCAAATGCACAGGATGCATAAACGTGCGTAATTGCAGCACACATTTCAGTGCGGCATATCCGCTGCGTAATGCAGTACCAGCAAAGTAAATGAGATCTCAAGAAATGTCATCTACACGTTGCCGATTTTTTTCTACACATAAATTGACCTGCAGTGCATATTTTAAAATCCACAGCATGTCGTTTTATCCTGCGTTTCCGCTTGCGAATTGTATCTGACCAGTTTTAAAAAACAATTCCAAAATCTGCAGCATAAAATCTGCACCTATTTCCGCATCAAAATGTAATAACCGCACCTAAAAACACTTTAAAAAACACGCTATTAGGTGCAAATTTTACCTGCAGAATTACCTGCGGATATGATGGGGATAGCCTTACAGATTCTATGGGGCTATTCACACAGCTGTTGTTTTAACGGACTGTGTGAAGGGCCCGTGAAAAAATAGGACATGTCGTATTTTTGTCCGTTTTCACAGATCCCACAATAGACTCAAGTGGGAATACAGTCCCCAGAGCCGTACTGAAAACATGATTACAGTACGGGACAGTATTCCCGCAGAGAGTCAGGGACACATTGATAACTCTGATGCTAAAAGCATGGCTCCCTGAACTGCGGTCGGTCCGGGAAATATGGCCAATACACACTCCGTATATCACAGACCGAGCACAGCCGTCTAAATAAGGCCTTAGTCTATTTGCACATTGTGGTAAAATCCCAATTTTTTCCACACTTTTTGCAAAATCGCGGCAAAAACGTGATTTGACTACACTGTGACAATATAGACTAACACTGTTTTTTCATGTTTTTTACCTTTTTTTCATGCAATTTTCGTAATTGCGTGGTTTTGCCACAATTTTTATATAATCGCGGGAAAACTGAACCATTTTTGCGGCCAAAAAACGCTAGGGAATTTTTTTTTTAAATTAACATACTATACTTTATATACTGTATTCTTCAAATGGGGACAGGAGGACTGTGAGGCAGGATAAAGATGGGGGGGGGGACACTCACCAGCCTGCAGGGTCCAGTCGGCTGTGTAGAGAAGGACGTGTCTGGGGGGCGGGATCTCCACCTGGAGCTTCCGCTTACATGCAGCATCTTCCCCTTCTGTCCTCTCAGGGCCCCAGCGTTAGTTACTTCATAGTAAGGAACAGGCTTTATTACATTGCAAGGTCCGTTCCTTTCTTTAAGTGACTAACGCGGGGACCCTCATTCAAATGTGTAAAGTTGCAGAGAAGCGGGCGGTCCCTATTTTTAATCATTGTGGCCAGGCCCCCGGTCGGTAGTACCGGTAGTACTGCCCTGTACATTGCAGACAGCGAGCGGTCGCTCAGGGGTTAGGTAAGATTAAATCTGGCAGGTTAGATTTATAGCTCCTTTAGGCCTAGTTCACACGTATTTTTTGCAGAGAGAAAAAATCTGCCTCAATATTCCTTCAGGAATTTTGAGGCAGATTTTGACCTGCCTGCACTTTCTTGCCGCGTTTTTTGCCCGAGGCCATTGAGCGCTGCGAACAAAATACGCAGAAAAAAAAATGCTTTTTCTGCCTCCCATTGATTTCAATGGGAGGTCAGAGGCGGAACCGCAGCAAAAAAGGACATGCGGCTTTTTCTTCCTGCGAGTGACTAAAAGCCGTTCGTGAAAGAAAACGCCTCCACCTCCCATTAAAATCAATGGGAGTCGGTTTTGGCCGCTTTTTGCCGCTGATTCCGATGCGTTTTCCACTTTAAAATCAGCACCAAAAAACTTAATATCACAGTTGTGATTTTAGTCAGATTTTACATATATTTAAGTGCTTTTACCTTATTCCGCTTTCATCAGCAGATATGGCAGCACAGATAGACCCAAGTTAGATCTTCCATAAATGTCACCTACTGTATGTACCAATTTGTTGCCTTCATAAAACTAAACTAGCTACTATATATGTAATCAAAGTGAACAGGAAAATTCATAACTTGCAAAACAGTGTCATGTACAAGTATCTTAGGAAAGGCACCAGCTCCTAGGGATATGTTCTTAACTCAGACAACTTGACAATTGCTATATTTAAACATGCTGTAAATTGGTCTGAGAAATGAATGTACAATATATGTTAATTAAGATGGCAAATCTACATTCTGCTCATCTAAATCACTGTAGCGAAAGCTGTTAAGATGTACCACATTTATGAAACTCATTCAGTCCATCTGGTTACTGTGTATTTACTCACTGGCTGTAAAGTTGATGTTAGTATTGGTCTTATGTGCAGAACGCTGACTTTTTCAAAGTTAAACTTTGACAGTCAAGGCACAAACCCAATAAGCAACCAAGCAAATATGCTCTGTTGAGTGTGAAAAAAACACAACAGAAAAGAGTCATCTATGGGTATGTGCACACTATGAGAGGCTTTTACGGCTGAAATGACAGACTGTTTTCAGGAGAAAACAGCTGCCTCGTTTCAGACGTAAAAGCTCCTCCTCGCATTATGCAAGGCATCTGTGACGCTCGTAAATCTTAAGCTGCTCTTCATTGAGTTCAATGAAGAATGGCTCAAATTACGTTGCAAAGAAGTGCCCTGCACTTCTTTGCCGAGGCAGTCAATTTACGCGTCGTCGTTTGACAGCTGTCAAACGACGACGCGTAAATTACAGGTCGTCTGCACAATATGTCGGCAAACCCATTCAAATGAATGGGCAGATGTTTGCCGACGTATTGTAGCCCTATTTTCAGGCGTAAATCGAGGCATAATACGCCTCGTTTACGCCTGAAAATAGGTTGTGTGAACCCAGCCTATGAGTAAACACAGCACGTTACATTTCTTCACTAACATCCTGAGCCAACAGAATGCTATTATCATACCTGCTTAGATCAATATCTAAGGATTATACTGTTGTTTTCACTTGATCAGTTGATCCATTTGGCCTTTTAGTATTTAGATTAATTATCTTTAAGTCTCTTGCAACCCATCAGCCCATGAGCTGTGCCTATCGTTATCTATTGGAAAAATGGGAAAAGTGAAAAAAACATTTTCTGATATTTATGGTATATTCACAGGATATGTCATAAAAGTCGTATAGGGTCGGGTCTAGGGGTCATCCATTCTAGCCTATGAGAGTTATTGAAACAGCCAAGCAACCTTGCTTCTGTAAATCCCAGATACCACGTTGAAAAGAGCCGTGGACATACATAACCATCTCTTCATTCAATCTCTGACTGGATGCCGGGCGTGGATTCGGGTCTGGGCGCTAATGTTCTCCTGAAAACTGGTCCTGATGAAGTCCTGCTCACAGTTGGGAGTTTGTTATAATATGCTAGTGTAGGTAAAAGCAATCAACCTGAAGTTGAGTACAGAAGAGAGATTTTTACCACTGCTGGCTTCAGTTTACAGAGGATTGCCGAAACCGATACACTGTAGCAACACCAAAGAGAGCAGCCTTATGTCATGCACTAAGCCTGACACAGTGTATCACTTTTACCTGGAGTGAAGATGATGATTATTATCACTATTATTATTAGTGGATTGGCAATATATTATACTGACAGATTTCATAGTCCATAGCCTCTGTAAGCACAAGAAAAGTTTTAAGTTCATGATTGCACAATTTGAAAACGACTGAACAATTATGGCTTTCATGTGAGGGTGGGTGACTAGGAAAAAGACCCTTTTGTCCAAAAAGTATGTGGCAGCACATCTTAGGTATCCAAAATTGCATCTGAACAAACCACAAAAGTTCTGGAATAATATCGTTTAGACAGAGGAGAAAATTGGCAAAGGTAGCTATCAACTTCTCATCAACAAGTAGACCTTTTGGATTTATAAACTTAAAACTCTGTATCCTGATGGCCTCAACAGTTGCATTGATTTTCTAGGGTTTTAAAATCTGGTCTGCTAAGATATTTCCGGTTGTGATATAGATTTGAGCTGCAGCATCATTTTGCCCTATTTGGTATATATACTGTAACCCCAGAGGGTATCAGCAGTCTCAGCAAATATTAAACACCTTTAAGACACTTAATCACCCTTTTCCTATAGTAATGACTACAGTGTCATCTTTCCAGCACAACACATAACAAAACTCAAAGAATCTTTGCTACTATCAATTCACTTTTTTTTCCATTCCCAAGCCGCCAATCTATTCAAATGTGGCGCACTGCCCCTCGTTCTAGTGATCCATGGCGTCCCAGTGGTGGGACCTCCAGCGATCATACATTTATCACCTATCTTGTGATGATAAATAAAGGCCATGTTGTAAAGAAGAGTGGTCCAAACTTTCTACAGAAAGCGTAAACCCCTACAGAAAAAGTTAACTTCAAGTTATTATTGCTAAAGGTTGTTCTACGTGTTATTGAATTATATTATTTCTCAACTTGTTTTTGAATGTTGGGAAAAAATGCTGCATATTGAAATCGTTGTGTTTTCTTCTTACCACCAGAGGATATTTGTTGGTTTATAAAGGCTGGCGAGCAGTTTACAATTGTTATTTAATGGAACATCCAAAAAGTCCCTACACACAACGGTTTCCTAGAAGACTGGGGGTGGGGAAATGAATGAAGTATAAGGCAAACAAGTAAAATAAGTATATTTCATGTGGTTATAGTAATGAATGGGAAGTCGATGAGTCACCGTTCATATTTATAGCTTCTTGTGATTTTGTTACAACTTGAAAGAAATATTTTACAGCGTTATAAAGTACTTTATTCTTACTTATTTCATTGCTAACAATCCAGTAATAATTCAGCCTGGGAGTACAGAAGTATTAATATTGTACGGCTGACAACATTTATCAGCTTTTAATTTATTTTTCATGAACCACTCAAGCAACTGAGGTCAGGAATAAGCTAAAAAGTCAAACTCTATGGGGTGAATTGAACAACTTTTCTGTGCCAGTTTCCTGGTGTATAAAAGTCGCAAAAGGCCATAAAGTCGTAATTTGCTTTGAAAATTGTAACTTTTGGGCTTTTTGTGCCGTCCTTACCACTTTTTGATTAAGGGCTTAACAAAAGAGGGCAGGGCCAACGCGCCAGACAAATTTATTATAAATGATACCAGAAAAATGGCGTAAACTATAGTAGAAACCACTGGCATAGATTTCCTTCTGTGGGGCGTGGCAAGGTTGACTTTCTGTAGTTAGGCAATATGTAGTGCTTTGCTTATACTAATCTTAGATTGCCACATAAAAGCCACGTGGACACCATTATTGAAGCCAAACTCTACTTGCAATGCCACTATTCTCTAATCTAATATTGATAACATAACTTGTAACCTGCTACTGTGTGTTTGCCACTCAAATCCTCCCCTCTGCATGTTCTGATGCCTCCCTGTGCCCATCTATCAATGAATTAATGTATTTGAGAGCACATTGTCTATACAACAGACTCTACAGATGTAGTCACCATCATGCATGATACAGATAAGAAGTAGTAAGATGATGACTGCCCTGTTATTACTAGAGGAAGGGTCAGATGAAAAATGTATGTACATAATGTACAGTAAATGGGAGAGGGTTAGGGGGTTTGTAAGTCAAAAACTCAGCATCAGCAGCTAGGTTTTAATAAATGTAATGTTGGGTTTCACTATGAAAAAAAAAATACCTGACCATACCAAGACACATTATTATGGCATTCCCAATACGACTCTTTCTTCTAGTATGTCCACAGTATAGAAGTTATAATGGATTATGTGCCTCATGGGTCCGTCAGATGTAACTAGAAAGTAACTGGGATTTACACTGGGATTTAAAGAGATTGCTATAAATTAGATTTGAAAAGAAATTCTCAGAAATGGGAGCAGTATTATGGGAGAACATGGACTGATAAATCCCATTTGATGTCTGACTTCAGCCTTTTCTAGGGTAGTGAATGAAACTGCATAAATTACACATTGTTAAAATGATCATCTACATTTCTGAGAAAGCTACAGTGCACCTTCATGTTTTGATGGAATCTCCAACAGAGCAAAGTTACATGGAGGTGGAGGAGTTTACATCTCACATTCATCAGCAGGGGGCAATCTCATTAGTATTGTTGCATTTTCAGGCCCAGCAGGACTTTAGCCTCCAGTGTTACAATGATAGATGGACCCATACTGCGAGCATGCAAGTGACAACTTTGCCCAAACAAAAAAAAAAGGTTATATTTAAAGATCCCCCACAACAGCATTAAAAAATGTCAAAAGGTGTGAGGCAATACAGACAGGTACAAATTAATCCGTGTCTGCTACATTGAAATGCTAAAGAGGTGAACGCATGGATTTCATAAACTCAATGAATTTTACTTATTCCACAGCAGTAATTGCAAGAGGTTGTAAATATATTTATAGATAAAGTTGTTTTATCATTTTATTTTAGAACCAATAAAAACCCAAGATTTAATGCAAATATCTAATTATAAATTTACTCAGAAACTTCTACTCGCTTTAAGGGCACGACCAGACGTGGCGGCGTTTTTCGGCTGCAAATGTTGGTGCAATTACGCAACGAATCTGCACAAACATTTGCATATTTGACAGGTAATTCAGACGTTGCAGAAAAGACAGCGGACTTGCCATAGATTTCAGTTTTTGCATTGCAAAGGCTGAAATCTGCAGTGAAATTCCGCTGCTTCTCCGCAACAGTCAGTGCATGCTGCGGACTGAGAATTCCGCACAGCAGCCTATGGTCCGCAGCGGAGTTTTCCGCAACGTCTGAACTAACTTGCTTCAAAATGTATTGAAACAAATTTAAAAAATGTCCGCTGGAGAATTCCACTGCGGACTGTCCGCAGCGGAATTCCACAGCAATTCCGCAACGTCTGGCCGTGCCCTAATAAAACACATCAGTGAGGCCTCATGCACACGAACGTATTTTTTTCCTTCCGTAAATACTGGCGTAAATACGGGTCCTTGGTCACACGTATTCGACCCATATTGCACCAGTATTTACGGACCCGTGCCCGTAAATACGGGTCCGGTGTCACCAGTATTCCACCCGTATTTACGGGCACGTTTTCGCTGGAAGATTGCACTGCACTAATCGGCAGCCCCTTCTCTCTATCAGTGCAGGATAGAGAGAAGGGATAGCCCTTTCCGTAGTAAAAGTAAAAGAAATTCATACTTACCCGGCCGTTGTCTTGGTGACGCGATCTCTTTGAACATCCAGCCCGACCTCCCTGGATGACGCGGCAGTCCATGTGACCGCTGCAGCCTGTGATTGGCTGCAGCGGTCAAATCGGCTGAAACGTCATCCAAGGAAGCCGTACTGGAGGAAGAGAGTTCTGGCTAAGTATGAACGTCTTTTTTTTTTTTTTACAGGTTGATCTATATTGTGATCGGTAGCCACTGTCCAGGGTGCTGAAAGAGTTACTTCCAATCGTTTAACTCTTTCAGCACCCTGGACAGTGACTATCCACTGATGTTGCCTAGCACGCTCCCGTAATTACGGGTGCACACACGTACTCACCCGTAATTACGGGAGCCCCATAGACTTCTATGGGCCTGCCCGTGTTGTAATTACGGCCTAAAATAGGACATGTTCTATATTTTTCAATGACCCGGGCACCTTCCCGTAAGCATACGGGGAGGTACCGTGGCCAATAGAAGTCTAAGGGCCCGTAATTACGGGCCGTAATTACGGCCCATGATTACGGGCGTTTTTACGTTCGTGTGCATGGGGCCTCAATATGCTTTTGTAGCTAAGCTCTTTCAGCACTCTGGGTCAATATGACTTACTGAAGGTCTTTAGAAAAAGTTTAGGCAATAAGTACATAAGTACATAAACAAAAAAGCCTATAAATCTCCATAAGAAAACATACAATGATGTTTATACTCTTTTTCTATAATGAGATAATTGTGAACACATGGAGAGAATCCTTTTCTCTTACAGATGCCCTTCTTCTTTTTGTTTCATTATTTAACATGATGGCGTAAATTCGCAGTAAATACGTCCATTAAAATGTAAGTATGATAGGGTGTAAGTAGAACGCCCACTTGGTTATTGACTATCTATTTTATCAAGAGCTCATTTCAGTTAATTCCATACTGGCCCCTTTTTATAACCATAAGTTGTCATGTACATGGTCATATTATTGTTCCTTACAACCTCTGTAATAAGGCAACCACAGACTGCTAAAGGGTCCCTTACACTCCAACTCCATGTGACTCCGATTTCATACAGAGGCAGATGGAGGTTTTTTTTTCTGTTGGCTTCAATAAGACAGAAAATAAATTATGGCATCCGCCATTGGATGCTGTATTACAGAGCTATTTTTTTCCCTAAATATGGCGTGGCAGGGAACACCATACAGCATCACACAGTTGGGCAGATTTACTTTTTAAAATGCGCTAGAATTCTGGCTAAATTTTTAGATAAATTTGGCACATTTAGTCCAGTACTTATCTGTCTAAATTTAAGACAATAGTGGAAATATTTTAAGGTTGTCATGTGAAACACCAGTCTTAAACTTATTTAGGTCAGTGGAAAATCCACTAAATATATTATACACCTTTTAATATATTTGGCACATCTTTGCGACAGAAATGCAAATATTCGCCTGTTGTAAGCAGGTGCAAATTTGCATCAAAACTTACGACCAGTGGCGGATTATCATTAGGGCGGTTCGGGCTCTGTGACACTATATACAAGGGGGGGAGTGCTGTGTGCACTATATACAAGGGAGGAGCGCTATGTGGCCCTATATGCAAGGGGGAGCGCTGTGTGGTCCTATATAAAAAGGGGGAGTGCTGTGTGACACTATATACAAAGGGGGAAGCGCTGTGTGACACTATATACAAGGCGGGGAGCGCTATGTAGCACTATATACAAGGGTGGCTGTGTAGCGCTATCCACAGCGGTATGTGTGTGGTGCTCTTTATAGGGGGGGCTAATTAGCGCTATTTACAAGAGGGGGAGGGCTGTGTGGTGCTCTCTACAGAGGGGCTGTATTGCACTATCTATGGGGGCTGTGTGTAAAGCTCTCTACGGGGGGATGTGTGATATCTACAGGGGGCTGTGTGTGGTGCTATCTATGGGGGTGTGTAATATCTACAGGGGCTGTGTGTGGCACTATGTACAGGGGGCTGTGTGTATGTTGTGTTTTACAGTGTGTGGTATTATTATATTCGGGCGCGCAGTGTTAAGTGCGATTATATTTAGGGGTACAGTATGTGGCACCATGATAACTTTATTTTCGTTTATAGGTGTGGAAATGTTGGAAAAGTGAGGAGCCGAAGACATCTGAGTGGCAAATTCTGCAGAAATGAGTCATGGCCGGGAGAAGTCGTCATGAGCTCTGGACCGGATGGAGAAGAGAAGAGGAAAAAAACTACTAGAATCTGAGACGTCGTCACCTGTGAGTCACCAGATTTATAGAGAATCTGTCACCTCTCCTGACATGTTTATTATAGGAAATCCTTGTATTTCACAAAAAATCTTTCTGCAGTCCAGGACTGATAGACTGGTAGAAAAATTCCCCTTGTCAGGAGGATGTGTCCCTGCACAGTGTGATACTGTCAGTATGTAGGGACACAGCCCTGTGAAAAGGAGAATCGTAACACCAATTTGTTAATTCATGACCAAAAATGTATTGTTAAAAATAGTCACGGTGTGGCAGGGCGGCGGTGTGGAAGGGGGGCCCAAGTTTGGGTAACAGCCCAGGGCCCATGGTCTACTTAATCCGCCACTGCTTACAACAGTTTCTGGTGTAAATTATGATAAAGCTGTCGTTCCTGCGGGGGCCCTGCCTCCTATGGATAAACCCTACTTTTTTGCCACTTTCAGATAGAGGCAAGAAAAGTAAAAAGTCCCAATCTTTGCAACTTTTTTACGGCAGAAAACTGGTGTAAACCTGTTGATAAATTCCCCCAGTATTAATAAATCTGCCCCGTGTCTCTCTGTCTCTGTAGAACTCAGACAAGTGCAGGTGGCCTAAGGCATATTCTCTCCTAGTTATATAAATATTTTTAATATAATCACCAAAATTTTACAAAGATTTAGGACTTATGTTTCTATATAAAATGTCTGAAGGTTTACTATTACCTGTTCCCGCCCCTACTCTCTTATCCTCATCTCTCCTGCCCTGGGGATGTGAAATATGATGTATTACAATATTAATGTAAATGGCGTTCAATGTATTCCAAGAAGACGTTAAGTTTATATTTGTAGATAAAAGCACCTATATATATAAAAGACACCTCCAGGACAGACAGACATAGACGCAGACAGCTGTAATATGCAACTACTATGCAACTACTAGTAATACGCGACTACTATGCAACTACTAGTAATATGCGACTACTATGCAACTACTAGTAATATGCGACTACTATGCAACTACTAGTAATATGTGACTACTATGCAACTACTAGTAATATGTGACTACTATGCAACTACTAGTAATATGCGACTACTATGCAACTACTAGTAATATGCGACTACTATGCAACTACTAGTAATATGCGACTACTATGCAACTACTAGTAAAATGTGACTACTATGCAACTACTAGTAATATGCGACTACTATGCAACTACTAGTAATATGTGACTACTATGCAACCACTAGTAATATGGGACTACTATGCAACTTCTAGTAATATGTGACTACTATGCAACCACTAGTAATATGGGACTACTATGCAACTTCTAGTAATATGTGACTACTATGCAACTACTAGTAATATGTGACTACTATGCAACTACTAGTAATATGTGACTATTATGCAACTACTAGTAATATGCAACTACTATGCAACTACTAGTATTATGTGACTACTATATAACTAGTAATATGTGACTACTATGCAACCACTAGTAATATGTGACTACTATGCAACTACTAGTAATATGTGACTACTATGCAACCACTAGTAATATGGGACTACTATGCAACTTCTAGTAATATGTGACTACTATGCAACCACTAGTAATATGGGACTACTATGCAACTTCTAGTAATATATGACTACTATGCAACTACTAGTAATATGTGACTACTATGCAACTACTAGTAATATGTGACTATTATGCAACTACTAGTAATATGCAACTACTATGCAACTACTAGTATTATGTGACTTTATGTAACTAGTAATATGTGACTACTATGCAACCACTAGTAATATGTGACTACTATGCAACTACTATTAATATGCGATTACTATGCAACTACTAGTAATATGCGACTACTATGCAACTACTAGTAATATGTGACTACTATGCAACTACTAGTAATATGTGACCACTATGCGACTACTATGCAACTAGTAATATGTGACTACAATGCAACTACTAGAAATATGTGACTACTATGCAACTACTAGAAATATGTGACTACTATGCAACTAGTAGAAATATGTGACTACTATGCAACTACTAGAAATATGTGACTACTAACCACTAATAATATGGGACTACTGTAATGCTGGGGGTAGGGAAACGGACAAGTGAGCCCTAATCTACCCGCCACTCTGTCCCTGCCTACTTGCAACGACCCGCCCTAGGTGACGGGGTACAACTGGGCGGCGGTCCCTACGCTCAGTAAGTGCACGAGACAAACAGACAAGGGTACACAAAGCTAAGGGAAAAGGGGCAGTTGCCCACGGCAACACCGTGAGCAACAAGAGTGGTGAACGAGCCAAGTCAAACCAGGAGAGAACGAGGTACCAAACGCAGAGCAGGAGAGTAGTCAGTAAGCCAGGGTCAGTATGGAGCAGGATCAAATAGTTAGAAGCTGTAGCTGGGCCAGGAAACCACACGAGAAGAATCACAAGCAAAGGAGGAACAGGAAAGGCAGGTATAAATAGACAGAGGGTGGGAGCTAGCTCCGTCTGGCCAGGCTGCGATAGGCTCTCCCACTCCTAAGCCTGCCATCCTGAGTGGTGGAAGATGGAGTCAGTCTCAGAGACATAGACTCAGGTGCAGACTGATTACCTATGGGCGTATACACAGAAGTTGTGCCTGGCAGATCCTTTACAGTACCCCCCCCCTTTTATGAGGGGCCACCGGACCCTTTCTAAGTGGACCATCCCGGGCGGGTACCCAAGTCCTCTCCTCAGGCCCGTATCCTCTCCAATGGACCAGGTACTAGAGGGAGCCTTGGACCATCTTGCTGTCCACAATCTTGGCCACCTCGAATTCCACCCCCTCAGGGGTGAGAACGGAAACAGGAGGTTTCCTCGAGGGAGCCAAGGACGGGGAGCAGCGTTTAAGGAGGGAGGCATGAAACACGTCGTGTATTCGAAAAGATGGGGGCAACTCCAGTCGGAAGGAGACAGGATTGAGGACTTCAATGACCTTATACGGCCCAATAAACCGGGGAGCAAACTTCTTGGACGGGACCTTAAGGCGCAAGTTCCTAGACGATAACCACACCAGATCCCCGACCATAAACAAGGGGTTAGCAGAACGTCTTCTATCAGCCTGAGTTTTTTGTACGCTCTGGGACGCCTCTAGGTTCTTCTGAACCTGGGCCCAGACTGTGCACAGTTCCCGATGAACGACCTCTACCTCGGGATTGTTGGAACTACCAGGTGAAGTGGAGGAGAACCGTGGATTAAACCCAAAATTACAGAAAAAGGGGGAGACCCCTGACGAATTACTGACCCGGTTATTAAGGGAAAATTCGGCGAGGGGAATGAATGAGACCCAATCATATTGACAGTCAGAGATAAAACACCTTAAATATTGTTCTAGAGATTGATTAGTCCTCTCCGTTTGGCCATTAGTTTCAGGATGGAAGGCAGAGGAGAAGGACAGATCAATCTCCAACTTTTTACAGAAGGCTCTCCAAAACAATGAAACAAATTGTACCCCTCTGTCCGAAACAATATTGACAGGGACCCCATGGAGACGCAGGATGTGTTTGACGAACAAGGTAGCTAACGTCTTGGCATTGGGTAGTTTCTTGAGGGGCACAAAGTGGCACATCTTACTGAAGCGGTCTACTACAACCCACACCACCGACTTGCCTTGAGATGGAGGCAAATCGGTGATAAAATCCATGGAGATATGGGTCCAAGGTCTCTGGGGAATGGGCAAAGAACGTAGTAAGCCCGCTGGTCGGGACCTGGGAGTCTTGGACCTAGCACAAACCTCACAAGCGGCGACGTAGGCCTTGACGTCTTTAGGCAACCCAGGCCACCAATAGTTTCTGGCAATGAGGTGTTTGGTACCCAGGACGCCTGGATGACCAGATAGTGCGGAGTCATGACTTTCCCTAAGTACCCTTAGCCGGAATTGCAGGGGAACAAACAGCTTGTCCTCAGGAAGGTTCCCGGGAGCTGAACCTTGATCAGCCGCAATTTCAGAGACTAAATCAGAATCAATAGAAGAAATGATTATACCAGGAGGCAAAATACAAGCAGGATCTTCCTCCGAAGGAGGGCTGGCCATGAAGCTACGCGACAGTGCATCGGCCTTAATATTTTTAGACCCAGTCCTATAGGTAACCAAAAAGTTGAATCTGGTAAAAAATAGCGCCCATCGAGCTTGTCTCGGGTTTAGCCTCCGGGCAGATTCTAGGAAAGCCAGATTCTTGTGGTCGGTAAGGACCGTTACTTGGTGCCTAGCCCCCTCCAGGAAGTGGCGCCACTCTTCAAATTCCCATTTAATGGCTAAGGGTTCGCGGTTGCCAATATCATAGTTACTCTCAGTGGGTGAAAACTTCCTGGAGAAGTAGGCACAGGGGCGGAGATGGGTGAGGGACCTGGTACCCTGGGACAAGACAGCCCCCACTCCCACCTCGGATGTGTCAACTTCCACGATAAATGGCTCCATTTGGTTGGGCTGAACCAGCACCGGGGCCAAGATAAAACACTTCTTAAGGACCTCAAAAGCCTAGACAGCCTCAGGAGGCCAGTGGAGGAGATCAGCACTTTTGCGAGTGAGGTCCGTAAGAGGCTTAGCGATGACCGAGAAGTTAGCAATAAATCTCCTGTAATAATTAGCGAACCCCAAGAAACACTGTAACGCCTTCAGGGAGGCAGGTTGGACCCATTCCGCCACAGCCTGGACCTTGGCGGGGTCCATGCGGAATTCATGAGTAGTGAGGATTTGACCCAAAAATGGTATCTCCTGTTCCCCAAACACACATATTTCGATTTTAGCAAACAGTTTGTTTTCCCGAAGGACCTGGAGCACCTTCCTGACATGCTCAATGTGGGAGGACCAGTCCTTGGAAAACACCAGTATGTCATCAAGGTACACTACAAGAAATACCCCCAGGTAATCTCTTAAAATCTCATTTATGAAATTCTGGAAGACCGCAGGAACATTACACAACCCAAAGGGCATGACGAGGTATTCGAAGTGACCTTCGGGCGTGTTAAACGCAGTCTTCCACTCATCCCCCTCTTTGATGCGGATAAGGTTATACGCCCCCCATAGATCAAACTTAGAGAACCATTGGGCCCCCTGAACCTGATTAAAGAGATCAGGAATCAAAGGAAGGGGATACTGGTTCCTTACAGTGACCTTATTCAAGTTACGGTAGTCAATGCATGGCCTAAGACCACCATCCTTCTTCCCTACGAAGAAGAAGCCAGCACCTACCGGAGAGGTAGAGGTGCGAATGTAACCCTTGGCCAGGTATTCCTGGATATACTCTCTCATGGCTTCACGTTCGGGACAAGAAAGATTAAATATCCTACCCTTAGGGAGCTTAGCTCCTGGTATCAATTCGATAGCACAATCGTATTCTCTATGAGGAGGTAACACTTCAGAGGCCTTCTTAGAGAAAACATCAGCGAAGTCCTGAACAAACTCAGGTAGCGTGTTCACCTCCTCAGGGGGAGAAATAGAATTAACAGAAAAACATGACGTCAAGCATGCATTACCCCATTTGGTAAGCTCCCCAGTATTCCAGTCAAACGTGGGATTATGCAACTGCAACCAGGGAAGGCCTAAAACCAAATCGGACGATAATCCCTGCATCAACAGTACAGAGCACTGCTCCAAATGCATGGAGCCAACAAGGAGTTCAAAAACAGGGGTATGCTGTGTAAAATAACCATTAGCAAGAGGAGTGGAGTCGATACCCACTACCGGGACAGGTTTAGGCAAATCAATCAAAGGCATGGCTAGAGACATAGCAAATTCCACGGACATGATATTAGCAGAAGACCCTGAATCCACGAAGGCACTGCCGGTAGCAGACCTACCACCAAAAGAGACCTGAAAGGGAAGCAAGATTTTATTACGTTTCATATTTACGGGAAATACCTGTGCGCCCAAGTGACCTCCCCGATGATCACTTAGGCGCGGAAGTTTTCCGGCTGCTTATTCTTACGCCTAGGACAGGTGTTCACTTGATGTTTGTCATCCCCACAATAGAAGCAGAGACCATTCTTCCTGCGGAACTCTCTACGTTGTCGGGGGGACACGGAGGCACCGAGTTCCATAGGTACCTCTGAGTCTTCCGTGGAAGAGCGAAGCAACGGGACCTCGGGAGGCATCATGGGGGAGTCAGAGGGGAAAACACAAAACCGTTCAAGTTGTCGTTCCCTGAGACGTCGGTCAAGTCGTACCGCTAAAGCCATAACCTGGTCTAGGGAGTCAGAACAGGGATAGCTAACTAGCAGGTCTTTCAGGGCATTCGACAGACCCAACCTAAACTGGCACCTTAAGGCAGGGTCATTCCACCGAGAAGCTACGCACCACTTCCTAAAGTCAGAGCAATACTCCTCCACAGGTCTCTTACCCTGACGTAAGGTCACCAGCTGACTCTTGGCAAAGGCAGTCCTGTCAGTCTCGTCATAAATGAGTCCGAGAGCAGAAAAGAAACGGTCAACGGAGGAAAGTTCAGGGGCGTCAGGAGCCAGGGAGAAGGCCCATTCTTGGGGCCCTTCCTGGAGCCGGGACATAATTATACCCACCCGCTGGCTCTCAGAACCTGAGGAGTGGGGCTTTAAGCGAAAGTAGAGCTTACAACTCTCCCGAAAGGAGAGAAAAGTCCTCCGGTCCCCTGAGAACCGGTCAGGCAACTTGAGGTGGGGTTCAAGAGGTGAGGTGAGGGGGGGGGGGTACTACCATGGCAGCGTCAGGCTGGTTGGCCCTCTGAGCCAGGGCCTGGACCTGTAGGGAGAGACCCTGCATTTGCTGGGCCAGGGTCTCAAGGGGGTCCATAGTAGTGTCAGGGACCAGGGTAGACTAGGTATATGGGCTTGTGATTATGTAATGCTGGGGGTAGGGAAACGGACAAGTGAGCCCTAATCTACCCGCCACTCTGTCCCTGCCTACTTGCAACGACCCGCCCTAGGCGACGGGGTACAACAGGGCGGCGGTCCCTATGCTCAGTAAGTGCACGAGACAAACAGACAAGGGTACACAAAGCTAAGGGAAAAGAGGCAGTTGCCCACGGCAACACCGTGAGCAACAAGAGTGGTGAACAAGCCGAGTCAAACCAGGAGAGAACGAGGTACCAAACGCAGAGCAGGAGAGTAGTCAGTAAGCCAGGGTCAGTATGGAGCAGGATCAAATAGTTAGAAGCTGTAGCTGGGCCAGGAAACCACACGAGAAGAATCACAAGCAAAGGAGGAACAGGAAAGGCAGGTATAAACAGACAGAGGGTGGGAGCTAGCTCCGTCTGGCCAGGCTGCGATAGGCTCTCCCACTCCTAAGCCTGCCATCCTGAGTGGTGGAAGATGGAGTCAGTCTCAGAGACATAGACTCAGGTGCAGACTGATTACCTATGGGCGTATACACAGAAGTTGTGCCTGGCAGATCCTTTACAACTACTATGCAACTTCTAGTAATATGTGACTACTATGCAACCACTAGCAATATGGGACTACTATGCAACGTCTAGTAATATGTGACTACTATGCAACTACTAGTATTATGTGACTACTATGTAACTAGTAATATGTGACTACTATGCAACCACTATTAATATGTGACTACTATGCAACTACTAGTAATATGTGATTACTATGCAACTACTAGTAATATGCGACTACTATGCAACTACTAGTAATATGCAATTACTATGCAACTACTAGTAATATGTGACTACTATATGCAACTACTAGTAATATGTGACTACTATGCAACTACTAGTAATATGTGACCAATATTGCGACTACTATGCAACGAGTAATATGTGACTACAATGCAACTACTAGTAATATGTGACTACTATGCAACTACTAGTAATATGTGGCTACTATGCAACCACTAGTAATATGTGACTACTATGCAACTTCTAGTAATATGTGACTACTATGCAACTACTAGTAATATGCAACTACTATGCAACTACTAGTAATATGCGACTACTATGCAACTACTAGTAATATGTGACTACTATGCAACTACTAGTAATATGCAACTACTATGCAACTACTAGTAATATGTGACTACTATGCAACTACTAGTAATATGTGACTACTATGCAACTACTAGTAATATGTGACTACTATGCAACTGCTAGTAATATGTGACTACTATGCAACTACTAGTAATATGCGACTACTATGCAACTACTAGTAATATGTGACTACTATGCAACTACTAGTAATATGCGAATACTATGCAACTACCATTAATATGTGACTACTATGCAACTACTAGTAATATGTGACTACAATACAACTAGTAATATGTGACTACTATGCAACTACTAGTAATATGTGACTAATACGCAACCAATAGTAGGCCATGTTCACCCGTGGCGGAATTTTTCCACTGCAAATGTTGGTGCAGATTTGGGGCCATTACGCAACGAATCTGCACCAAGATTTGCATATTTGACAGGTAATTCAGACGTTGTAGATATCACAGCGGACTTGCCACAGATTTCAGTTTTTGCATTGCAAAGGCTGAAATACGCAGTGAAATTCTGCTTCTTCTGCGCATGGTAATGAGTAGAGATGAGCGAACTTATGATAAGTTCGGTTCGGCTGGTTCGCCGAATTTCTTGAAAAAGTTTGATTCGGATCGAACTAGTTCGGACCGAACCTGTAATTCAAGAAAGCCCATAAAAATTGTGTATGGAGCTCCCGTAATGACAGTAACTCTTTCAGCACCCTAGACAGTGAATTCCGATCACAATATAGAGCAACCTGTAAAAAAAAAAAAAAAAAAGATGTTCGTACTTACCAAGAACTTCCTGCTTCTTCCTCCAGTCCGGCCTCCCGGCCGTTGCCTTGGTGACGCGTCCCTCTCGACATCCGGCCCGACATCCCTGGATGACGTTTCAGCCAATGTGACAGCTGCAGCCAATCACAGGCCAACCACATGCTGCAGCGGTCACATGGACTGTCGCGTCATCCAGGGATGTCGGGCTGGATGTCAAGAGAGGGACGTGTCACCGTTGCCTTGGTGACGCGTCCCTCTTTCGGCATCCAGCCCGACCTCCCTGGATGACGCGGCAGTCCATGTGACCGCTGCAGCCTGGGATTGGCCTGTGATTGGCTGCAGCCTGTGATTGGCCTGTGATTGGCTGCAGCGGTCACTTGGACTGAATCGTCATCCCAGGAGGTCGGACTGGAGGAAGAAGCACGAAGTTATCGGTAAGTAGGAACTTCTATTTTTTTTGTATATATTGTATATTGTGATCGGAAGTCACTGTCCAGGGTGCTGAAACAGTTACTGCCGATCGCTTAACTCTTTCAGCACCCTGAACAGTGACTATCTCCTGACGTCGCGTACCGGAAAATCAGTGACAGCAGGGTTCGGTCAAAACGTGTTCGGCCGAACCCGGTGAAGTTCGGATTCACTGCGAACCGAACTTTTCACGATGTTCAGAACGAAACCGGGTTCGGTTGTCCCGGTTCGCTCATCTCTAGTAATGAGCATGCTGCAGAGGGAAAGTTCTTCACCGCAGCCTAATTTTGCAAAGTTATTTTGCCCTTTTTAAATATCATTGTTTTATGGATCCTTCTCATACCTCTCAACATCTATAATAGTTTTAGCCTCTGATGAGGATTACAAATCATGTTTACATTTATTGGCATTAACTCCTTGAGGACCCAAGCTCATTTTGGCCTTGAGGACCAAACCCATTTTTTCAAATCTGACATGTGTCACTTTATGTGGTAATAACTTGGGAATGCTTTTACCTATCCAATTGATTCTGAGATTGTTTTCTCGTGACATATTGTACTTTATGTTAGTGAAAATTTTGGTTGATAAATTCATTGCTAATTCTTGAAAACACCAAAATTTTGAGAAAATTTGAAGAAATTATGATTTTTCACATTTTAAATGTATCTGCTTGTAAAACAGATAGTAATACCACATAAAATAGTTACTAATTAACATTTCTCACATGTCTACTTTATGTTTTCAAAGTTTTTTGAACATCTTTTTTTTTTCTAGGACGTTACAAGGCTTAGAACTTTAGCAGCAATTTCTCACATTTTTAAGAAAATTTCAAAAGGCTATTTTTTTCAGGCACGAGTTCAGTTCTGAAGTGATTTTGAGGGTCCTATATATTAGAAGCCACCATAAAACACCCCATTTTGAAAACTGCACCCCTCAAAGTATTCAAAACAGCATTCATAAAGTGTTTCAACCCTTTAGGCGTTTTACAGGAATTGAAGGAAAGTAGAGCTGAAATTTTCCAATTTCATTTTTTTTTACAAATTTCATTTGTAATACATTTTTTTCTGTACCACAGAGGGTTTTACCTGAGAAACGCATCTCAATATTTATTGCCCAGGTTCTGAAGTTTTTAGAAATACCTCACATGTGGCCCTAGTGTGCTAATGGACTGAAACAGAGGACTCAGAAGCAAAGGGGCACCAAGAGGATTTTGGGGCCTCCTTTTTTTAGAATATATTTTAGGCACAATGTCACGTTTGAAGAGGTCTTGTGGTGCCAAAACAGTGGAAACCCCCAAAAGTGACCCCATTTTTTAAACTACACCCCTCAGGGAATTTATCTAGGGGTATAGTTAGTATTTTGACCCCACATGTATTTTGACATATTTATTGGAGTTAGTCTGTGAAAATGAAAATCTACTTTTTTTCTGAAAAAACGTAGAAATTTAGAATTTTTGCAAGGAATAAAGGAGAAAAAGCACCCCAACATTTGTAAAGCAATATCTCCTGATTACGGAAATACCACATATGTGGTAATAAACTGCTGTTTGGACTCACAGCAGGGCTCAGAAGGAAAGGAGCGCCATTTGGATTTTGGGGCGCTGATATTACTGGAATGGTTTTCGGTGCCGTCACGTTTGCAACGCCCTGGAGGGACCTAAACAGTGGAACCCCCCCAAAAGTGACCCTACTATACCCCTCAAGAAATTTTTCTAGTGGCATAGTTAGCATTTTGACCCCACAGGTTTTTTTGCAGAATTTATTGCAATTAGTCTGTGAAGATGAAAAGAGACTTTTTTTTTCAGAAAAAAACATAAAATGTTCACATTTTTATAAGGAATACAGGAGAAAAAGTACCTCAACATTTGTAAAGCAATTTCTCCTGATTAAAGCAATATGCCATATGTGGTAATAAACTGCTGTTTGGACTCACAGCAGGGCTCAGAAGGAAAGGAGCGCCATTTGGATTTTGGGGCGCTGATATTACTGGAATGGTTTTCGGTGCCGTCACGTTTGCAACGCCATGGAGGGACCTAAACAGTGGAAACCCCCCAAAAGTGACCCCACTATACCCCTCAAGGAATTTTTTTAGTGGCATAGTTAGCATTTTGACCCCACAGGTTTTTTGCAGAATATATTGGAATTAGTCTGTGAAGGTGAAAAGAGACTTTTTTTTCGGAAAAAAACATAAAATTTTCTAATTTTTATAAGGAATACAGGAGGAAAAGCACCTCAACATTTGTAAAGCAATTTCTCCTGATTAAAGCAATATGCCATATGTGGTAATAAACTGCTGTTTGGACCCACGGTAGGGCTCAGAAGGGACGGAGCACCATTTGGATTTTGCAGCTCAGATTTTGCTGAATTGGTTTCTGGGGGCCATGTCGCATTTGCAGAGCCCCTGAAGTACCAGTACAGTAGAAATTCCCCAGGTGTGATCCCAATTTGGAGACTATACCCATGAAAGAATTACATTTTGCTATTTCAGTGCCCAATGTGTTGTGCCCAGCTTGTACCACTGGAGACACACACCCCATAAATTGTTAAGCGGTTCTCCAGGGTACGGTAATACCCCATATGTGGTCATAAACTGCTGTTTGGGCACACTGCCAGGCCCAGAAGGAGCACCATTTGGCTTTAGGAGTTCAGACTTTGCTTGGTAGTAGTTTTGTTTAGTGTTTTACTGGTGTTTCAGTTTATAATGTGGGGGCATATGTAAGCTGGGCGGAGTGCATCAGGGTATATGTTAGCTGGGCGGAGTGTATCAGGGTATATGTAAGCTGTGCGGAGTACATCAGGGTATATGTAAGCTGTGTGGAGTACATCAGGGTATATGTAAACTGGGCGGAGTGCATCAGGGTATATGTAAGCTGGGCGGAGTACATCAGGGTATATGTAAGGTGTGGAGTACATAAGGGTATATGTAAGCTGGGCGGAGTGCAACAGGTCATACATAATAGGATGATGTAATAATGGGGTGAATGAATAATAAAATTACTTATCCATGGATAGTGACGTACGCTTTCAACCAATCCTTTATGCACAGGCCGGATTTTTGGGTGCAGGAGTCGCACTTCTAAAGGTTGTCCGTGGTATTGTACAAAATATCCGCACTCCAGCATTGCCTAATCTTTGACTTCTTCACTAGCCCCATATGTAGCACAGACCCCAAAATGTCATAGTTTCCGCTGCATTTACAAGGTCTACCAGTGCGGGCTGTAAATGATGACGTGGGGTTTTAGGTGAAGAACTGCTGCACATATAAATTAGTCTGGCCCGTAGTTTTGCATTGAATATACATTACCTCCAGCCAGGACGTGATGTGTATTCAGAATCCTGATACTTCGCTAACACAATCCCGACACTACAGCACAGCAAGCGTAATCTCGTTTGAAATGAGTGTTTACAGTGTAATCTCGCGAGATTACGCTTGCTGTGCTGTAGTGTCGGGATTGTATTAGCGAAGCGCAAGGATTCTGAATAGACATCACGTCCTGGCTGGAGGTAATGTATATTCATTGTCAGGACACTGCAGTAATGTTATAGTGTGTTTATGTGGCTGCACATAGCGATATAGCTATATCGTTATCTGCAGAGTAAATGAATGGAGAGAAGTGTATGACGCTGATTAGTCACTGATTGGTCAGCGTCATACACTACTCTCCACAACGCCCACTTGGCCAAAAAGTAAAACACGCCCAGTTGTTCATTAAGAAACTCATTAGCATAAAGCTAAAATAGCTCATAACTGATCGTTTTTCTAAATAAAAAACACTGCTGTAATCTACATTACAGCGCCGATCACATCATGTACAATATAGGCCACTTATAATATGGTGACAGAGCCTCTTTAAAGCAACATGTCCCTATATACCAGATGATTGATGAGAAAGCAATATAAAGTGGCTATGCCCAGGGTCAAATGTTAAATAGAATCCGGCGTGCTGATGAGCTCATTAGTGGCCGCTGCAGGGGAAATGTAGCATTACATGTCGGCCATTTAAATGAATGGCTGATTATGTTATACATGGTAGAGCCCCTTTTTATGACATTCATATGCCCTAATAGTGCAAACAGTATAGAAAAGGGTTTTATTAATTAAAAAATGGAAGCAATGGAAGAGGATAGATCAGCCTTAAAACAATGTCCATTATCACTAGGTCCTATTATTGATATCTATCCATTTTATCGGTTCAGCTGTGATTTTTGGATATTCGGTTTATAAATTTAAAAACTCCAAAGTTGTACAAAAATATTTTAATATTTGATTAATTTATTTAAATAATTCCACGCATATCCTGAAAAATAGCCAAACCCATCTAATTTAAAAAAAAAGTTTTTTCAAATTTTGATCTGGATGTTCTAAAAAATACTATTAAATCTTTCACATTGCTGCTATTGAGGACATTCAGAGGCCGACACTGGTCACAAAGAACATGATATAGTCCTAATGTTTCACTGACTGTAATACTCAGCAAGCGTTACTCCTTTAGCCCTTAGGAACTGAAATGTATCGAGTGTATTAAATTGCCATAAACATAGACTCATCTATTAAAGAGGCTCTGTCACCACATTATAAGTGTCCTATCTCCTACATAAGGAGATGGGCGTTGTAATGTAGGTGACAGTAAGGTCTCATTCACACGACAGGGTTTCCTGGCCGGGTGCCGGCCGTTCATAAATGGGCCGGCACCCAGCTGCATTAGGAATAATAGACCCCTAATGGGGCTATTCACACGACCGATTTTTTGACGGCCGGGAAAACCGGCCGTCAAAAAATAGGACATGCTCTATTTTCGGCCGGGTACCCGGCCGCCCGGCTCCCATAGAAGTCTATGGGGCCGGGTAATACACGGCCATGACCGGAATGTGTCCCGAGTGATGGCCGGGTTTTCCGTCGCTTGCGCTCTATCTCCTCCTCCTCACAGCGCAGAGTGCATGTGAGGAGGAGGAGTTGATGCCATTCGGACGAATGGCTGTACGCTGTACACTGTGTGGCAGGGCCGGGGTGTACAGCAGTTGGAAGGGAACACTGCGCTGGCTCCCTTCCCCTGCTTGTTTTAAAAGCGCCCTGGCCCGGCGACACCTTCCATGGCGCCGCTAGCAGCTGCTGCGGCTGCTACTACTGTAGCGATGCCACTATAGCAGAGCAGGGAGGTATCTCCCCGCTCTGCTATATGCTAGCTCCATTTTATCTCCCTGAAGGAGCGGAATCCCCGTGTGTTCGGGGATTCCGCTCCTGGACAGAGCGCTTGATGTCTCTGTCCATATCTGGGCAGTGACATCAGGGGAAACTCCTGAAGCGGAATCCCCGAACACATGGGGATTCCCCTTCAGGAGTTGCCGCTGATGTCACTGTCCAGATCTGCCCGGCCCGGAACGGATGCAAAAATAATGCAAACCGAAAATGGCCGATTTTACCGGCCGATACTCGGGCTCGGGCGGGACCCGGTCGTGTGAATCCCGCCTAATGCTTTTTATTTAAAAAAAACAATCTATTTTCACAACGTTAGGAGCGATTTTGGTTTATGCTAATGAGTTTCTTAATGCCCAAGTGGGCGTATTTTTACTTTCGACCAAGTGGGCGTTGTACAGAGGAGTGTATGACGTTGACCAATCGGCATCATGCACTCCTCTCCATTCATTTAGACAGCAGAATCGCGTTCTTACTAGAACATGATCTGCAGCCACATACACAGAGATTCTGCTTGATTAACGTTAATCAAGTGTCCTGATAATGAATACACATAACCATCCAGCCTGGACGTCATGTGTACTCAGAATCCTGACACTTCTGACTCTTTTCTCTGAGATTTACAGCAAGGGAAACAAAATCTTGTTTACCTCCGTAATCTCGCGAGATTTCGTATCCGTTGCTGGAATCTCACAGAAAAGATTCAGAAGTGTCAGGATTCTGAGTACACATGACGTCCAGGCTGGATGGTCATGTGTATTCATTGTCAGGACACTGGATTAATGTTAATCAAGCAGAATCGCTGTGTATGTGGCTGCAGATCATGTTCTAGTAAGAACGCGATTCTGCTGTCTAAATGAATGGAGAGGAGTGCATGATGCCGATTGGTCAGCGTCATACACTCCTCTGTACAACGCCCACTTGGTCGAAAGCAAAACTACGCCCACTTGGGCATTAAGCAACTCATTAGCATAAACCAAAATCGCTCCTAACGTTGTGAAAATAGATCGTTTTTTTTAAATAAAAAGCATTACTGTCACCTACATTATAGCGCCCATCTCCTTATGTAGGAGATAGGGCACTTATAATGTGGTGACAGAGCCTCTTTAAGGGCACTATTGCCCATTCTTGCATTCTCCAGTCTAAATTTAAAGGGGTTGTCCACTTTTTATTTTTTCTACGAATTTATTTATAGAATAGGAAATCATACAGATTTCTAACATACATGTATTTTCTGCTCACATACTTTTTTTTATATCAGTACAGTTGCCTTTGTTTAAAAAAAATGGTATAACCCACAGATTAGTTCATAACAATGCATCCATGCACTAAAGTTGGTGTCAGTCATGTGACCCACCACCCACACATCATGTGACCCCTGGCATTTAGGTAACACTGTCCAAGTATATAATAGGTAAATAATAGGTTATTGAGGAGCAGAATTATAAAGTATTTCTACACAAAGCAGCATCTCATAATCATGTCTGTCAGTATCTGTGAGAAGCGCTTACACTCTTCTCCCTGTCTCCTCTGTGTGTTTTTTTTAATTTAACTCTATTAAAAACATGTCAACATGTCATTTAGGCAGACAGACATTTTATAAATCATCTAGATACTTTAAATACAGGTACAGTGAAGTAGTTGTTCATCATTATTCCACGTTTAGTCCTATTCACTTAGACCATGGATGTGTCCTCTAAGTGGTCCCAACACATTGTGTGGGTGTGTATGGTGGTCAAATGCAGGGGCGTAGCTAAAGCTTCATGGGCCCTGGTGCAAGAATTCAGCTTAGGCCCACCTACCCCTCCCCAACACCACCAGACCCCAGCGCACACCTATGCCCAACTGCCTTGCCCGACAGACCCCATGGATGCCCCCACAGCATAATGCCCCCATAGCTGGATCCACAGTATAATGCTCCCCATAGCTGCCCCACACAGTATAATGCCCCTATAGATGCCCCCACACAGTATAATGCCTCCATAGATGCCTCCACACAGTATAATGCCCCCTGTAGCTGACCACCACTGTTTAATGCTCTCCTTTGCTTTCCCCACATTATAATGCCCCCCATAGCTGCCACATACAGTATAATGCCTTATAGCTGTCCCATACAGTATAATGCCCACTATACAGTATAATGCCCTCCATAGCTGTCCCATAGAGTATAATGCCCCCATACAGTATAATGCTCCCTCAGCAGCCACCATATCAGCCCCCCTCTCATACCTATTAAAATGCCCCCATATGTACCTAATACAAAAATAATAACATAATGACTTACCTATCTCCGTTCCCACGACGTGTGGAGGATCCTTCTCCTCCTCTACACTGTGCAGTGAGTGACTCGGCGCAGACAGGCGTGATGACGTCACCACGCTTGCTGAGGACGCAGATACAGTTGGAAGCGGGACCAGCGTGGTCAGCTTAGGGGCCCGGCCGCAACTGCGACCGTTGCGACCCCTATGACTACACCACTAGTCGACCTTTCCATTGGAGGAACCGATGAACGGAAAGCCAAATTTAAACCATAGCTTCCGTTTACATTACCATTGATTTCAATGGTAATGCTTCTGTTGCAGTTGGTTTCCGTTTGTTTCCATTCAATACAGATATGCTTTATACCACAGTGCGTAGTAGTTCCATTCTTTAAATATAAAAATAAAAACTCTCATTTTAAGAGATCTAAAATGAGAAGAAACACAGCAGTAAACTGAATATATATGTTAACATATTATTCTAAAAAGAAATGCTTATTCTTAACAACTTGGTACTGGGTTGGGTAGAATCAGCTTCATTATAGTTACTACATATTTCTATCATGTAAATATATTTATTTTTGCATTTGATTCTTTTGAGCACAGTAAGCTTGTTTTGACGGAATCAATAGCGCAGTCGACTGCGCTATTGGTTGCGTTAAGAACAACGGAACCCTGTCACAACTGTGACAAACGGAAACCTTTAGCAACGTTTCCTTTACCATGGAGATCAATGGTGAGGGAAACGGAAGTTGAGGTTTTAGTTTGCCGTTCCGTTGAGTGGTTACCTGACAGAAACCTCAGATAGAACCCCTCAACGGAAGGGCAGATACAAAGCCCAAGTGCATGCGTGATACGGTTTGTTAGAACCTGTATTTAAACCTAAGGTAGTATAAGATTACTGTCTGCTGGGGCCCTGTATCTAAGCATACCACATGGTAGGCGTAAAAGGGGTTGTCCAGTCAGCATAGGCCATCAATAGCTGATGGGTCGGGGTCTGACTCCCGGGACCCCCGCCAATCAGCTGTTTTGAAGGGGGTGCAGCTCTCGTAAAAGCACTGCTTCCCCTTCATTGTCCTCACTTGCTCACACTGTGAATTGCTGACACGTCCGTGTCGGTGTTTCAGTGTGAGAAAGTGACCGGAATGAAGGGGAAGTAGCGATAGTACGAGCACTGCACCCCCTTTAAAAAAGCTGATTGGCGGGGGTCCCAGGAGTTGGACCCCAACCCTTCAGCTTCAACAGACAGTGGTATTAAACTTACCCTCCTCTTCGGCCGCAGCGGAGGTCCTGACACCATCCAGGGTCGGGATGTTGTGCGCAGCGCATAGCGTTGTGACCTCATGCGCTGCGCACAGAAAAACTGTGGTTTTTCGGACAGAAGTTGCTCTGGGTTTCAGGTTGGATACGCTGCACAGTTTTACGCAGCGTATCCGGCCCGTGGGAACCCAGCCTTACTGTTAGAAGTTACTTCAGTAATTCTGGGCTGAAAAGAGGAAAAACACAGTAAGGGCAGATTCAGACGAACGTTGCTTTTTTGCGCGCGCAAACAACGCTGTGTTTTGCGCGCGCAAAAACCATTTGACAGCTGCGTGTCATCCGTGTATGATGCGCGGCTGCGTGATTTTCGCGCAGCCGCCATCATAGAGATGAGGCTAGTCGACGCCCGTCACTGTCCAAGGTGCTGAAAGAGCTAACTGATCGGCAGTAACTCTTTCAGCACCCTCGACAGTGAATGCCGAACACAATATCGAGAAACCTGTTAAAAAAAAAGAAAAAGTTCGTACTTACCGAGAACTTCCCTCCCGGCCGTTGCCTTGCACTACTTGACTGCAAGAAGCCCAACTACCTTAACCACTAACAATACCTCAAAATTCACACCTCCCCTGAGAAAAACACGAAATAAAGAACATTTTCCTTTTATGGGTGGGCGTCAAACACAGCACATCTTATGCTGACAACCAGTTATCCAGCGGCAGCCCGAAACTCCACTGTATCATTACTATTTTATAACAAAACAAGTACATATGCAACAAATATAGAATTCAAAGAATAGATGCAGTGCTAAATCATATTCACTAGCCTATGTCAGGCCTTCCTGGCACCATTTAATCATCATTTGGCATGTGTTAGTTGTATTCAATCTTTTTTTTTAAGTGTTGCTAGGGCTAACAGATAAAAATAATAAAAATAGATTTTTTTTTTCCACAATTTGACCATCATATATTCAATCCTTGCATAAAAAGTTCTTTTTTTATTCCTAGGCCTTCCATATTACGAGACTGTTTTGTACGAAGCTGTCCAAAACAGTCCATAGAGGTGCATGCAATCTTTGCAATGCCTGCGTATGCCTCCAATTTCATTTGGAGGCATAGAAAGGTTTTTCTATCGTGGCATAAAAAAAATTGTGGAATGCTCCATCAAACTCCATAGGCACTAAGCTAATTTCCCATTTAAAGCATTGCTTATAGTGGAGAATGTCTCAAGTCGCATTGGGACCGACAGCACCTATCACAGAGAACAGAGGGTGTACTGTACATGAAAACTTAGGTTCACGCAGTTTAGTGTAAAAGGCTGGATAGAAATGCTGAAAATTTTCTGCAAAGTATCTGCAGCCTATTTTCAGAAAAATCTGCACGTGTTAGGGCATGGTCACACGTGGCGGAATTGCTGTGGAATTCCGCTGCGGACAGTCCGCAGTGTAATTCTCCAGCGGCCGTTTTTCACATTTGTTTCAATAGATTTTTAGGAAAGTTAGTTCCGCCATTGCGGAAAAACTCTGCTGCGGACCATAGGCTGCGGTGCGGAATATTCCCTCCACAGCATGCACTGTCTGTTGCGGAGAAGAAGCGGAATTTCACTGCGGATTTCAGCCTTTTCAATGCAAAAACTGAAATCTGTGGCAAGTCCGCTGTCTTTTCTACAATGTCTGAATTACCTGTCAAATATGCAAATGTTGGTGCAGATTCGTTGCGCAATTGCCCCAAATCTGCACCAATATTTGCAGCGGAAAAACTCTGCCACGTGTGACCATGCCCTTACGTGAAGATTTGCTTAGAATTTTGCTATGGATTTCACCCCTTTTACATTGAAAAGGCAGAAATCTGCAGTGAACATCAAAGAAAATAATAAGCATGTAGATTTAAAAATCCGCAACATCCTCTGATTTCCATCCGGAAAAGCTGCAGCAGCATGTAGATAAGATTTAATTGAATCTCATCTGCACGGCTGGGATTGTAATCTGCTGCGGATATTCGCCTCATAAAATCTGCATGTAAAATTTGCAGCATTTCCGTCTTGTGTAAATCCAGCCTTTTTGTTAAGGGTTGGGGTTAGGTTTATATTATCAGACAAGACCTTGGAGAAATTATATGACAGGAAACACAAATTCTTTTATAACTGGATGTGAAAAGTAAAAAGTATGAAAATGATCCCAATTTAAACTGCTTGTTTCTATTTTTGTACACTATAAATATATATAATCAGTCATTTCAGATTTCACAATTTCAAATTAAACATTTTATGTGGAGATAAAGACTACTTTATGGGATTATTATGGATGATAGAGTTTGGATTACATTTTGTGATTTCTATAAATCATATGCTGTTATACATTTTTTTTCCGTTTCCCAGAACATTATATGGTACTTTAAATGCTATCAATAGAAACTACAACTCCAACTGCAAAAAAAATAAATAAAAATAAAATAAAAAAGTTATGGCTCTTGGAAGGCAGGGAGTAAAAAACGAAAATAAAAAATAAAAAAATGGCAGTGTCCTTAAGGGGTTAAAAGGGCAGCATAGTATGCTGACAAATCTGGTTTAAGACGATTACTAGTATATGGCTTATGAGATACATTTGGAAAATTACGTCAAATGTTTACAAATGGCACACACTATATAAATAAACTGCCACAATTCACTGCATATGCCACCCCATGGCTGATGCACATATATGGCAGTATCTTCTGCAAAAGATGGCATATGTTAATAATAAAGATAGCTCCGCCACATATTATAAAACAAAAGATTAGAAATGGTGCATGTCTTGCAAACATTTGGAGCACGTCACCTGCGCTATTATTGAAAATCCCAATACGCCACTTTTCTGCTGCATTTTATAAATACAATGCAGAATTTGCTCTGTGTTACAGCCTGTTTTATAGCCAAGAACTGAATTTAAAATTCTTATGGTTGCTATTGGCAACAGTCAACAAGTTTGTCAACTGTCACGCTCTGAAAAACCTGAGCTCCTGTAACACAGCGGTAGAGTTAGTTTTCCCTGGTGTAAGGATGACAGTTCCCAGAATGCTTTTTATTAATGTGCAGACATCGAGCCAGGAAAAGAATTGTGAATTGTAAATGCAGCTCTGAGCTATTATACATACATACTGTGGATGAGTACAAGATCAGCAAAGCAATGCATCTTCAAAGTTACTCAAGCTTTTAGGCAGATTATACATGTAAACCGTAACATGGTGTTCAGAGATGATCATACACTTTAGTGCTTCAAGCATCTGAATTCTGTTCACAGTCCTATTCCTGATCTCCAGTTCTAACGTGAATATAACATGTTTCCATCTATAAATATCTTTTTTGAAGTCACTAGTAAAAAATCATCAGTTTAATGATCCAGACTAGAAGTAGCTTAGTAAATACTATGTAAATAATTTCCAGACACCTGTCAGAGAGGAAGAGTACCCTAAGGTCTATAGAGTTTTAAGCCCCCAACTATTCCCACTATCCCTCATAAAGTAAAACCACAAGACAAAAATTTGGCAACAATTTTTGGCCTAAATTGGTGCATCAGAGTGCCCCTAGGTCTACCCCCTCTTCTCAGTTGAGCACAACTGCCGCAGATGTCCACCAACAGAACCAACTGTGCCCATTGCATCTCCATTGGCTCCCACAGGCATCCTGATACTTAATCTGATAAGTTTCTATGATAGGGTAACCTCTAGACTGGACCTGGGTAAGACTGGGAATGTTGTGTATCTAGACTTTGCAAAAGTGTTTGATATTGTGCCTCATAAAAGGTAAGGTAGGTGCATAAAGTGAAAATGGGACTGGGGGAAAATATGTGTAATTGGGTTAACAACTGGTTCAGTGATAGAAAACAGATGGTGTTTTTTAATGATACATCCTCAGAGTGGGGCGCAGTTACCAGTGGGATTCCACAGGGGTCAGTACTGGGCCCTCTTCTTTTTAATATATTTATTCATGACCTTGTAGAGGGTTTACAGAGTATAATTTCAGTATTTGCAGATGATACTAAGCTCTGTAAAGTAATCAACACAGAGGAGGATAATATAATATTACAGAGGGATTTTGGGAAGCTGGAGACGTTGGCAGAGAAATGGCAAATTAAGTTTAATGTGGATAAATGTAAGGTTATGCAAATGGACCAGGAAAACAAAGTCTATAATTATGCAATCAATTGTATAACACTGGGTAAAACTACTACTGAAAAAGATTTGGGGATATTGGTGGACAGTAAACTTAACTTTAGCTACCAGTGACAGGCAGCTGCTGCCAAGGCAAATACAATCATGGGATGCATCAAAAGAGGCATAGATGCACATGACAAGAATATAGTTTTTGCTTCTATACAAATCACTAGTCAGACCACATATGAAATATTGTGTACAATGTTGGGCACCTGTGTATAAGAAAAACATAGCTGAACTAGAAGGCTGCAAAGAAGGTCGACCAATGTAATTGAGGGAGCGGGTGTAATGCAGTACCAAGAAAGGTTATCAAACATGGGGCTATTCAGTTTAGAAAAAAGACAGCTTAGCGTCGATCTAATTACAATGTACAAATATACAACTGGACAGAACAGAGATCTTTCAAAATGATCTTTTTACACCTAGGCCTGTAACCATGACAATGGGGCATCCTCTGCATCTAGAGGAAAGAAGTTTTCTCACTGGGTTTCTTTACTGTAAGGGCAGTGAGACTTTGGAACTCTCTGCCGTAGGAAGTTGTGATGGTTGATTCTTTGAGCAAGTTCAAGAAGGGCCTTAATGACTTTCTTGAAAAATTTAATAGTAGAAGATATGAGGGCTAGATTCTGGAGATGGAAAGTTGATACAGGGATTTATACTGATATGCCTCATGGGGCTTTAGGCCTTCCTCTAGATCAACATGGTAAAATTATAGGTTAGACTTGATGGACATATGTCTTTTTTCAACCTAATTAACTACATAACTATGTAACACTATACCATTGGTAAACCTACACCAACCTTTGTGACTGTCCAGGTCCGTCTGACTGGCATATTGAACAAACTGAGTCCCCTGACTTCATGCGTGTGCAGTGTCAAGGCCCTTTTACATGGGCAAATGAGTGTTCATATGAATGCTCATTCCCAATGATTGCCCTGTGTAAACAGGACAACGATCAGCCCATGAATGAGCAAACGCTCCTTCATCGGCTTATCTTTTTGTTTATGCAGCATGAAATATTATTTTTGTCGGCAGCAGATCTCAATGTGTAAACAGGGAGATGTGCTGCCAAGATGATGGAAATGTATGGGGACGAACGATCACAGTAACGATTGCTTGTCCCAATAAATAACCAATAAATAACTTGTGAAAGGAGCAAATGAGTGCCCATCAGTGAGCTGTCTCGATTGGCGCTCGTTTTAACGGCCCATATTGACTATTGTAAAAGGACCCTTACTCTCCTGCCTTAAATCAAATAATAAAGAACAACTAGGACTGGTGGATGGTGGCCACTTTACCCTGTAAGTAAAATGAATCAATCTATGGTTAGTCCATTTGCTGCCCCTTATATACTGCTTATACCCTGCCCTACCAATCCTAACACCTTCCTCCCATTATACTGCTTATTATGTCTTAACCCCTACCCGCACCAGGACGTAACTGTACGTCGTTGCGGGAAGTTACTTCCCGCACGAGGACGTACAGTTACTGAGTTAATCCCGGTGCACACTGTCGGCGACAGTGTGCACCGGGAACCAGGAGGTCAGCTGTCGCCGACAGCTGACACTCCCCTCTTGCCGGCCAGCGGTCCTTTGCCGCTGATTTCGGCGCATTAACCCCTTAAATTCGGCGATCGGGTGCAATCGCCGAATTTTAGGGGTTTCTAACATATCGGCAGACCCCCGTCCGAAATCGCGGGGTCTGCCGATAGTTAGTATGGCAAACGGAAGCCAAACAATGGCTTCCGGGTCTGCCATGGACAGAAGCCCATCAGGACCAACCTTCGGCTGGTCCTGATAGGCTTCCTGTCAGAGTGACAGAAAGTCACTGTGCCGTTCCCGATGCACACTGTCGGCGACAGTGTGCATCGGGAACTTGGAGATCAGCTGTCCCCGACAGCTGACACTCTCCAGTGTTGCCGATCAGCGGCTCATCGCCGCTGATTTCGGCAATTAACCCGTTACATGCGGGGCTCGATTGCGATCTCCGCATGTAGCGGGTTTGTAGCGCATCAGCAGCCCCCATGCAATCGTGGGGGCTTCTGATGCTTGTGATGGCACCCGGGGGCCAGACAACGGCCCCCAGGTCTGCCATGTATGTCAGCCTATGAGGATCAGCCTCTGTTGATCCTCGTAGACCAACTGTCAGAGTGACTGTGACATCAGACTGACAGTTGGAATACATTACACTACCTAGGTAGTGTAATGTATTCTAGCAGCGATCAGAGCTGCAGGTCAAAAAAGAAAGTGTAAAAAGTAAAAGAAAAGTTAATAAACAAAAATATAAAGTGTAAAAAGTTAAAAAAAGTTAATAAAAATGTTTTATAAAAGTGTAAAAATAAAAGGTTTTGTTTTCCTATAATAAGTCATTTATTATAGGGAAAAAATGAAAACGTTAAAAAAAAAAGTACACATATTTGGTATCGCCGCGTTCGTAACGACCCAATCTATGAAACTATAATGTTAATTTTTCCGCACGGTGAACGCCGCAAACAAAATAAACGGAAAACTGTCAGCATCGCTATTTTTTGGTCACCACCCCTCCCAAGATATAGAATAAAAAGTGATCAAAAAGTCGCATTTACCCCAAAATGGTACCAATAAAAACTACAACCCGTCCCGCAAAAAACAAGACCTCCCACAGCTTTTTTGACGAAAAAATAAAAACGTTACGGCTCAAAATAGCGTGTCCCAGAAAATAAATTATTTTATAGAAACTTAATTTTATTGTGCAAACGCTGCAAAACGTAAAAAAATCTATACACATATGGTATCGCCATAATCGTACCGACCGGCAGAATAAATTAAAACGTAATTTATTGCGCACGGTGAACGCTGTAATAAATAAAGAATTTAAAGCGCCAAAATCGCTGTTTTTTGGTCACCTTAGCTCTAAAAAAGATCCTGAGGGGCCAAAATCTCACTATACCCCTAGAAAAATTCCTTGAGGGGTGTAGATTCCAAAATGGGGTCACTTTTGGGGGGTTTACACTGTTTTGGTCCCTCCGGGGCGTTGCAAACCCGACATGGCACTGAAAACCAATCCAGCAAAATCTGCGCTCCAAAATCCAAAAGGCGCTCCTTCCCTCCTGAGCCCTGCTGTGGGTCCAAACATCAGTTTACGACCACATATGGGGTATTGCCGTAATCGGGAGAAATTGCTTTACAAATTTTGGGGTGCTTTTTCTCCTTTATTCCTTGTAAAAATGAAAAAATTCTATGTTTCCACAGAAAAATAGGTGATTTTCATCTTCACAGACTAATTCCACTAAATTCTGCAAAAAAACTGTGGGGTCAATATGCTATCTATACCCCTAGAAAAATGCCTTGAGGGGTGTAGTTTCCAAAATGGGGTCACTTTGGAGGGGTTTCGGCTGTTTAGGTACCACAAGACCGCCTCAAACCTGACATGGTGCCTAAAATATATTCCTAAAAAAAGGAGGCCCCGAAATCCACTAGCTGCTCCTTTGCTTCTGAGGCCTGTGTTTCAGTCCATTAGGACACTAGGGCCACATGTTGGATATTTCTAAAATCTGCAGAATCTGGGCAATAAATATTGAGTTGCGTTTCCCTGGTAAAACCTTCTGTGTTACAGATTTTTTTTTATTACAAATGAATTTCGGCAAAAAAAATGAAATTTGTAAATTTCACCTCTACTTTGCCTTAATTCCTGTGAAACGCCTAAAGGGTTAAAATATTTTCTGAATGTGGTTTTGAATACCTTGAGGGGTGCAGTTTTCAAAATGGGGTGATTTATGGGGACTTTCTAATATATAAGGCCCTCAAAGCCACTTCAGAACTGAACTGGTCCCTGAAAAAATAGCCTTTTGAAATTTTATTGAAAATATGAGAAATTGCTGCTAAAGTTCTAAGCCTTGTAACGTCCTAGAAAAATAAAAGTACGTGAAAAAAAATGATGCAAACATAAAGTAGACATATAGGGGATGTTAACTAGTAACTATTTTGTGTGGTATTACTATCTGTTTCACAAGCAAATACATTTAAATTTAGAAAAATGCAAATTTTTGCAAATTTTTGCTAAAATTTGAAGTTTTTCACAAATAAATATTGAATTTATCGACCAAATTTTTTCACTAACATAAAGTACAATATGTCACGAGAAAACAATCTCAGAATCGCTTGGATAGGTAAAAGCATTCCGGAGTTATTACCACATAAAGTGACACATGTCAGATTTGAAAAAATAGGCTGTGTCCACAAGGCCAAAACAGGCTGTGTCCTAAAGGGGTTAAACACTACCCCCACAGCATACAATTCATCATTACACTAAAAAAAAACAACCCAAAAACAGTTCTTGGAGGCTACACGGTCCAACTTAAGGCTCCTTAACGGCATCTTTAACCTGATCATCACACTATATTACACAGCCCCCCCGCACCACGTCTATTCCCAATTACTACAGTAACTGGGGCCTATGTAATAAACTACATTGGCCCTTGTTACTATAGTAACAGTATACCTACCCTTGTTCCTGAGTCGGGTCCGGGTGTAGCGCTGGTCCAGACGTCTTTTGGCATCATGACGTCACGGCACTATGTGCGCCGCACACAATGCCGTGATGCTGAATAACGTCATGACATGCGCTGCCCCAGAACTGAAGAGAACCCTCCTCAGGTGAGAGGAGGGTAAGCATAAGATTCCGATCAAACTAAATGGTGGGAAAGACACCAATGACCATGACATTTTTAAATAAATCAAATAAATTTCAGTGCTAAAAAATGAAGCTACATTGGCCCAGACGCCATTGCTAAAACGGAAGGCCATGAACAAAGAGAACACTTATATATACGACTGTAGAACCAAAGTTTTGACTAAAAGAAAAGCACTAAAGAAAGAAGTACATTCTCCCTTATATAGAACAAAATCAGGTTAATGAAAACCATACCTAATAGAAAACCCAAAAAAATAAATGCAATATCAATATCACACGGTGCCAGTTCTGAAGAGAATATATGTAAAACAAAAAAGAAAAATTATTTCAAAAACATAGCAAGGCACTCTTGGGTTGTTGAAAAATTATGAAAACTACTTTATTTTAAACTCCAAATATTTTTGAAAATATAAATATATGCACACAAATGAAAAAGATTTTTCTCCTGGCCAGGAAAAAGTTACATACAGATGGAAACCACCTCTTATACACTGTAATCCGTGTATAGGAGGTGGTTTCCATCTGTATGTAACTCTTTCCTGGCCAGGAGAAAAATCTTTTTAACTTGTGTGCATATATTTATATTTTCAAAAATATTTGGAGTTTAAAATAAAGTAATTTTCATAATTTTTCAACAACCCAAGAGTGCCTTGCTATGTTTCTGAAATCATTTTTCTTTTTTTTTTACACATTCTCCCTTACCAAAAAACTAAATTCCTCTATGAAATATATAATTGTAATAATATTATACCAATATAGAAAAAATATATATCTAGATATGGTTTAGGATCCAGGGTTTGCACAATTTGAGGTAACATATTCCAATTAAAGCAACATATTCTCCATCCCTGGATGCAGGATGAAATGCCTCTAATTCCATTTGTAAAGGTTGTTAAATGACAGGTTGGATACATGGCTCTCTTTTCCTCTTGTGAGCACCACTTATCATTATGCAGGATTAATGGTTCAGATTGCTTTATTCTTGTTCTTTAATTAATCAATGAGAGCTTTAAATTATTAGTTGAAATAATCCCAAAAGAGCTAAATTACTAGACCACATTACAGAAATTTACAACACTAATATGAATGGTGCAAATCTGAAAAGGAGATTGCCTGATTGACTTCTATAGAGTAATAGAGAAATTGCCAACCTCAAGCCAGGGGGGGGGCCACAACTGGTTATTATGGTGTTCTGTGGGGTCTGTCAAATGTTTGTAGTTTTTAAAAAGTACAATTAATTATAGAATACAATAATAATTTGATGACAACAATTAAGTTACAACTGTTGACTGTAATTGCCATTGGCACCATGTTCTCTGCTATTACTCCAGTTTAACTATTACTCAATTTCTACGGCCTGACTGTGACTAAACACAAATAGTATATCTTAGGCTTGGTTTACACACCATGATTATGTGAAGATTATGATGATTGCATATGATTGTACGTAGAGTGTTTACACATAAAGATTTTTTTAATAAGATGTGAAAAATTCGAGTGCAATATAGATCACATTTAGACAATGAGAGGACATTCATTCCTGTGTAAAACTATGGCAACAATTATTGCCTCCACTCCTGAAAATACCCACAAAATATCATAGAAACTCTTCTTTTTATGCAAATGCACATAAGCCACACCCCTTGTGACATCTGTTATCTTGTGGAAAATTGGACTGTTGTCTGGTATGTTGTTCAGTATTACCCTTTGTAGAAGATGATAGTCATTCATGAAGCTTTTAAAATCTGTCTTGTTGGTGCCAAAGTCGTATCCCTATAAGCCCAGCTGTTCTAACGATGTGGGTAGTGGAAATAGCTACTAGATGCGAAATGGCAAAGACCCCATACCCTAGCATCAGGGCCGGATTATACCACCAAGTGTTGCACTATTATTTGGGGAACAATATGTAGCACTATTATTGGGGAACAATATGTAGCACTATTATTGGGGGCACAATATGTAGCACTATTAGTGGGGGCACACTGTATTATTATTATTAGGCGCACAATATGTAACAGAATTATTAAGGGCACTATGCATATGGCAATATTTTGAGCGGCACTGTGATTGGCACTATTATTTTTTGGTCATTATATCTGTGGAAATTTTATTTTTTAAGACAACAACCAGAAGAGGTGTAGAGGCGGCCACATAAGTCTAAGAAAGTCATTGTCCCGGCTTTCTCTATAACTCCCATCCCATAGACTTCAATGGAGAGTGCCACCTCTTCTATATGTGGCTGTGATAGAGGATCAGGTGGGGTCTGGGTCCAAGAGGTGGGCTGGGGGCCCTAAGAAATATATTGCCCTGGTTCCTTTACCAGCCAAGCGTTATTAGCAGGAGAGCTCATATATCAGTTCTATTGGTTACAGGGAATGAAGCAATGGTCAAATGACAGCTGCTTCATTTTTGCTCAATTTTGTGAGATACACATCAAATGCACTTGAGAAGTAGGAGCAGCATTGGTTCCATCCTCCATTAGATGCAAATAGATCTTTCCCTTTAACTGATTCTACAGTTTCTATACATGTAAAACATATACATATATAATCTCATTACACCATCATCACTATAGTTTTGGTAACATTTTAAATCTCATTCTAGATTATACTCTCTAATCCTTTGGGTTATACATTTACAAGCAAAGTACTTTTGGGCAGATGCCTCTCAGGTAGATTAGTTAATCTGTTTACTGTAAAAAGAGATTTACTAAATATACACGAAAAGCACTTACAATAGAGATGGATCTCCCTTTATCCCATTTTGTGGGACATTATACATTAAAAGGGAAAAGATACAGTTAACCTTTGCACTTTATATTTTCATGTGTTTTCATGTTTATAAACTACTGTTTGGAATGTCCTTCACAATACTGTATATTGTAACTAAACATGAGCGAATCAATTCTACACAAAGATCACATTTGGTCCAAATTTCCCAAAAGTTTCAGAGTGAATGAAATTCGCAACTTTTTTGGTTCGCGGTGCACAAATCAAGATTGTCAGCTGTAAATTTAAAGATTAGAATAAGGGTCGGCTTTCCCATTATACCCAGGCAGCCTTCCCAAAATACACTGCGGTTATCCGCCTCCCTAGCACAGTAAATCATGAGGGGTATAGATGGATCACTAATGTCCACTATAAAAAAAAGCAACCTAAAATGCTACTGTTTAGATACAGTTCTAAAAGACATAAGAGAGTCAGACGCGAGTTTTCACGGCAATCTGGGCACTTGCGTTTGGAAGCAAATTTTTGTTGATCGGACGGCTGATTCAGTTGAAGCGGACGAGGAACAAATTTTGGGAAATTCGCACATCCTTAATTGTAATTCATACCCCAATTACATTCTCATGAATGCTAGATAATAACTAGTGGTGGATCATCATTAAGGTGGTTTGGGTGGCCGCCCAGGGCCCAAGGTTCCCAGGGGGCCCATGGCTGCCCAAACTGCACATAACCACATGGGCCTCCTCATGTTCGGTCGCGTTGTTAGCACCGGAGGGGGCCCTGGTGCTAGCGACAGCCACATTCACTTGTATCTGTGTCCTCAGGACGTCACGCTGGTCTGCATAGGCATTCCGGCTGGAGGATGTGCAGTTCCCCGTCCATCGCGGGAACGAGGCAAGTTAATTACAATATTATTTTTTTTGGGGAACTGTGTGGAACTATATACAAGGGGGGATGTCTGTGTAGCACTATATACAAGGGGGGAATGCTGTGTAGCACTATATACAAGTGAGGGGATGTCTGTGTAGCACTATATACAAGGGGGAGCGCTGTGTAGCACTATATACAAGGGAGCAAGGGCAGTGAAGCACTATATGCAAGGGGGGAGTGCTGTGTAGCACTATATACAAGGGGGAGCTCTGTGTAGCACTATATACAAGGGGGAGAGCGCTGTGTAGCACTATATAAAAGGGGAGCACTGTGTAGCACTAGATACAAGGGGGAGTGCTGTGTAGCACTATATACAAGGGGAAGCTCTGTGTAGCACTTTATACAAGGGGAGAGCGCTGTGTAGCACTATATACAAGGGGGAGAGCGCTGTGTAGCACTATATAAAAGGGGAGCACTGTGTAGCACTAGATACAAGGGGGAGTGCTGTGTAGCACTATATACAAGGGGAAGCTCTGTGTAGCACTTTATACAAGGGGAGAGCGCTGTGTAGCACTATATACAAGGGGGAGAGCGCTGTGTAGCACTATATACAATGGGGAGCGCTGTGTAGCACTATATACAAGGGGGAGAGCTGTGTGGCACTATATCCAAGGGGGGAGCACTGTGTGGCACTATATACAAGGGGGAGCAATGTGTAGCACTATATACAAGGGGGGAGTGCTGTGTAGCACTATATACAAGGGGGAGAGCGCTGTGTAGCACTATATACAATGGGGAGCGCTGTGTAGCACTATATCCAAGGGGGAGCACTGTGTGGCACTATATACAAGGGGGAGCTCTGTGTAGCACTTTATACAAGGGGAGAGCGCTGTGTAGCACTATATGCAAGGGGGAGAGCGCTGTGTAGCACTATATACAAGGGAGGGCTATGTAGCACTATATACAAGGGGGGCTGTGTGGCACTATTTACAAGAGAGAGAGGGCTGTGTGGCCCTATCTGCAGGGGGCTGTGTGTGGCGCAATCTACAGGGGTCTGTGTGGCACTCTCAGGTGAAAGAAAGCCCAGCATACTTCCTAAGTCATATGATGCATTTCATTTCAATATATCCACAATTTAATCATGCAATGCAGGATGTCATGAGGGGAAAATGTTTATTTCACTTTTGCATCTTAGATTGTACATTCATTCATTAATGTTTGATCGACACTAAGAGGAGTTCTGTCATCGAATTGAAACTTGTTAACTTTTACATATTCATAAGTTATTAACAAACTTTTGGCTGAATAATTTATCATTACCCAAAAAAAAAAGCTGTGAAAACATTGCTCCACCTTACTGAAAAGGTCAATACAAGAATTATGTTCCTCAGAAGTCCAGATATCCAATTATTGAGACCATCTCTTTCCTTTGACTCATTTTTATACATTTCTCTGATGCATAAAACATGTCATTAAAGTGTTGTTTGTCGTTATATATTTCATGCAATTGCTGGAAAAAAAAACAATTTGATAGGTTTATAACCCTGCATATTAGTATTCATGCAACTTCACTTCTGCTAACCTTCTTTGGCTTATCAGTTCATCAAAATGAGAAGGTGGGAACCGCAAGAAAGGGGAAAACAGTAGCACAACTGAGTCTGTACTGTCAACCGCATAGTGGAAATTAAGGAAAGTGCACCAAATAATCGATTGTATGGTTGATCGCACGTGCTATTACATATACCCTAGCTATTTCATACCATACCTGTGCTCCTCTGTGATATCATAGTGTACAGGCAAATTAAAGTTTTTACAACAATAAAAAGCTACAATAATGATATCTATAATAGTAATCTCTCTGTTACCCTTTGTCTAAGCTAGTGATTCCAAATCTTGTTTTCTTGGAAAATCTCCGGGGTACCCCTACCCTCTATTCCTACCTCAAAGAAGCTTGACATAGGAGAGGAAAAAGTAAAATTTTGGTCAAGATTTGTTGACTTTTTTTGCCTGTACCCATGACAAGACTCTATAGGATGAGTTTGCCATCCCTGCAGTAAAACTGACAGCTCTTTCTGCTCCAGTCTCCTGGACCATGTTCTAAGGAAACCCATAGTTCCAGGGAACTCTGGTTGGGAATAACTTGGCTAAGCCACATGTGGGAAACAAAAGAGTCTGGACAACCCTGTCTTTAGATTGAAAAAGGTTGTTTCTTTCAGAGTTGACTAGAAGTTACATGGAAATATCTAATCAATTCAATGTGTTAATATCAATGACATATCTTGTAATTCTTTCATTCAAAAAATAAGGAAGCGTTTTTTGCAAATAGGAAGAATAAAGTAATCTAAAGGCAGTGACATACTCTTTGTACTTGTAACAGCAGGATAGGTATGACTGTGACAATTCTCTAAATACACAAGGAGCAGCTGATAAATTTAGCTGAACTTAAAGTCTTGGAAATCTCTTAATGCTGATCCGGATGTGAAAATGTATGAATTCCCCAAGTTTAACCCCTATCCGCACCAGGACGTAACTGTCCGTCGTCGCGGGAGGTTACTTCCCGCACGAGGACGTACAGTTACTGAGTTTTTCCCGGTGCACACTGTCGGCGACAGTGTGCACCGGGAACCTGGAGGTCAGCTGTCGCTCCAATCTTGCCGACCAGCGGTCCTTTGCCGCTGGTTTCGGCGCATTAACCCCTTAAATTCGGCGATCAGGTGCAATCGCCGAATTTTGGGGGTTTCTAACATATCGGCAGACCCCGGTCCAAAATCGCATAGTTTGCCGATAGTTACTATGGCAAACGGAAGCCAAACAATGGCTTCCGGGTCTGCCATGGACGGAAGCCCATCAGGACCAACCTACAGCTGGTCCTGATAGGCTTCCTGTCAGAGTGACAGGAAGTCACTGTGTCATTCCCGATGGCACACTGTCGGCGACAGTGTGCATCGGGAACTTGGAGATCAGCTGTCCCCGACAGCTGACACTCCAGTGTTGCCGATCAGCGGCTCATCATTAGGCAATTAACCCGTTACATGCGGGGCTCGATTGCGATCTCCGCATGTAGCGGGTTTGTTGCGCATCAGCAGCCCCCATGCAATCGTGGGGGCTTCTGATGCTTGTGATGGCACCCGGGGGCCAGACAATGGCCCCCAAGTCTGCCATGTATGTCAGCCTATGAGGATCAGCCTCTGCTGGTCCTCGTAGACCAACTGTCAGAGTGACTGTGATGTCACACTGACAGTTGGAATACATTACACTACCTAGGTAGTGTAATGTATTCTAGCAGCGATAAGAGCTGCAGGTCAAAAAAAAAAAGTGTAAAAAGTAAAAAAAAAGTTAATAAACAAAAATATAAAGTGTAAAAAATAAAAAAAGTTAATAAAAATGTTTTATAAAAGTGTAAATATAAAAGGTTTTGTTTTCCTATAATAAGTCATTTATTATAGGGAAAAATGAAAACGTTAAAAAAAAAGTACACATATTTGGTATCACCGTGTTCGTAACGACCCAGACTATGAAACTATAATGTTCATTTTTCCGCACGGCGAACGCCGCAAACAAAAAAAACGGAAAACTGTCAGCATCGCTATTTTTTGGTCACCACCCCTCCCAAGATATAGAATAAAAAGTGATAAAAAAGTCGCATTTACCCCAAAATGGTACCAATAAAAACTACAAACCGTCCCACAAAAAACAAGACCTCCCACAGCTTTTTTGACGAAAAAATAAAAAAGTTACGGCTCAGAATAGCGTGTCTCAGAAAATAAATTATTTTATAGAAACTTAATTTTATTGTGCAAACGCTGCAAAACTTTAAAAAAACTATACACATATGGTATTGGCGTAATCGTACCGACCGGCAGAATAAATTAAAACGTAATTTATTGCGCACGGTGAACGCTGTAATAAATAAAGAATTTAAAGCGCCAAAATCGCTGTTTTTTGGTCACCTTAGCTCTAAAAAAGATCCTAAGGGGCCAAAATGCTCACTATACCCGTAGAAAAATTCCTTGAGGGGTGTAGATTCCAAAATAGGGTCACTTTTGGGGGGTTTCCACTGTTTTGGTCCCTCCGGGGCGTTGCAAACCCGACATGACACTGAAAACCAATCCAGCAAAATCTGCGCTCCAAAATCCAAAAAGCGCTCCTTGCCTCATGTGCCCTGCTGTGGGTCCAAACATCAGTTTATGACCACATATGGGGTATTGCCGTAATCGGGAGAAATTGCTTTACAAATGTTGGGCGGCTTTTTCTCCTTTATTCCTTGTAAAAATGAAAAAATTCTATGTTTCCACAAAAAAATAGGTGATTTTCATCTTCACAGACTAATTCCACTAAATTCTGCAAAAAAACTGTGGGGTCAAAATGCTAACTATACCCCTAGAAAAATGCCTTGAAGGGTGTAGTTTCAAAAATGGGGTCACTTTTTGGGGGTTTCGACTGTTTTGGTACCACAAGACCTCCTAAAACCTGACATGGTGCCTAAAATATATTCCTAAAAAAAGGAGGCACCAAAATCCACTAGGTGATCCTTTGCTTCTGCGGCCTTTGTTTCAGTCCATTAGGACACTAGGGCCACATGTTGGATATTTCTAAAATCTGCAGAATCTGGGCAATAAATATTGAGTTGCGTTTCTCTGGTAAAACCTTATGTGTTACAGATTTTTTTTTATTACAAATGAATTTCCAATTTTCCCAAAAAATTTAATTTGTAAATTTCACCTCTACTTTGCCTTAATTCCTGTGAAACGCCTAAAGGGTTAAAATACTTTCTGAATGTGGTTTTGAATACCTTGAGGGGTGCAGTTTTCAAAATGGGGTGATTTATGGGGACTTTCTAATATATAAGGCCCTCAAAGCCACTTCAGAACTGAACTGGTCTGTGAAAAAATGGCCTATTGAAATTTTATTGAAAATATGAGACATTTCTGCTAAAGTTCTAAGCCTCGTAACGTCCTAGAAAAATAAAAGTACGTGAAAAAAAATGATGCAATCATAAAGTAGACATATGGGGATGTTAACTAGTAACTATTTTGGGTGGTATTACTATCTGTTTTACAAGCAAATACATTTACATTTAGAAAAATGCTAAGTTTTTCACAAATAAATATTGAATTTATCGACCAAATTTTTTCACTAACATAAAATACAATATGTCACGAGAAAACAATCTCAGAATCGCTTGGATAGGTAAAAGCATTCCGGAGTTATTACCACATAAAGTGACACATGTCAGATTTGAAAAAATCATCTGTGTCCACAAGGCCAAAACAGGCTGTGTCCTAAAGGTTTTAATAAGACATTTATACTAATATCATAGAGCAAAATATATAGAAATATTTATACTTGTGAAAATCAGTGGACTAAATATTTAATAATGTTTGACCCCTTAAAGGCTATATGCACCTTTGAAAACAATTATTATTATTATTATTATTATTATTAATATTATTAATATTATTATTATTATTATTATTTTAATAATAAAACAGTGTATCAGTGTGTTTGGTGCAACTTTGTAATTACTTTTTATTAAAAATAATTTTAACTTTTTCAGATACAGCTGCTTTGTATCCTGGATACACAGTAGCTGTGTCTTTGAATGTTTTTTGTTTTTTTTCAAATGTGTACATAGCCGCCTGTTTTGTCCTTAAGGACGAGGCCAAGTTTTTTTCAAATCTGACATGTGTCGCTTTATGTGGTAATAACTTTGGAAGGCTTTTATTTTTTCAAGCGATTCTGGGATTGTTTTCTCTTTACACATTGTACTTTAAGTTAGTAGTAAAATTTGGTCAATACATTCAGTGTTTATTTGTGAAAAACATCAAAATTTAGAGTAAAATTAGCTTTTTTCAAAATGTAACTGTATATGCTTGTAAGACAGATAGTAATATCTCACAAAAATAGTTACTAGTTAACATTCCCCATATGTCTACTTTATGTTGGCATAATTTTTTGAATGTCTTTTACTTTGTCTAGGACATTACAAAGCTTATAACTTTAGTAGCAATTTCTCACATTTTCAAGAAAATTTCCAAAACCTGTTTTTTTAGGGACCAGTTCAGTTCTGAAGTGGCTTTGAGGGGCCCTATATATTAAAAACCCCCCAATAAATCACCCCATTTTAAAAACTGAACCCATCAAAGTATTCAAAACAGCATTTGGAAAGTTCCTTAACCCCTTAACGCAAAATCACGTAATTGTACGTTATAAGGGTTAAGGGGAAATATGGAGCAAGCTCACGGGCTGAGCTCGCTCCATACACAGCGGGTGACAGCTGTTACACGCAGCCGACACCTCACTGCAACGGGCGGAATCAAAGTTCACTTTGATTCTGCCCGTTTAACAATCGCAACCGCGGCATTTAAAGTGTTAGAATCAGGGGGCGCCCCCTCAAACAAGCCATTGCGCCCTACCGCGAAGCGATCGGCCGGTAACAATGGTTTCTATGGAAGCCTGGGGGCCTAACAAAGGCCCCCAGGTCTGCCATCTTTGTACTCCTTTGAAGTACTGCCTCCTGCAGGAGACTGTCAAAATCATGATATACTGCAATACATTAGTGTTGCAGTATGTCATTCAAGCTATCCAACGATCGCTGCTTCAAGTCCCCTAGGGGGACTAATAAAAAAAGTAAAAAACTGTTAAATAAAGTTTTTTGTTGTGTTCCAAAAAAAATAAAGTATTAAAAGTTCCAAAAAAAACCCTGTTCACATTTTTTCCCTAAATCAATGTTAAAAAACATAAAAGTTAACATAACTGGCATCGCCGCATCCGGAAAAGTCCGAACTATCACAATATAGTGTTGTTTAACCCGCTCTGTGAATTCCGTAAAAAAATATATATATATAAAACATGCAAATTGCTAGTTTTTGGTCACCTTAGCGCTCCGAAAAATGCAATAAAAAGTGATCAAAAAGTCGCATATACCCCAAAATGATATCAGTGAACACTACAGCTTGCCCTGCAAAATGTAAGTCCCGACATCGCTAAATTGATGGAAAAATAAAAACGTTATGGCTCTCAGAACATGGTGACTCAAAAGATTTTTTTAATTTAGCAAATAGTTTTATTTTTTCAAAAGTGGTAAAATATAGAACAAAACATATAAATTTGGTATCGCCATAATCGTATCAACCTGTAGAATAAGGTGAATATGTAGTTTTGACCGCGTGATGGATGCCGTAAAAACAAAACCCACAAAAAAATGGCGTAATCGATAAGTAAATTATGCGGTAGTATAAATGGTACCATGAAAAACTTCAACTTGTCCCGCAAAAAACAAGCCCTCCTATGGCTATATAGATGGAAAAATAAAACAATTATAGCTTTTTGAATGTGGGGAGGGAAAAACAAAAGTGAAGGAGGGAAGGGGTTAACCAGTCGTTAAATTAATTGTTTCACAGGAATTAAAGTAGAGTGGAAGTGACATTTACAAATTTCATTTTTTTTTCCGCTGAAAATCCCTTTTAATTCATTCTTCTGCAGTTTTTAGAAATATCCCACATGTGGCCCTAGTGTGCTAATGGACTGAACCACAGGCCTCAGAAGCAAAGGAGCACCTATAGGATTTTGTGGCCTCATTTTAATTAGAATATATTTTAGGCACCATGTCAAGTTTGAAGAGGTCTTGTGGTGCCAAAACAGTGGAAACACCCCCAAAAAACACCATTTGGAAAACTACACCCCTTAAAGAATTTATCTAGGGGTATAGTGAGCATTTTGACCCCACAGATTTTTTTGCTGAATTTAGTGGAATTAGAACAATTTTAATTAATAATTTTTTTCCGATAAAGGTAGAAATTTTTCATTTTTACAAAGAATAAAGGAGGAAAAGCACCAGAACATTCGAAAAGCAAATTCTCCCGATTACAGCAATACCCCATATGTGCTAATAAACTGCCCTTTGGACACACTGCAGACTTCAGAAGGGAAGGAGCACCATTTGGACTTTGAAGCTCAAGTTTTGCTGGAATGGTGTTTGGGTGCCATGTCGCATTTGCAAAGCCCCTGCGGGACCAAAACTGTGGACCCCCCCCCCCCCAAAAAAAAACAACAAAAAAAACAAAAGTGACATTTGTAAAACTACACCCATCAAGGAATTTATCGAGAGGTATAGTGAGCATTTTGACCACACAGGTTGTTAGCTGAATTTATTGGAAATGGGCAGTGAAAATGTAATTGTTTTTCTAATAAAATGTAGTTTAGTTCAGATTTTTTCATTTTTACAATAGATAAAAGAGAAAAAGTACCCAAAAAGTTTTATAGCAAACTCTTCTGAGAATGGCAATATCCCATATGTGGTCATAAATTGCTGCTTGGACACACGTTAGGGCTTAAAAGGGAAGGAGCACCATTTGACTTTTGAAGCTCAAGTTTTGCTGAAATGGTTTTTAGGTGCCACGTTGCATTTGCAAAGCCGCTGAGGGACCAAAACAATGGAAACACCCCCAAGGAACTTACTCTTCGGTTTGTGCGCACTGTGCCGCATACTGCAGTATTTCTGGTGGAGAGGCACCAAAATAGTGCCATGCTGGTATAGAAGTTATCCATATAAAGGTGGTAAACCTGGTCCAGCAGTGGATGCATTAAATCCCACACTATTTTCCCATTAACTCCCAGGACGGGGGGGGGGGCATTTTGGGGGTTCAATCCTGGAGTCCTTCTCTTTATAAACCCAAAACCTGTAAATGTACCCTGCAACAGCTTGTACATTTTAATTCCATACCTGGCCCTCAAACTCGTCTATTGCAATGTTCTTTTCAAGGAGTGTTTATATGCTTGCTGAAATTTGGAGCAGAAATGATTAATGACTGGCCTGATTTTGAATAGGCGGTCATATGTTGAGTCATCATGGGGCAGGCACTGTACATTATCATTATAATGCAAAAATGTAAGAATTTCTTGAAAGCGTGTCCAGGTCATAGCTATGTGATAAATTGAGTTGTTGTACAATATATCTGTATTCCAGTATTGCCTGATCTGTGGCTTCTTTACTAGCCCCATATGCAGCACAAGACCCCAACATTTTTTCCCATCTCCACCGCATTTACAGGGGTCCACTTAAAGGGTCTAGCATATGATGACGTGGGGTTCTGGGCAATAAATTGCTGGCCATGTAAATTGCTCTGGGCCACCATTAAATTCTGAAAATCCTCACTGAAAAAACCTTAAAATCATCTATTTCTGTGAAGCCATCAGTCTCACAATGAATTCCTGAGCTGCCCATGAAATCAGGAATTGAGGCTCATAATTCTCAGGGGTGGGTTCCACATGGTTACATAGTTACATAGTTAGATAGCTACATAGGTTGAAAAAAGACACATATCCATCAAGTTCAACCTTTCCTTTGCGGTGGTTCCTCATCACCGGATGATGAGGAGGAGTAAAAGATGTATGGGGCAAAATCCTCTTCTCCTTCGCTGGCCAAATCAGTGTCAAAGGCCAGGAGAGCGTACGCCTCCCCTGCTAAGTAGACCCTTTTGGATGATTTGGACGTTTCTGATAGGGGTGTTTGTAATGCTTGAACATATAGTTAAATAGTTACATAGTTAGTAGGGTTGAAAAAAGACACATGTAAATCAAGTGCAACCAAGGGACGGGAAAAGGGAAGGGATGAAACAAAAATTCTACACATTGACATAGGAGCTAATATTTTTTTGTTCTAGGAAATTATCTAACCCTTTTTTAAAGCCAGCTACAGTCCCTGCTGTGACCAGCTCCTGCGGTAGACTATTCCATAGATTCACAGTTCTCACAGTAAAGAAGGCTTGTCGCCTCTGCACAGTTGATGATGATGATGATCATTCACACACAGTGAGTGGTCACACAAGCAGGATGTAGAAGAAGAACGCTCTTGAGGATAATCGCAGGTCAGTATGGGAGACAGTATGGTTGCACCAGCTCTGCTCAGCGGTCCTAACCGGAATGAGGTGTGACAGAGCTGGTACAGGGTGTGTGAAACCCCCCCCCCCATTGCAACGATTGGTTAGTCAATGCAGACCGACTAATCGTATCGATTGGGGAGGCGGCACCACCGCCACCGCCCAGCACCAATCATCACCATATCACTATGGCACAGTGATTTGTTAAAACCGCAAAAAGCCATGATTGATGATGTGGGGGGTGGGGCAACAGCCTCCTGGGCATTGCATAAAGATGGCCCTGACAGCAGCCATCTTTACTTGGTCACCATGTTTTCAGACAAGGTGACCGCTTAACGCTCCAACGTAGCTATACATTGGATTGCGCTAAGTCCTTAATGACACCAACGTAACTGTACGTTAAGGGGTTAAAGAGAAAATGTGGGCACGCTTGGGATGTTTATCATCTGCGCAGTTCATAAATGTGTCACATTACCTATTGGCAGCTACAATTTTTGTTTATATAGGAGTATAGTAATGGTGACATACTCAAGACTGCACTATAAATAGAGCCAGAGCCTTTATTGTTCACGAAGGCCATTAAACCACTTGCATGCTCAATTTGTGCTAGCAGCGATATTCAAGGTCTCTTTCTGGGTCCACAAGAGGAAAGGCTGATGTTACTGTATATGTGAACAACATGCTTCGCCTACTAGGGAATTCTTGCCATTCCACATCAAAAGTAATTGATTTAATTGAAGAGCATGGGAGTTACTAAGGCAGAAATATTAATTGTTGTAAGTCGACATTCCTGCCCTTGGATGAGTGAGTTCAATGGGGAAATTTTATTACTTAGGAGTTCATGCTAATTTCTCAGGAATAACAAGAATATGAACTTAATATATTGGACACTCGTCCCTACATTCTACTGTATGTATATCTTCATATCTGGATATTGCATTTCATTTGGCTGTTCTGTATTAACAACATCCTTGTTGCATGATCATTTGGTTATGATAATTTTTTTGTATGTGTATTTTTTAATCGTTGAACAATAAAGTCTATACTTTTTCATTACATGGTGTGTGATACCATATCTGCTTTAATATAAGTTTGTATATTTCAAGGTGGCGAGTGCATCTCAAGAACATAACAAGTAACTTAGTTAATAATTTAAACATGTGTGTTGGCTAAGAGAATTGGGAGCTGATGTTTTTTTTTTATTTGGTTCATTAATATATTGGCAAGTTTAAAGTCAGTATAGGTTAAAACCTGAAAATTGATCTTGTCTTATTTAATGTATTCTGGGCACTAGCGATGCTTGGGTAGGTTCTAAAGTCAATATTCTCATATTTCTTAAGGGGATGTTGATGGCAAGAAGACTTATTACATTTACCTATTGCATTGGAAACATGGGCTGCTTCTAAGAACTTATTGGCATGTGCAGAGAAATCTTGTTGTGGATTTAATGGGGGTGGGGTGGGGTGGGGGATTTGTCTCAATGGACATTATATTGGTAAATTATTATTTAATTGAAGAGACTGGGGGTGTTTTTTTTCTTTCCCTTAAAGGGTGGGTGTAGCTGGAAATGGGTAATGGGTAATGGATGTATTATAAAGGTAGTTTGTTTCTGTGATGTGTGTTTGTTTTTTCTCTTGTTTCTTTTATATTTATATGTAGATAAAAAAATTATAAAATATACTGTAAAAAAAAAATAGAGCTAGAGATTCCCGAATAAACTGGTAACACATGGTGAATAATGACTGTTAAACAGCATCTCAGTGATGATTTGTCATCTATCTACAGGGACCGCTGCTGAAGATTGTTAATAATGAAAAAAAATGTCTAAAAATACAGTCCCTTGGTGCTAGTTTATTGGTTAAACTTACCTTTTCATGAATGTATGAACCTGAAAACCGTTGAGCTTCTACAATTGTACATTTGTGCTATAGCTAAAAAGTGAGTTCACAAAGGAAGTCTGCATCAGGACAACATTGCAGCACATTGGAGGCTCTGTTATGGTCTGGGGGCCAGTTAACGGCAAAGCAGTGATGGATTCAGTTAATAATAGAAAATGCTGAGCTAGAAGAATTATCACAGCATCTTTCGCTGTTAAAAATGGCAATTTTAACAATAGCGTCCTCTAACTGTACTGAAATTTGCTCTAATAATTGAAGCCATGACTAATTGTTCAAATGGTTTAATAAAATGTGTAACAGATGCAATAGGGATTTATTATTCCGATACATTTATCAAAATAAAAAAAATTAAACGTGTTTCACAGTATATAAAAAAAAGGAGACAAATCCATCACAAAAACTTCACAAAACATTATTTTATGCTGTTTTGATATAGAAGATATCAAAATGGAACCCCAAATGAAGCAGCAGCACATGCATCATTTTATAGCCATAATAACAATAAGGGTATGTTCACACGACAACGCCAAATATGTCTGAAATTACGAAGCTGTTTTCAGGAGAAAACAGCTCCTGAATTTCAGATGTTTTTACAAGTGCACGCTTTTTTCGCGGCGTCTTTTACGGACGTAATTGGAGCTGGTTTTCATTGGAGTCAATGAAAAACAGCTCCAATTACGTCCCAAGAAGTGTCCTGCACTTCTTTGACGCGGCCGTAATTTTACGCGCCGTCTTTTGACAGCGATGCGTAAAATGACAGCTCATCTGCACAGAACATCGTAAGACCCATTGCAAGCAATGGGCAGATGTTTGCCGACGTATTGGAGCCGTCTTTTCAGGCGTAATTTGAGGCGTAAAACGCCTCCATTACGTCTGAAAAGAGGTCATGTGAACATACCCTAACTAGTAGACTAATTTCTTTGAGCCAATCATATAAAATCCATTAATGACTAATTAAGATTACAAATGCTTTTATTTAGCTAAGTGTTGTTACTTATTACTAGGATTTGTATAAATGGTATTCATTTCTGCCTCAGTTTAGTATATGTATTTTATGTGTACTCCTACATTTAGGCATTATGTTAGGCCCCATGCACACGAACGGGTTTTTGCGTCCGCAATTCCCCCGAAAATCCACGGGAGAATTGCGGACCCATTCATTTCTATGGGCCCATGCACACTATCCGTGTTTTCACGGGTCCCCGCATGTCCGCAAATCCGTGCCGCACAAACTCAGGACATGTCTTATTACGGCCCACAAATTCGATGCGGACATGCCCATAGAAGTCAATGGGCCAGTGGAAAATGCGGGTACACCTCCGTGTGTCAACCGCAGTTTGCGGATTTGCGGAAGTGTTGCTAGGCGACGACCGGGAATGAGTTCTGTCGTCATCCTGTTTTACCTAGGCTTTTTTTTTTTATCCGCATTTTGCGGATTACATACGGATGAACTGCTGAGGACATTTCACGGAACACAGTCATGGAATTTGCGGACCAGAAAAACACTACGGTTGTGTGCATGAGGCCTTAACCTCTCCTAGCTCAGCTATCTACAGAGAAAACTTCAAACCACTATTACAATCTATAACTAAACAACTTAGCTCATACTCTAAGGTGCAACTCTTCTGGGCTGGCAAAATTGCAGTATTCAAAATGATGGTGCTATTGTCGATTTTATAATTTTTTCGCACAGTTGCTATATCGATTGATGCAACATTTTTTAAATTACTCAGAATTGGTCAGGACATCGTCCTAGAACACAATATTCCATAATGACAAAGAGATCGAACTTTGGTGGAATGGGCGCTCCAGATCTCAAGAAATATTATTTAGCTTCACTCTTGGATCAGGCAAAATTTTGGTGGACAAACACTCCTCGGAAAGTCTAGCTGTAGATTGAGGAAGATTGTATAGGACATCATACTATATCATTCCTAAATTTACCAGATGTGACTAACAACACCCCATTTCTTCCACTCCTTATGAGTATTAAGGTAACTCGGTTAGCTTGGTATAAATATGTCTCTAACAGCTCTAAGTCTGATTCAGTGGCTTTTCACCATTTAACGTACCTTTATTCTTTAGTTTCTACTATTTCTTTCTCAAATTGGTTAACTTTATGTATTACAAAGATAAGGGAATTATATAATGAGGTCATCTACCTTTTGGAATTTCTCTCTCTCACGTACCACCTTTCTAAAGCTGATTTTTTTTTTAAATACCTTTAGATCAGCCATGCATTGGCACAAGATAATAGTAAAGATTTGTTTTTTTTCCTAAAGTAGCTTATCTTTTTTATTCTACTGGTAGATCTAAGATGAAGGATATTTCTGGCTTTTATGGTGCTCTCACTGATTGTGGTATTGATCCTAAGTCTAAATATATTTAAACTGGGAACAGGACTTAAAGAGGCTCTGTCACCAGATTATAAGTGCCCTATCTCCTACATAATCTGTTCGGCGCTGTAAAGTAGAAAACATCAGTGGTTTTTATTTTGAAAAACAATTATTTTTGAGCAAGTTATGAGCAATTTTAGATTTATGCTAATTAGTTTCTTAATGACCAAGTGGGCGTTGTATAGAGAAGTGTATGACACTGACCACTCAGTGACCAATCCATGTCATACACTTCTCATTGTTCCAGGCCAGCATGATCTTCAGCACAGTGTGATTGTGCAGTGAAAGAACTGGGCTGGAACAATGAGAAGTGTATGACACTGATTGGTCAGCGTCATACACTGCTCTGTACAACGCCCAGTTGGTAAAAAGTAAAAAGACACGCAGTTGGTCATTAAGAAACTAATTAGCATAAATCTAAAATTTCTCATAACTTGCTCAAAAATTATCGTTTTTCAAAATAAAAACTCTGCTGTTATCTACATTACAGCGCCGATCAGATTATGTAGAAGATAAGGCACTTATAATGTGGCGACAGAGCCTCTTTAAGAAGGACGTACAACACAGAAGACTGGTTAATGGCAATTAATTGGACTAAATGCATCTCAAAAGGGATTCACCACTGGGAATTATCACATAAATTGTTACTTAGATGGTATCTAACCCCAGCTTGGATCTCATAAGTAAATTCAGATTATTCAGATGTTGGAGGGGTTGTGGCCTTCGTGGCACGTATCTCCATGCCTGATGGACTTGCCCTGTTCTAAAACCATTTTGGTCCTCTCTTTTTGATGCCCTTAATACTCTTCTGTCGAATACTGTACCTATGTCGCCAGACTTGGCGCTGTGTTTTCTAAATGCGAATAATCTACCAGTCCATGCTCAGTGCAACGTGTATGGCCGAAGGTCGTCGTTCAGACTTACCCCTTGTCAGCCCCAGCCATGGACATCTGTCTTCCCAGCGACATCTCCCTCCAGGGAGACGTCGGCACTCACTTCCTGGTCCTCGGACTGGTTCCCGGAAGGCGCGCGCGCCCGCGAGTGCACGGCCTTGATGGGCCAGTACGCGTCCAGTTGTCATTGCTCAATAATTAGCCCAAATGGCTGCTGGACAATAAAAAGGGGCTCTAACCACTTGATCCTTGCCTGAGCGTTGTTGTACAACTAAGTTTGTCTTGCAAACGGTCTTCCAGTGTTTTCCAGCTCCCAGTGTTACCCGTTCCTGCTGCCTGTACCCTGTATCTCGTGCTATCGAATCTACTGTGAAAGTCAAGTCGTGTCTTCCGCTGCATCCACGGTACCACCTGCTGTGAAAGTCAAGTCGTGCCTTACGCTACTGTCTACATTGCCTCAGGTACCCGTACTGGAATATAGACATTGTTTTGTACCTTGTTGGCCAGCTGCTACCCCGCTACGCTGTACGCCCCAGTGGGTCCGCACCCCACGTTGTGACACTCAGGTTGTAGGATCGCACAAAATTTTGGCTGCCAGAAGCGCCATTGCTAGATCATGGAAAGACCCAAAGGCACCATCTCTCATGGAGATCTGTGCCTCTGTCAAAACAGCATATAAAATGGTATTACAGCATGCAGCCTATACTTTGTCTTATGGGAAAGTGGAAAGGAGATGTGGATCCTGGAATTCAGATTTTCTAACGATACATTCAACTTAATTGGCATATACAGTATTTTTCTATATAAGATACTTATGTTATTTGTGTTGCTTTGTGGACACGGTGGAACAACGGCGTGCTTGGCTGCATATGTCTCAGGTCAGATATTTTGGATCTATGTTATATTATATTGAAGATCATAGCAATTTAGTCTTTTGATATCGTATAGGAGCCAGTGTCATTTAAGGTCATCTTTTCTTCCTTTGGCATACTGGCTCTTCAGCTTTCAACTGTTATAAGATGTACCAGATTGGATATACCTCATGTCTTTACACTATTGTTTATTGTGTATTTGCAATGTATACTAGATTGTCATTTCACTTTTTTCTATGTACATTTTATATAAATTTTTGTGCAACGTTTTAAACTATTCTAAAAATCCAATAAAAATTATTTTGGAAAAACATATATATTAAATACACACCTCAACATTGAAATTGCAACACCAAGAAGGGCAAGCCGTAAGGTTATGCAAATTTAGGAAGTAGCAGGTTTTGCTAAGATCTGCAAATTATCAAATTTTCAAGCACCTAGCTCCAATGTGCGGCATATGGGACGGGCATAAAAGCCAGATTGAAAGAAAAAGTTTTTAGCCACATGAAACCTCAAAAATGGCACCAAATGGTGTGAGATGATTGTGCGATGCCTCCTGTTCGTAGACGTGTTAGTTATCGCTACTTGTCACCTACTGAGAGGGATAGAATCGTAGAACTGAAAGACCTTGGTTAAACACTCTGGTAGATCGCTACGCGCTTAGGCCGAGATGTCAGCACTGTTCAACACTGCGTGTCCCGGAGGTTGGGAGAACGACAATGAACAGGAATGACACCAACAGGTGCGCGGAGGCGAACCTCTGCATGGATTTATCGTCTGATTGGAAAAATGGTGCATAGTGGTCCAATCTGTACTGCAAGTGAAATTAGACATCACATCCTAAGCCTAGGGCGGCTACCAGCGTCGACACAAACAATCAAAAGGTATTTGCATGACATTGGGCTATGAGCCAGACATCCATCTACAGGTGTTCCATCCACCACACGCCACCACTCCGAAAAGGCTATCATGGTGTACAGCAAGACGGCAATGAAGGCTGGAATGTAATCCTCTTCAGCGATGAGTTCCGCTTTTTTTCTCGGATACAATGATAGCAGGAGATTGGTCTGGAAACCACGCGGGAAACGCCATGAAGAGGCCTTCACAAGGGAACGTCACACCGGTCCTACTTTCGGGATTATGGTGTAGGATGGCATAATGTATGGTAGCCGAACCCCTCTAGTCTTCATTTCAGGTACACTAACAGCTCGACTTTACATTGATTTAGTCATGGAACCAGTGGTACGGCAATTTCTCCATAGTATCCCAGAAGCCATTTTTAAACAGGACAATGCCAGGCCGCATGTTGCTTGTGCTACTGTGAGCAGCCTGCGTGGACTAAACGTGCTACCATGGTCTGGAATGTCATTGGTCGGCAATTGCAAAGGGAGCTGCCAGCAGCCAATCTTGATGATTTGCGTGCCCAAGTGCATTCAGCGTGGTATAACATTCCTCAGACAACTATTAATAATCTCATTGATAGCATGCCAAGGTATGTAAGTGTGTTTATTTCTGTGAGTGGTTCTCATACTTGATATTGAATAAGTCAAGATGTTTGAAATATTTTGTTTCCATTATTTATCATCTATCGATCCTGTGATTTCCACAATTCCAAAACGTTTCCTTCTTGGTGTTGCAATTTCAATGTTGAGGAGTGTAGTTACATAGTTTTTATATATATATATATATATATATATATATATATATATATATATATATATATATATATATATATATATATATATATATAATAAACATTTTTAAAACATTATATCAAACAAAATATTATGCAGTACAGACACTATCCCAAAAGTCAATGCTGGAAAATCAAGTCACCCCATAAAACCATGGAAAATATTGTGTGGGGATGGGAGTGAGAGAGGGATAAAAAAATATTACTCCTCAAACAACTACTAACACATTTTAAACCAGCCCTAAGGTCTTTTTCTGTTTGGGGGATAGTTCCATTATCCATCTCTTCCAGTTACATAGGTTAAAAATGTGGTATGGATCTGTAAAACAGCATTAACGTTATCCAATGGAGGCTTGCTTACTTCAATATCACACCATATTGGGATCGGTGTAGACAACTCCATGAGAAACCTATGTGCCACTACTAAATTACTGACCTCAACTATGTCCCGATCCACATTTGCATACAACTTGATGAAAGAGCAATGTGTATAGAACCTTGTCTTTCACACTGGAGCAATACATACCTAATTAAGCCGTCGCTATTTATATCACAGTTAGTTGAGCGCTGTTCGAATTTTTTTGATTTTGGATGATATTTGGATCCTTGGCAGTGGATTCTGGTTGAACATGCACCACCTTATACTTCCTAGATTACAACAGATGTTGCTGCTTCTATACCCATCAGCCATAATATTAAAACGACTTAAAGGTGGAGTGAATAACTTTATATTCTTAAAGGGGTTGTCCGAGATTTTTTTTTTAAGTACAGTTAGAAATACATTACACATATAAAAAATTGCATAATATACTTACCTGTGCAATCTTGCTTCTGTTCTCCGCTCTGGCTGCTTCTTCCTTCTGGTCACTTGAGCTCTGACGTCACCTTTTCAGCCGCCTCCACTGTCGTGTCGTATCCCGATCACATGGTCTCGCACCAGAGAGACCTCGGATGGTATACGACACGTCACTTGTCACGTGGTGTATATCGGCTTCTCTGCTTCACATGCAGTAACGCGCATGCGCTGTCACTGCTGTTCTCACGGTCCCTGCTGTTCTCGAGATAACAGCAGGGGCCGCGCATGCGCGTTACAACAGAACAAGCCGATACACACCACGTCACAAGTGACGTGTCGTGTACCCGGCAAGAATTCAAGATCAACAATGCGGCAGAGCCGGAGCAGAGAGAGACGTCAACAATCAAGTTCCCGACGACAGGATCTGGAAACTGGGCCACTTTGGAAAACGTAAGTATATTACAAATGTATTTATTTTTTTAACTTAAATGATTTAATGGTGTTATTAAAAATATTATGTTATCTCGGACAACTCCTTTAAGTTCCATTTACGTTCACCCATTTCAGAGCAATCATAACAATTATTGGAGAATTGGATCTGTAATAATCGATAAAACTCTTGATTTATCATGCTGTCATAAAATTATTATCGTGACACCATAGGTAAATGTAAATGCCCCTTGTAGTGACATTTACACAAGGCATTGCTGTCTAGTGTGCCACGTGACTATCAAGAGAGTTGTCACTAGGCAACATTGACAATTACTGCCCACTGGGGAAGGGTTTCCTCACCGCAGCAGCATGGATAAACACCAGAGCCACGATGAATGACTTTTCAAACTATTGATCATGACAATGGACCTTTGAATTGTGCTTTTTTAAAAGCACAGTAGAATTTGTTGGCACATTTTTTTACAGTAAAATTGGAAACATTACATGTTGAAACATGAGCACCTGGCTGCTGATGATGAATCTGGTATTTGAAATTTAAATTTAGAAATATAGTCTAGTATGAACCTGTATTATTTATAACAATGTGTTTCCAGTTTGTATAGCCAATATAGATGTGGAAATAAATTGTGGCTTCCTCATGTACAGAAATCTGTATCATATAAGACAGGAGGATTCCGTACCTTACACATCAAAATGCTAAAAACTTCATCAGGTCCTTCAGTTACTATGTATATGGATGCCAGTGGTCCATAGCCATTCAATGGATGAAAGCAGGGCACTACATATAAGTAAAAGCCATACTCAAAGCCATACTTAAGGCCTTGTTCAGACGTGACATATTTATAGCAGATTTTTTGGTACAGATTCTGCAACAAAGCTCAAAACAGTGTAGTCCCTGGGGTTTCATGAAAGGTCATTCACGTACTGCAGAATAAAAATCGGTACACATTTGAGGGAATGCTGAAGGTTTTCAAATTTGCAGCATGCCTTATCTGTTGCGGATTTGTTAGGATTTTCTGCAGATTTCACCCATTGCAATGCAAAGGGTTTCAGTGTTATCCGCTGGAAAAATGTTCTTCAATTCCGCCAGAAATGAAAGGATTTTGTGGTGTATTTAGCTCCGGATTTCTCCCTTTTAATAGCAATAGCCTATTGTTGAAATCCACGGTAAAATTCTTGGAAAAATCCACACCAGATCAGGCATGGTGTAGATTTTCAAATCCACACAGATTTTTTCAGCAGTGTGTGAACAAAATCTATTATGCCAAACCTATCCTCCGGTCACCTACAGTATTGCTCATATGCTTTTCTCTCCACGCTATTAAAGGTCATCAGTAGTGGAATCTCTGTCTCTGAATGACTCAAAAGTAGGGATTATGACACCTGGTTACCAGGGATTGTATTCAATGCCTGTGAATTAAATATGCCATAATCACCAACATCTGGAAAATTTGCCCATAGGACACTAAGAAAAGAGCCCTATGCTGCTGGATCAACAGGAATTAGACCCTACGTCCCTGGCTGTGCAGTTGGGTTACCAAGGACTCAAGGATCAAAATTTAAAGAGGCTCTGTCATCAGATTATAAATTCCCTATCTCCTACATAATGTGATTGGCGCTGTAATGTAGATAACAGCAGTGTTTTTTATTTTGAAAAACGATAATTTTTGAGCAAGTTATGAGCAATTTTAGATTTATGCTAATTCGTTTCTTAATGACCAACTGAGCGTGTTTTTACTTTTTACCAATTGGGCGTTGTACAGAGGAGTATATGACACTGACCAATCAGTGACCAATCAGCGTCATACACTTCTCATTGTTCCAGCCCAGCATGAAACACAGCACAGTTTGATTGTGCAGTGAAAGAAGCTGGGCTGGGACAATGAGAAGTGTATGACGCTGATTGGTCACTGATTGGTCAGTGTCATATACTCCTCTGTACAACGCCCAATTGGTAAAAAGTAAAAACACGCTCAGTTGGTCATTAAGAAACGAATTAGCATAAATCTAAAATTGCTCATAACTTGCTCAAAAATGATAGTTTTTCAAAATAAAAACCACTGCTGTTATCTACATTACAGCACTGATCACATCATGTAGGAGATAGGGCACTTATAATCTGGTGACAGAGCCTCTTTAATCATAAAACCATTCAGCACAAGGCAATGCACCAGGAATACAGTATAATGGTTTACCACTGACTCACCACGGAAGATTTGCTTCTAGGTTAAGAGTGTGAATACTTTCTCAGCCCATATTAATCAATATTCCATCTAAACACCAGGCAATAGACATTAAACTCTGATACTGGGCACATAATATACCATAGATAAACAGGAACTTGGTAAAGTGAGACTTGAATGCCTCAAAGCCTCCTCACCAGAGGCGTAGCTAGGTTTTCCAGCACCCGGGGCAAACATTTCGTTTGGCGCCCCCCCCCCCTCCTTGAAACTTTCCCGACAACTCCTTCCCCCACGCTATGTTTGCTTTCTCTACCAATGAGATGTCTTTTTTTTTTCACGTTTTTTTTTTAATGTAACTCGAGCATAAAACCATTTGTACATTTTAAAAGCAATATAGCTCTATAAGGAAGTTAACATAACAATAAATTAAAAGAAAATAAGTGAAGAGGTCAGTGGCGGACTAAAACAGATTGTATAACTGAGGCTAATGAGACTATTTAGTGACATAATGAACAGCTTCCCCTTGTAGATAGTGCCACACAACCCCATGTAGATAGTGCCACACACTCCCATGTAGATAGTGCCACAAAGCCATCCCTGTAGATAGTGCCACACACCCCCTTGTAGATAGTCCCACACAGTCCCCTGTAGATAGTGCCACACATCTCCCCTTGTAGATAGTGTCACAGACCTCCCCCCCCCCGAGGATTGTGCCACACTCCTCCCCTTGTTGATAGTGCCACACACACACATCCTGTTGATAGTGCCACACACCTCCCCTTGTAGATAGTGCCACAGACGCCCCTTGTAACTACTACTAGCCCCCCCTGTAGATAGTGCCACACAGCCCTCCCCTTGTACATATTGCCACCCTCCCCCTTGTAGTGTGCCACACACACAATCCACCTGTAGATAGTGCCACACACTATCCTGTAGATAGCACTTCACCCTTCCTTCCTGTACATAGCACAATTCGGGCTCCCTAGAGGAGCCCTTGATGTCACTGTTCATAAATGGATAGTGACGTCAGGGGCTTCTCCAGGAGCGTAATCCCCGGGAAGAGCGCCAGCAACGCTTTGGCTTGGGATTCCTCCATACCTCCCAACTTTTAAGTATCATAATGAGGGACAACTTATGTGGAGCGCATAGCAACACAGTATAATGCCCTCTAGCTGCCCACACGCAGTATAATGCCCTCTAGCTGCCACCATAAAGTATAATGCCTCCATAGCCGCCACCATACAGTATAATGCCCCATAGATGCACCCATACAGTATAAAGCCCACACAGATGCCCTCATACAGTATAATGCCCACACAGATGCCCACATACAGTATAATGCCCACACAGATGCCCCCCTGCAGTATAATGCTCAATCTAATTCCCCCAGACAGCATAATGCCCCTATAGCTGCCCCCATACAGCGTACTGCCCCCATAGCTGCCCCATACAGTATAATGCCCCATAGCTGCTCCCATACAGTATAATGCCCCCACAGCTGCCCCATACAGTAGAATGCTCCTATAGCTGCCCCATACAGTATTATGCCCTCATAGCTGCCCCTATACAGTATGATGCCCCCATAGCTGCCACCATACAGTATAATGCCCCCACAGCTGCCCAAATAAAGTACAATGCCCCCATAGCTGTCCCATACAGTATAATGCCTCCATAGCTGCCCTCATACAATATAATGCCACCTTAGATGCCCAATACAGTATAATGCCCCCTTAGATACCCCTAGTACCAGAGCCCACATAGGTAGTGCCACAGTGCCCATGTAGATAGTGAAAATGTCCCCTGTAGATAGTGCCCCTATATAGTGCCACAGTGCCCATGTAGATAGTGCCACACCCTCCTTGAAGATAGTGCCACCGTCCCTGTAGATAGCGCTATCCCCTCCCCGCTTGTAGATAGCGCCATTAGGAAACCCCAGCCAGATCATAGGCCGTGGATTCCGCTCCTAGATGCTACTGTCCATATATGGACAGTGACGTCAGGGGCTACTCCTGGAGCAAAATCCCCTGCTAGAGCGTTGGCAATGGTGCCTCAGTTGCGCCCGGGGCACATGCCTCGCTTGCCACCCCGTTGCTACATCCCTGCTCCTCACACAAGAACAGGCAGATGAAATGTAGTAGTATTATTTCATTATATTATTAATGTTATGTTCTCTGTGCCACTTTATCACTGGTGTAACAGAGCTAGATATGTCATGGATCTGTTTCTTTTATACACGGTAATAACAGCTTCAAAGAGAAGCCCCACTGTTAATTAACATAGACTAAATACTTTACTGTAAAAAAATATTTGCCAGTTTTCAAATGATCCCTATCGTTGCATTGAGCACAGGAAAAGTAACATTTGACCAAGAGACCCAGCGCAATCACATAACACAATTTATATTATTATTATTATTATTATTATTACTGCATTTAAAGTTATCCTCCATGTGCAAATGTAAAAATGAATTCATATAGATTTGTTACAGAAATTTCTGAGACTGAAAATCAATTCCATACATTTGGGGTTATTTTGGCTGCAAGCACGTGGATTTCTGCAAGCTCTATTTAGAAGAATGGGACAATGTCTGCAACAAATCTGCTGCTTGAATATACCCTAATGCTGAGTTCACACAGGGCAGATTCACTACGTAAAAGCACGCAGTGTATCCGCCTTGTGCGCCACAGGGAATTCCAGGCGAAAAACCTCACCAAACTGTGGTGCACTTTTTGCGGAAATACCGCAGTTTTTACGCAACGTGTGAACTGACCATAACTGGACCAGCTGCAGCAATAATTACAACCAAATGCTTTCTATAAATTGATATCAGTATTTCAGATTATTTTAAGCCCTTTTGCAGAACTGCTTCAATTCATTCATATTCCCTCTTGACTGTTTTCAGGTTGCAACATATTTTTTTCTACACTTCACATTATGTGAAAACATCAGAAAAGGTAACGAGCATTAATTATAAAGATGATTCATTTTATGGCAAATTGAATCAATGCTAAAGGTTTCTCAGTAGTTTTATTTGCAATTTTATGGTAAAGCACAGATAACAAATGCGCTGAACCAAATGACAAACTCAGCTGTGCTGCAATGACAAACATTTGTGGTACATATGTATTTCAAATTGTCAAGGCCCAATTGTTGCCTTTTGTATATTGTATTTGTAAGGCTTCATTCACATCTGCGTCGGGGCTCCGTTCCGTCTGAGCTTTCCATCAGGGGAACCCGAGAACGGAACCCTGACTGAAAAAACGGAAACCACCGATTACAATGGTGATGGATCCGGTGCAAATTGTTTCTGTTTGTCTGTGTTGTGCAAGGGTTCCGTCGTTTTGACAGAAGCAATAATCTAGTCGACTACGCTATTCATTCCGTCAAAACGACGGAACCGTTGCACAACAGAGACAAACGGAAACCATTTGCACCAGATCCGTCACCATTGAAACCTGTGGTTTCCATTTGTTTCAGTCAGGGTTCCGTTCATGGACTCCCCTAATGGAAAGCTGTGACGGAAGGCCCGAACAGAGCCCTGAGGCAGATGTGAACGAAGCCTAACATAGAGAGAAGGAAAAGAGAATAAAACCATGAGCGATACATAAACATACTTACTAAGGCCTTATTCGCATGGACGTGTCCGTTTTGCGCACGCAAAAAATGCTCTGGTTTTATGTTTACAAACAGAAAAGCACGTGGTGCTTTTCTGTTTTCATTGATAGTTTTTACTACAGTAGCGCGCATCACGCGTGGCACCCAGAAGTGCTTCCGTGTGCCGAGCGCGATTTGCATGCACCCATTGACTTCAATGGATGCGTGCAGCGCGAAACACGGGTAAATATAGGACATGTCATGAGTTTCACGCAGCGCACATACACTGTGTGAAATTCACTGACAGTCTGAACGGCCCCATTCATTAACATAGGTCCGTGATTTTCACGCGCGTAGCACGGACGTATAACACGTTTGTGTGAATAAGGACTAACATTGTTCTGTATCTTGTTAAATTTCTATGCAGATTCTGCAACTACAATTCTGCAACGAGTACACGATGTGTGAATCCTTAAAGGCTATGTACACATTTGAAAACTATTTTTTTTTTAAAACTGTGTATCAGTGTGATTGGTGCAACTTTCTAATTACATTTTATTAAAAATTATTTTTACTTTTTCAGATACAGCTCCTTTATGTCCTGTATACAGAGCAGCTGTATCTTGCCGCTGAGAAATGAATCCGTGATGGGTCCTGCACGATCCACCTCTTATCCGTCACATCTAAGTTTATAACTTAGATGTAATGAATAACAGCTCGATCCTGCGTGTCAGAGACATGCAGGACCCGCTGACACTGAAGGTATCAGTCCCGCTGACCTGATGGGATACAGGTTTCAGTGCTAAAAACAGCTGCTCTGTATAAAGTATATAAAGCAGCTGTATCTGAAAATATTAAAATCATTTTTAATAAAATGTAATTACAAAATTGCACCAATCACACTGATACACATTTTTATTTAAAAAATGTAAAAATAGTTTTCAAAGGTGTATACAGCCTTTAAGCATAGGTATGTGTATCCTGAAATGACAAATTATACATTGCTAGTATATTTTAAATTACATTGTGGTGTACTATGGAGAATTAGGAAGCCAGTATTACCTACAGCAAAATAAAAGGCAATTTAAATACATTTATAATTCTCTCTGCTGCACAGCTGCAAAAATAGCAGAGGGCATCCTCTGGAGAGAATGTGAGCAATAGATAACGCACAAACAAGGCAAAGCATAAAATAAATATCTTACCCTGGCACTGGAATCCTTGTTTTCCAATTCCCCTGTGGAGATGAAAGAACAAATAGGATTCATTAAATGAATATGGAATGTGAATAACATAGAATATGCAGTCATCAAAGTTCTAGAATCTCAGCTGTCTACCAGCTAGTTGGTAAAATAATGTGCTAACTTTTATATGAGGTTAGATGTATACCTTTATTATCATGATCCTGTCACACCTGGCATACTTGGGGTATGTGCACATGGGCTATTTTCAGCTGTTTTTCGGGTCGTAAATGTCCCAAAAAAACGGCTGAAAAATCGAACGCCTACAAACATCTGGCATTGATTTCAATGGGAAATGCGGCGTTCTGTTCCGACGGGGCATTTTTTACGCCTCATTTTCAAAAAACGGCGCGTAAAAAGACACCCGCGAAAAAGAAGTGCATGTCACTTCTTGAGTCGTTTTTGGAGCAGTTTTTCATTGACTCTATAGAAAAATTGCTCCAAAAACGGCCATAAAAAACAACGCGAAAAACGCTAGTTGCTTAAAAAAACATCTGAAACTCAGGAGCTGATTTCCCTTTGAAACAGCTCCGCATTATATGAACTCAATACTTGGTGGGGGCTCCTTTTGCATGAATTACTGCATCAATGCGGCATGGTATGGAGTTGATCAGACTGTGTCACTGCTGAGGTGTTATGGAAGCCTAGGTTGCTTGTCTGGTGTCTCTCATCTTCCTCTTGACAATACCCTATAGATTATCTATGGGGTTTAGGTCAGGCGAGTTTGTTGACCAACACCAGCAGATGACATGGCTCCCCAAACCATCACTGACTGTGGAATCTTCACACTGGACCGCAAGCAACTTGGATTGGCGCCTCTCCACTCTTCCTCCAGACTCTGGGACCTTGATTTCCAAATGAAATGCAAAATTTGCTTTCATCTGAAAACAGGACTTTGGACCACTGAGTAACAGGGTTGGTCCACTGTGTTATATCAATTCCAGAGTCAGTGCAGCCGTCTAGCAGGAAATTTTCGAGCACTTCATGCTTCCCTCTGCTGAAAAGCTTTATGGAAATGCTGATTTTATTTTCCAGCAGGACTTGGCACCTGCCCACACTGCCAAAAGTACCAATAACTGGATTAATAACCACAGTATCACTGCGCTTGATTGGCCAGCAAACTCGTCTGACCTAAACCCCATAGATTCTCTATGGGGTTTTGTCAAGAGGAAGATGAGAGTCAAGACAAAAAGAATAACGTTCCGAACAAAACCAGCACTAGAACTTTTTGTCTTGTTACAATTATCCCAGACGGTACTGTGTAATTTTTATTACATTGACTGGGAAGTGCTTTAGGATTTTTTAATATGAAGATGAGAGACACCAAACCCAAGGCCGCTATCAAAGCAACCTGGGCTTCCATACCTCAGCAGTGCCACAAGCTGATCGCCTCCATGCCACGCCGCATATATTCAGTAATTTATGCAAAAAGAGCCCCGACCAAGTATTGAGTGCATATACTGTACATACTTTTCAGTAGGCATACATTTCGGTATTAAAAAATATTTTTTTAAAATTGGGCTTGTATAATATTAAAATTTTCTGAGATCCTGAATTTCGGGTTGTCATTAACTGTTAGGTATACTCATCAACACAAAAATAAAAAAAATTCTGGAAATAGATCACTCTGTGCGCAATGTACTGTATCTATATAATATATTATTGCATTTAATTACTGAAATAAATACAATTTTTGATGATATTCTAATTCATTGTGAAGGACTAGTATGTCTCACAGTGGACAAGACACAATTTTGGAGTAAAATGAGCCCAAAAACAAAAAGCACTAAACACATTGATAAATGTGGGCCACAGCATCATTTATTCAGGCTACTGCAAGACTTGGGGTCTTTATATCTGTGATCTTACCAAAAGCACTCATTCACTAAACTCTCTGAAAAGATTGGAGATAGTTAGCAGTGACCCCACCTCTTGATATATGATTGATCCCTGAATGCTCGACAAGTAGATAATAAAGTTAATATGGCAGAGATACCGACAAAAAAAAAAACAATGCCAGCAGAAACTAAGAGGAGTAATATAGTATATTCCTAAAAGTGCCACAACCATATTCTGTACCCTATTTTTCCCACTGCTACTGAATGAATGTCAATATTCATGATGTAATCCGAAAAACAAAATGCAAGGGCTATAGCATCTGAAGACTTAATGAGTAGCGGAGCTGTCCAGTTTATATTTGTAGGTGTGGTCATAATAACAGAAGGTGTAGTTATGCAAATAGGGACTAAGTCTAGGTATAATTTCTTGGCTGCCTTACAACATAGTTGTTATGGAATTGCAAATTGAGCGGTTCCCCTAAGGCTGCTGGAGACTGCTGGGAGAAAGTGAGCAAATAAATGCGCAACTTCAAGTTCATCACAACTCTGATCGACAGAGTCTAAGGCTACTCTAAGGTCTTCGCCAGAGCCGACCACAAGGTAGGATGGTTTTTGCTGCTTAGAACCCAGGTTGTCTTAGCAGAGTTCAGTGTTGGATAAGAGGTGCAATACAGGAAAACCTGAACAGGAATCAGACAGCCAGAGGGTTCACAGAAAATTCAACACAGTAAGCAATTGGATATCAGGTAAAGCAGAAGTCAGAACCAGCCGGGAGCAGATAATCAAAATCAGTAAACAAAGGGTTATTCAAATACACACCGAGGTCAATTTCCAAGAAGTACAGAAGTCAGAGGTAAAGGGTGTAGGTAAGTGGCTTGATCAAAACACATCCACATGCAGACAGGAAAATCACAAGCAAAGAACAGGTGGAGGAAGCAGGTATAAATACTAACCCTACACCTGATAGGCAAAAGGACAGAGAAACGAGATAAGCTCAAAGTAAAACCAGAACCGCCCAGGAGCTAGAATAGTAGTCATGGTGATCTTAAGCGAAAAGGCATTTTGCTAACAGTACCACCCTTTCTACGAGGGGTCACCGGACCCTTAAACCTCATCCTAGGTTTCAAAGGAAACTTTGTATGAAAGATCTTAACTAAACGACTAGCATGTACTGATTGGGCAGGAACCCAAGTTCGTTCTTCTGGCCCATAGACTTTCCAAGTACTGGAGAGTACCCCTGACCCTTCTAGAATCCACAATCCTCTAAACCTCAAACTCTATATCTCCTGGATGGTGAAAATTATTATTTAGGAGAGATTTGTGAAAAACCTCATGAATCTTAAGAGATGGAAGAAGAGCCAGATGAAAAGATACAGGGTTAATAACTTCAACAATTTCATATGGACCTAGACAGATGAGAACAAGGTTTCTGTGGAACAGACAATGGCAGTAGCTCACCCCTAGGGCGAGTTCGAGGAGTCTTAGCGCGAGCGCAGACATCACAAGCAGAGACATAGGAACTCACATCACGAGACAAAGACGGCCATTAATAGAGCCGCATTACAATTTTTTTAGTACCAGTTATACCTCAATGGCCACACAAAACAGAATCATGTAACTCAATGAGCAAAAGAAATCTGAACTGAGGAGGTACAAGCAACATCCCAGCAGGAATGGTTTGCGGAGTGAGTTGCTGACATTACATAGTTAGTACGGCTGAAAAAAGACTCATGTCCATCAAGTTCAACCAAGGGACGGGAAAAGGGAAGGAAAAATTTCTATACATAAGAGCTAATACTTTTTTGTTCTAGGAAATGATCTAACCCTTTTTTAAAGCCATCTACTGTCCCTGCTGTGACCAGTTCCTGCGGTAGTCTATTCCATAGATTCACAGTTCTCACAGTAAAGAAGGCTTGTCGCCTCTGCAGGTTGAACCTTTTTTTCTCCAGACGGAGGGAGTGCCCCCTTGTTTTTTGAGGGGGTTTTACATGGAACAGGATTTCACCATATTTTTTGTATGTGCCATTAATATATTTATATAAGTTAATCATGTCCCCCCTTAGTCGTCTTTTTTCAAGACTAAATAGGTTTAATTATTTTAATCTTTCCTCATAACTTAAATTCTCCATGCCCCTAATTAGCTTCGTTGCTCTTCTTTGTATTTTTTCCAACTCCAGGGCATCCTTTCTATGAACTGGAGCCCAGAACTGAACTGCATATTCTAGATGAGGCCTCACTAATGCTTTGTAAAGTGGCAATATTACATCCCTGTCCCGTGAGTCCATGCCTCTTTTAATACACGACAATATCCTGCTGGCCTTTGAAGCAGCTGATTGACACTGCATGCTGTTATTTAGTTTATGATTTACAAGTACACCCAGATCCTTCTCAACAAGTGAATCCGCCAGTGTAGCTCCCCCTAGGACATATGATGCATGCAGGTTGTTGGTACCCAGATGCATAACTTTACATTTATCTACATTAAACTTCATCTGCCAAGTGAATGCCCAAACACTTAGTTTGTTTAAATCCGCTTGCAATTCATGAACATCTTCCATAGACTTAACTATATTACATAGCTTGGTGTCATCTGCAAAAATAGAAATAGTGCTATTAATCCCATCCTCTATATCATTAATAAATAAGTTGAATAATAGCGGTCCCAGCACTGAACCCTGTGGTACACCACTTATTACTGGGGACCATTCAGAGTAGGAATCATTGACCACAACTCTCTGGATACGGTCCTTGAGCCAATTCTCAATCCAATTCCAAACTATATTTTCTAAACCTATAGTCCTTAATTTACCCATTAGGCGTCTATGGGGGGCAGTGTCAAATGCCTTTGCAAAGTCCAAAAACACTAAATCCACAGCGGCCCCTCTGTCTAGGCTTCTGCTTACCTCTTCATAAAAACAGATTAGGTTAGTTTGACAACTTCTGTCCATAGTAAAACCGTGCTGGCTGTCACTTATAATACTATTTTTTGTCACATAATCCTGTATATAGTCCCTCAATAGCCCCTCAAACATTTTCCCCACGATGGATGTTAAGCTTACTGGTCTATAATTACCCGGGGAAGACCTAGAGCACTTTTTGAAAATAGGCACCACATTTGCCCTGCGCCAGTCCCTTGGCACTATACCAGTCACTAGAGATTCTCTGAATATTATGAAAAGGGGGACAGAAATAACTGAACTAAGCTCTTTAAGAATTCTAGGGTGCAACCCATCTGGTCCCGGGGCCTTGTGCACATTTATTTTATTTAATTTAGCTTGGACCATATCTACATTCATCCAATTCTGTATATCAACTGATATATTAACAGCACTGGCACCGGCTACATCAGCTGCTCTTTCTTCAGTTGTATATACAGAGCTAAAGAACCCATTTAGTGACTCTGCCTTCTCTTGATCCCCTGTGACCAACTCCCCATTACCATTATCTAGGGGTCCTACATGTTCAGACCTTGGCTTTTTAGCATTTATATACTTGAAGAATTTTTTGGGATTTGTTTTACTATCCCTGGCCACCTGCCTTTCATTTTGTATTTTTGCTAATTTTATTACCTTTTTACAGATTTTATTAAGCTCTTTATATTTTACAAAGGCTATAGCTGTACCCTCAGATTTGTATTTTTTAAATGCCCTTTTTTTGTCATGTATTGCCCCTTTCACAGAAGGTGTAAGCCATGTGGTATTTAATTTGAGTCGTTTATACTTGTTACCTATAGGAATAAATTTTGCACTATAATAACTCAAAGTAGATTTGAAAATCTCATTTATCATTTATCCCATTATATGACATTAGTTCTTCCCAGTCCATATCCTGAATTGCAGCCCTCATCCTGGGGAATTTGGCTTTCTTAAAATTAAATGTTTTTGCCCTCCCAGCCTGCGTTTGTTTTTTACACTATAGGTAAAATGTAACTATATTGTGATCACTGTTACCGAGGTTTTCACGAACATTGACATTCCCAACAAGATCTGCATTATTAGAAATGACCAGATCCAACAGAGCTTCAACTCTAGTCGGGTCTTCCACAAGCCCATAAAATTTTCCTGCAACAGGTTGAGGAAATGTCTCCCCTTTGCAGTTGAAGCTGAACCATGACACCAATTAATATCCCGGAAATTAAAATCTCCCATTATCACTACAGTACCCGCCTGTGCAGCCCACTCCATCTGTTTATATAGCTGATCTTCCATCTACTCAGTTATATTGGGGGGTCTATAGATTACACCAAAAATAATTTTTTCAGTGTTTACCTCCCTTTTTAGTTCCACCCACAAGGTTTCAACCTCCTCACAATCTTCACCCACTATTGTCTCTTTCACACTCGCCTTGATATCATTTCTCACATACAGACATACACCACCGCCATTCTTTAATCTCAGTCGCAAGATCAGGTGATATTGCAGAAACCCCTATCCCCTTAGATAAAATAGGTTTAGGATGAATGTCGGGGACCTGTGAGGAACAGAAACTTATAATTATATAATGCGTTGGCCCTGACATTTTTCGACCCGGGTCTGTAGGTTAAAATAAAGTCAAACTTGGTAAAGAACAAGACCCCCCTAGCCTGTCTGGGATTGAGTCTTTTGGCTGATTCTAAAAAAAAGTCTGTTTTTTATGATCAGTAAGTACAGTAATTTGATGTCTAGCTCCCTCTAGAAAGTGGCGGCACTCCTCAAACGCCCACTTAATAGTACAGGAGATATAGTGCTCAATGCAAAAAAAAAGTCAATTCAATATTGGTGATATTATCATTTCTTTGCAGAGTTAAAGAAAATGCTCCAAATTGTTGCAAAACATGTGAGTGATCTATTTCCCAGGAGGATATATATAAATCTCTGTGGGGTAATGACCCCTCCTACCCGTTCCGTAGTGTGTTAAAGTCCTGTTCCGTTGTTATGGCTGGGGACTGGGAAGCCTCACTTGTTTCTTTTATATGATTTTAGGCAATCAATCATTATTTTCTCCCGACGCGTTTCCTTATGGCCAGAATTCCTCAGGGGAGATAAGGCCAGATAACCTCCTTGACAGGGGGCACAAATGAAGTTGGAGCTGTATTGAAGTTTCAATCTTCTGCAGTGGCAGAGATTCCTCATAGCACTTGTTTCCTCGTGCTGGAGTAAACGCTGGTTCCGGCGTGTGACGTCCTCACCCACATGTGTTTTCTGTTGCTCTTTATAATAACCTGTGGCCAGAGACTCTAGCTATGTTCGCCTACATTAAGGAGAATCTCGAGAGAGAGGGTTCCTCAGGAAATTTTCCTCCCCGGCCGGAGCCGGTTTCTTCTTCATGAAGAAGAAGGAGGGATCTCTTCGTCCATGTATCGACTACCGGGGTCTGAACCAAATTACGGTTAAAAATAAGTATCCCCTGCCACTCATCTCAGAACTTTTTGATAGAATTCGTGGGGCCAAGCTATTCACAAAGCTGGATCTACAGTATGTGGAGCATATAATTTGATCCGTATCCGCAAAGGAGACAAATGGAAAATCGCATTTAACACCTGAGGCGGCCATTACGAATACCTTGTGATGCCCTTTGGACTGTGTAACGCTCCTGCTGTGTTCCAGGAATTTGTAAATTAAATTTTCCGGGATCTGCTGTATGTCTGTGTGGTGGTCTATCTGGATGACATCCTGATTTACTTACCTGATTTGATGACACTTCGGAAGCACGTTCGCCCAAGTTCTGTCGTGATTAAGGGAAAATCGCATATAGGAAGGGGGTGAAAGCCAAGGTTTGGCCCCCAGAGGCAGAATCGGCATTTACAAAGCTCAAGAGCGATTTCACCTCAGCATCTGTTCTTCATCACCCTGATGCATCTCGGCAGTTCATTAAGGAAGTGGACGCATCTTCCGTTGGTGCTGGGGCACTACTATGTAAAATGAACTCTAAGGGCAAGATGGTGGCCTGTGGCTTCTTCTCTAAATTATTCTCTCCGGCAGAGCGCAGCTATTCCATCGGGGATCGTTAGTTGCTGGCCGTTAAGTTGGCATTAGAGGAATGGAGACACTTGCTGGAGGGCGCATGGTTCACCCTATTATCATTTATACGGGCCACATAAAACGTATGTACTTACAGTCAGTGCAAAGACTAAATCTTCGCCAAGCCAGGTAGACGTTGTTCTTTGCTAGATTTCAATTCTAGCTTTACATCCTTTCTGCTGATAAGAATGTGAAGGCTGACGCCCTGTCTCGATCATTTGAGACTAATGACTCTGAGGAAATTCTTCAATATATTATAGACCCGTCTAGGATTATTGTCGCTAGCCCGTTGCAAATTAGAGACATTCCTTCTGGAAAGACTTTTTTCCGCCTTTGAGACAGAAAGACAATTCTCCACTGAGGACACAGCTCCAAATTGGCTGTGCGCTCAAGTGTTCGAAAGAGTGTATGATTAGCGGCCCCCGCAATAGAAAGGGTCAAAGGGTACTCTACGGTTTTTGCCAGGGCCGACCGCAAGGCGGGATGGTTTTTGCTGCATAGAACCCAGATTGTCTTAGTAAAGTTCAGTGTTGGATAAGAGGTGCAATGCAGGCCAACCTGAATAGGAATCAGGCAGCCAGAGATTAATCAGAACGTCCAAAACAGTAAGCAAATGGATATCAGGTAAAGCAGAGGTCAGAACCAGCTGGGAGTAGATAATCAAAATGTGAAAGTCTACATGAAATTGTTAAGTCTACAGAATAGCAAAGTTTTTGCAGGACAAATTTCTTCTGCAAATGTCTAAGGCTTTCTTCACTCAAGGGTTTTGTAGCATCCGATCTTAACAGAGCAGCTATGTCGGATCCATTTTCAAATAGATGGCAACAAATTCTGACGAATCCCATTGCCTTTCCATCAGAGGTATTTTTGACAGCAAAAGTAATGATGCAGAGTGCACTATTCTGAACGTCAAAGACACTGGGACCCTGGTGGAATGGGGAAAAATTCAATGTGAACACAGTTTAAAATGAATTATAATAAAACTTCTTAAAATCTACAAATGCTCGAAAGACAGCTTAACATTATTTTACGAAGTCAATTGACGTATTGTTAATTTTTTAAAATGTATTCAGAATGTACTGTTCATGTGACATAAAGACCTACATAACCAATGTGATGGAAACAGCGTGTTTAATTCCTAACTAGATGATTGTAATTAATATGGCTTGTATTGATTTCATTATGGTTTGCATTTCATTACATTTTGTATTAAAGGAAAGTCTATTAGATCTTTGGTAATGAGCTTAAAGAATCTTTGACATTTGAAATTGAACCGAGGATTTGACTTCTTTTAAAATAAATACGTCTTAACTCTAGAAGAATTATCACTCTGATTTTCTGTTAATATAAAAAATACAATCTATTCCTAGCTGCTCGTAGAATTTGCCATGTAAATGTGTTACTTCAATCTTTAACTTCATCAAATTTTGTTATTATGTAGCAAAATAGTTATTATATATTAAGAGGTTCTCTCACAAGGACAAACCCTTTCCAAATGCCCTATCAGGTTATTTGGTTCATCATAGAGGATCCCTATATACACACACAACAGATTTGTTGCAGAAATTTCTGCAACTAAAAATCTATTCTATACATCTGAATTGAGTTGTTTGGGCAGCATGCACTGCTCTGCATTCATGGTCTGCATTCAGATGAATTTCTGCAACAAATTTGCCGTGTGTGAATATACCCTAAAAATATTTTTTTTCCTGCAATGTATGGCTGGACACGTGATGATCAGCTAATTGCGAGCTTAATTTCAAAAATTTGTTTTATTTGGACAACCCTTTAACATAATAGAAAGTGTATAGTATCTACATATAAATGTAGCAGAGTTTGTAATTTGCCACAACTCATGAAGATATCACAGTGGGGGGGACGGGACTTTTCAGTGACAGGTAAATAAGTCCAATAAGAGATAATAAGCTACTTCCTGTCCAAGAACTGAATTCAGGAAAAATTGAATGCGCAAAACAGCTAGGATAATAAGAAAAAAAACATTGTAACGCTTTTCTTCACACTTATCACAAAATATAAATGAGTGAACGAGTAAAAGAGACAATCACTGCTATATCTGTATATTATGTGCCTTTATCTTTTTTTTTTTTCTGAATCAATCTAAAACATCTTTAGGAAGATTTATCAGTTTTCTGAAGTAAATACATTAAAAAATATGCCCTGGACCAAATGTCATATTTATAAAATATACAAATGTGTCACAAAAGTGGGTGTGATGTGACTTGTATTAAAGTTTTTCAACACTTTTCCACTAAAAGATTGGGAAAACAGTGCTTGGTCTGACCTGGCATTGCATAAAGACTATGGCAGATTCATCAACAGTGCGCCCTGTTGATGATTTTTGGTGCACACTGCACTAGAGTTGTTACAGGCGAGTTCATATAGTAAACCAGTATTACTAAAAATTGGTTCTAAATAAATTACATTTTGAAGTGAAGCTCCAGTTTTCACTGGTTCACTTTTACACTGTACATAGGTCAAATGAGCTGCATACAGTTTAACTGGAAAATCAAAAACAATTACACAGAGATCTATTACGAAGGTCTATTTCAGAGCTCTGTTGTATTCATCTACAATCACTGCTCAATAGCAAAAAAAAGTCAAACTGAATACTAGTGCACTACTTGCAATTCTCAGCCTTTGGCCTGATTCACACGAGCGCTGCGCATCTCGGACATGAAAAACTGCAGTTTTTCACGTCCGAGGTGCATCCGTGCTCAGCGCTGTGGGAGGCGATGTGACGCATCCCCCATAGTTGAGAGTCTATGGAGGGATGTGTGATGCGTGAAAAGATAGGACATGACCTATTTTCGCACGGACCCTTCAAACGGTCCATTGAAACAACGGCTGTGTGAACGGCCACATTGAATTACATAGGTCCGTGGGACGGCCGCTGTTTCAATGGCCGTCCCATGGACGTTTAACACGTTCGTGGGAATCAGGCCTTAGGTGTAATGACAGGGATAGGGAAACAGACAAGTGAGCCCTAATCTACCCGCCACTCAGTCCCTGCCTACTTGCAACGACCCGCCCTAGGCGACGGGGTACAACTGGGCGACGGTCCCTACACTCAGTAAGTGCACGACAGACAACCAGACAAGGAAACACAGAACAAAGGGAAACGGGGCAGTTGCCCACGGCAACACCATGAGCAACTAGAGTAGTAAACGAGCCGAGTCAAACTAGGAGAGTACGAGGTGCCAAACGCAGAGCAGGAGAGTAGTGAACAAGCCGAGTCAAACCAGGAGTGTACGAGGTACCAAACGCAGAGCAGAAGAGTAGTCAGTAAGGCAGGGTCAATACGAAGCAGGGACAAGTAGTTCAAGAAGCTGCAGCAGGGCCAGGAAACCAACAGAGAAGAATCACAAGCAAGGAGGAACAGGAAAGGCAGGTATAAATAGACAGAGGGCGGGAGCTACCTCCGTCTGGCCAGGCTGTGATAGGCTCTCCCACTCCTAAGCCTGCCATCCTGAGTGGTGGAAGATGGAGTCAGTCTCACAGACATAGAAGCAGGTGCAGACTGATTACCTACACAAGCCATGACTAAGGACCTAGTGAAGGTCTGAAACGCGTAGGCTACCGCCTATCTTTCTCTTTTTTTTCCCTCTGTACGCTGGTCAATACCCACTTGTCACTAACTGCTGCTCGTAGCTTCTCTGCTGCGTTTTTAACCAAGATAAATAAAACTTGGGAACAGATTCCCGTTTTAACAGATATTGCACCCTCAGCGCTGGATCCAACTCCCCTGTCTACGAAGTATTTCTTGCGTGTGCCGACACGAGGATCCGTGTTGCTGATTCCCATACCCTTCATGTGACAAGGTGAGCTGGAGGATTTTTTCATATTTTTCTCTGATTACCTATGGGCGTGGATACAGAAGCTGTACCTGGCAGATCCTTAACATTAGGGGCATATGTATGTAACTTCATGTATTGTGGGAACTCCAAAAATTCCTAATTCTAAAAAAAAGGTTAATTGGATGCTATGTTAAAGGGGGTTGACCAGTTTAGAAAAAAACATTTTCATATAACCTATTAATTAATTCTTAGTTAATAGAGAGGGATCCTTTATTTAGGATCTTTATATAAAGGCTTGATTGGAGAGCGGTTGCAAGAGCGTCTCCCACTCTTGTCCTGTCCTGCGTTACACAGGCAACCCATTGATTTGCATGGGCACTGTGTAATGCTTATTTTCCCCTTTGGTTTTTTGCAAAAAAAAAATCTCTTGATTCAAGAATCAAGGCGATTGCCTGTAAGCAATGACTTGACTTGAGTGGCTCGAGAGGAGTTGGCAAGTCTGGTATCTGTACCTTGCCTCCAGAGCAGCACATACCTGGTGCCTCCTTGGGAAACTTTAAGGCACCACAGAAAGTGCATGGAATTAATTTGCAGATCACAATCAATCTATGTTGTCCACAGGCTATGGTTGGATCATAATTAAAGCAGCATCATGCATGAAAGCGCACTCAATAGCACGCTGAACATCATGATGTGCTCTTTCAGCTTGCTTTCTGGCCTGGGTTTGGGCAGGAGTCGCTGCCCTTTTGAGATCCATCTGTCTGATCTGTTGCTGAGAAAGCCAGGCCCAAGATTTCTGAGGACTTTCAGCAGCTCGAGCAGCAGAATGAAGCATTTTATCAGCTTGCAGTAGGGCAAGAGTTTGCTGAGGAGTCTCTGCAGCTCGAGATGCAGCTTTCTCTTTGGCGGCATTTTGCAAATTAAAGTAAACAGTTAGGCCTTGTTCGTACGGTGCTCAAAAAAACCGACGTGTGAACGCATAAATAATGCTAGCGTTTTTTGCAAAGCGCTTTTTTAAAGTACAGGCGTTTTAAAGCATTTTTGATGCGTTTTTGACGCATTTGTTACGCGTTTCCGGTGCGTTTTTGGTGCGTTTGTGGGTGTGTAATTAGGACTCCAAATGAGTATGGGAAGTAGGCGTGTTTTCGGCGCGTTTCAGCGTGTTTTATGTGCCAAGAAGTGAACTGATGCTTCTTTTTTTACACAACACATTTTTTAAACGCTCTTAAAAAAACAAACACATTGATGTCAATGGAAAGCTTAAAGCATGCGTTTTGATGGGTTTTTAGAAACATAAAATCAAAATCTCACGGCCAGAGTGGCTTTAGGTCTCCACTTCTTAGTGGGTCCAAAGGATCTCACTGAAGTCAGGAAGATCAACTGGTAGTTGCCGCCCCCTTCAAGATTTATGACTGAAACCTTTAATTCTGTTCCCAAAAAGCATAAGATGCAATAGGAGATGATTTATCTAAACTGGTATATATGAAGAAATGAGGCAGTTGCCCAGAGCAACCAATGAGATTCCAGCTCTCATCTTCCCAAAACCCCTTTAAAAATGAAAAAAGGAAACTGATTGATTGCTATGGGCAACCGTTCCCCTGTACCTACCCATCTAGGATTATCTAGTAACGTACACTACCTGCTACTGCCAGATAAAAACATCTGTACTATAAAAGCAAATGTCGCTATTCACTTTTATAGGATTGGATTGTAATGGCTGATAACAGAGAAAAATGGCAAGGTTGGAACCTCCAGGAAAACCTTCCTGGACACCTGATGTACCAGTGCCAAATTTGTGGTCAAATAGTTCAGGTGTTTGTCTGCCTATAGAGGACAGACAAAGAGACATTTGCTTTTATAGTATTGGATGGTGATCCTATAATAATGGCTTATAACAGGTAACAACAGCAGGGTCGGGAACCTTTACAAAAACCTTTCCAGATACCCGATGTACCTATGTGCTACATTTGGGGTCAAATGGTTCAGGTGTGTGGATGCCTATTGAGAAAATACAAACAGACATTCGCTTTTATAGTATAGATAGACTATCAGCACATACTATGAAATGATGTAACCATTGTTAAAACATTTCCCATAAATCAATAGTACAAGCGACTAGAAGAAACTTTGTATTATACTTATTAGAGAAAAAAAGCCCCTTTCTCCATTTATCAGACACTTCTCCCCTCCCCCTGCCTCCTGCACTCTGCTATAATCCATATTCAGAGAGCCAGAGATGAAGTCATCTCACTGAGGGATCAGGTTACTTTAATGTTCATTACGAATCAGGAAACTGCCTGTTTTCACTAACATTCTGTTCCATATAGAAATTACTGATCCCTATAGAAAGCTCATTTTGATCTAATTACAGTATATTGTATTATTGTCTAGCAACTAAAATTGGGCGAAATTATAAAAACTTGGAGTTTCCACTTGAAATTAAAGAGCAATTCCAGGGATAATTGACAATAGTGGTAAATAAGTAATTGTGATGTATTAAAAAAGATTTTGGGAAATAGAGTTTTATTCTGAATTTCAATCCAATCATGCCTCGGGATAAAGTTTGAAATTCTCTTCATTCGTGGAGGCACTTTCACCCTCTGCTCATTGCCGCCTCCTGCTGAGTAATGCATTTTGTATGACGTGCCTAGAGGAGCAGAAGTAGAGAAGTGTGCCAAGTATATATCTGTCTCAGAAAATTGGATGTCATTTTCAGCTTTTACAATCTAATATAAATGTGTCTACCACACCAGCACCAAAAACTGATAGTGCCTCCTATAGACAAATGTGTGTGTTTAGTCCTAGCTTTAGTTTTAAAGGGAATTTTTTTTTTTAAATTACCTAAGTAATTTTTATGTTTTATGTTTTTGATAAAAAAAAATTTTTGCTAATTTCGAATATTACTATCTACTGTATATTAAAAAAAAATATATTAAATAGTTCATTTTTCACATTGGTGGGCATTCCACAATAAGCTGACTCTTCCTGTTTTGAGGAAATGAGTTTTCAGCTTGTGCTATATACACTGGGTTATCAGAAGTCCGTTTTAATCCATGCACATTGAGCTATGCACATGTCACAGAGCATGCTCACAGCACTCTCCTAGGTATTTATGTCCAGGCAGGGCCAGACTGCCCATCTGGCAATTCTAGCAAATGCCAAATGGGTCAGTGTCAGCAAAGGGGAACTTGTGAGGGCAGGGCAGACCAGCCCACACTCTTCCACCGAACTCCCTATGTTACCTGCTGTCTGGTGTGGAAGTTTGTCAAGTGTTGTTTTCAAGAGCGTGGCACTGCAGACCGTCATGCGACATGACAAGGAGGCGTCATTACTAATGGGGATGGTACCTCCTTTAAGGTGATAGGGGAGGAGGGAGGCTGTGCAGAGCAGCACTGGCATGCACTGCTGCACGTGGAAGGAGCCACGGTAAAGAAAACAAGGATATAAAAAGGAGGCGTGCTAACAGGCAGAAATAATGTGGGCCACGTTCAAGAGTAGAGTACCCTGCGTTTCTGGAAAAATGACCAACAGACCTGGACCTTTATAGCCGGGGCCAAATTATCAAAAATTTAGAGTCTCTGCTCAACCCTGGGTTTGCTGGGAATACTCCACTACTAGAAAAGCCTAAAGTTTAGGCTGGAAACCTATTTTGTGAACTGCCGCCCACGCTGTGTCTTTAGTCCACACCTCTTGGTCTGTTACCTGCCTATGTTGTTACATTTAAAGGTGTTCTCCTATGAAAAACATTCATCACCTTTCCACAAGATAAGTGAAAAATGTATGATCACTGGAAACCCCACCGCTGGAACCCCCACCAATCACTAGAACAGGGGTCTCAATCCCCCCATTTCAGAGGAGTTTGAATGGAGCGGTAGTCACGCTCCATTTAAAGTCTATCGGGCTGATGGATATAGCCAATTACAGCACTTGGCTATCACCGTCAGTCCCATAAACAATGAATAGAGCGTCAGGGTGCATTCTGTGGATAACCAACCAATATATGTCTAAACTTGAAATAAACATTCATATAGACCCATATAGTCCAAATAATATACAAGTATATTTAATTTATGCATTCTGTGGATAGATGAAAAATATTTTTCATGGGATAACCCCTATAATTACAGTAAATTTTGAATGCTCCCTTCATAAGGCAAGTCCTTATTTATAATAGAGGTGTTGTTGGCGAAGCAAAAGTTTGATTGTTGTTTGACTGGGTGTAATAGAGACCATGGGGGTCTTTATTACAAATATGGCCCTGCCTCTCGTCAAAAGCAATCAAAATTTTGCAGGATAGAAATACAAATTCCCATGGTGTCACGGTTTTGTCTATAGATGACAGAGTGCAGCTTATAGCAGTTTGCATTTTGTAAATGCTTGAAAATGCTTCCATTGAGGAAGTGAAACGTTGCATTTGTTGGGTGAATAAACTTCACTTTTTTTCGTGAGTGCTGCTTCCATGCTCTTGTCTTTTTGTTATACAAGATAAGTAATCACTTTGCCTATATGCCTTCTAATGCATGTCAGGATAAAGTTGATCGCTATGTTGCTCAGACTAAATTACCCACCCTCTCAGAAGAGACATCTGAGGACTTGGAGGAGCCCTTCACAGCAGGGGAGATATTCACTGCTATAAAATCCACCTCTCCTGGCAAGAGCCTGGGGCCTGTGGCTTTACGCTCCATTTTTATAAAACATTTATCTCCCAACTTTCTTTGTTTCTACTCAAGGTCTTCAACAGTTTATCCTTGGCTAATCCATTTCCCTGCTAGACTTTAAAGACACATATTACAGTGCTACCAAAACTTGAAAGTGTACTCTAAAATCATCGCTGAATTCACAACCAAAACTGTAACAGGTGATACACGGAGATCATGAGATCAGGCTGGGTTCATTAGAGGCAGGGAGACACGGGATAACATTATTAAAACCCTGCTGTTAATATCTCATTCTAAAAAAACTAAACACCCTCTTTGTTTACTTTCAGTTGATGTCGAGAAGGCATTTGATAGGGTGCAGTGAGGGTTCCTGGAGGCTACCATGAGACATGTTGATCGATATAGGCTTAAAATATAAGATCATGTCTCTCTGAGTTGCTGTCTGCTCCCTTTCAGATAAAAAATGGAAGCCGATAGAGTTGCCCGCTTCTGCTTTATGTTCTTATCATGGAGCATCTAGTGCTTTCTCTTAGGCTTCGTTCACATCTGTATCGGGGTTCCGTTCTTGGGTTCTGTCAGACCTTTCCATCAGGGGAACCCACAAACAGAAACCAAATGGAAACCATAGCTTTCCGTTTGCATTACCACTGATTTCAATGGTAATGCTTCCGTTGCAAATTGTATCCGTTTGTCCCCGTTCCGTAAGGTTTCAGTTTTTTGGCGGAATCAATAGCATAGTCGACTGTGCTATTGTTTACACCATAAAACAGAAACCTTACGGAAAGAAAACTAAAGGAAACCATTTGCAATGGAAGGGGGCCACTATCTACAGGGGGATCTATCTAGGGCACTATCTACAGCGGGCTCTATGGGGGCAGTATTTACAGGAGGCTCTATAGGGGGCACTATGTATGTGGGGCACTGTCTACAGGGGGTTCTATATGGCGCACTATCTACAAGGGACTCTGTGGGGTGCACTATCTACAGGGGTCTCTATGTACACGGGGAACTATCTACAGGGGCACTGTGTGTGTGGGGTGTCACAGTGTATGGTGCTATTATAATCAGGGACACATTATATGGTGCTATTATAATCTTGGACACTGTATGGTTCTATTATAATCAGAGGTGCAGTGTATGGTGCTATTATATTTAATAGGGGCATAGTGTGTGGCACCATGAGAATTTTATCTTCATTTATAGGTGCAGAAATGTTTGAAAAGAGAGAAGCTGAAGACATCTGAGTGTAAAAATGCAGAAATGGGCGGTGGCCGGGAGAAGTCATCATAGAGGTCTGGACCAGATGGAGAAGAAAAGAGAAAAAGATCAAGTAGAATCTGAGAAGACAACACCTGTGAGTCACTTAATATAAATGTTTATTCTGCCTCTAATCAATACTGTAGTCACTGTATGATCTGCAGCGAGATAATGGGTGGAATGATTTTTTTTTTTTTTGTGTAAACAGTAACTCCCAGCATATCCTTACCATTGTTTGGGCCATACTGGGAGCTGTCGTTTTACGCCATACAAACCTATATGGCAGGGGTTGCACTAAATTGAGCTGTATTTGTGCTATTGCTGTATTTACATACTGAGCTTTGTTCTGGTGCTGTATATATATATACTGAACTTGGTTCTGGTGTTGTATTTATGTACTGAGATTAGTTCCGGTTGTAATGTACACAGCCGCGGACCATCGTTTTTACCGGCCCCCAACAGCCGCGGCCTGAACGTTATTGCGTTTACCCATGTTAGTCTTACCAAATGGTCCCTTAGTATTAACCTATTCCCATTGTTCCCGTGTCCTGCTATCTGTATCCTGTATCCCGTGCTATATCTGTTCCTGTGCCTTAACCTGTTGGAGTCATGTTGTGCCACCCCACCGGTCACGCCTGCTGATATACACCACGTCTGGTGTCTACAAGTTCATCTGTGCTGAGCCTCCATTACTGTCTGGACTATTAAAGGTACTATTGCACTAGGACTGTTGTTTGGCCAGCTGCTACTCCGCGGCCTAGTGGGTCCACATACCCATGGATCATGGCACTTGTGCTGTATTTGTGTACTGAGCTTGGTTCTGGTGCTGTATTTATGTACTGAGCTTTGTTCTGGTTCTGTATTTATGTAGAGAGCTTTGTTCTGGTGCTGTATATATGTACTGAGCTTGGTTCTAGTGCTGTATATATGTACTGAGCCTGGTTCTGGTGCTGTATTTATATACTGAGCTTTGTTCTGGTGCTGTATTTATGTACTGAGCTTTGTTCTGGTGCTGTATATATGTACTGAGCTTTGTTCTGGTGCTGTATATATGTACTGAGCTTGGTTCTGGGGCTGTAAATATGTCAGAGTTTTGCTCTGGTACTGTATTTATGTACTGAGCTTGGTTCTGGTGTTGTATTTATGTACTGAGCTTAGTTCTGGTGCTGTATTTATAAACTGAGCTTTGTTCTGGTGTTGTATTTATGTACTGAGCTTTGTTCTGGTGCTGTATATATGTACTGAGCTTTGGTCTGGTATTGTATATATGTAATGAGCTTGGTTCTGGTGCAGTACATATGTACTGAGCGTAACGTCCACGGCCTCGGACTGTCGTTCTGATTTACTCCTCAACTGCTGCGGCCATGGACTTGTGAGTGCTGGCCGGTATTTCTCTCCTAGGAGACACCAGCACTCACTTCCGCTCCGCTGTGTCCTGTAGGGTGCACGCGGGCACGCTCAGCCAGGCCTTAAAGGGCCAGCACGCACACATGTAAAAGATCACCAATTATCCAATGACCATCACCCTGGACTATAAAAAATGGCTCTGCCCTTTTACTCCTTGTCTGAGCATTGTTGTGTATACCCATGTTAGTCTTAGCAAATGGTCCCTTAATGTTATCCTGTTCCCATTGTTCCCGTGCCCTGCTACCGTTATCCTGTGTCCCGTGCTGTGTTTGTTCCTGAGTTTTAGAGTGTTGGGGTCATGTTGTGCCATCTGTCATGCCTGCTGTCTCACACCACATCTGGTGTCATCTGCCAAGCCTGATATCATCCGCCACGTGTGGCAATATCTGCCTTCAAGTTCATCTGTGCCTAAGCCTCCACTACTGTCTGGCCTATTAAAGGTAATGTTGTACTAGAACTGTTGTTTGGCCAGCTACTGCTCCGCTGCGGCGGTGCGGTCTAGTGGGTCCACATACCCACAGATCGTAACAGTTTGCTTAGGCCATGGACCTCGCTGGTCAACCCAAGACCATGACGACATCACAAGCCATGCAGCCAGACCTGCGAGACCTTCGGTCACGACAGGACCAACTCTTCCTGGCAGTGAACGCCACTGCACATTGGCTGGATGCGCAAGCTGCAGTCATCACAGCACCTGTTCCTGTTACTCCTGCTGTTCCTCCTGCTACACCTCCTGTTAGTACCAGTGTCGATCCCTGATTCTCTCTCCCACTACCTCCTCGCTACAACGGAGACGCGAGAACCTGCTGGGGATTTCTGAACCAGTGCCAGATCTATTTCAGTCTACATGCCAGAACATTTCCTTCTGATGGTGCCAGGATCGCATTCATAGTCTCTCTCCTTACTACCAAGGCCCTAGCATGGGTGAATACTTTCTGGGAACGTCAGGGACCAGAGACCCGTGACTTCCAGTGTTTCCTAAAGACTTTTTATACAGAATTTGAGGAACCTGGACGAGTCTCTTCAGCAGCTGCATCTCTGCTGACCCTTCGCCAGGGAGACACCTACGTGGGTGAGTACGCCATTAAGTTTCACACCCTTGCGGCAGAGCTGTCCTGGAACAATGAGGCCTTGAGGGCTACATTCTGGCAGGGACTGTCTTCTGAAATTAAAGCCGAACTTTCCGCTCGTGATCAGCCACCTTCCATGGAGGACCTCACTCTTCTAGCCACCCGGATTGACATGAGGATTCGGTCGCTATCCCAAGAGGTTCGTCGTGAAAGGAGATTCCCTAGGCTGGCTCCTACTTTCCAGCAATCCCTGTTGCCCTCACCAGTTGTTTCACCAGAGGAGCCTATGCAGGTGGACCGGCTCAAATTGTCAGCCGAGAAGAAACAACACAGATGCACTTTGGGACTTTTTCTATAGTGCAGCCTCGGAGGCTATGTTGTACGTCTGTGTGCCAAGAAGCCAAAAAACTCCAGTGCCTAGGATTGGTTAGAGAGACAACCCTCTCAGTCTGTGTGTGTTTTCGCGGGAGGGAACACAGCGCAAGCCACCGTGATGATGTCCGTAGCTGATTGGACAGTGTCAGAGCGAAGAGATCACGTCCCTTTGCAATTTAGTTAGATAGAAATGCCCCATTGACAGTTCAGGGGCTTATTTACATATCGGGCACCAATTATAACGGCACAGATATGTAAATAACGGAGGAAGTTAGAAAACTTATTTCAAGTGAGACAGTGCACTCAGCTGCAAGTATGGGCAGGTGAAAGGTTCTCTTTAAATCCCAATATATGCCGGTCTTTAAATGGTTCATGTGCATTTCATTCACAGAATACAAGCTGTCATAAACTTCAGGTAGTGAATATGATTTCCCCTCAGCCCTGAAAGCTTAACATAATTACTCCTGATGTTAAAGAAAGTGATTTGGATGGCAGCATTATAAAAGGCAATTTCTCGTAAATTAATTTCAGTGGCTTCACTTAGTAGCTACGCTTTAAAGTACAAGTCCATCATGTACTTCAGATGAATATCATCAGGATAACTTTATGGCGTGGGGAATAGGTGAATGGCCAACAGACAAATTCTAAAATTAAAGTTTGTGTGGTGATCTGCCGATCTTCTCTGACCCCCAATGATCAGCTGTTATCATTGGGGAAAGTATCTGGTGGTTACTGCAGTGGGAATGAAGCACTTCTTTTGAATGGCCGACCATAAAATGAATAGATTGGTCAGATCAGCCAAACCGGGAGCCACACTTAGTCAATTTCTGGCGTAAATCATAGTAAATATGACAAACCGACGGTGACCTTCTCCCTCCTGCCTAATCCTGCTCATTTTTTTCATTTCTAAAGTTGAGAGAGTTCTGAAAAGTTGCAAACTATTGCGCAAATATGGCAACTTTTCTATGCATACATTGTTTATTAAATTCCCCTCAATGTATTGGGTAAACTGTCTCAGAGATAGAAAACAGAGGGCTATCAATCATGGGACATATTCAGATTGGGTCACAGTCACTAGTGGGGTTCCAGAGGGATCAGTATTGTTCTCTTCTGTCTTAAATATATTTAACAATGACCTTGTAGATACTCATAAAGTAAAGTTTTCATATTTGCAAAAGATACTGAATTATTTAGGTTAGTTAACCAACGAGAGGATAGTATAATATTATGAAGCAAATTAAAGAAATTGGAAGGTTGAGATGAACAGTAAATGAAGGTTAATGTACAATAATATAAAGTTATACATTTTGGATAACGTAATAATTGTCCTCACTACATATTAAATAGAATGAACTTTGGTAAAACTGGCATGAAAAAGGACTTGAGGATAATAGTTAATAAACTGAGTTGTAGCAACCAGTTGTAATGACGGGGTAGGGAGACAGACAGGTGAGCCCTAATCTACCTGCCACTCAGTCCCTGCCTACTTGCATGACCCGTCCTAGGTGACGGCGTACAACTGGGCGACGGTCCCTACGCTCAATATGTGCACGACAGACAAACAGACAAGGGTACACAGAAGCTAAGGAAAATGGGGCAGTTGCCCACGGCAACACCATGAGCAACAAGAGTAGTGAACGAGCCGAGTCAAACCAAGAGTGTACGAGGTACCAAACGCAGAGCCGGAGGGTAGCCAGGGTCAATATGAAGCAGAGGTCTATAGTAATAGCTGGAACAGCAGAGCGAGGAAACAAGAGAGAATCACAGGCAAAGACAAGAAGCAAATTAAGGTATAAATAGACCGAGGGCGGGAGCTAGAACTGTCTGGCCAGGCTGTGATAGGTTCTCCCACTCCTCAGCCTCCCAGCCTGAGTGGTAGCAGATCGAGTCACTCTATCAGACCTTGGAGCAGATGCAGACTGATTAAACACGGGCGTCAACACAGAAGCTGTGTCTGGCAGATCCTTTACAGTACCCCCCTTTTATGAGGGGCCACTGGACCCTTCCTAGGTGGACCTGGCTTATTGGGGAACCGAAGATGGAACCTCCTGAGCAATACCCCAGCGTGAACATGCCGGCCGGGTACCCAAGTCCTCTCCTCAGGCCCGTATCCTCTCCAATGGACCAGGTACTAGAGGGAGCCTTGGACCATCCTGCTGTCCACAATCTTGGCCACCTCGAATTCTACCCCTTCAGGGGTGAGAAAAGGGACCGGAGGTTTCCTCGAGGTAACCAATGACGGGGAGCAGCGTTTCAGGAGGGAAGCATGAAACACGTCGTGTATTTGAAAAGACGGGTGTAACTCCAGCCGGAAGAAGACAGGGTTAAGGACCTCAATGACCTTGTATGGCCCTATAAACTGGGGAGCAAATTTTTGGGACGGAACTTTAAGGCGCAATTTTTTTTAAGACAGCCACACCAGATCCCTGACCACAAACAAGGGGTTAGCAGAACGTCTTCTATCTGCCTAAGTCTTTTGTATGCTCTGGGACGCCTCTAGGTTGGAGGATTATGCATCTGCAACCAGGGAAGGCCTAAAACCAAATCGGACGATAATCCCTGCATCACCAGTACAGAACACTGCTCCAAATGAATGGAGCCAACAATGAGTTCAAAAACAGGGGTATGCTGCGTAAAATAACCATTAGCAAGAGGAGTGGTGTCGATACCCACTACCGGGACAGGTTTAGGCAAATCAATCAATGGCACAGCTAGAGACATAGCAAATTCCACAGACATAATATTAGCAGAAGACCCTGAATCCACGAAGGCACTGCCGGTGGCAGACCTACCCTCAAAAGAGACCTTAAAGGGAAGCAAGATCTTATTAGGTTTCATATTTACGGGAAATACCTGTGCGCCAAAGCGACCTCCCCGACGGTCGCTTAGGCGCGGAAGTTTTCCGGCTGCTTATTCTTACGCCCGGGACAGTTGTTCACTTGATGCTTGTAATCCCCACAGTATAAGCAGAGACTATTCTTCCTGCAGAGCTTTCTACGTTGTTGGGGAGACACGGAGGCCCCGAGTTGCATTGGTTCATCCGAGTTTTCAGTGGAAGAACGAAGCAACGGAACATCGGGAGCCATCATGGGGGAGCCGGAGGAGAAGGCACAAAAACGTTCAAGTCGTCGTTCCCTGAGACGTCAGTCAAGACGTACCGCTAAAGCCATAACCTGATCTAGAGAGTCAGAAGAGGGATAGCTAACTAACAGGTCTTTCAGGGCGTTCGACAGACCCAATCTAAACAGGCACTACAAGGCAGGGTCATTCCAGCGAAAAGCTACACACCACTTCCTAAAGTCAGAACAGTACTCTTCAACGGGTCTCTTACCCTGACGTAAGGTCACCAGCTGACTCTCGGCAAAGGCAGTCTTGTCAGTCTCGTCATAGATGAGCCCGAGAGCGGAAAAAAAAAGGTCAACAGAGGAAAGTTCAGGGGCGTCAGGAGACAAGGAGAAGACCCATTCTTGGGGGCCGTCCTGGAGCCGGGAGACAATTATAACCACTCGCTGGCTCTCAGAACCTGAGGAGTGGGGCCTTAGACAGAAATAGAGCCTACAACTCTCCCGAAAGGAGAAAAAAGTCTTCCGGTCCCCTGAGAACTGGTCAGGCAACTTGAGATGGGGTTCAAGAGGTGAGGAGGAGGGCACTACCTGTTTAGCATCACGCTGGTCGCACCTCTGAGCCAGGGCTTGGACCTGTAGGAAGAGACCCTGCATTTGCTGAGCCAGAGTCTCAAGGGGGTCCATAGTTGTGTAGGAACCAGGGTAGAAAAGGTATATGGGCCTGTGATTATGTAATGACGGGGTAGGGAGACAGACAGGTGAGCCCTAATCTACCCGCCACTCAGTCCCTGCCTACTTGCACGACCCATCCTAGGTGACGGCATACAACTGGGCGACGGTCCCTACGCTCAATATGTGCACGACAGTCAAACAGACAAGGGTACACAGAAGCTAAGGGAAATGGGGCAGTTGCCCACGGCAACACCGTGAGCAACAAGAGTAGTGAACGAGCCGAGTCAATCCGGGAGTGTACGAGGTACCAAATGCAGAGCAGGAGGGTAGTCAGTAAAGCCAGGGTCAATATGAAGCAGAGGTCAATAGTAATAGCTGGAACAGCAGAGCCAGGAAACAAGAGAAAATCACAGGCAAAGACAAGAAGCAAATGAAGGTATAAATAGACCGAGGTCGGGAGCTAGAACCGTCTGGCCAGGCTGTGATAGGTTCTCCCACTTCTCAGCCTACCAGCCTGAGTGGTAGCAGATTGAGTCACTCTATCAGACCTAGGAGCAGATGCAGACTGATTAAGCACGGGCGTCGACACAGAAGCTGTGTCTGGCAGATCCTTTACACCAGTGCTAAGGTAAAAAAATATTTAAAAAAATAACGGGATGCAATACAAAGCATCTTGATGCACATAATCAGAACTTAGTTTCACCATTATGTTAAAGAGGCTCTGTCACCACATTATAAGTGCCCTATCTCCTACATAAGGAGGGGGGCGCTATAATGTAGGTGACAGCAGTGCTTTTTATTTTAAAAAAACTATCTATTTTCACCACTTTATTAGCGATTTTAGATTTATTCTAATGAGTTGCTTAATGCCCAAGTGGGCGTGTTTTACTTTAGACCAAGTGGGCGTTGTACAGAGGAGTGTATGACGCTGACCAATCAACGTCATGCACTCCTCTCCATTCATTTAGTCAGCGCATAGGGATCCTTTTAGATCAGTATGTGCTGTCTTATACTAACACATTAACGATACTGAAGTGTTTAGACAGTGAATAGACATTCCACGGGATGTCTATTCAGAATCTCTGCACTTCGTTACTCTGTCTGTGGTAGTTACAGCAGAGGAAGCGTGATCTCGCGAGATTACGCTGTAAATGACAGGTTACAACGAGATTACACTTCCTCTGCTGTAACTACCACAGACAGAGTAACAAAGTTCAGAGATTCTGAATAGACATCCCGTGGAATGTCTATTCACTGTCTAAACACTTCAGTATCGTTAATGTGTTAGTATAAGACAGCACATACTGATCTAAAAGGATCCCTATGCGCTGACTAAATGAATGGAGAGGAGTGCATGATGCTGATTGGTCAGCGTCATACACTCCTCTGTACAACGCCCACTTGGTCTAAAGTAAAAACACGCCCACCTGAGTATTAAGCAACTCATTAGCATAAATCTAAAATCGCTAATAAAGTGGTGAAAATAGATCGTTTTTTTAAATAAAAAGCACTGATGTCACCTACATTATAGCGCCGATCTCCTTATGTAGGAGACAGGGCACTTATAATGTGGTGACAGAGCCTCTTTAATCACAAGTCATAACAGACATGCAGTAATGTTCAACATTTTTGGCATCCGTTAATAATGAAGATAAAGCAGAGCTTAGTTGTACACTTTCACAACCACATTTTTTTAAATTGTCCCAATGCATATAAAGAAACTTTACAATAGGTGTTCCTTAAACATTTCCTATTGTTTGGTTTGTACAGCTTCAATGTAGACCTATGTGTCTTCATGGTAATGAACAACTAACAAATCCTTTGTAGTCTGATTCTGCAGTCATGCTCTCTTCCATCTTTCCCCATTTTCTGCTAAATGTAAATTAGCAAGAAGTAGAGGACTAGTGGAAGGCAATATGACTGCAGTATCATGCTACATAGTGTGTGCTTCTTGTATGTTACCATGGAGACACATAGGTATGCATAGGTGCTGTAGAAACAAAACTATTGGACGTTTTTAATTAAGTTTTTCAATTAATAACTCCACAAGGAAAGTAAAGCATTACACACTTTCCATTTAAATCAATTGGCTGTCTGTAATTCACAGACATTCTGTGTCCTCTCCACCCTGGTTAACAGGTAGTGCTCCTGAATTGGGGACCCCTCTCTATTAACTCAGATTTTTCTTATAGGGTATTTAACCCCTTCCCGACATTTGCCGTATGGGTATGCCATGGAAAGCTAGTGCTTCCCACAATTTGCCATATCCATACGCCAAATACTTGGCACCGGCTCAGAAGCTGAGCCGGTGCCATCATTGCCGGATCTCAGCGGTATCTTACAGCTGACATCCGGCTGTAATGGCGAGGACTGAAATTAGCTTCGATCCCCGCCATTAACCCCTTCAATGCAGCGTTCAAACACGATCGCTACATTTAAGGTGTTTGCAGCTCATCGGAACCCCAGCAATGAAATTGCCGGGGTTCCGGTGGCTGCAATGGCAAGCGGAGGCCTAATACTGGCCTCCCGGTCTGCCTAGCACGGAAGCCGTTCAAGATCCGATCGGCTTCCGTAGCCGCCGGCAAGATGGTGCCGGCTTAGCAGCTGATCCGGCGTCATTAGCGGTGGAAGTCAGCTGTATGTTACAGCTGACATCCACCTGTAACGGCAGGAAACAGAGCTGGCTCCGATCCCTGCCATTAACCCCTTCGATGCAGCAATCGAAAAGCGATCGAAAGCTGCATCTTAGCGGTTGCTTGCAGATCCTGATTGCCTGTCAGGGCCGGCGACTGCTGCTATGGCAACAGGAGACACAATGGCCTCCTGCTCTGCCATTACAAAAGCCGATTAGTCCCCGTCGGACTTGAGAAAAGTGTAAAAAAAATTATAAAAAAGTGTAAAAAAAAAAGTTCAAAAAATAAAAGTTTGGAAAACAATAAAAGTTTCAAGTAATAAAATAAAACACAATCGCCCTTTTTCTCTTATTAAATCCTTTATTATTGAAAAATAATAATAAACCATACGTATTTGGTATCGCCGCGACTGTAACGACCTGAGGTATCACTTTGCCCTACAAATATTGAAATAAAAAGTGATAAAAAAGTCGTACATATCCAAATATGATACCTATAAAAACTATGGCTCGTCTCGCAAAAAACAAGCCCTCAAGCACTCCGTCGACAAAAAAGTTAAAAAGTTATGGTTCTCACAACTTGGCGACAGAAAAAATACATTCTTTTTACAAAAGTAGTTTTATTGTGCAAAAAGTTGTAAAACATAAAAAAGTGCTATAAAATATTTATTGTGGGAATCGTACTGACCCGCAGAATAAAGTTAACATGTAATTTATAACGCTTGGTGAATGCTGTATAAAAAAAAACTAAAAAAAACGATGCCAGAATTGCGTTTTTTTTGTTTACCAGGCCTCCCAAAAAATAGGATAAAAGGTGATCAAAAAGTCGCATGTACCCCAAAATGGTACCAATAATAACTACAGCTTGTCCCGCAAAAAAAAGTCCTCATACCACTACGTCTATGAAAAAATAAAATGAGTTATGGCTCCAATAAGTCAGGAAATAAAAAATATGCCGTTGTGCAGGTCGGAGGGGAACGTTTCTTCTGTTTCAAGAGGCTATTTATCAAGGACCTAAAATTAGGGAACCAGGAAGGGGAGGGCCCAAACATATCTGCTAGAAGCGAGGGTGCCCGTATTATACCAGGACAACACTTCCCAGCAAAATTCCCCAAACTTCAAAGGTGCGGAGTGTGGACCAAAAGGGGCATAAGAAAGGACATTTATCAGTGCGACACCGGCCTGTGCAGAAAGGATTGCTTCACAGCGTAACACACATCTATGGATCATTTTATTGTTTTTTTACCCCATTATTATACCGCCTGATTATGCCCCTGATGTACTCTGCCCAGCTTACATGTACCCTCACATTATAAATGGAAACAACAGCAATACTCAAACAAATCTACAGTACTACCAAGCAAAATCCGATCTCCAAAAGCCAAATGGCGCTCCCTCCGCTCTGAACCCTACAGTGTGCCCAAACAGCAGTTTCCTTAAACATATATGGCATCGCCATACCCGGGAGAACCCTTTTAACAATTTTTGGGGTGTGTGTCTCGAGTGCCATAAGCTGGGCACGACATATTTGCCACTGAAATGGCATATCTAGGGAAAAATATACATTTTTAATTTGCACCATCCGCAGCGCATTCATTTATGGAAAAGACCTGTGGGGTAAAAATGCTCACTACACCCCTTAATAAATGCCTTGAGGGGTGTAGTTTCCAAATGGGGTCACTTCTGGGGGGTTTCTTTTTATTATTTCACATCTGAGCCTCTGCAATTGTGAACTAATACTTTGTAAATCGCCAAATTAGGCCTCAATTTTACATGGTACACTTTCACTCCAGAGCCTGGTCGAATGTCCAGGCAAAAGATTAGGGCCACATGTAGGGTGTTTCTAAAACCGGGAAACACCGCATAATAATTAGAGAGCTGTCTTGTTATGGTGGCACAAGCTGGGCACCACATATTGGCATATCTATGGAAACTCTGCAACATCAAGTGCACACTAATTTCTACAAAACACCTGCAGGGTTAACATGCTTACTACACCCCTAGGTAAATGCATTGAGGGGTGTAGTTTCCAAAATGGGGTCACTTCTGGGGGGGTTTCCACTGTTTTGTTCCCACAGGCGCCCAGAAACTAATCCAGCAAAATCTGCACTCCAAATGGCGCTCCTTCCCTTCTGAGCCCTGCCGTGTGCCCAAACAGCAGTTTATGACCACATATGGGGTATTGCCGTACTCAGGAGAAATTGCTTTACAAATGTTGGGTTCTTTTTTTCCTTTATTTGTTGAGAAAATGAAAACTTTTTAGCTAAAGCTACGTCTTAGGGTATGTTCACACACACTATTTACGGACGGAATTCGGGCGTTTTAGCCCCGAATTACGTCCGAAAATGCGCCTCAATAGCGTCGGCAAACATCTGCCCATTCATTTGAATGGGTCTTACGATGTTCTGTTCAGACGGTCATTTTTTTTACGCCCCGCTGTCAAAAGGCGGGGTGTAAAAAAGATGCTCGCGTCAAAGAAGTGCCTGTCACTTCTTGGGATGTAATTGGAGCCGTTATTCATTGACTCCAATGAAAAGCAGCTCCAGTAACGTCCGTATTGGATGCGGCGTTCAAGCGCCTGCACATGCCGTTACAGCTGAAATGACGGGGCTGTTTTCTCCTGAAAACAGCCCCGTATTTTCGGCCGTTACGGACGCTGTAGTGTGAACATACACTTATTGGGAAAAAATCAAATTTTTACTGCCCAATTCAAATAAAATCTATGAAACACCTGTGGGGTCAAAATGCTCACTACACCCCTAGATTAATTCCTCAAGGGGTGTAGTTTCCTAAATGGAGTAACTTTTTGGGTGTTTTCATTGTTTTGTAGCTAAACCTACATTTTCTTTGAAAAAATTTAGATTTTTATTTTCGGGGGCTACTTCCAATAATTTCTGCAAAAAACCTGTGGGGTCAAAACACTCACTATACCCCTAGATAATTTCCTCAATGGGTGTAGTTTTCAAAATGGGGTCACTTGTGGGGGGTTACCACTGTTTTGTCCCCCCAGGGGCTTTGTAAATGTGACATGGCCTCCACAAACCATTCCTGCTAAATGTGAACTCCAAAAGCCAAATGGAGCTCCATCCCTTCTAAGCCCTGCCGTGTGTCCAAACATCCGTTTATTACCACATGTGGGGTATTGTTTTAATCAGGAGAAAAAACCTGTGCGGTCAAAATGCTCACTATACAACTAGATAATTTCCTTGTGGTGTGTAGTTTCCTAAATGTCGTCACTTTTGGGGGATTTCTACTGTTTTGGCACTGCAAGAGACCTTCAAACCTGACATGGTGCCTAAAATATATTGTAATAAAAATAAGGCCCCAAAATCCACTAGGTGCTCCTTTGCTTCTGAGGCCGGTGCTTCAGTCTAGTAGCACGCTACGGCCACATGTGGGATATTCCCTAAAAATGCAGAACCTGGGCAATAAATATTGAGTGCATTTCTCTGGTAAAACTTTCCGTGTTATAAAAAAAATTTGATTAAAAATTTATATCTGCAAAAAAATATGAAATTTGTAAATTTCACCTCTACTTTGCTTTAATTCCTGCGTAACGTCTGAAGGGTTAAGACATTTTCTAAATGCTGTTTTGAATACTTTGAGGGCTGAAATTTTTAAAATGGGGTGACTTTTTGGGGGTTTCTAATATATAAGGCCCTCAAAGCCACTTCACAACTGAAATGGCCCCTGTAAAAATAGCCTTTTGAAATTTTCTTAAAAATGTGAGAAATTGCTGCTAAAGTTCAAAGCCTTGTAACGTCCTAGAAAAATAAAAGGATTTTCAGAAAACGATGCCACTCTAAAGTAGACATATGGGGGATGTTAGTTAGCAACCATTTCGTGTGTTATAACTGCCTGTCTTATAAGCAGATACATTTAAATTGAGAAAAATGCTAATTTTTGCAATTTTTCGCTACAGTTTGGTGTTTTTCACAATTAAATACTGAACATATCGAGCAAATTTTGCCAATAACATAAAGTCCAATGTGTCACGAGAAAACAATCTCAGAATCGCTTGAAAAGCATTCCGAAGTTATTACCACATAAAGTGAAAGATAACAAACACTTGAGAACAAGGAGTCATTACGCCACAGATCATAGAAAAATGTATACATTTTATTACATACAATATTATAAGCACAGAACATATAAAAACAAAACGAGGTTCTAAAAAATGGAATCTATGTGTGGATCACTAACAAAACCATAGTACAACCGCAGGTGTGATGTTATTGCTAAACACTACAAATATCTATACTGGCTCGTGACCACGACCACTAGAAGGATATTGTCTAGTACAACTAGTGCTAAGTGAATATACTGTCATCTGTTTCAAATGTCACCATACCCAACTTTAACATGTCCAACACACATATTAGGTCCTGTATAGAGAGCTGTATACAAATATTCTATACATGATTCCGGACACAAGTCAGGGGAGAAGTTGACTTGAAATGGCCGAAAATAAAAGGCTACGTCCGCCTGGTGATAACAGGGGGACTAGTTTAGCAAGTCTTACCCATGAAGTTGAAGGTGAAGTGGTCCACACGGTACCTAAGCACCCCGACGCGCGTTTTGCAGGTATCGCTTCCTCAGGGGGTGTAAAGTGCTGTATACCCTATCCTCTTAAGAGCGCGTCGGGGTGCTTAAGGTACCGTGTGGACCACTTCACCTTCAACTTCATGGGTAAGACTTGCTAAACTAGTCCCTCTGTTATCACCAGGCGGACGTAGAAATTTATTTTCGGCCATTTCAGGTCAACTTCTCCCCTGACTTGTGTCCGGAATCATGTATAGAATATTTTTATACAGCTCTCTATACAGGACCTAATATGTGTGTTGGACATGTTAAAGTTGGGTATGGTGACATTTGAAACAGATGACAGTATATTCACTTAGCACTAGTTGTACTAGACAATATCCTTCTAGTGGTCGTGGTCACGAGCCAGTATAGATATTTGTAGTGTTTAGCAATAACATCACACCTGCGGTTGTACTATGGTTTTGTTAGTGATCCACACATAGATTCCATTTTTTAGAACCTTGTTTTGTTTTTATATGTTCTGTGCTTATAATATTGTATGTAATAAAATGTATACATTTTTCTATGATCTGTGGCGTAATGACTCCTTGTTCTCAAGTGTTTGTTGTGTTATACTGGAGTTTGCTGCTCTGTGCTGATATTTTGGAGGTGCTTTGAAAACTTATTTAGTACACCTAACCAGCTACTGCACCTGTGAGACAATTTTGTTGATAAAGTGAAACATGTCAGATTTGAAAAATGAGGCTTTGTCAGGAAGGTCAAAAGTGGCCAAAGAGGGAAGGGGTTAAAAAAAATGTTTTTGTAAATTAGACAAGCCCTTTTACTGTCATGCATTATACCCACTAGGCAGGTGGTGGTGCCTGTAGCATATGCTATAGTTGCAACAGAGGTAGTTCCACCTGAAAAATACGTATTTTCAGTTGCAGACATTTACTATCCTAGTCATATTTTAAACCATAAACATGTTACATGATTGCATCCATTGATATCTGCAACATTACGGTTCGGTTACTATAACATAAAATAAGACATTCACCCATGATAACACACTGACATGCATTGACATGAACAATTAGCATAGCTAAAGTCACATGATACATGATCATTTTTCTTTTTTTAAATGGGCAGCCTATAAATTTACAACCCAACTCCCAAGGGGATCTGGCAGCCATTTATCAAGATTCGATTTCTTTATGTATCCAGCTAAAAATGACACTATCTGTCAATATGTGTGTGAGTATTGTATTTTTCATCATTAGTACAAAATCCATGGGTGCTATTCCGTACAATGTTTGTTCACACATGTCAGGACATTGAGGATAATGGGAGATACAGTGCAGCAACAGCTGGAGAGATACCCCTGGACATGCCATCCTTTGATGCCTTTTGTAACTGAAATTAAATATTATGTTTCTGTAACAAGAGCCCATTCTGAGGAGATACATTCATCGTTGGCTAGGATTAGCCTCACTACATTTCAGAATCTTTGAACTTCAACAAGGGAATAGAAAAATGTCTTTCCAGTAATTGTAATCTCTGATAAGCTGAATTCCAATGCTTCATTAACTTCAGTAACAGAAGGAAAGAGATAGAAATAAAAAGAGTAGTTACTCTGAGACTCTCTGTGGCGCTGTTCCTCAGGGAAAATGCAAAGGCTCTTTTTATCTTCATGTATAAAAGAGTTTTGTTGCATAAAAAGTAATTGCAGTGTACAAGATTACGCGTTTCGAGCCCGAACCGGGCTCTTCATCAGATACAAACACAGTGTTTGTATCTGATGAAGAACCCGGTTCGGGCTCTAAACACATAATCTTGTACACTGCAATTACTTTTTATGCAATAAAACTCTTTTATACATGAAGACCAAAGAGCCTATGCATTTTCCCAGAGGAACAGCGCCACAGAGAGTCTCAGAGTAACTACTCATTTTTGTACCTTTTTATTTCTATTGAATTACTGGCTTCCTTCGAGAGACCGGGAACGACTCAAGGCTGACAGTTCCGTGGATGGGATACATTGACTATAACAAGCGTTGAGTAGTTGTGCCTCACTGCACAGCTAAAAAAGGTGAACATAACTACAAACAAACCCCCCCCCAAAAAAAACAATGTAGTGTCCCCACACATGAAGCGCTTTTCTCTCTTTTTTTTCTCCCTATCTACCAAGAAGGAAAGAGATCAGGGGCATAGCTAAAGGCTCATGGGCCCCGATGCAAAGATTATTCTTGCCCCACCAAACTTCTCATGGCCGACATCCCACAGCCTTCAGCTGCATCGCTGGGTCTCCTAAGTGACCCAACGATGCAGCACTAGCAGCCAGGGGTATCGTTAAGGTCTCGAAACGTCAGGCGAAATAGCCCCAATACATATACCCCCCCCAAAAAAAATGTGTGTGCGTGTATATATACAGTATATGTGTATATAAGAGACAGCATATCTATAGCACTACGACCCTTTAGCTATGCATAGCATTTGATATAGTGGCTCAGCAGACAGTATTACACATGATAGGATTAGATATAAGGCCAATTGGACAGTATCACACATGATGGGATTAGATACAGTAAAGGAAAGGTCAGAATAATAATTGTTTTGCTTTTTTATGTGTTACTAATTCATTTTTTGTGTGTTTGTGTTTTTTTACAAGTTCAGTTGTTGAACTACTTCGGATTCGGGGACTACTTTGATGACGGCGTTTTTTTTTTATTCTCAATAAAATGGATAATAAGGGTTGTGTGTGGGATTTTTATTTCAATTAAATATTTTTCCTATGTCCTTGTATTTTTCTAAACTTTATTACTACCACCTTAGTAATTTGCGCTGGCTGATTGACAACGTCCATTACTAAGGCAAGGCTTAATGTTAGACATGAAGAGGCTAACACTAACCCCTATTATTACCCCAGTACCCACAGCCACCAGGGGTACCGGGAAGAGCCGGGTACGATCCAGTCCCCAACCATCTGTAGTGACAGTTGGGCACCGGGGCGGCTGCAGGCTGGTATCATTAGTTTGGGAAAGCCCAAAAACAGTGGCCCTTCCCACCCTGGTAATGCCAGCCTGTTGCTGCTATGTTGTATCCAGCTGGTTATAAAAATGGGGGAACCCCACATTGTTCTTTCCAATTATTATTATTATTTTTTTTTAAAGTGACGTGGGTCCCCCCCCCCCTATTTTTCATAACCAGCCAGATACAACATAGCAGCAGCAGGCTAGCATTACCAGGGTGGTTACGACCACTGTGTTTGGCCTTTCCCAGCCTAATAATACCAGCCTGCGACCGCACCAGTGCACGACCATCACTACAGATGGTCGGGTACTGGATCGTACCCGGCTCTTCCCGCCACCCCTAGTGGTGGTGGGTACCAGGGTAATAATGAGGGTTCATGTTAGCCTCTGCATAGGCTAACACTAAGCCCCGCCTTAGTAATGGATGGTGTCAATCAGCCAGCAGCTATTAATAAGGCAGTACTAATAAAGTTTTAAAAAAATACAGACATAGAAAAAACAGGTTTAATGAAATAAAAAATAAAAACACAACTCTCGTTAACCATTTTATTGATAATAAAAAAGCCTTAATTGAAGTAGTCCTCGAATCCGACGTAGTCCAACGACCGAACCTTTAAAAAAACACAAACACTAAAAATAAAACATTAGTAAGGGCCTGTTCACATCACCGCTGCCCTTCCGTCTGAGTATTCCGTCGGGTAAAACCCTCAATGGAAAGGCAAACTGAAACCTCAGCTTCCGTTTCCCTCACCATTGATCTCCATGATGAAGGAAACGTTGCTGATGGTCACCGTTGTGACAGGGTTCCGTTGTTTTGACGTTTGAAGTTTGCCGTTCCGTTAAGAGGTTACCCGACAGAAACCTCAGATGGAACCCCTAAGCAGAAGGGCAACGCTGATGTGAACACAGCCTAACACATATAGTAGGCTTAGATACAGGGCCCAAGTGCCTGTGTGATACTGTTTGTTGGACCCTGTATCTAAGCCTAAGGTAGGCTTAGATACAGGTTCCAGCAGACAGTAATCTTATACAGTATACAGATTACTGTCTGCTGGGCCCTGTATTTAAGCCTACCACATGGTAGTCTTAAAATGGGTTGTCCAGTCCCTAAACATTGATGGCCTATCCTCAGGATAGGCCATCAATAGCTGATGGGTCAGCGTCCGACTCCCGGGACCCCCGTTAATCAGCTGTTTTGAAGGGGGTGCAGCGCTCGTACAAGCGCTGCTTCCCCTTCATTTCCCTTACTTGCTCACACTGTGAATCGCTGGCAGGTCCGTGTTGGTCGATTCAGTGTGAGAAAGTGACCGGAATGAAGGGGAAGCAGCGCTCGTACGAGAAGTTGTGCGCAGCGCATAACATTGTGACAGAATGCGCTGAGCACAGCGACGTCAGGACCACCGCTGCGCTCCGGGAGGAGGAATTTAAGTACTGTCGGTTACTATAGTAACGGGGGCCCTTGTAGTTTATTTCATAGGCCCCAGTTACTATAGTAACTTTTCATTGATGTGGTGCGGGGGGTCGTGGGCCCCCTGGCTTCGGGGCCCGGTCGCAATTTCGACCGATGCGACCCCTATAGTTATGCCACTGAAAGAGATGATGTAAACCTCTTCATATATCACCATGAGCATCAAAGCTTCACTGACAATATATGTTAAATATGGTCATCACTATGGAAGACATACAAGCAAATCTATGGGCAGACGGGGAAAAAAAAGAGGATAAAATACAGAATGAGAAATATAGACAGACAGATGATAGATAGATAGATAGATAGATAGATAGATAGATAGATAGATAGATAGATAGATAGATAGATAGATAGATAGATAGATAGATAGATAGATAGATAGATAGATAGATAGATATGAGATAGACAGATGATAGATAGATAGATAGATAGATAGATAGATAGATAGATAGATAGATAGATAGATAGATAGATAGATAGATAGATAGATAGATAGTTTTTATGTTAAACATACTGTATTTTTAAAGAATTTTGGGTGATTTTTTAATACATTTTCCATGTCACTATATTTTTTTAAAAAGACGTTAAATATTGGAGTATTAACTTTGGCCTCTAAGGCTTCGTTTACATCTGCACCGGGAGACTTAATTCATGGGTTTCGTCTGAGCTTTCCGTCAGGGGAACCCATGAACGAAATCCAAAATGAAGCAAATACCGTAGTCAACTGCATTATTCATTCCGTCAAAACAACGGAACCCTTTGGCTTCATGCCCACTTCAGTCTTTTTCTTCAGGGTGCTAGCCGTTTTTCTGACCCATTCATTTCAATGGGGCCATGCACACTTCAGTTTTTTTGACGGTCGTGTTGCTCCGTTCCGACAAAAGTAGAGCATGTCCTACTTTGGTCCGAGATTCCATGAAAAAAACTGAAGGCACACGGAAGGTATCCGTGTGCCGTCCGTGTGTGACGGAGTCATTGCCTAGCAACGGCCGGACGGGCAGAAGTACATTAGAGATATTACACTAATCGGCAGCCACTTCTCTCTATCCATCACTTATAGATAGAAGAGGTTGCTGATAAAAATAAAATAAAAAGCAGTTCATACGTACCCCGGTCGTTGTCTTGGTGACGAGTCCCTCTTCTTCCTCCAGTCCGACCTTTCTGTGTGACGCGGCAGTCCATCTGGCCGCTGCAGCCTGTGATTGGCTGCAGAGGCGGTCACGTGGGATGAAGCGTCATCCCTGGAGGCCGGCCTTCTGACGTCAACCAGTCTTAACTGCCCCTTAATAATTGCACCCAACACTTCCTATAATTTGCGATCAGTCTGTCATTACTGTTCTTTGCAGTATGTCAATGTGTGAACTGCTTATTTCAAGATATGATGAAAAACGTAATTCTAGTTCTCCCCGGCCTTCCAGATGTAGGCTTGCTTTCAGTTTTTCACGTCCGAGGTACCCTGTGCGGGTTCTATTTTCACAGATACCCATAGACTTATGTCTATGGAGGGATCTGTGAAAACGGAACAAAATAGGACATGTACTATTTTTCATAGGACCCTTCACACGGTTCTTTGAAACAACGGCCGTGTGAACGGCCCAATTTAATACATGCGTCCGTGTGACGGCCGTTGTTTTACCGGCCATCATACGGATGTACTTTGCGTTTGTCTGAATTCGGCCTTAGGGTGGATTCACACACTGCATATGTTGTTGCAAAGATTTCTGGATCTGTATATCTTCCACACCGCGTGAACAAGGCTGAATTAATTTGATTTCTAATCGCAGAAATGTTTGCAATAAAATTTGCAGCGTGTGACTGCACTTTTAGGCCATATTCACACAGCTTATTTTTGAGCGGTTTTTGGAGCATAATGCTCTCCTAGTATGTTCCAAAATACACTTGAAATACACATTTACACAGCTTTCCAATGATTGCAATGAAAAATACACTGTGTAGTTCATGTGAGGCGCATTTTTACGCTGTTAAATAAAAAAATTCCTCTTAAAAATACAGTATGTAAAAAAAAAATGACATGTCACTTCTTGAATCGTTCTTACAAGCTAATTTTTCCTCATTTCCCATTGCTTCAAAAACACCTGTGTTCTCTTGAATTCAGCCTCGTGTTTTTCAGCCATAACGCAGAGGCGTAGCTAGGTTCTTCTGCACCCGGGGCAAAGATTCAGATTGGCGCCCCCCCCCCCCAACTTATTTCCCGACATCTCCTTCCCCCTCGCCATGTTTTCTTTCCCTACCAATCAATGAGGTGTAATTTTTTTTCACGATTTTTTTAATGTAACGCGAGTATAAAAGCATTTCTACATTTTACAAGCGATATAGTTCTATAATGTAATTAACATAAAAATAAATTAAAAGAAAATAAATTAAAGAGGCCACACACAGCCCCCCTTGTAAATAGCGCCACACAGCCCCCCTTGTACTTAGCACCACACTCCTCCCCCCTTGTACTTAGCGCCACACTTTGAACAGACCGGTGAGCGGTAGCCTACCTCTACCACTCTCCGCTCTGCCTGGTGTGACTTACCGGAGAAGCCGAGGAGGTCATGCGGCGCAGGCAGCGGCGGAGTTCCTTTTGACTAGGGTTGGTGACAGCCAGGGCCGGCCTTCACTTGGATGGCGCCCTGTGTGGGACTCTCTATTGCCGCCCCCTACACAAACCAAAAATTAACCACATATATGGACACGCTGGAACATATATACTGTACATACATAAAGATAGATATTTAGACATACAGGCAAATATACATACACACATCAGGAATATATACAAACAGGTAAATATATAGACGTACAAACACATATACACACACACACACACACACACACACACACACACAGATAAATACACAGACAGGATCATATACAAATACATAAAAGGCCCAAATATACAAGCACAAAGACACATTCACAAACAGACCCATATATATACGCACACAGGCACATATGTACACAACACAGATAATGTAGTAGATGTTACCTGCAGTCCTATGTAACACCACAGATAACACAGTGATAACTCTCTGAGTACTGATAATGTAGTAACTGCTGCCTGCAGTCCTATGTAACAACACAGATAACACAGCGATAACTCTCTAAATACAGATAGTAGTGTTACCTGCAGTCCTATGTAACACCACAGATAACACACAGTGATAACTCTCTGAGTACAGATAGTAGGGTTACCTGCAGTCCTATGTAACACCACAGATAACACACAGTGATAACTCTCTGAGTACAGATAATGTAGTAGCTGTTGCCTGCAGTCCTATGTAACACCACAGATAACACATTTTAACAGAGCTGAGATTGTAATTTAGCACAATGTGTTATCTGTGGTGTTACATAGGACTGCAGGTAACACTACTACATTATCTGTACTCAGAGAGATATCACTGTGTTATCTGTGGTGTTACATAGGACTGCAGGTAACATCTACTACATTATCTGTACTGTGTAGCAGAGCTGAGATTGTAATTTAGCACACAGTACAGATAATGTAGTAGATGTTACCTGCAGTCCTATGTAACACCACAGATAACACAATCATGTCTCTCTGAGTAGAGATAATGTAGTAGTGTTATCTGCAGTCCTATGTAACACCACAGATAACACAGTGATAACTCTTTGAGTACAGATAATGTAGTAGATGGCAGAGACAAACACATGCAGAGACAAACACATGCAGAGACACACACATGCAGAGACACACACACGCAGAGACACAAACACACGCAGAGAGACACTCACAAGTCTTCTTGCTGACAGGTCAGGACGGGCTGTGTGTGGGCGGAGCTTCCTCTCTGCTTCTCGGCAGAGCACAGAGCACAGGCAGATGCAGGGAGGCTGCAGCACGGGAGTGGACCTGTCCCCTGACCTGAGTCATCTGACCTCATGTCACTGACTTGAGGTCAGGTGACTGGACTGGTCCACTCCCTGGCCGTCACAGACCCCAGTCAGAACGCCGTAATGTCCTGGCTGTTCCTAAGCTGCTGCAGGTGTCCCACATACGGGGCGCCTGTCAGCAGCGATCAGCTGCTCTTCGGCGCCCCCCTTCCCTATCCTCCGGGTTGCGCCTGGGGCAAATGCCCCGCCTGCCCCCCCCTAGCTACGCCCCTGCATAACGCTGTTTGATCTTAGGGTAAGTTCACACACGGCAGATTTGTTGCAGAAATTTCTCAGACTGAAAATCAGTTCTAATCATCTGAGTGGAACTTGCAGAAATCCATGCACCGAAAACAACCCCATTCAGATGAATAGAACTAGTTTTCACTCGCAGAAACCGCGTGTGACTGCACCTTTAGGGTATGCCCAGACATGGCGGATTTCTTCCGCAACTGTCCGCATCAATGCCGCACAGAATCTGCATTGCAGATTCTGTTGCGACTCTGCCCAAAATGTGCAGTAAATTGATGCAGACTAGCCGTTGCGTATTGAGGTGAAAGTACTTCCCTTCTCTCTATCAGTGCAGGATAGAGAGAAGGGACAGCTCTTTCCCTAGTGAAAGTAAAAGAATTTCATACTTACCGGCCGTTGTCTTGGTGACGCGTCCCTCTTTCGGCATCCAGCCCGACCTCCCTGGGTGACGCGGCAGTCCATGTGACCGCTGCAGCCGTCACTTAGACTGAAACGTCATCCTGGGAAGCCGGACTGGAGAAAGAAGCAGGGAGTTCTCGGTAAGTATGAACTTCTATTTTTTTTACACGTTGATGTATATTGTGATCGGTAGTCACTGTCCAGGGTGCTGAAACAGTTACTGCCGATCGCTTAACTCTTTCAGCACCCTGGACAGTGACTATTTACTGACGTCGCCTAGCAACGCTCCCGTAATTACGGGTGCACACTCGTAGTCACCCGTAATTACGGGTGCACACACGTAGTCACCCGTAATTACGGGAGCCCCATTGACTTCCTCAGTCTGGCTGTAGACCTAGGAATACATAGGTCCAGCCAGAATGAAGAAATGTCATGTTAGTAAAACCAATACGCTCCGCAGCACACATAACATCTACATAACATCTGCGGACTTCATTGCGGAATTTTGAATCTCCATTGAAGTCAATGGAGAAATTCCGCAATGAGTCCGCAACCAGTCCGCCACACGTCCGCAACAACCATTGTATGCTGCGGACACCAAATTCCGCACCACAGCCTCTGCTCCGTAGCGGAATTGTCCGCAATGTGCAAACGAACCCTACTAAAAAGCTGTGGAAGGCAATGGGGAAACGGGTCCGCTGAGGATTTCCGCTGCGGAGTGTCCGCAGCGGAATTCCAGAGCAATTCCGCCACGTCTGGTCATGCCCTTACAAGCCCATCATGCAGATGATCATTTTATGGTATTTGGAATAGGTAAATAGCAAACAGGCAAACATTTAAATGCATCCCCCTCTAAAACATCAATGACTGTGTTAAAGCTAATAAAAGTATTGATCCGATTTACAACCAACACATTTGTAAAAATGAAATTGCATCACACATCACACAGCCAAGTTTTAATTAATATTTCTAGGTCTTTCATTATATTGTAAATGCCACCCTCCATATGCCTGTTCTGAAGCCATGAAACGCGTAGACATTTATTGTTTATCCACAATAGAGCACCATGGAGCGATACGCCTGAGCATTCCCAAGTCTAGCTCCAGTGGGGAGTTCCAACCTTCAACAAATCAATAATGGAAAATGCCTGGATTTATAAGGCTGCCTAGTTATGTCAAGCAGACATTTCATGGGCACCAAACCTACCTCATTGGACATGGTGAGGATCAGAGGAAGAAATGTCAAACTTAATTCTAACGTTCAATAATCACAATCAATTGTATTTCTCCATCGTCTTGGATTTTTTTCCCTTTAAGAGCTAAATATGCTGCCCTGAGTTCTGATTGCATAGTCTATATTTGTTTAAACAGATTTTGCAGAGCTGAGTTTGTCATTTTAATATATGTATTGTTGATATTTTACATTTATTCACTGTTTAACTTGCAGTCCTATGTAAAACCAATATTAACTCTCTGTGATATCACTAATATTTGTGCCAAATAACAATCTTGGCTCTGCTGCATTAAACAAGCTTAGCTCTACTACATCCAACAATCCAGATCCGCTACATCTGATAAACTTGGTTCGACTACAAATGACAAACAGCTTCATTGGCGTTAAATAAAATAACTACTCGGTTTTATTCTGCTAATTCCTGAAGGGATTACCGCAACAAGATCGCAAGTTACAGCAACTAAAACAGTTATTTCATATTCATCTCTGTTTGGTTTTTATCTAAAATAACAAAGATAAAATGGAATTCGGCAGCCGGTAAATAGGAGTTTTAATGCACATGACAACCTGTTTGAGCCCAATAAAGTCCAGTACATCCTAGCATAAATGTAGAGCTGAAGACAGAGGATCCGGACGGTGTAAATAGCATTTCATCAGCAGCGTATGGTTGCTAAGCACTTCATGCAGTAGGTTTCATTCCAGTTTTTATCATAATGTGATGGTTATGCTGCAATGTAAAAAGGGAACGATCAGTGGAATTCCGATACATCACAGCCTGTAAGATCCTCCATCAACATTATACATAGGATTCCAGACCGGTTATGTGCAAACCAAGCCACAGGCGTAACAATGTGTTGGATGGATCCATTATTATAATGAGCGTACAATACATGTCCCAGATTCATTATTGAGGTGAATTGTCCAGTACGACCAATACTTCAATTTTGCTTCACAGCAAATTATCATTTACAACTCATCAAAGCTGCAAAATCCATGTCGCGATAAAGCTGGATTCACACGCGTTTTGCTGCATTATTAATGGCGTTTTTATTGGCATTTTTCACAGCTCTTTTTATTATGTCAATAACGCTGTGGCCACATGTTACTTTAAGGTCTATAGTCAAATATTGAAAAGTCTACACACGTAGCGTTTTGGTTTGTGGCGTTTTTTGTTTTTTTTTCAAATTCCAGGGTATGACATTTTTTATGGTCTTTGCCCATAGACTTCTCTAGTGGACTGAAAAAATGACAGTTTTTACATGAGTATTTTCATGCAATATAAACCGCCAGACCAAAACCCTGTGTGAAGGAGGGCTAAGGGTAAGGATGAGCTTCATTTGTATATAAAAAAAAACTGCAAAAGCATGCAGATTTAATGAGGTTTTCCCAAGCTGGTCTCGGACTGTGCAATTTTTTACAGGTAAAACATCTTAAACACCTATAAAAACTGCACGGCTAAAAATGATCATTGCAGAACCATGCCGATTTGAAATAAAACTGCATGTTGTTGATGTTTTTGACTGTGATCGGTCGATGCGTGTGGCTTCACCCTAACACAATAAAACATCAGAAGGTGAAAAATATGTTTTTCTGACGTATATCCATCTGATTGTTCGTTACCATAGACACAATGCTTAGTGGTATGAGGGCTCATCACTGAACACATCATACATGGCATACTCTTACATCTATGGCCAGCTAAAGTGCTGCCACTACTACGCTGTATAAGCAAAACTACAAATATACATATGACTCTTTAACAAGTATACACCTTGTATTGGTGGGTGACTCTCAGAGAGAACAGCACCTGTGTGGTCCGTAACTGAGCATCGGCACAGAATATATGACATTTCAAGTCTTATCTGTCTATAGAATTGAACAACACAGCATGACGGGAGGAAACAGTAAGTGAAGGTTGATGTGTTCTTACACGTAGATGCAATGTATGGCTGGCTTAGTGCTTGATACACGGAAATACAAAAAGTTCCATATAGAAAACTAACTTACCATATGAAATCGGTACAGTGGCTGCAAAAGGTTGGCTGCTTGAAGAACCTGGCCGTGAACTTGTGACTCTTGACCTCATGCACTAGTTTCTGCCTGAGAGCTCCCTTCCTACAAAACAGTGGTTTCACAAAAGGCTGCTCCACGTCGGTGCCAGTGCACACCTGAGCCATTTTGTCCAGGTCTTTATTGCTGCGACTATCTGTGAGATTTCCAGATTCACCCAATGCCGGAGGGCACAGCGAAGAAATAAAAGCTGAACACCTGGCAAAGAGAAAACCAGAAGCAGCTCTTTGATAGGTGCCGGTGGAAATGAAGGCTGGCAGAGGAGAGAGCTGCAGTCAGCTGTGGCTGTGAACCTCTCACTGAAGATACTTGCTGTAACTGTAGGGCAGTCGTCACCGCACGCTCTGGAATAATGGATGTGTGTGTGAGAGTATGGGTGTCTGTGGAGAGAGCCACTGTATGATGCTATCTTAGGGAGCCTGGGAGATGGAGAGGGCAGTTCTTCTACACATCCTTCAAAAGGAAGGACTTTTCTGTGTCTACTAAGATCAAACCAGAGGAGTAACTGAAAGGAAAAAGGATTAACAGAATTGGTCGGTCATGTAATAGTTAAAAACAACGATCTTGCTGGTTATAGACATGATGATGTTTTCCTGTGATATTACAGATAATAAGCTCTAATAATGGCAAACAATGTGTCGGAGTATCGAATACGATACATTGAAATCTCTTGAATCATCAGGAAAATGTTTCTAAAATTGTTGCTTGTTGAAGGTTACAGATGTAGCAGTGATGAATTTGTCATTTAACTGCTTTGTGAACAGTGGTAAACAAACCCCAGCAGCATCATGCAAGTGCTAGGGCTCTATTCACATTGGCGTTCTTGCCAATCTGTCAAGGTTTCCAGCATTTTAAACGGCAAGAATAGCGCAGTCTACAGCACTATTCTTGCCCCCAAAAATACTAAAAACCCTGCGGAAAACTTAACAGACTAAAACAAATAGGGTCTATGAAGTTAGGGACAAGAATAGGGCTGCAGACTGCTCTAATCTTGCCGTCTATAATAGCGGAAACCCTGGCAGATTGGCAAGAACGTCAATGTGAACAGAGTCCAAGGAGTTGCATAATGAAGCTTGGGTTTGTTTAACAGTGGGCAGAAAACAGTTAACAAGTTCATCTCTGCTGCATCTGTAATATTCAAGAACCAAACATTTTATAAATGATGATTTAAAAGATTTTAGATGTACCGTATTCAATATACGGTCTGTCAGGATATCTGTTAGCAAATTAATCCGGGATAGCAGTCATGCCCCGTTAAAAAACGGAAGCCATGACGCTAATGTGATCAGAACCTAAGATATATATATATATATGCCAATAGTGAATATTTATATCATTCCACACTGCTTATACGTTAATAAATGTGAGGTTTAGTCTCCAGTTGTACAGGTATAATGTTAGTGTAGGGCGACTTTTTGGAGGCGTTTTTCATTGACCCCATTGAAAAACAGCTCCAAAAATGGCTGTAAAATACGCAGCAAAAAACGCGAGTTGCAACAAAAACGCCTGCAAATCCGGAGCTGTTTTAGCCTGAAAACAGCTCCATATTTTCAGAAGTTTTTGATGAAATTGCGTTTTTCGTGGCGTATTTTACGACCGTTTTTGGAGCTGTCTTTCAATGGAGTCTATGAAAACACCTCCAAAAACGTCCCAAAAAGTGTCCCGCACTTCTTTTGACGAGCCGTCATTTTACGCGCCGTATTTTGACAGCGACGCGTAAAATAAAGGCTCGTGGGAACAGAACATAGTAAAACCCATTGCAAGCAATGGGCAGATGTTTGTAGGCGTATAAGGTGCGTTTTTTCAAGCGTAATTCAAGGCGTAAAATGCCCAAATTACGTCTGAAACACTGCGTGTGAACATACCCTTACAAAATAACGCACCACGTTAACCCAGCCTATGGCTGCATGCACACTTGCATTCAGGAGTTCTGTTCTTGTGACGATCCTTAATTACCAAAAATCTGAATTGTACCCAGCTTAAGGTCTTCCGCACACTAACACAGATCCTGTACGGCAGTGCATGGAGCGCGTACGGCTCCGTAATAACACCAGTGTACAGCCTCTGTTGGGCTCCTTGTGTATGGAGGTATTCTACCTTAGAAGCATTGCTTATAGGGGAGAATACCTCTGTACATGGGTGGGCACACTCAACCTAAGTCCCCTGTGCAAGATAAGCGTGTGGAGCCCCTGCTGCCAGCCTACCTGTAACTTATATCTCATATTTAAAATAAATGACAGTAAAAAAATATTTCTTGCTTTTTTTCTCTCTTGAAAATGGCCGGATAACCTTAATTCCTCCTTCAGCAATGGGTATCATGCCTGGTGGTCTAGAGGAGTGAAGGAGTTAATTATAACAACATCCCTAGGTGGCTAGGGCAGGTTCATAGTAACATCCCTGGCGGTCTAGGGTAGTGTAGTGAAGGGGTTAGTGATCTGTACTGAATATACAGGACTCCCTTCTCTTGCACCTCTTTTTTTCTGTCGGATTCATACAGATTCTGACATAACAAACCTCTGTATGTTTCCATATGAAATCAGAGGCATACTGAGGTACAGTAGAGGCGTCACGTAACAAAAGGGAGTTGTTAAGGATCTGCCAGGCACAGCTTCTGTATCCACGCCCATAGGTAATCAGTCTGCACCTGCTTCTATGTCTGTGAGACTGACTCCATCTTCCACCACTCAGGATGGCAGTCTTAGGAGTGGGATAGCCTATCACAGCCTGGCCAGACGGAGCTAGCTCCCGCCCTCTGTCTATTTATACCTGCCTTTCCTGTTCCTCCTTGCTTGTGATTCTTCTCTGTTGGTTTCCTGGCCCTGCTGCAGCTTCTTGAACTACTTGTCCCTGCTTCGTATTGACCCTGGCTTAATGACTACTCTTCTGCTCTGCGTTTGGTACCTCGTACACTCCTGGTTTGACTCGGCTTGTTCACTGCTCTCCTGCTCTGCGTTTGGCACCTCGTACTCTCCTGGTTTGACTCGGCTCGTTTACTTCTCTTGTTGCTCACGGTGTTGCCGTGGGCAACTGCCCCATTTCCCTTTGTTCTGTGTTTCCTTGTCTGGTTGTCTGTCGTGCACTTTCTGAGTGTAGGGACCGTCGCCCAGTTGTACCCCGTCGCCTAGGGCGGGTCGTTGCAAGCAGGCAGGGACTGAGTGGCGGGTAGATTAGGGCTCACTTGTCTGTTTCCCTATCCCTGTCATTACAGGAGTATAATACGATCATGTGCGTGAGCCCAGATAGAGAAGGGTAACATTCACCAAACAACGTCCTCTCGGAATGTTTCCCTTCACAGTCGACTGCGCTATTGATTCCGTCCTTAAAACGGAAACCTGCCGGAATGGTGACGAACGCAAACCATTAGCAATGTTTCCATCACCATTGATATCAATGGTGACTGAAACTGAAGCTGTGGTTTCAGTTTAACTTTCCGTTGCAGGGTTCACCCGACGGAAACCTCCGACAGAACCCCGGAACGGGAAGCCAACGCTGATGTGAACAGACCCTTAGTATGAACACTAAAGCTAGTTGGGACGATTTATCGCAATGTACAGTACATTACTTTGGGGTTGTATATAGATCATTAATAACCAATTACACTTTACAATCATCCAAAAATGTGAAGACGAATGTGATAAACGATTATATGTTGTTAATAAATCATCAGATCGATATCTGAGAAGAAGACTGGCCTAACTAACACGATAGCACTGCAGCTTTTATTCCTCCATCATATAGAGATAAGATTGTGCAAATATGAATCAGAATCCAGAAGGTACGTTCATAAGGAAAGCTCTAAATGGCCCTGTCAGGTTTCCCTTTAATCCCAGTCTTACAATAAAGAATTGATACATCTCCTCAGCCTTTGCAGACGTGGATAGAATATGTTCTGAGGACATCTAAATCTAGTTCCTTTTATCTGAACTATATTATTATGAAGGATGTATAATAAAGCTGCAGGCAGCAAATGTGTTATACCGTATGTACTGGAAAGGTTAAAGCGGTTTGGTCAGATATTTATGCTGCCTTGTCTGAGGACAGCATGAAGAAGTGACAGACACACTGATTTCAATCTGCTGTCACTTACTAGTTAGGCTATGTTCACACGCTTACTAAAAAAACGTCTGAAAATACGGAGCTGTGCTCAATGGAAAACAGCTCCTGCTTTACAACCGTTTTTTTAGCAACTCGCGTTTTTCGCTGAGTTTTTTACGGACGTTTTTTGAGCTGTTTTTCTATAGAGTCAATGAAAAACGGCTTAAGAAGTGACATGCACTTCTTTTTCACGGGTGTTTTTTACGCGGCCGTTTTTCAAAATGGCCGCCAAAAAGAAATGGCCCGTCGGAACAGAAAGCCGTTCAGATTAATGGAGGCGTTATGCTTCCGATTTTTCATCCACAAATAAGCCGTGTGAACATACCCTAAATGTTATGTAGTATAGGAGTATTTAAAATATATACTTGCAAGTCGCAGCCAGCACTGCAAATATGAGTCCAAGTATATTCATATAATCATATATATCATATATTCACACTGCCCTCACCCTAGAGCCCCTGATTGACACTTTTCTCCCTATTACTGTGAATAGGAAGAAAAGTGTCAATCAGCGCCTTGAGGGAGGTGGGTGAGGCGGGTGAGGCATGAATATATGAATATACTTGGACTCATACTTGCATACTCCTAAACTACTTAACATTAACTAATAAGTGACAGCACGCTGAAATCTGACACGTGTTATGCTGTCCTCAGACACGGCGGCATAAATATCTGACTAAGAAGCAGACCAGAATAATCTCCCATCATGTCCTGAATCCACATTTAGTAAACAAATAGATGGCGATAAAGTGGTCAAAATACCATGAGAAGCAGAAAGTCCATAATGTATCAGTCTCCATAGTGACCATGGACAGCACACAGATAGCTGCTCCGTCTCTGTCATTGGTTGTCAGGAATGTTAGTTGGTTATATGGTAATATTACATCTTTGTCATTGTAGTGGCTCCATGTGTCAGTCCTCTGTCTCTAGCCCAGATTTAACTCCTTCATAGACATAAAAATACAATTATGTAAATGAGATAGGAAAGTAAATATATCCACATTCCTACGTTTTCTGAGAGGTCAATGACAAATATTAGAAGATTTCATTGGTGGGGGTCCCTTCGCACATGCTCATTATAATCCCCATTTTTATCAACATACATGGCTGGCTATACAGGGGGGTTAGGTAATTGGTAGTAGTTAGTACATGTAATTGGACAACGATAGCACTTAAATGAAGATCAGTACATTAGTTACCTGCATTATACCCCTTTCCATATATTAGTGCACATTGAAGTCTCAGGACCCTCCCTCTATATAGTTACATATTTGATAAGGTTTAAAAAAAGACACAGGTTCGTCAAGTCCAACCTATAATCCTACCACGTTGATCCAGCGAAAGGCAAATACCTCTATGAGGCGGATGACAATTTGACCATATTAAGGGAAAATATTCCCTCGCAACTTAAAATATGGCAATCAGAATAAATCCCTGGATCAACGTCCCATCTCCAGAAACCTAGTACTCATAACCTGTAATATTATATATTTCTTGAAAAGGATTCAGGCCCGTCTTGAACTTCTTCAATGAATCAACCATCACAGGCATCTATATGTCTTTTGATGCATTCCATGATTTCATTTGCCTTGGCAGCAGCTGCTGAGTAAGAGCAAATATCTACATCAAAAGTAGTTTCCACTCAACATGACCATGTATTACATGGTTACCCATTCAATTGAATGAGTGCCATGTAGTACTATATGAGTGGCCACATGGAGATTCCGTCAGCGATAACATCTGATTGCCAGGTATTAGAAAAACTGAACCTTTGGTGATCAGTTGATCAGCCTAGGCAACTTTATTCAAAGAGTATTTCCAGATGAGACAACCCCTTTAAGAGGAAGCTCCATCTTCTATTTAGTATACTGCAGCTGTATGTTACACTGAATTACTTAGGTATTTCTTGCACAAAGGCTCTGTACACCTTTGAAATCGTTTTTTTTTTTTATCAATGTGATTGGTTCAACTTTCAAAATAGTTTTTATTTAAAATAGTTTTTACTTTTTTACTTTTTGAGATACAGCTGCTTTGTATTCTGTATGCAGAGCAGCTGTATCTAGCGCTGAAAACTGTATGTGTCAGATTGGCTGGACTGACTGGTTCAGTGTCGGCGTGTCTCCGACAGGAAGGATCGAGCTGCTATCATTCACATCTAAGTTCATAACTTAGATGTGATCGATTACAGGTGAATTCTGTGTGTCAGAGACACCTAGGACCCGCTGTCACTGAATCTGTCAGTCCCGTGGACCTGACGGATTCCGGTCTTAGCGCACGATACAGCTGCTCTGTATACAGAAAAGTAAAAATAATTTTGAAAGTTGAACCAATCACACTGGTAGACATTTTTATTTGCGTCAGGGCTCCGTTCCGACATTTCGTCTGAGCTTTCCGTCAGAACGGAGCCCTGACTGACACAAACTGAAACCAAAGGTTTCCATTTCCATCATCCATCACTATCTACTCCTTCCACAAACAAAGAGGGAGGGAGGAAACAGGAAGCAGTGAAGATAAAAGGCATGAGCTGTGTGACCTCCTGTATTAGGCTTCGTTCACATTTGCGTCAGGGCTCCGTTCCGTCTGAGCTTTCCGTCAGAACGGAGCCCTGATTAACACAAACTGAAACCAAAGGCCTCCGTTTCCATCACCATTGATTTCAATGGTGATGGATCCGGTGCCAATGGTTTCAGTTTGTCTCCGTTGTGCAAGGGTTCCGTCGTTTTGAAGGGATGAATAGCGTACTTCTGAGCTACGGAGGCATCATCTGGTGAGCATTCAGACACATATAGGTACAATATAGTTAGATATATTTTTTGTTTATATGTATATAACCGCTGAAAACATCTATAAATATCCCCAGTGTTTCTGATTTTTTAAGTCAGTGCTTCTCGATATTTCTATATTTCTACTGCTGCATATAATGTCAGGGGCCCCCCAGGCTATTGCCTGGGGGACACATGGTCGCACGGCCCCCATAAGGTTTTAATAAAATTGAATGTTGGTTTGGTATGTTTTTATTTCCCCCCTTCCCTCTTTTCTCCATTATTATTTTTATATTAGAATGGTACTTACCCTCTTGATGTCCCCCGAGTAAGCTGTGCTGGTGGCACGAGCCGGTTCCAGATGTTTCTGTCTCCGGGCAGTTTATCCTTTGGTCCCAGCTGATTGGACCCAGGTCAGCCATGCAGTGCATGAGCAGGTTCTGGTAGTTTCTTTCTCCAGGAAGATTTCTGGATAAGACAACCAAAGGCGAACAACAAAGGGACATAGCCCTTAGAATGATAGTCAACTATATGATATAGAAAAATGAACAATCTTTATTTAGAAATGATACAACAAATATCACAGAATATAAAACACGAATGGACCACATAAGGAGATAAAGACAGTGCGGTCAGATGTAAAAGACCAAAAACGTACAGAGTCAGCCAACCTAGGGAAGTCAAAAACCGCTCAAATGACCCACAGGGAAATGATCGTGCATGTGGAATGGCAATGCCCAGATGTATAGAAGAGGCTGGACGCAGCCTGCAGAGATTAAGGGAAGCCGACATGAACGTCCTGGTAGGGAAAGGGTTAATTAGGTGAGGGAGAGTTGGAGGTAGTTGCAGGGGGGACGGGGAGGAGTTAACGGGGACGGGGGGCCGTTACTGAGCTTCCCGCTGTTTTTCGGCATTGAGCCGGAAGCAGCGGGAGGAGTAACACGAAAACAGTAAGCTCCCCGTTGCCCGCGCTTCTCAGCATGGCAGAGACATTAATGTTAGAGCGGCTGCGTGCCGCTGCTGTGCACCACGGTCCCGGATGGCTAGAGGAGACCGTGGCTGCAATAACGAAGATCCCGGACGCCGTTTCGCCACGTCAGGCCCGGCGTTCGGGGTCTGTTGCAGGGGACAGGCTCCCCTCCCCCGGCCCCCTTACAAGCATGGTTATGGCGGCGGGGGGGGAGTCGGCAACAACCGCTCCTGCGCAGAGCAGGCAGAGAGCGTTGCCGGGGGTGACGGCGACTCAGGCCGGGTCGACCCGTCCCTCTCGGCGGTCCCGACCTACAGAGCGCCTCAGTCCGGAGGCAGTCCCGCGGACACGGCGTCGCAGAGGGAGCCCGATCCCGGACGCTGCAGGCCAGGCAGCTGGGAGGACCGCCCCTTCCCAGGCCCTGCGTCCTGGCAGGAATCCCAGGCCGCGACGGGGTCCGGCGGTAAGCAGGGTGTCGCAGGCTGGGCTCCCTGTCACCCCTCCCCCATCAGATGGAAGATTTGGAGGACAAGGTACGGCCGCCCCGCCTGGTGATGTTCCGGCCAGGGGGCAGGCTTCGTCAGGATCGTCTAGACGGACGCCTAGATCTGCAGCGACGTCGAGGCAACAGGTCCGGTCGGAAGTCTGGGTCCCGGCGGTCGGGCGGCAGGTTGCCGGCCCATCGGTCAGCGCGTCTTCATCCCCGTTCCGAAGATGTCGTTGGGATGGACAGTCGTCGGCGAGAGAAGAGCTGGAGGAAGGTGAACTGGACGTGTATCGTCGAGGTCAGGATGGTCCGGCTGACGGGAACACAGCGCCTGTGCAGCCCGGTGAGTGTATAACTCCATCATTGTCTTATCCAGCGATTTTTATGTCGGGTGTCGGCGGGGGGGGCTGCTAGCATTGCATCGGGGGCCGGTAGTGGCGCGGGCGGACGCGACGGAGCGGGTTTGGCGGATTTAGTGGGTTGCTTACGGGAGCTGGTGGGGCGCCTAGATAGGGCCGCGGCGCCGGTAGTCACGGAAGTGTCCCCTGCGGTAGTTTGGGAAGGCCCCAGGGACGTGGGATCGTTACAGGCGCGGCCTGTGATGGCGGTTAGAGAGGCGGTCGCGGTGTCGGTACAGACCGAGGCACAAAAGGATGGCGATCGAGTGCGTATTGATGATCGTGCTCGGGGGGAGGTGTACGTTTGTTTTGAAGGTCCGTTGGGGGCGCATTTAAAGCAGGAGGTGCGCGAGCGGATCTGGAAGGATGAATATGTCGAGATTTTTTCTCTCTTGCCGCTCGCTAAATTTAATTTGGATAAGAGCAAGCGGGATGAGAGTAAAAAGGACGAGGAGGAACGGCGGCGGTATAGGCTTATCCCGCAGACGTTCGTTAATTGGTCGCAGGCGTTCGCCATATTGGCTAGTGTGATAGGGGAAAAGGCGCCGGAAAATTGTTCGGCGTTGTTTTGTTATTTTGATGCCATTGGGGAGGCTCATAGGGCGTATGGGGGTCAGGCGTGGCTGCGATACGATGAGCAATTCCGTCAGCGGAAGGCGGTTCGGCCGGCGATTCGGTGGGACCAGAAGGATATTGCTCTCTGGTTACGGGTTACGGCTCCGGTTAGGCAGTCCTTTCCCGGGAGCGCCGGCCAGGGAGGCCAGTCTAGTCAGGTTGGACAAAGCGGCGGGGGAAAGGCGGGGTTTTGCTGGCAATTTAATGAAGGTCAGTGCAAGTTCGGGGCCACGTGCAAGTTCAAGCACGTGTGTTCCGAGTGTAATGGTGCATCACACGGGGCGGCAAAATGTCTGCGGAAAAAGAGGTCAGGGAACCAGCCCGCCGCGGCTGGTCAAGGGGGTGTCGCCGGTGAGGGTGGAAAAGATGGCCCCTTATCTAAATGAGTATCCGGATAGGGCGGCGGCTAAGTTGCTTTACGAAGGGTTTCGTGTTGGTTTTGTTATTCCTCCGCCTCCTTATGAGGTTCCGGTTACGCGGAGGAATTTAAAATCGGCTTACTTGCATGCAAAAGTCGTGTCGGAAAAGTTGTTAAAAGAAGTTTCGTTGGGCCGCATGTCGGGGCCGTTTGTTGAGTCGCCGGTAAAAGATTTAGTTGTGTCCCCGTTGGGTATTGTCCATAAACGCGAGCCCGGAAAATTTCGTTTGATTCAACATTTATCGTATCCCAAGGGTTCGTCTGTAAATGACGGGATTGATCACGAGTTGTGCTCCGTAGTTTATACCTCATTCGATAAGGCGGTGGGGTTAGTGCGGGCTGCGGGTCCAGGGGCGCTGCTAGCAAAAACCGACATCGAGGCGGCGTTCAGGTTGTTGCCGGTTCATCCAGAAAGCCAACGGCTGTTGGGTTGTTTTTGGAATGGGGCTTTTTACGTGGATCGGTGCCTTCCGATGGGGTGTTCCCTTTCTTGCGCATACTTCGAGGCGTTTAGTAGCTTCGTGGAGTGGGTAACGAGGGGAGTATCCGGGGTCGACTCGTTGATCCATTACTTAGATGATTTTTTGTGCGTTGGCCCGGGGGGTTCGCCGGTTTGCGGTAATTTGCTTCATGCACTACAGAAGGTGGCGAGGGATTTTGGGATTCCTTTGGCGCCGGAAAAAACGGAGGGCCCGGTAGCGACGATTTGTTTTTTGGGAATCGAAATAGACTCGGTGGCAATGGAGTGTCGTCTCCCGGCGGATAAGTTGGGTGCTTTGACGCTGGAGGTTCGGCGGGCTTGTAGAATGAAGAAAATGACGCTGAGGGAGCTTCAGTCGCTGCTGGGGAAGTTGAATTTCGCCTGCCGGATTATGCCGATGGGGAGGGTGTTTGGTAGGAGGTTGGCGGCGGCAACGGCGGGAGTGCGTGCGCCGCATCATTTTGTGCGGCTCAAGGAGGAGCACCAAGCTGATCTTCAGGTTTGGGATGACTTCTTGGGCCAGTACAATGGTCGCTCGCTATGGATGGCCCCAGCGCAGGATACGAGTGATTTGAATATTTTTACGGATGCGGCTGGGGCGGGCGGTTTTGGAGCTTACGGGGGAGGTCCGTGGTGCGCAGGTCAATGGCTGGCTAGCTGGGTGTCCAGTGGACTCACGCGGAATCTGGCCCTGCTCGAGCTGTTTCCCATCGTGGTGGCGGCTACCATTTGGGGGCACAGGCTCAGGGATAAGAAGGTCCGTTTTTACTGCGACAACATGGGGGTGGTGCTTGCCATTAATAACATCACGGCGTCCTCTCCTCCGGTAGTTCAATTGTTGTGACATTTAGTGTTGGTGTGTTTGTCGTTGAACGCGTGGGTGGTGGCGGTGCATGTCCCGGGTGTACGGAATTGTATCGCTGATGCTCTTTCTCGCTCGCAGTGGGACCGGTTTCGGCAATTGGCACCGGGAGCGGAACGTCTCGGTTTGGCTTGTCCGGAGCATCTTTGGGATCTGGTATCGGTCCCGTAGAACAGCTGTTACAAAGGTCTTTGGCGCGCACGACGTGGAGTGCTTATGCTGCTTGTTGGAGGCAGTGGGAGGAGTGGGTAAGAGAGTTGGGTGACGTCAATACGGATAGAGACAGGTTGGTGGCACTTTTGTACTGGTTAGGGGACGCCTGGGAGGCGGGGTTTTCAGTGGCGAAGGTGAACCGGTTCATATATGCGGTGGCGTTTGGGTTTAAGTTGCGGGTCTTTCAGGATGTATCGAAGGAATTTCTGGTATCGCAGGCTTTGAAGGGGTTGCGCCGAGGTAGGGTGGAGGCGGATAGTAGAAGGCCGGTGTCGTTTGCTTTGCTTAGCTCGTTGGGCGGTTCATTAGCATCGGTCTGTCGTTCTTCAGACGAAATGGATTTGTTTCGGTTGGCTTTTTCGTTAGCGTTCTTTGGAGCATTTAGAATAGGTGAGTTGGTGTCGCCAAGTACCAAACAGGCAGGGGGGCTGAGATCTGGGGAGGTGAGCCTATTCGCAGACCGGCTGGAGGTATGGTTGCGTCGGTCTAAAACTGACCAAGTAGGGAAGGGTAAACTGATAGTTTTGTTCGCCCTCCCGGGGTCGGTTATGTGCCCAGTAGAGTGCATGCGGGGTTTTACGCAAAACAGGGGGTCTCCAGATTTGCCTTTGTTACGTCATGTGGACGGGTCGTTTTTGTCCAGGTTTCAGTTTGGAGCTGTATTTAAAAAATGTTTGACGGCGGTTGGTGTTGCGGTAGGCTCATATTCATCTCATTCCTTCAGGATTGGCGCAGCAACAGAAGCGGGGCGCTGGGGGTTGGATGATGAGGGGGTGAGGCGTATTGGTCGTTGGGAGTCTAAAAGGTTTAAGTCCTATGTCCGCCCCCATATGTTATGATTTTTGTTGTTTATGCTTTACAAATGTTATATGGTGGTGCCTAATTGTTTTTTCCGTTTCAGATTCGCCTCCGTGTTTGGTGTGGTTGATGGGTCATTCTTACGTGCACTGGGGGGCTTTGAGGGCGGACGTCCGCCCGGATGGTCGCCAGTTGCGCATTCCGCGACAGGATGCGGTTGTGCATTGGCTGGGTTTTAGAGGTATGTCGTGGAGCAGGGTGTTGGCGGAATTCCAGACATATGCGCGGCTTGATAGGGTTCCGGAGGTCTTAGTGTTGCACGTGGGTGGGAATGACTTAGGAGTCCGCCCCTTTCGTGAGTTGGTGCGGGATATCAAACATGATATGTTGTGTTTGTGAGTATGTTATCCCAAGTTGGTGATAGTGTGGTCGGACATAGTCCCAAGAAAGCATTGGCGGTTAGCTAGATCTGTGGAGAGAGTCAATAAGGCTCGCATTAAAGTTAATCGGGCGGTGTCCCGTTTTGTGGCAAAAAACGGGGGCATTTGCGTGAGGCATAGGGATTTGGAGTCAGGAGTGGGGAATTTCTGGAGGAGTGACGGGGTTCATCTGACCGAGGTTGGCATTGATCTTTGGAGCTTGGCGATAGCAGAAGGCGTAGAAAGGGCGGTGGTGGTGTGGAGGAACTCACAGGCTTAAGGTGGTCAAGGCCTGTTTCGCTGTGGCGGGGGGAGTCCTTGAGGCCAGTCAGTACAAAATGGTGGGGGGGTCGCATCGGGGGTATGCGTCCCCCAAAAAAAGGTACATGGTTGAAGACTTCATCGGGTGTTATCCCTTTGAAGTGGTCTTCTGGTAGAAGGTATATCACTTGAAGGCTTCATCGGGTGTTATCCCTTTGAAGTGGACTTCTAGTGGTCGGTATATCACTTGAGGGCTTCATCGGGTGTTATCCCCTTGAAGTGGACTTCTAGTGGTTGGAGCCATCTGCAGAGGTGAACGGTGCTTCCGAGCTGGTTTACGGCTGGAGGTAATTGGTGGTTTGCAGATGGCTAATTCGGTGTGTTCTTAAAAAAGGAATATCTGAAGGGGCTTCAAGGACTTCCTCTGCTCGGGTTAATGTTAACGTTAAATTGTTATTTACGATTCTGACCCATGTTGGGTCATGTGAATTATTAGGAGGAATTCTCTGGTGGATTCCTAACTAGTTATCCGAATGTTTCGGATTTAAATTGTTTTTATAAAACTGTGAAATTAATAAACGGCTGCTGTGGCCATTTCACATCCAACCTCGGTGTCATGTGTCTTTACTAAAGTGGGGGTGGTGGGATAGTATGGTCTAAGGTTAACACACGACTCTACTTAGGCAGGTCAAGAAGAGGCTGGATGCAGCCTGCAGGGATTAAGGGAAGCCGACATGACCGTCCTGGTAGGGAAAGGGTTAATTAGGTGAGGGAGAGTTGGAGGGAGTTGGAGGGGGGACGGGGAGGAGTTAAGGGGGACGGGGGGCCGTTACTGAGCTTCCCGCTGTTTTTCGGCATTGAGCCGGAAGCAGCGGGAGGAGTAACACGAAAAAAGTAAGCTCCCACCCTCCCGCCCTTGGTTTGTTACTCCTTAGGTCTTATGTACGTCCGTCTATGAGCGTTGTGTTTTTATTTGTGTGCTTATTTAACATGTTTTTCTTTTTTCCGGAGTAGGTTCTGTTGTCATGGCAGCTGGCGGGGGGAGTCCTTGAGGCCAGTCAGTACAAAATGGTGGGGGGGTCGCATCGGGGGTATGCGTCCCCCAAAAAAGGTACATGGTTGAAGACTTCATCGGGTGTTATCCCTTTGAAGTGGTCTTCTGGTAGAAGGTATATCACTTGAAGGCTTCATCGGGTGTTATCCCTTTGAAGTGGACTTCTAGTGTTCGGTATATCACTTGAGGGCTTCATCGGGTGTTATCCCCTTGAAGTGGACTTCTAGTGGTTGGAGCCATCTGCAGAGGTGAACGGTGCTTCCGAGCTGGTTTACGGCTGGAGGTAATTGGTGGTTTGCAGATGGCTAATTCGGTGTGTTCTTAAAAAAGGAATATCTGAAGGGGCTTCAAGGACTTCCTCTGCTCAGGTTAATGTTAACGTTAAATTGTTATTTACGATTCTGACCCATGTTGGGTCATGTGAATTATTAGGAGGAATTCTCTGGTGGATTCCTAACTAGTTATCCGAATGTTTCGGATTTAAATTGTTTTTATAAAACTGTGAAATTAATAAACGGCTGCTGTGGCCATTTCACATCCAACCTCGGTGTCATGTGTCTTTACTAAAGTGGGGGTGGTGGGATAGTATGGTCTAAGGTTAACACACGACTCTACTTAGGCAGGTCAAGAGAAATGAGGAGAAAATGACTATGCATCTAATGAGGAATATCTATACATCAAATAGGTATGAGTGGGCTATAGAGAATCTCAGCACAGAATCAGGGCAGGGTAAACCTGTAGTAGTGCATGGAAAGACAGAAATAATGTCATGCAGCAAACCAAAATGTACACATACCCTGAGACATGCCTTTGAGGCATCTTTCATCCTTCCCTTTGGGTCGTCTGTTCCGCTCCCCACCATGTCTCAGGGTATGTGTACATTTTGGTTTGCTGCATGACATTATTTCTGTCTTTCCATGCACTACTACAGGTTTACCCTGCCCTGATTCTGTGCTGAGATTCTCTATAGCCCACTCATACCTATTTGATGTATAGATATTCCTCATTAGATGCATAGTCATTTTCTCCTCATTTCTCTATACATCTGGGCATTGCCATTCCACATGCACGATCATTTCCCTGTGGGTCATTTGAGCGGTTTTTGACTTCCCTAGGTTGGCTGACTCTGTACGTTTTTGGTCTTTTACATCTGACCGCACTGTCTTTATCTCCTTATGTGGTCCATTCGTGTTTTATATTCTGTGATATTTGTTGTATCATTTCTAAATAAAGATTGTTCATTTTTCTATATTATATAGTTGACTATCATTCTAAGGGCTATGTCCCTTTGTTGTTCGCTTTTGGTTGTCTACTTGTATTAAGGGACCCCTTTTCATGCCATTGCTTTGGTTCGAGGTTTGTGTAGGTTTTTCAGATTTCTGGACAAGGTCAGTTGATTGGACATTCAAAATCCTAAAGGCGGGAAAATTAGATATAAAAGAAGCAGTTCGTCGTGGTCAAGCAGCCAGTTTTGAACATTTGGACCGTCGCCCACCCTCCCTCCCTCCCTAATGTCTTGAATTCCTTTACGTTACGATGTTTGTTACAGGGGTTTGTTACCCTAATGCTGGGCGGACTTGGTTTTTATTGGTCTAAATATTTATATTTTATTATTTATGGTTATTCTCTTCTAAATATTTTATCTTATGTTACCCTTAAGAAACACCATGGCGATTTTTATCCAAAGAAACTGTTGTCTGTTTTATTTCAGTTGATAATTTTTAGTGGGGTTTGTGCTACCATGAAAACAATAATAATGACAATATGTAGCATTGTCAGGTCTGGGCTGCGCATCTGGGACTTGTGCCATCAATCCTAACTAAGTGCCCCTGGTGCCATCAATCCTTACTAAGTGCCCCTGAATGGGTACATCTTTGTTGTCTGGGTGATTGGGAGTCATTCATGTATGCTGAGTGTTCTGCCTGATTAAAGAGCGCTGTGCTGCTGTCAAGTGTTTAATGTACTACATCAAGGGATGGCTACTAGAGGAGAGGCTGGTGAAGTGCATACCCCCTAATTGTACCTATTTGAGCTGTGCTGATCAAATATTGAGGCACTACTTGATCTACTACATTGCTGTATATGACATTGACAGGACAGTTTAACCATGTTCTATCGGGTAGAAAGTATTACAGATCCAGTTGGCAATCACAGCCAGATTAATCAATTATGTTGTAATAACGAAGTTTAAAGGGAAGCTGTCACATCAAACATGCAGTGCAATCCGTGGGCAGCATGTTGTAGCGCAGGAGGTTCTGAGCAGATTGATATATAGTTTTATGCAAAAAGATTTAGGATAACCTGTAATTTATTAATTTAAATCCCTTCTAACTCTGGGCTTAAAAGTCCAGTGGATGGTCCTACTCAGTAATGAGCAGTTATTTCTGTATTAACACAGGTTGTCAATCAATGCTTGAGACCACCCACTGGACTCTTTAGCCCACAGGGAGCGGGAGTTTAAATGAATACATTACAGGTTACCCTTAATTTTTCCCACAAAACAATATATCCATCTGCTCAGCTTCTCTTGCTTTATTGCATGCTGCCTCCAGATAGGATATCATGTTCTACATGACAGGTTCCCTTTAAATTTGGCATCAAATTTATCAAAACGGCTCACACTACATAATGTATTTCCCTTCAAAATCTGGCCAAATCCATAAATAAATTTGGTGCAACCATTGCATGTCGTTTGAAATTGTGCCCCATTTTGTCTATGGTGCAGTTGTTTTGGGAAAACAGCATCATAATTGGTAGTTATATTGATCCACCAAATTTTTAACGCCATGTTTATACATTGTTGGAATCTATAGTTTGGGCTTTAGGAAACCCCTGAAGTCACTGACCAAATGTTGGGAGAAGTGCTGGAGTCCCGAGCAAAGCGCTAGCTGATGCTCTGCACAGGGACTCCAGCAATAGGCAATGTGACAGCCCCTTGCGGTCATGCCATTGATAATGCACCAACACGAACAGCACAGGAAGCCAGCCCTCAGAGACATGGGGCTGTGTCAGGGCGTTATCAATATTAGAAAAACTCCAGCACTTCCGGGAACAATTGACCAGGTTTGAATGGCACCATTTACTACCGAATTTTTAATTGAAGTGCATTAGTAAGTGACTTCTTTTTACATAAAAATATGAATGCAAAGCAATTTTTGGTTCCCGGATAACCCCTTTAATATAGCACCACCTACTGTTTGAGCGTCTTGCCCTTTACTGCATTTAACTTACTGAATGTGTTGAGATGGACACGCATGCTGTTTCTCATCTCTCCACTCAGGCCTGTCTCATCGGTGATGTGGTGGTATCCCTCCACAGGATGCCACTGAATCTGCAGCGTCTTGTCTGCTTGTTAGAGGAAATGCTGAGCAAGCGCAATAGCATTCTCCTCCTCTGACAAGCATAGAACCTACTGCACAAGCGCTGTCAGCTTGTCAGTGCTGGAGTTTTTGTCAGCGCTGGGGAAGGACTACTTTGCCATTTGGGGAGAGATACTATTAGGGCTTGCCCACACGTAACGGAATTGCTGATGAAAATTTCTGCAGCAATTCCGTTGAAAGTAGCAGACATTGCGCGGAGGAAAAAACGCAGAAAATGGTGTGTATTTTGCTGCGTTTTTCTCAATGCAGGGAGATGGTGACAACTCCTCAGAAAAACGCAGCAATTCAGTCCACTTTCCACATCAGGAATTGATATGCTGCGGAAAGACAAATATGCACCGCAGCTCAATTTCGGGTCGCAATTTTTACGTAGCATGTGGATGAGATTTGTTAAATCACACCCACTTTGCTGCTACTGTATTCTGCTGCATATTTTCCATCCACAATTCCAGACGGTAAATATACAGCAATTCCACTATGTGTGGACAAGCCCTTATGGTATCATGTGGGAGGGGGGAATCATCAGTACAGGACCATACAGAAAGCCTAGAGAGAGAGCTTCCAGCAATTGAGTGTAGAAACTGCCTGGTTCATAGGGTTAGAAAATTATGAAAAAAAAAATGTAAACATTTTTTATTGCTTAATGGCATTATACCGCCTCACTGTGTGTATACCTGTACTTTGCAGGCTAAGAGGTTTTGTGGGATAACCCCTTTAAATAGCGTGTGCCTCATACAGACTGTTATAATAGCAAAGACCTTATTTAAAGTTACATATGCATGTCTGCTTTGGTGTTAAAAACTAAATTAAAAAACCTTTAAAAACCTGTAGAATCTTTAGTCCATAATAGACATAAAGCTTGAGATCTTTGCTATAGGTAAGCACAGGAACAGAGAAGATAGACACTTGTTATTCGGTCACTCTCTGGCAGTATTATCTGTTCATTTTATGGCGCTATTATTCTGTCACTGATTGCCAATATTCTTTTGAAGTATAATGAACAAATGATATACTGTTATCTATAGATCCAAGTGTTATTTGGGGTGAGGCTTGTGGCAACACCCCGATTCGTTTTGCATACCAATTTATGCAGGTTTATTTTCTATATGTTGTTTTTCTTTTATGACATGCGGGTATTCGTTTTTTATCGACATGATTTTTTATACATAAGTAATTTCTCACATATTAGGTGTAGAGGTCCAAGTTGCAGAATTTAGACATTCCAAGCACTTTATATTCTGAATAGTGTTACCTAAATTTATTATTATACTGGCCTTTTGTGCCTTATGTTATACCATTCACCCATCTTATACTGTAGCATAACGCATCAGGTCAGTAGCAAAACTACCCAGGCACACTGAGATGGTGGGGCCCAGGGCCGTTCCCCCCAGCAGTGATGTGTCCCATTTTCAACTGTATCCGCGTCCTCAGGACGCAAATACAGTTGAATTCAATGCTGGAGCACGAAGCCGACGCCTCCTTGCTCCAGCATTCTCTGTTTAATGCCAGCTCCAGCTGTACACAGCTCGAAACAGACAGGCGCGATGTAGTGACGTCATCACACCTGTCTGCGCAGAGTCATACGGGAGGAGCAGAGGTATCTCCACTCGTCGTGGGAATCAGGGATAGGTAAATACTTATTTTATTATTTTTTATTAGGCACTATACTGTGTGGTGGCAGGTAAGGGGGCATTATACTGGCTATGGAAGGGGCCGCAATAGGGATTTTTACTCTATTTGGGCAGTTTTGGAGGCATTATACAGTATGGACCAGCTATGGGGGCTTTACTGTATGAGGGAACTTATGGGGGCATTATACTGAATGAGGGCAGCTATGGGGGCATTAAAACATGTGGAGGCCGCTATTGGGGCATTATACTGTATGGGGGGAGCTATGGGGCATTATACTGTATTGGGCAGCTATGGGGGCATTGTACTGTATAGGGCACCTATGGGGGCATTATACTGTATGAGAGCAGCTATGAGGCGTTCTACTGTATGTGGGCAGCTATGGAGCATTATACTGTGTGAGAGGCACTATATGGGCATTATACTGTGTGAGGCACTATATGGGCATTATACTGTGTGAGAGGCACTATATGGGCAGTTTACTATGTAGGGACAATTATAGGGACATTATACTATATAGGGACAGCTATGGAGGAATTTTACTGTGTGGGGACAGCTATAGGGGCATTATACTATGTGGGGACAGCTATAGGGGCATTATACTGTGTGGGGACAGCTATGGGGGCATTATTCTGGGTGGGAAGGCCCTATAGGGGCATTATACTGTGTGGGGCAGATGTAAGGGCATTATACTGTGTGGGGCCACTAAGGGGTCATTATACTGTGTGGGGGCCACTAAGGGGTCATTATACTATGTGGGGCAGCTGTGGGAACATTTTTCACTGTGAGGGCAACCATAGGGGCATTATCCTGTGTGGGGACAGCTATAGGGGCATTATACTATGTGGGGCCACTAAGGGGTGATTATACTGTGTGGGGGCCACTAAGGGGTCATTATACTATGTTGGGGCACTAAGGGGTTATTATACTATTTGGGGGCAGCTGTGGGAACATTTTTCTGTGTGGGGGCAACCATAGGTACATTATCCTGTTTGGGGGCACCTATAGGGGCATTATACTATTTGGGGGCCACTAAGGTGTCATTATACTGTGTGGGGGCCACTAAGGGGTCATTATACTATGTTGGGTCACTAAGGGGTCATACTATGTGGGGGCAGCTATGGGAGCATTATTCTGTGTGGGGGCAACCATATGGTCATTATCCTGTGTGGGGCAGCTATGGGGGCATTATACTATGTGGAGCACACTAAGGGGTCATACTGTGTGAGGGGCTTTTTCCATTATTTTAGGATTACAGCACTGGTTATATTATTTAGTTCCAATATTATTTGCCTTTGATATGTGTTAATATAATAGAAACATTGTTTGCTGTTTCCATTTTCCTGAGCATTGAGGGTATCATCTAAGGACACAGCTGGTAGGAACATACAGCATTGTGCACATTAGTCAGTGAATATAAAACTGCACATCATTATCTAATATGAAATGACACAATAGACACTTGGTCCTGTTTATGTACTCACTTACCCCTGTCTAGGCCAACTGAATTTCTTCATGATTCATACAGCTGTCAATTTGTCAATGAGCCGCAGCTAAGGTAATTCACATGTAAATAGTTCCCCTCCCCAAGATAGGCTTACTGCAGCCCTCATTATGGTTCCACTAATTGGTTTATCATGAGATCCCAGGAAAATCTAATGGAAATGCTACTTTACAAATGTAGCAGAGCTATGTTTGTCAGCTGTAGGAGTACTGAGTTTGTCATTTGGCACATTTCATTGTGACATGATCTCTTATCTGTTCAATGACATCCAGAATAATAATGCAGACGTATTCATTAATCATTATTAAGTTATTATCATATCAGTTTCCTTCTTATAAGAAGTATTCCAACCATGGAGTATGAGTAGGATTTTTACTTTCTTACTGCTTTCTTTTTGGGATGTAAGCAGAATACAGGTGCCATTTTGCTTAAAAAGAACTAGATGCCAATGCCTGTCACTACCCTGTTCTGTTATTGTATTTATATAGGTAGCAATTCCATTAATAATGAGAAACAAAGAGAAATTATCATTGTGCAATTTCATTATATAATAGGTAAAGTTGCTACAAACTGGAGCTTCACTTAAGAGAAATGGAGATTCCCTGCTACATCACTGAGTGTAGAACACAAATGCAGTTTATGGCAACCAGTATTCTGCGAGCACAGAACTCACATAATTACAAATGCAGTAATTATGCTCAGAACCTAAACAGGGGATCACTTGATAGTATTGCAATTGCTTCTGCTTGTAAAGGGAGTAATTGTAATAACATCATTCTAACACATTATACCGTGTTTCCAAAGTGGAGCTTCATTTTAATGGCACATTCACCGAGTATTAGTACTCAGAAAGTGTTCATTTTACTGGTTGGACAAAAACCTTTGGTGGCTGCCTGTATTTTACTTGTCCAAGATTCACAAAAAGTTAGCTAATCCACCGGGTCACCCTATTATAGAGGGCATTGGTAGTCAGTGAGAAACATTCAGCATCTAAATTTGTATTAATTTTTTTTCAAAAAGACATGTTCAGTCTCTGGAGTCATATTTCTTAACATTCTATTAATTTAATTTATGTTTAGGAGGATATTGCCATTTATGATAAATTTACATATCCGAGCATCACAAATGCAGGATGACCTATGTGCAGTACAATATTTTCTTATTACTGTAGATGTTTCTTGACATTCAAATCGTACTTTTGTACTGGAACTTCTATATTTTGTGTTTGACATATAAACAGTTTGCGGTACAGCTATGGGGGGGGGGGACATTGCGCCTCATTGTGGCAATCACATTTTGCGTTGAGTGGGAGCTGGAGCTATTTGTTACATAGAATAAATGATATACTATAATATAAATTATTTATTCCAATTCTCAACAACGTGTCAGCAGCTAGTGCTTTCTTTTTCTTGCATAGAAATATATTTTAGCATTCAACAATTTCACTCTTCTTTCTGCATTATTACATATAGGTTTTTGCCTTTCAATGCACAAGTGTGTATTTTAAACCTCATGTATATATTGTCATTTTTCTTGAGACTCATTTTGATTATGGGCAAATTGACCTTGTGCGCATATGTTTTGTAGTTGTCTTTTATAAGATTTATTTTACTGATTTTGTAATATATTATTAATCAGCAGATATAAATTTTACCTTTAGAAATCTCTTGGGACTTTATTTTCACTGCCAATGTTTTATGCATTAAGTGGTTGTGTTTTATATTCTTCAGTATAAATATTTTGTCTTAAATCATGTTTTTCTGTTTTACTAAATATACTGTTTACAAATGCTCCATAATGTAGTTTCACTCCTCATTAATCAATTTGAGGAGGTCATAGTCGGACGTATCACACAAAGGAACCACAAATTTATTTTAGACCAGGTGTGACCTAGATACATAGCAGGTATATTTAGCAACACTGTTTTTACCTTTCCGTTGACTGTTTTGAATGTCACCTCAGTGTTCAACAGTGCTCCTTTATGTTTGCATTGTTTACCTTAACCCCTTTAGGACACAGCCTGTTTTGGCCTGTGGCACAGCTGATTTTTTCAAATCTGACATGTGTCACTTTATGTGGTAATAACTCCGGAATGCTTTTACCTATCCAAGCGATTCTGAGAACGTTTTCTCGTGACATATTGTACTTTATGATAGTGGAAAAATTTGGTCGATAAATTCAATATTTATTTGTGAAAAACACCAAAATGTAGAGAAAATTTGCAAAAATGTGCATTTTTCTAACTTTAAATGTATCTGCTTGTAAAACAGATAGTAATACCACATAAAATAGTTACTAGTTACCATTTCTCATATGTCTACTTTATGTTTGCATCGTTTTTTGAACATCCTTTTATTTTTCTAGGACGTCACAAGGCTTAGAACTTTAGCAGCAATTTCTCACATTTTCAAGAAAAATTCAACAGGCTATTTTTACAGGGACCAGTTTAGTTCTGAAGTGGTTTTGAGGGCTTTATATATTAGAGTCCCCCATTAAGCACCCCATTTTAAAAACTGCACCCCTCAAAGTATTCAAAACATCATTCAGAAAGTTTCTTAACCCTTTAGTCGTTTCACAGAAAATAAAGCAAAGTAGAGGGGAAATGTACAAATTTCTCTTTTTTTTGCCGAAATAAATTTGTAATTAAAAAAAATTGTGTAACACAAAAGGTTTTACCAGAGAAATACAACTCAATATTTATTGCCCAGATTCTGCAGTTTTTAGGAATATCCCACATGTGCCCTAGTGCCCTAATGGACTGAAACACCGGCCTCAAAGGATGACCTAGTGGATTTTGGGGCCTGCTTATTTTTAGATTATATTTTAGGCACCATGTCGGGTTTGAAGAGGTCTTGTGGTGCCAAAACAGTGGAAACTCCCCAAAAGTGACCCCATTTTGGAAACTAGACCCCTCAAGGAATTTATTTAGGGGTATAGTTAGCACTTTGACCCCACAGGTATTTTGCTATATTTATTGGAGTTAGTCTCTGAAAATGAAAATCGACTTTTTTTATGAAATAACATAGACATTTTTAATATTTACAAGGAATAAAGAAGAAAATGCACCCCAACATTTGTAAAGCAACTTCTCCCAATTACGGAAATACCCCATATGTGGTAATAAACTGCTGTTTGGACACTCGGCAGCGCTCGGAATGGAGGGAGCGCAATTTGGATTTTGGAGCACAGATTTTGCTGGATTGGTTCTTAGTGCCTTATCGCGATTGCAACGCCCTGGAGGGAACAAAATAGTGGAAACCCCCCAAAGTGACCCCATTTGGGAAACTACACCCCTCAAAGAATTTTTCTAGGGGTATAGTAAGCATTTATACTACACAGGTCTTTTGCAGAATTTAGTAGAATTAGGCCGTGAAAATAAATATAAACGTTTTTGTCCACTAAAATGTTGAATTTTTTTCATTTTCACAAGGGATAAAGGAGAAAAAAAGTCGCCTTAAATTTGTAACGCAATCTCTCCCGAGTACGACAATACCCCACATGTGGTAATAATTTATTTTTTTAATAGAAATTAATTAACCTTTGCAAGACTGATCCTTTTTTGCTTTTCCATTTTAGTTTTTCACTCTCCGCCTTCCAAACGCCATAACTTTTTTATTTTTCCATGAATTGAGCGGTGTGAGAGCTTATTTTTGGCAGGACGAGCTGTAGTTTTTATCGGTACCATTTTTTGGTACATGCAACTTTTTGATCACTTTTTATTACATTTTATTTAGAGCTTTGGTGGCCAAAAACAGTGATTTTGGCATTTTAAATTCTTTATTTCTTACGGCGTTCATAATGCGCTATAAATGACAATTTTACTTTATTCTGCGGGTTGGTACGATTACGGCGATACCATATGTATATAGTTTTTTTATGTTTTGCAGCATTTGCACAATAAAATCACCTCTTTATAAAATAATTTATTTTCTGTATCACCATATTCTGAGGGCTGTAACTTTTTTATTTTTCAGTCAAAAAAGCTGTGTAAGGGCTTGTTTTTTGCGGGACGGGTTGTAGTTTTTATTGGTACTATTTTGGGGTACATGTGACTTTTTGATCACTTTTATTCTATATTTTGGGAGGGGTGGTGACCAAAAAATAGTGATTCTGGCATTGTTTTTAGTTTGGTTTTTTTTGCGGCGTTCACCGTGCGGTAAAAATAACATTATAGTTTTATAGATTGGGTTGTTACGAACGCGGTGATACCAAATATGTGTACTGTTTTTTAATGGTTTCATTTATTCCCTACAATAAGAGACTTATAGGAAAAAAAAGTATTTTCTTTTTACACTTTGTAAAACACTTTTATTAACTTTTTTTTAAACTTTTTTCTTTACTTTTTACACTTTCTTTTTTTACCTGCAGGAGTTTTGGGGTTTTTACAGGGGGCCATATAAACTTTTGCACATAGACGCAGGAGCTTAAAGTGGTTATCTGGGATTTTAAAATCGATGGCCTATCGCTAACCCATTCTTGACATTTGACGTATACTCATGTCATAGCCGGGTAGAGGAAGTATAGAGCGAATTCATGGGCTGAGCCCGTTTCATACAACGTGGGTGTTGGCTGTATGTTACAGCTGACACTTCACTGTAACGAGCGGTATCGCACTCGAGCTTAATTCCGCCCGTTTAACCACTTCGCTGCCACGATGTTTGAAAGAGGGGAGCGACCCCCTCTAGCAGTCTTTCGCCACCCCCCCCCCCTGACGCGATCTAATGGTGCCGATGGTTGGCATGTCAGCCTGGGGGAATAATGAATGCCCCGAGGTCCCCCTTCTTTGTATAACTATTAAGACATGCCTCTATATTAGTATTGCAGTATATAGTGCTAGCGATCCAACGATCGCTGGTTCAAGTCCCCTAGGGGGACCAATAAGAAAATTCAGTTACTAAATTTTTTATTATGTACAAAAAAAATATTAAAAGTTAAAAAAATAACTTTTCCAATCTTCCCCCTAATCATTGTAAAAATAATATTATTTTAACACGCACGATGAACGCCGTAAGAAAAAATAAAAAAACTTTAAAAATCACAGTTTTTTGGTCACCTCATCTCCCACACAAAACTAATTAAAAGTGATCAAAGGCTTGCATGTACCCAAAATGGTACCATTAAAAACGACAGCTTGTCCCGCAAAAAGTAAGCCCATGTACCGCTCAATCGTCAGAAAAAAGTTATGGCTGTCAGAATTTGGCAACACATAATAAATTTTATATTTTACAACTAGTTTTATCCTTTTAAAAGTAGTCAAACTATAAAAAAAAACGATATACCTTTGCTATCGCTGTAATTGTATAAAACAATGGAGGAATCACTGTTTTTAAATTTTCCACCCCACAAATAATGTTTTTCCATTTCCTAGTACATTACATGGTAAAATAAATGCTACCATGAAAATTACAACTCGTCCTGCAAAATTCAAGCCCTCATAGGGCTACAACGAGGAAAAAATTCAAAAGTTATGGCTTTTGGAAGGTGGGGAGGAAAAAATGAAAATAAAAATCTGAAAAATGGCTGCAGCAAAGTAGGGGTTTACATAGGCGATCAATATTAGATTGGTGAGACCCTCAGCAGTCCGTCCGATAAGCTGTTTGAAGCGGCCGTGGCGCTCCTACAAGCACTGCAGCCAGTGGCGTAACTACCACAGTAGCAGCCGTAGCAGCTGCCACGGGGCCCGCGGCATGGGGGGGCCCGCGGCATGGGGGGGCCCGTGTCGCCCTGTCAGGCACATTACATTATGTGCCAGGCCTGGAGGCACGGGCCCCCTCATGCCTAGTAGTAGCATCACTAACGTTACACTAGGCATCCGGGGGGGGGGAGAGGGCTGGTGGCCCGGTGATAGTCGCGGGGGGGGGGGGGTGATAGCCGCTGCATTGCTCCCTGTGCACTGATAGTCTGCCACACAGTTGCATAGGACGGCGATAGGTGGTAGGAGGAGCGCTCAGGCAGGGGAGAGGACAGGGGGCTGAGCTAAAGGGCGACGCGAGACTTCGGGCGGAGGACTAGTATCTCATAGGACGGGTGGAGGACGTGCAGACTGCAGATGCAGAGGACAGGTACATGAAGTTCATGGGAGAAGGGAAAAGTTTTTAGGTAGAAAAATCTGCCTCATAATTCCTTCCGGAATTTTGAGGCATATTTTTAACACTTCCCGCGTTTTTCGTTGTGTTTTTTGTGACGTTTTTCGGCCATCGGGCCGTGGGCAGAAAAACGCAGCAAAAAACGCATTTTCTGCCTGCCATTGTTGTCAATGGGAAGTCGGAGACAGAAACGCCTGAAGAAAGGGCATTAGGCTATGTTCACACGGAGTATTTTGACAAGTTTTTTGACGCGGAAACCGCATCGCAAAGCTCGTCAAAAACGGCCCGAAAATGCCTCCCATTTATTTCAATGGGAGGCGTCGGCGTCTTTTTCCCGCGAGCAGTAAAACTGCCTCGCGGGAAAAAGAAGGGACATGCCCTATCTTCGGGCGTTTACACCTCTGACCTCCCATTGACTTCAATGGGAGGCAGAGAAAGCGCATTTCGCTGTGTTTTATGCCCGCGGCGCTCAATGGCCGCGGGTGAAAAACGCAGCGAATATCGGCGTGCAGGGATAGGAAAATCTGCCTCAAACTTCCAAACGGAATTTTGAGGCAGATATTCCTCCTGCAAAAAACTCAGTGTGAACATAGCCATACGCTTCTTTTTCCCGCAGCCGTTTTTTACTGCTCGCAGGAAAAATGTCATGGATTTCGGACGTTTTTTGCCACGGTTTCCGCGTCAAAAAACTCAGTGTGAACTCCCCCTAACACCTATACTGAAGCCTTAAGGTCCTGTTCACACAGAGTTTTTTGCAGGCAGAAAAATATGCCTCAAAATTCCTTCTTTCATTTTGAGGCAGATTTTCACATGCCTGCCCGCTGTTTTCCGTGTTTTTTGCTGCGTTTTTTGGCTGCGGACATTGAGCGCCGCGGGCAAATTTCTCTGCCTCTTATTGTCAATGGGAGGTCAGAGACGTAAACGCACGAAGATAGGGGCAAGTCGCTTGTTCCCGTGAGCGGTTTTAGCGCTCGCTGGAAAAAATGCATCCATTTTCGTCTGTTTTTTTACACGTTTTTCCGTGTCAAAAAGCATGCTGAAAAACTCAGTGCGAATTTCCCCTAACACATATACTGATGCCTGCCCTCTGCCACGTTATATAACTTCAAACTTCACACACATTACATTAAAGAAAGGGGTCCTCTGGGCATTTTATATTGATGGCCCATCCTTAGGATAGACCATCAATATCAGATCAGTGGGGGTCCGTGATTGATGGGACCATAGCGTTCGTCTGACTTTTCCCAGTTAACAAGCACAACACCATACACACACAGGGCGACTGTGCCTGGGATTGCATTCAAGTCAACGGGACTGAGCTGCAATCCCAGGCGCAGCTGCTACCGATGTGTACGGCATTGTGCCTGGTAAACACTGAAGAGGCCAAGGCGACGAGTTCTACGGCCCCTTCAAAATAGCTGATCGGCGGGTGTTCCGGTAGTTGGACCCCTGCCGATCTAATATTGATGACCTATGATAAAGATAGACCATCAATAAGAAATGTCCAGAGGACCCCTTTAACACCCTAACGACATGCCACGTACATGTACGTAGCAGCCAGTGGCGTAACTACCGCTGTAGCAGCCGTAGAGGCTGCTACGGGGCCCGCGGCATGAGGGGGCCGGTGTCGCCCGCCGGCACGAGCCCCCACCATGGCCGGAGGCTCCGCTAGCAGCCGCTATGGCTGCTACAGCGCGACGCCACTGAACACCACGGCAGAGCTGGGAGGTATCTCCCCGCTCTGCCATTAAACAAAAGACATGTAGATACTGTGGATAGGGGATACATGTCTTTTGTAGGACACACTGTAGGTGGGATTTTTTTGGGGGGTTGGGGCTGCATGGCGTTACCTACAGGGGGGGCTGTATGGCGTTACCTACAGGGGGACTGTATGGCATTACCTACAGGGGGGGCTGTATGGCGTTACCTACAGGGGGGGCTGTATGGCGTTACCTACAGGGGGGGCTGTATGGCGTTACCTACAGGGGGCCTGTATGGCGTTACCTACAGGGGGGCTGTATGGCGTTACCTACAGGGGGGCTGTATGGCGTTACCTACAGGGGGGGCTGTATGGCGTTACCTACAGGGGGGGCTGTATGGCGTTACCTACAGGGGGGGCTGTATGGCGTTACCTACAGGGGGGGCTGTATGGCGTTACCTACAGGGGGGCTGTATGGCGTTACCTACAAGGGGGACTGTATGGTGTTATCTACAGGGGGGGCTGTATGTCGTTACCTACAGGGGGGACTATGGCGTTACCTACAGGGGGGGCTGTATGGCGTTACCTACAGGGGGGGCTGTATGCGTTATCTACAGGGGGCTGTATGGCGTTATCTACAGGGGGGCTGTATGGCGTTATCTACAGGGGGGCTGTATGGCGTTATCTACAGGGGGATGTATGGCGCTATCTACAGAGGGGGCTGTATGGTGTTATCTACAGGGGGGCTGTAAGAGGTTATCTACAGGGGGGGGCTGTATGGCGTTATCTACAGGGGGATGTATGGCGCTATCTACAGAGGGGGCTGTATGGCATTATCTACAGGGGGGGCTGTAAAGAAGGCACTATCTACAAGGGGGGGTTGTGTGACACCCAGGGGAGGGGGGGCCCCAGTCAAAAGTTTGCTATGGGGCCCAGTCTTTCCTAGTTACGCCCCTGACTGCAGCCTCTTCATTGTTTAGATGGATTTATTTTTAATTCGTACTTTCACGCGCTGCTACATTCATAGCGGTTGTGCAATTTTTTACAGCGTTCTCCCATTCAAGTGAGTCGGACCCCCACCAAAGTAAAATTGATGGCATGTCCTAAGGATAGGCCAAAAATTTTAAAGTCACAGCATACCCCTTTTAAAGCCAAACGAAACTTTGAAAGGCTCCATATCACTGAATGCTCACACTGTAAGGTCACAACCACTCATGTAGTTCCCACAAAAGTCACGTCACTGTCATATGTTACTACATTAACCAAGAGTGTAATGATTGTGAATGGGAATTTTGGACGATTGTAGCAAATATGTGTAAAGGATCTGCCAGACACAGCTTCTGTGTCGACGCCCGTGGGTAATCAGTCTGCACCTGCTCCTAAGTCTGAGAGAGTGACACGATCTTCTACCAGTCAGGCTGGGAGGCTGAGGAGTGGGAGAGCTTATCACAGCCTGGCCAGACGGAGTTAGCTCCCGCCCTCTGTCTATTTATACCTGCATTTCCTGCACCTCCTTTGCCTGTGATTCTGTCTGTGTCCTGGCTCTGCTGCTTGAACGTTTTGTCCTCTGCTTCATTTTGACCCTGGCTTTACTGACAATTCTCCTGCTCTGCGTTTGGTACCTCGTACACTCCTGGTTTGACTCGGCTCGTTCACTACTCTCCTGCTCTGCGTTTGGTACGTCGTACACTCCTGGTTTGACTCGGCTCATTCACTACTCTCGTTGCTCACGGTGCTGCCGTGGGCAACTGCCCCATTTCCCTAACTTCTGTGTACCCTTGTCTCTTTGTCTGTTGTGCACTTATTGAGCGTAGGGACCGTCGCCCAGTTGTACGCCGTCGCCTAGTACGGGCCGTTGCAAGTAGGCAGGGACTAAGTGGCGGGTAGGTTAGGGCTCACCTGTCTGTCTCCCTACCCCGTCATTACATAATCACAGGCCCGTATACCTTTTCTACCCTGGTCCCTGACACAACTATGGTCCCCCTTGAGACCCTGGCTCAGCAAATGCAGGGCCTCTCCCTACTGGTCCAAGCCCTGGCTCAGAGGGGCAACCAGCATGATGCTACCCTCGTAGTGCCCCCCACCTCACCTCTTGAACCCCACCTCAAGTTGCTTGACCGGTTCTCAGGGGACCGGAATACTTTTTTCTCCTTTTGGGAGAGTTGTAGGCTCTATTTCCGCTTAAAGCCCCACTCCTCAGGTTCTGAGAGCCAGCGAGTGGGTATAATTATGTCCCGGCTCCAGGACGGGCCCCAAGAATGGGCCTTCTCCTTGGCTCCTGACGCCCCTGAACTTTCCTCTGTTGATCTTTTCTTTTCTGCTCTCGGGCTCATATATGACGAGACTGATAAGACTGCCTTTGCCGAGAGTCAGCTGGTGACCTTACGTCAGGGTAAGAGACCTGTTGAGGAGTACTGTTCTGACTTTAGGAAGTGGTGTGTAGCTTCTCGGTGGAATGACCCTGCCTTAAGGTGCCAGTTTAGATTGGGTCTGTCGAACGCCCTGAAAGACCTGTTAGTTAGCTATCCCTCTTCTGACTCCCTAGATCAGATTATGGCTTTAGCGGTACGTCTTGACCGACGTCTCAGGGAACGACGACTTGAACGTTTTTGTGCCTAATCCTCTGACTCCCCCATGATGGCTCCCGAGGTTCTGTTGCTTCGTTCTTCCATGGAAGACTCGGATGAACCTATGCAACTCGGGGCCTCCGTGTCTCCCCAACAACGTAGAGAGTTCCGCAGGAAGAATGGTCTCTGCTTCTACTGTGGGGATGACAAGCATCAAGTGAACAACTGTCCTAGGCGTAAGAATAAGCAGCCTGAAAACTTCCGCGCCTAAGTGATCATCGGGGCGGTCACTTGGGTTCACAGGTATTTCCCGTACATATGAAACCTAATAAAATCTTGCTTCCCTTTCAGGTCTCTTTTGGTGGTAGGTCTGCTGCCGGCAGTGCCTTCGTGGATTCAGGGTCTTCTGCTAATATTATGTCTGTGGAATTTGCTATGTCTCTAGCTATGCCATTGATTGATTTGCCTAAACCTGTCCCGGCAGTGGGTATCGACGCCACTCCTCTTGCTAATGGTTATTTTACGCAGCATACCCCTGTTTTTGAACTCCTTGTTGGCTCCATGCATTTGGAGAAGTGCTCTTTACTGGTGATGCAGGGATTATCGTCCGATTTGGTTTTAGGCCTTCCCTGGTTGCAGATGCATAATCCCACGTTTAACTGGAATACTGGGGATCTTACCAAATGGGGTAATGAATGCATGACGTCATGTTTTTCTGTTAATTCTATTTCTCTCCCTGAGGAGGTGAACACTCTACCTGAGTTTGTTCAGGACTTCGCTGATGTTTTTTCTAAAAAGGCCTCCAAAGTGTTACCTCCTCATAGAGAATACGATTGCGCAATCGATTTGGTACCAGGAGCTAAGCTCTCTAAGGGTAGGAGATACAATTTTTGGGTCAAATCCTCACTCCTCATGAATTCCGCATGGACCCCGCCAAGGTGCATGCTGTGGCTGAATGGGTCCAACCTGCCTCCCTGAAGGCGTTACAGTGCTTCCTGGGGTTCGCTAATTATTACAGGAGATTTATTGCTAACTTCTCGGTCATTGCTAAGCCTCTTAAGGATCTTACTCGCAAAGGTGCTGATCTCCTCCACTGGCCTCCAGAGGCTGTCCAGGCTTTTGAGGTCCTTAAGAAGTGCTTTATCTCGGCCCCTGTGCTTATTCAGCCTAACCAAATGGAGCCAATCATCGTGGAGGTTGACGCCTCCGAGGTGGGAGTGGGTGCTGTCTTGTCCCAGGGTACCAGGTCCCTCACCCATCTCCGCACCTGTGCCTACTTCTCCAGGAAGTTCTCGCCGACTGAGAGTAACTATGATATTGGCAACCGCGAACTCTTAGCCATTAAATGGGCTTTTGAAGAGTGGCGCCACTTCCTGGAGGGGGCTAGGCACCAGGTAACGGTCCTTACCGACCACAAGAATCTGGTTTTCCTAGAATCTGCCCGGAGGCTAAACCCGAGACAAGCTCGATGGGCGTTAGTCTTTACTAGATTCAACTTTTTGGTCACCTATAGGGCTGGGTCTAAAAATATTAAGGCTGATGCACTGTCGCGTAGCTTCATGGCCAGCCCTCCTTCGGAGGAAGATCCTGCTTGTGTTTTGCCTCCAGGTATAATCATTTCCTCTGTTGATTCTGACTTAGTCTCCGAAATTGCGGCTGATCAAGTTTCAGCTCCCGGGAACCTTCCTGAGAACAAGCTGTTTGTTCCCCTGCAATTCCGGCTAAGGGTACTCAGGGAAAATCATGACTCTGCACTATCTGGCCATCCAGGCATCCTGGGTACCAAGCATCTCATTGCCAGAAACTATTGGTGGCCTGGGTTGCTTAAAGACGTTAAGGCCTATGTCGCCGCTTGTGAAATTTGTGCTAGGTCCAAGACTCCCAGGTCCCGACCAGCGGGCTTACTATGTTCTTTGCCAATTCCCCAGAGACCTTGGACCCATATCTCCATGGATTTTATCACCGATTTGCCTCCATCTCAAGGCAAGTCGGTGGTGTGGGTTGTAGTAGACCGTTTCAGTAAGATGTGCCACTTTGTGCCCCTCAAGAAACTACCCAATGCTAAGACGTTAGCTACCTTGTTTGTCAAACACATCCTGCGTCTCCATGGGGTTCCTGTCAATATTGTTTCTGACAGAGGGGTACAATTTGTTTCATTGTTTTGGAGAGCCTTCTGTAAAAAGTTGGAGATTGATCTGTCCTTCTCCTAGGCCTTCCATCCTGAAACTAATGGCCAAACTGAGAGGACTAATCAGTCTCTAGAACAATATTTAAGGTGTTTTATCTCTGACTCTCAATATGATTGGGTCTCCTTCATTCCCCTCGCCGAATTTTCCCTTAAAGGGAATGTGTTGCCAGAAAAACATGTTTTTTTTTTAAAAATTAAACATTTAGTGTGTGGGTGATTAAACATTGTTCAAATTTTTTTTATTTTTTTGCACGAGTCCATGTAATATTATAAATTATTTCTAATTTATAATACTACCCATTTTTGGTCACTAGATGGAGCTGTTCCCAAAATTGCAGCATTGCAACATTGGGTTAAAAGCCCTCGCTCTAGTGAGCTCTCAGCATCCCCCCTCCTTTATCCTGGCTAGTGCCGGGATAAACGAGGGGTTTGAAAGGTTTAACCTCCTACACTGTGTGTCGCCATTTTTTGAGGTAACCCACAGTGTAGTAGGTTTACATACAGTAGTAAACACACACAAACACTAACATACATTGAAATCTCTTACCTGCTCCTGCCGCCGCGGCTCCCTCCGGCCCGTCCGCTCCCTTTGCTGCCGCTGTTCCATGTGCACAAGTCCGGAAGCCGCGACCGGAAGTAGTAATATTACTGTCCGGCCGCGACTTCCGGTCCACAGGAAAATGGCGCCGGACGGCGCCAATTTCGAATAGGACTGTGTGGGAGCGGCGCATGCGCAGTTCCCACACAGACGCCGTACACGGCAGTCAATGGGACGGGAGCCGTTCGCAGTCCCTATGGGACTGTGGCTGCCGTATTCCATGTCTGTGTGTGTCGTTAATCGACACACACAGAAATGGAACAAAAAATGGCAGCCCCCATAGGGAAGAAAAAGTGTAAAAATAAGAAACAGTAAAACACAAACACACAAATGAAAATAAACGTTTTTATTAAAGCACTAACATCTTTAACATATAAAAAAATTATTTGTGATGACACTGTTCCTTTAATAACCGGGTCAGTAACTCGTCAGGTGTCTCCCCCTTTTTCTGTAATTTTGGGTTTAATCCACGGTTCTCCTCCGTTTCACCTGGTAGTTCCAACAATCCCGAGGTAGATGTCGTTCATCAGGAACTGTGCACAGTCTGGGCCCAGGTTCAGAAGAACCTAGAGGCGTCCCAGAGCATACAAAAGAATCAGGCAGATAGAAGACGTTCTGCTAACCCCTTGTTTGTGGTCGGGGATCTGGTGTGGCTATCTTATAAAAATTTGCGCCTTAAAGTCCCGTCCAAAAAATTTGCTCCCCGATATATAGGGCCGTACAAGGTCATTGACGTCCTTAACCTTGTCTCCTTCCGACTGGAGTTAACCCCGTCTTTTCGAGTACACAACGTGTTTCATGCCTCCCTCCTTAAACGCTGCTCCCCGTCCTTGGCTCCCTTGAGGAAACCTCCGGTGCCTGTTCTCACCCCTGAAGGGGTAGAATTCGAGGTGGCCAAGATTGTGGACAGCAGGATGGTCCAAGGCTCCATCCAGTACCTGGTCCATTGGAGAGGATACGGGCCTGAGGAGAGGACTTGGGTACCCACCCGGGATGTTCACGCTGGGGTATTGCTCAGGAGGTTCCATCTTCGCTTCCCCAATAAGCCAGGTCCGCCTAGAAAGGGTCCAGTGGCCCCTCTTAAAAGGGGGGGTACTGTAAAGGATCTGCCAGACACAGCTTCTGTGTCTACGCCTGTGGGTAATCAGTCTGCACGTGCTCCTAAGTCTGAGAGAGTGACACGATCTTCTACCAGTCAGGCTGGGAGGCTGAGGAGTGGGAGAGCCTATCACAGCCTGGCCAGACGGAGCTGGCTCCCGCCCTCTGTCTATTTATACCTGCATTTTCTGCTCCTCCTTTGCCTGTGATTCTGTCTGTGTCCTGGCTCTGCTGCTTGAACATTTTGTCCTCTGCTTCATTTTGACCCTGGCTTTACTGACATTTCTCCTGCTCTGCGTTTGGTACCTCGTACACTCCTGGTTTGACTCGGCTCGTTCACTACTCTCCTGCTCTGCGTTTGGTACCTCGTACACTCCTGGTTTGACTCGGCTCATTCACTACTCTCGTTGCTCACGGTGCTGCCGTGGTCAACTGCCCCATTTCCCTAACTTCTGTGTACCCTTGTCTGTTTGTCTGTCTTGCACTTATTGAGCGTAGGGACCGTCGCTAAGTTGTACGCCGTCGCCTAGGACGGGCCGTTGCAAGTAGGCAGGGACTGAGTGGCTGGTAGATTAGGGCTCACCTGTCTGTCTCCCTACCCCGTCATTACAATATGCCATTTAAATGATTTTTTCTGGAGTGGGGGTAATGGGGGTAATGTTTTTGTTCTTTTTTTTTAAAAAAACGCACCACCACTGCCCAATGCAAATAAGGTCCAAAGGAGTTAACTTTGTATTTTAAAGGTGCAGGACTACTACTATACCAGCATTCCTGGTTGCTAAGCAACTTTACCGTTTGCTACAGGGCTTTATTACGCAGCTGCAGATTCACAAACTTGCAGCACCCTTTAGTTCCTGCCAGTTTTAAAAAAAAACATATTCAGATATATACATTCCTGAGCCTTATGAAATTGATAAGATGAAAAAAAAAATACAGAAATGGATTTTAGTGGCTACTCCTGGTTTACTAGTAAGATGTTTACCTTCCTATTGTAGTTGCGTAAACCCAGTCAAGCTCTGCACAATTAGGGTATGATCACACGGCTTATTTTCGGCCGTTGTTCGGGCTGTAAACGGACGAAAAACATTTGCCCATTGATTTCAATGGGAAAAACTACATTCTGTTCTGACGGGGCGTTTTTTTTACGCGGCCCTTTTGAAAAACAGGCTTTGCACACTATCCTTGTGTGGATTCCCAGGCTCTGACCCTCTCTGCCCTAATTGCAGAGCTTTTATGGCTCAGTAACGAACCCAGTAGCTTTACCTGAGCTAACTGGGCTAGGGGTAATGCCCGTACAGGAGTGGGGTAAGGAATCACAGGTCCCACTACAAATTCTACCTGAAATTTCATAGAAATCCATTCTCAGAACATACATTTTACAAAAGCCTCAGCAAACTAGGTTTTCTGAGGAAACCCAGCTTTCCTGGATTCGTTAATCTTACGCTTCTTAACAAACTGAGTGGTGAGATATACACCTCTTCCAGTATTATTCCAGCTGCTGGCTTACAATATATAGAGTTAGGTCCAGAATTATTTGGACGGTGACAGAAGTTTTGCCATTTTAGCTGTTTACAAAAACATATTGAATATACAGTTATATAATCAATATGGGCTTAAATTGCAGACTCTCAGCTTTAATTTGAGGGTATTCACATCCTAATTTGAGGAACAGTTTAGGAATTACAGCTCTTTAATATGTAGCTGCCTCTTTTTCAAGGGACCAAAAGTAATTAGACAATTATCTCAAAAGCTATTTAATGGGCTGCATGGGCTATTTCCTCATTAATCCATCATCAATTAAGAAGGTAAAAGGTCTGGAGTTGATTCCAGGTGTGGCATTTGCATATGGAAGCTGTTGCTGTGAACCCACAACATGAGGCCAAAGGAGCTCTCAATGCAAGTGAAACAGATCATCGTAAGGCTGAAAAAAATGAAGAAATCATCAGAGAGATAGCACAAATGTTAGGCGTGGCCAAATCAACAGTTTGGTACATTTTCGATTTAAAAAAAGAGCACACTCGTGATCTCCTGAACTCCAAAAGGCCTGGACAACTGTCACATTGGGTGTGTGGACCCACTTGGCCGTACCGCCTTGACGGTATCGCAGCTGGCCAAAAGGGCGCAGGTCACAGTCTATAGTTCGTATAGAGTACCTGTGGCAGCCCGGACAGAAGCAATGACAGGCTCGGCTGGGACTTGGCAGCAGGCAGATGTCAGGCATGGTGTAGCAGGACAGGCGTGGAATGCAGCACAGCACGACTCCAGCTCAGCACGGCACTTAACCAGGTAGTACAGGATACAGGTACAGGAGCGGGGAACACTGGGAACTGTTAAACACTAGGAGACCATTTGCTAGACAAACTTAGGGTAAGACAACAATGCTCAGGCAAGGGAGGAAGGGGCTGAGCCCTTCTTATAGTCCAGGATACTTATGGGATAATTTTAACATTAACTTTAACTTCAGGTGTGCGTGCTGGCACTTTAAGAGCGGGCATGAGTGTGTGCGCGCACCCTACGGGATCCGGCCGAGGTAAGCGGAAGTGAGCGCTGGCATCTCCTGAGGAGGAGACTGGGGCCAGCGCTCACAGACCCATGGCGGCGGCCGTCAGGAGGTGAGTGAGCCTGACTGCCCGCGGCCATGGACATGACAGTATCCCCCCACTTATGCCCCCTCCTCTTGGGACGCGAGCAAGAAACTTCTTCAGAAGGGTAGGAGCATTGAGGTTCTCCTCTTACTTTCTTGGTGTCAAAGATCTCCATAAACTCGAAGGTGTCTGAAGGGCCACTGGAGGCAACCGCAGGGCTTCCGGAGGGAGACATGGAAGGAGTTGGGGATCTTGAGGGCAGGAGGCAGCCGAAGCTTGTAGGCGACAGGGTTGATCTGCTGCAGGATCTCGAAGGGTCCGAGGAACTTGGGAGCAAATTTGCATGATGGCACCCTCAGTCTTATATTCCTGGAGGACAGCCAGACCTTTGTGCCAGGGAGAAACTGAGGAGGTTCTCTTCTCCTCGTGTCTGTCCTCCGTTTCATCCGGTCGACTGCCAGTAGGATGGAGGATCAAGTCTGGTGCCAGATCTGCAGGAAGTCTCTAAAAGCGGAATCAGCTGCTGGTACCTCGGACATAATGGACACCGGGAGAGGAATTTGTGGATGTTGGCTGTAGACAATGAAGAACGGTGTGGTTCTTGTGAACTTGCTAGTGTGATTGTTATATGAAAACTCAGCCCACGGAAGTAGCTGCACCTAGTCATCATGCTGCTTGGAGATGAAGTGGCGTAGGTAGTTCTCCAAGATCTAATTGATTCTCTCGACTTGACCATTGGACTGAGGATGGTAGGCAGAGGAAAAGTCCAATCTCACGTTGAGGAGTCTACAGAAGGCTTTCCAGAACCTAGAGGTGAACTGGACCCCCCGATTAGACACAATATGCCGCGGCAAGCCGTGCAGACGGAAGATGTGTTGAATGAAAAGGTTTGCCAGTTGAGGAGCAGAAGGAAGGCCAGTCAGAGGAACGAACAAAAATCGATCCACCACCACCCAGACAGTACTGCATCCTGCAAAGAGAGACAGGTCAGTAATAAAGTCCATAGCTATATGCTGCCAGGGCGCATTGGGCACCGGCAGCGGCTGGAGCAGACCAGCAGGTCTGGAGTGAGCAACCTTGTTAGCTGCACACACTGAGGCCTCATGCACACGACCGTATTTTTTCCCACCCGTAAATACTGGCGTAAATACGGGTCCGGTGTCACACGTATTCCACCCGTTTTGCACCAGTATTTACGAACCCGTGCCCGTAAATATTGGTCCGGTGTCACCCGTATTCCACCCGTATTTACGGGCACGTTTTTGGCGGCAAAATAGCACTGCACTAATCGGCAGCCCCTTCTCTGTATCAGTGCAGGATAGAGAGAAGGGACAGCCTTTTCTGTAATAAAAGTTAAAGAAATTCATACTTACCCGGCCGTTGTCTTGGTGACGCGTCCCTCTCTTCACATCCAGCCCGACATCCCTGGATGACGCGGCAGTCCATGTGACCGCTGCAGCCTGTGATTGACCTGTGATTGGCTGCAGCGGTCACATGGCCTGAAACGTCATCCAGGACGTCGGGCCGGATGTTGAGAGGCACGCGTCACCAAGGCAACGGGCGGGAGACCGGACTGGAGGAAGCAGGAAGTTCTCGGTAAGTATGAACGTCTTTTATTTTTATTTTTTACAGGTTTATACTGATCGGTAGTCACTGTCCAGGGTGCTAAAAGAGTTACTGCCGATCAGTTAACTCTTTCAGCTCCCTGGACAGTGACTATTTACTGACGTCGCTTAGCAACGCTGCCGTAATGACGGGTGCACACATGTAGCCACCTGTCATTGCGAGAGCTCCATAGACTTCTATGGACTGTCCGTGCCGTTATTACGGCCTGAAATAGGACATGTTCTATCTTTTTCAACGGCACGGGCACCTTCCCGTAGAAAACGGGAAGGCACCCGTCGCCAATAGAAGTCTATGAGCCCGTTATTACGGGTCGTAATTACGACCCGTAATAACGGGAGTTTTTACGGTCGTGTGCATGAGGCCTGAGCAGGCAGAAACAAAGTCCATAATGTCTTCGGGTAGCTTGGGCCACCAGAAATGACAGGCAATCACGTCTCGGGTCTTACGGGTACTCACATTACCTGCCAGTCTAGAGCAGTGTCCCCAGCAGAGGATTCTCCCTCTGTCAGCCAGGCACACAAAGGTCCTCCCCGCAGGGATGTCTTTAACTAGCAAGGGGTTGACAGAGACAATACAAGACAGATCAACAATATTCTGTGGAATCACCATGGTGTCCTCTGTCTCGAATAACCTGGACAAGGCATCGGCCCTCACATTCTTGTCGGCCAGGCGATAATGGAGCTCAAACTGGAACCTGGTAAATAACAGCGACCACCTGGCCTGATGAGGGTTCAGCCATTTTGCCGTCTGGAGATAGGTGAGATTCTTGTGGTCCGTAAAAATCAGGATGGGATGAGTTGCGCCCTCTAGTAGATGTCTCCACTCCTCCAGAGCCAATTTTATGGCCAGTAACTCCCTATACCAAATCGAGTAGTTGTGTTCTGCGGAAGAGAAGAGCTTAGAGAAATATCCACATACCATTTACTTTCCCTTGGAGCCTCTCTGGAACAGGAGTGCACCAGCACCGACGGATAAGGCATCCACCTCCAACGAGAACTGTTGAGAAACATCTGGATGATGGAGGATAGAGGCTGACGTGAAGGCACTCTTCGGGCTATTGAATGCGGACTCTGCCTCAGGAGTCCACACCTTGGCGTTTATGCCCTTCTTGGTCAGGTTAGAGATAGAAGATGTCAGTGAGGAGAAGTTTGGAATGAACTGTCTGTAAAAATTGGTGAATCCCAGAAAGCGCTGTATGACCCTCAAGCCTTGAAGGCGTGGCCATTCCAGAACGGATTTTACCTTTTCAGGATCCATCTTGAGACCTCTATTGGAGACAATGTAGCCCAGGAAGGGTGGAGCATCTTTCTCAAACACGCACTTCTCCAACTTGGCATACAGACGATTCTCCCTTAACTGCAGCAAAACTTGACGGACATGTCTCTGATGAGTCATAGGATCTGGAGAAAAAATCAAGATGTCATCAAGATAGACCACAACACAAACATAGAGGAGGTCACGGAAGATCTCATTAACGAACTCCTGGAAGACCGCGGGAGCATTACACAGGCTGAAGGGAATTACTAGATATTCCATCACGGGTGTTAAATGCAGTCTTCCATTCGTCACCCCGGCGAATCTAGATTAGGTTGTAAGCCTCAAGCAGGCCTCGTTTGGAAAAAATCTTGGCACCACATATACGATCAAACAGTTCTGAGATCAGTGGCAACGGATACTTATTTTTTACCGTGATCTGGTTGAGACCCCGGTAGTCAATACAAGGACGCAGGGAACCATCGTTTTTCTTGACGAAGAAGAACCCGGCTCCTGCAGGGGAGGAAGACTTCCGTATGAGGCCACTCTCCAAGTTCTCCTTAACATAGGCGGACATGGACAGCGTGTCTGGCAAGGAGAGAGGATATACCCTACCATGGGGAAGGGATGCACCAGGAATTAGCTTGATAGCACAGTCATGGGCAGCATCTCCGCCTCCCTCTTGCTGAAGACGTCCGAAAGTGCAGCATAATGACCAGGCAATCCTGCCAATGACCGAGGCAGAGGAGGCTGAGCCGAACGAATCTGTACCAGGCAACGGTTGTGAGACTCGGGACCCCACTGGAGAAGCTCTCCAGAGTTCCAGTCCAGGACTGGAGCATGTAGTCGGAGCCAAGGCAGGCCCAGCAGCACAGGGTTAACGGCCTTGGAAAAGACAAAGAACGATAGGAGCTCGGAGTGGAGAGCACCCACTTGGAGCCTCAGCGGCTTGGTCACAGCTATAACTGGGTCTGGCAGGGGTAGTCCATTTACCGATGCAACCATCAACGGCCTCTCTAGAGGGATTGTGGGCAATTGGAGAAGATCCACCAGGTCTCTACGAATGAAATTAGCAGCGGATCCAGAGTCCAAATACGCAGAGACCCGATGCGTTTTCTCGCCGGACACTATGGTCACGGGTATGGACAATTTAGACGGACGTCCTTCTTTGCCCAAGGTTGTCTCTCCTACCAACCCTAGGCTTTTGAGCTTTTGGGGACACAGACGCACAAGATGGCCTCCGAGGCCGCAATATAGACAATATATCCCGAAGTGCGTCTGTGTTGTCTCTCCTGGGTAGATAGCTTAAACTGGTCCATCCTCACAGACTCCTTAGGAGGATCGGCATCAGAGGACAGCAGGGGTTGCTGCAAAGTAGGGACCGGACTAGGAAGGCCTCCCTCCCGACGAGCTTCTTGGAGCCATTCTCGGATCCTTATATCCATCCGGACGGCCAGAAGAATGAGGTCATCCAGGGTAGATGGTAGATCTCGAGCGGCAAGCTCGTCCTTAATCTTAGGAGATAGTCCCTGCCAGAATATAGCCACCAGGGCCTCATTGTTCCACAACAGTTCTACCGCCAGGGTGCGGAAGTGGATGCCGTACTCGCATACGGAGGTGTCTCCTTGGCGTAGGTTCAGCAAGTAGGCTGCTGCAAACGAGACTCGTCCAGGCTCCACAAACACTGTGTGAAATGTCCAGAGGAACCCCTGGAAGTCATGGGTCCTTGGTCCTTGTCTCTTCCAGATAGGATTCGCCCATGCATACAGGCTGAAGTGGATCTGGCACTGGTTCAAAAAACCACGACATGTCCTTGCATCTCCATCGTAGCGGTCAGGAAGTGGCAAAGAAAATCGAGCTGTAGTCTGAGGATCAACACTGCCAGGAGATGTAGTAGGATGAAAGGCAGCTTGCGCCTCCTGCCGACGTGCGAGATTGTTCAAGGCCTGGAGGAGTTGGTCCTGTCGAGACCGGAGGTCCAGCATATCCATCCGCATCTCTTGTGACGTCATCTTGGTCTTGGATTGACCAGCGGGCTCCATGGCCTGAGCGTACTGTCACATTGGGTGCGCAGACCCACTGGGCTGTACCGCCTTGACGGTATGGCATATGGCCAACAGGGCACAGGTCAGTCTATAGTTTGTATAGTGTACCTGTGGTAGGTTGGACAGAATCAATGACAGGCTTGGCTGGGACTTAGTCAGCAGGCAGACGTCAGGCGTGGTGTAGCAGGAGAGGAGTGGAATACAGCACAGCATGACTACAGCTCAGCACGGCACTTGACCAGGTAGCACGGGATACAGGATACAGATACAGGAACGGGGAACACTGGGAACTGGAAAACACTAGGAGACCATTTGCTAGACAAACTTAGGGTTAGCAGAAGTGAGTGCTGGCATCTCCTGAGGAGGAGACTGGGGCCAGCGCTCGCAGACCCATGGCTACGGCCATCAGGAGGTGAGTGAGCCTGACGGCCCGCGTCCATGGACATGACAACGTCCACGGAAAACAACAGTGATAGATGATCGCAGAATCCTTTCCATGGTGACGACAAACCCCTTTACAACATCTTTCCAAGTGAAGAACCATTTCCTGGAAGAAGGTGTATCAGTAGCTAAGTCTACCATAATGAGAAGACTTCATGAGAGCAAATACAGAGAGTTCACCACGAGGAGCAAACCATTAATCAGCCTCCAAAATAGAAACGCCAGATTAGACTTTGCCAAACAACATCTAAAGAAGCTAGCCCAGCTCTGGAGCAGAATTCTTTGGAATGATGAAACTAAGTTCAACCTGTACCACAATGATGGGAAGCAGAAAGTATGGAGAGTGCTTGGAACAGCTCATGATCCAAAGCACACCACATCCTCTGTAAAACATGGTGGAGGCAGTGTGATGGCATGGGCATGCATGGCTGCCAAAGGCACTGGGTCACTATTGTTTATTGATGATGTGAAGACAGAAGCAGCCGGATGAATACTGTTCAGGGATATATATTCTGATTAGATTCAACCAAATGCAGCAAGGTTGATTGGATGTCGCTTCAGATGGACAATGACACAAAACATATTGCGGAAGCAACCCAGGAGTTTTTTAAGGCAAAGAAGTGGAATGTTCAGCAATGGCCAAGTCAATCACCAGATCTCAACCCGATCGAGCATGCATTTCACTTGCTTAAGACAAAACTTTAGGCAGAAAGACCAACAAACAAACAACAACTGAAGACAGCTGCAGTAAAGGCCTGGCAAAGCATCACAAAGGAGGAAACCCAACGTTGGGTGATGTCTATGGGTTCTCTACAAAGTATTAAAAAACAAAACATTTTATTTATGGTAATGTTAATTTGTTCAATTACATTTGAGCCACTGAAATGAGGCGGCTGTGTAGAAAAATGGTAGCATTTCCTAAACGTTTCACAGGATATTTTTGTTCAACCCCTTGAATTAAACCTGAAAGTCTAAACTTCAATTGCACCTCAGTTGTTTCATTTCAAATCCAATGTGGTGCCACGCAGAGCCCAAATCATGAAGATTGTGTCATTGTCCAAATAATTATGGACCTAACTGTATATATATATATATATATATATATATATATATATATATATATATATGCAAGCTTTCTCTTTTTATATAATACTTCGTCCTAGGATCAGGATGACTTGCTGCGTACCCGTGTAACAGTTTTTTGTGAGTGCTGCTGCTTTCTGCCTTTCTATATTTGGATCCTATTAGCCTGCACCACGGTTTTCATTTTTGCATTGCTTCTTTGAATAGAACAGGTGGCTATACCTGTTGGGATGACTTCAGCCAACATTGTTGTTTTTAACGATGAGGACATCATGAGAATTTTAAACGGAGCAGAGGGCGATGTCTCATTCCTGAGTGTTCCTTCTATATCGGACATCAAACGAAACCTTGAATTTTAATCAAAACGATTGATCAATGTCGAAACTTCATTTACTCACACTTGGACAGTACTATAGGAACAACATGATTCCACGTGGGATGAGAGTCCAACTAAAATCTACTATGCATATGCAACACGAGGAATTCAAAAGTAAATATGAGCAGCTTGCTAGCAAATATGCCTTAAAAATAATACTACTTAATATGGACTTTCTACAGAGAGATTTGGGTGCTTTGAAAAAGGAGGCACTGGATCTGGAGTGTACACTGAAGACACTTATACAGGCTGATGAATTTAATTCTCAAATGGATAAACTACGCACTACACTCAGCAAAGTAAGGATTGACATTGAAGAAACCAAGAAAAATAAGTGGTATCGTGATCAATTGGATTATCAATCAAGACGCGTTTATATATGGGACAATGCTTTTGACTACACCGGTGGTGGTCCCAGACGGGATAAAAAATCACATGATCAAAATTATAACAAAAAAGAGGTACGCATACAAGGACACTTTCAAAAAAACCTTCCAAGAGGTGAACAGGATGATTTTTTAGATTCCAAAATGTTGGAGATTCCAAAAGGAAGAACACCAGAAGAGCAGGACGCAGGAGGCACCGAGGGAGGAAGAACCCGCTTCCAGAAACAGGCATACCACAAGGGACAGAAGTTACCACAAGACAGCAACAAAAAGACTGCCCAAACAGTGATTCTAATAGAACTCCCAACAGAACTTCGGGACCACCTGCACATGATATCTATCCAAATTATTTGTTGAACTGATAATGTACATTGCTGTATGTTGAGCTTTGGTTCTAAATAAATAATGTAATTTTTACAGTAATTTGTTCCTGGTCTCCATCGAAGGATAAGCAGCGCTGAGATATTGAAAATATGTATGTGTATATGTATATGTATATATAGACCTTACTTGGTTTATTTTATTTCCGTTGTAACGTTGAATCGCCATAAAGTGGCACGATTGATCCGTTACACGTGAGTGGTTAATGGAATATCCCAGGTGCATGAAGATGCTATTAAGTGAGTTCTTGAAACCCTGGAACTGCTCAAAATAGCAATGTTGCTAATACGATATAACATTTAGGAGTGATGTTGGAACCTTACATAATAGATAAGGTGGTGGATCCGAACCGGTCGCTTGGCACCGGAGGACGCCGCTATCCATGTTTACACGGTGGAACGCACTGTGCCATCACCACGTTACTTAAGCATCCTGTTGCTTGGCAACTGGATACAGTGCATCGCTACGAACACAACCAGATAGTTATACATATTAATAAAAACCTTGAAGTTCTGATTGGTGAGTGGATCTATTGCACTTTGCTCTAACACAACTGATGCATATTTGATTATGTTATAATCACATGTTTTTATGTATTTTGTATTTTATATCGTTGGTTACGATACACTGTATAAGCACATGCACTTTATGTATCAATTTGATATTTTGACTGATACCCTAAATCACTTGCTAAATGATGATTTTTTTACACTATGCACTTTATTTGTATTTTAATGAGATTAATTATGCAAATGAATCTTTGCTCTATATATGTTTGCAGTATTTGATATATGCTTGATAAAGGTCCTATTGTAGGACAGAAACGTTGCTTTGTGTTTGACTGAATAAACCATCACTTTTTCTCATATCGGAGAGCTGCAAGTTTTCTCTTTTTTATATATATATATATATATATATATATATATATATATACATATATATATATATATATATATATATATATATATATATATATATATATACATAAATGCTGGATCCTACCATCCCCAGGTATATATGTAGGCTTAGTCCCAGTTCTGGGTGTATGTGCAGCGTAGGTTCCCACCTTACAGAGGTCGCCTTGACGTGGCAGGTGGGCTAACACTTTTTGATCAAAATGTGCACTAAGAACCTCCCTATTTGTAGGTAGATTTAGCTTTAGTGCATATCTATTTATATTTAGTGGTTTAGGTGGCATTAGTGTTGCAGGGTGCTGTCGCCATTTTTTTATATCTGCTGTATATCTGCAGTCATAGGTGTTCTTGCACCTGCGTATTTTGTATCATTTAGTTGGAATGTGCTGTTCAATTTTTGTTGTGTTTATGGTATCCATATATGTGGGGTTAGTGACTGCCTCCACTTGTTGTTCTTGCACTCCTCCCATTCTGCCCTGGGTGATTTTAATCAGTTCAATGCTGGATCCTACCATCCCCAGGTATATATGTAGGCTTAGTCCCAGTTCTGGGTGTATCTGCAGCGTAGGTTCCCACCTTACAGAGGTCGCCTTGTCGTGGCAGGTGGGCTAACACTTTTTGATCAAAATGTGCACTAAGAACCTCCCTATTTGTAGGTAGATTTAGCTTTAGTGCATATCTATTTATATTTAGTGGTTTAGGTGGCATTAGTGTTGCAGGGTGCTGTCGCCATTTTTTTATATCTGCTATATATATATATATATATATATATATATATATATATATATATATATATATGTATGTGTGTATATATATATATAGATGCATATAATATGTGTATATATATATATATATATATATATTTATATATATATATATATATATTGTATTATTTCCTGTTTTTCCTCTTTGTTCTTGAACTAATATCGTGGGAGAGGTCAAAGACCAAAACAGGAGGATTAGCCCACAGTCAATATGGCCTTTGACATAGATTTTGTTCTTTTTCATTCTAGTTACTGGTTAATCAGTAACATTTCTAATTTATAAAGAAGGAGCAGATTTGCAAAATATGATCCAGTGAAGAGTGAGAACATTTGGATATTGGCAATTCCAAACATGGCTTGGAAAATATGTTTCATAATTGTTTTCATTCCTATCATTCTCCATTGTGTCTTTGGTGATCATGGTACAGTATGATTGGCTACTCATTAATACTATTTATTGATTCCCAGAAAGCTGTATGTGGTTCTTCATACCACCTTATGTACATGTGTCTCTTATTTTGGGTTTTTTCCTTTATTGTAAATATTATAATTTCATAACTATAAGTTATTCTATGTGCTACAGGCTTTCAAGATTACTTCTCTAGATATTTCGATCATAGAATTGTCTAGACACATAGGACCTTTACATTTTCACATATTTAACTGATCAATGAATAGATTGTTTTAAAGCTTACATCTTCTTTTAGTCCATCTACTCATTCCAAGGGAATTTTAACCTTTAATTATTTATTGACGTCATTGAGACATGTGAGGACATGGCATCATTTGTGGGTTGTAGGTTTGCACATTACTGTCCTATTGATTTAAATGTAAACACTGTCAACATAACCAAAAGATTCAATCAGTCTGACGGGGCTATTCGCTCAATAGAAATGTCAAAGTCCCTGCTCATTTTAGTGGTTAGTGGATGTCCTAGATCATGACCACCACCAATGCTAGCTTGTAAAATATCTCAATGACATCTCAAAAGATCGTTATCTTTTTCTGCGCCCCATACAATTCATTGTACTTCTTTAACCCCTTCAGGACCAAGCTCATTTTGGCCTTCAGGACCAGACCCATTTTTTCAAATCTGACATATTTCACTTTATGTGGTAATAACTCCGGAACGCTTTTACCTATCAAAGCGATTCTGAGATTGTTTTCTCGTGACACATTGGACTTTATGATAGTGGAAAAATGTGGTCGATAAATTCAATATTTACCAGTGAAAAACACCAAAATTTGGTGAAAAATTGCAAAAATTAGCATTTTTCTAAATGTAAATGTATCTTCTTGTAAGACAGGCAGTTATACCACACAAAATTGTTGCTAATTAACATCCCCCATATGTCTACTTTAGATTGGCATTGTTTTTTGAACGTCCTTTTATTTTTCTAGGACGTCACAAGGCTTAGAACTTTAGCAGCAATTTCTCACATTTTCAAGAAAATTTCAAAAGGCTATTTTTACAGGGGCCAGTTCAGTTGTGAAGCGGCTTTTAGGGCCTTATATATTAGAAACCGCCAAAAAGTCACCCCATTTTAAAATCTTCACCCCTCATAGTATTCAAAACAGCATTTAGAAAGTTTCTTAACCCTTTAAACGTTTCACAGGAATTAAAGCAACGTAGAGGTGAAATTTTCAAATTTCATTTTTTTTTGCAGAAATTCATTTTTATTCTATTTTTTTTGTAACACAGAAGTTTTTACCAGAGAAACGCAACTCAATATTTATTGCCCAGATTCTGCAGTTTTTAGAAATATCCCACATGTGGCCCTAGTGTGGTAATGGACTGAACCACCGGCCTCCGAAGCAAAGGAGCACCTAGTGGATTTTGGGCCTCCTTTTTATTAGAAAATATTTTAGGCACCATGTCAGGTTTCAAGGGCTCTTTCGGTGTCAAAACAGTGGAAAACCACCAAAAGTGACCCCATTTTGGAAACTACACCCCTTGAGGAAATTATCTAGGGGTATAGTGAGCATTTTGACCCCGCAGGTTTTTTGCAGAAATTATTGGAAGTAGGCCGTGAAAATAAAAATCGTCATTCTTTCAAAGATTATGTAGGTTTAGCTAATTTTTTCTAATTTCCACGAGGACTAAAGGAGAAAAAGCACCACAACATTTGTAAAGCAATTTCTCCCGAGTAAAACAATACCCCACATGTGGTTATAAACGGATGTTTGGACACACGGCGGAGCTTAGAAGGGAAAGAGCGCCATTTGGCTTTTGGAGCTCAAATTTAGCAGGAATGGTTTGCGGAGGCCATGTCGCATTTGCAAAGCCCCTGAGGGACCAAAACAGTGAAAACGCCAAAAAAGTGACTTTATTGAGAAAACTACATCCCTTGAGTAATCCATCTAGGGGTGTAGTGAGCATTTTGCCCCCACAGGTGTTTCATAGATTTTATTAGAATTGGGCAGTGAAAATAAAAAAAATCCTTTTTCTTCAATAAGACGTAGCTTTAGCTCCAAATTTTTAATTTTCTCAACAAATAAAGGAAAAAAAGAACCCCAACGCTTGTAAAGCAACTTCTCTGGAGTACGGCAATACCCCACACGTGGTCGTAAAATGCTGTTTGGGCACACGGCAGGGCTCAGAAGGGAAGGAGCGCCATTTGCTTTTGGTGTACAGATTTTGCTGCATTTGGTTTCTGGTCGCTATGTTGCATTTGCAAAGTCCCTGTGGGACCAAAACAGTGGATCCCCCCCAGAAGTGACCCCATTTTGGAAACAACACCCTCAAGGTATTCACCTAGGGGTGTAGTGAGCATGTTAACCCCACAGGTGTTTTGCAGAAATTCGTGTGCACACGATGTGGGAGAATGAAAATGGGAATTTTTCCTTAGATACGTCAATATGTGGTGCCCGGCTTGTGCCACCATAACAAGACAGCTCTCAATTATTATGCTGTGTTTCCCTGTTTTAGAATCACCCTACATGTGGCCCTAATCTTTTGCCTGGACATTCGACAGGGCTCAGGAGTGAAAGAGTACCATGTAAAATTGAGGCCTAATTTGGCGACTTATAAAGTATTGGTTCACAATTGCAGAGGCTTTGATGTGAAATAATAAAAGAAACCCCTGAGAAGTGACCCCATTTTGGAAACTGCACCCCTCAAGGCATTTATTAAGAGGTGTAGTGAGCATTTTCACCCCACGTGTCTTTTCCATAAATGATTGCGCTGCGGAAGGTACAAATTAAAATGTTTCCGTAGATATGCCAATTCAGTGTCAAATATGTCGTGACCAGCTTGTGCCACTTTTTTTTTTATATACACCGTTCACCGTACGTTATAAACTACATGTTACCTTTATTCTGTGGATCAGTACGATTCCGGCGATACCAAATTTATAGAACTTTTTTATAACTTTTTGCACAATAAAATTACTTTTGGAAAGAGAATGTATTTTTTCTGTCGCCAAGTTGTGAGAGCCATAACTTTTACATTTTTTCATCGATGGAGCTGTGTGAGGGCTTGTTTTTTGCGAGACAAGGTATAGATTTTATCGGTACCATTTTTGGATACATGCGACTTTTTGATCACTTTTTATTTCAATTTTTGGAAGACAGTGACCAAAAAAACAGTAATTATGGCAGTGTTTTTGAGGTTTTTTTTTTACGGCGTTCACTGCGCTGGATAAATAACATAATATTTTTATAGTTCAGGTCGTTACGGTCGCAGCAATACCAAATATGTATGGCTTTATTTATTTTTTTCTATAATAAATGAAAAAGGGCGATTGTGTTTTGTGTTATTATTTGAAACTTTTATTGTATGTTTTCCAACTTTTATTTTTACTTTTTTTACACTTTTTTTTACACTTTTCTTTAGTCCCACTAGGGGACTTGAATGTCCAACTGTTTGTTTGATGTTCTAATACATTGCACTACCTATGTAGTGCAATGTATTGGAACTGTCAGTTGTTCACTGACAGCAAGCCGATCAGGCTCCGCCTCTGGGCGGGGCCTAATCAGCTTACGTAATGGCAGACAGGAGTCCATTGTTAGGGCTCCTGTTGCCATGGTAGCAGTCGCCAGCCTTGCCATCGCATGGCAAGGCTGACGATTTTCTACAAACCTCTAGGATGCAGCGATCACAATGGATCGCTGCATTGAAGGGGTTAATGCCAGGAATCGGAGCTAGCTCCGGTTCCTGGCGATAGATCGGGGTGTCCGCTGTAACATACAGTGGACACCCACTGCTGATGACGCCGGCTCAGCTTCTGAGCCGGAAGCTGAGCCGGCGCCATCTTGCCGATGGTACCGGAAGCCTCCTGGGCCCCGCCGACGACGGGGCATAGGAGGATTCCGTTACAGGCTGATCGGGAGGTAAGCATTAGCCCTCCGATCGCCTTTGCAGCCACCGGCAACCCAGCGATCACGTTGCTGGGGTGCCGGTGGCTATAAACTCCTCACATGCTGCGATCTCTATTGAACGCAACATGTGAGGGGTTAATCGGTCGGATCGGAGGCTAGCTCCGGTCCTGGCCGATACCTTAGGGTGCCAGCTGTAACATACAGCTGTCACCCGGCGGTGATGTCGCTGGCTCAGCTCCTGAGCCAGCTTCATCTCCATGACGTACAGTAACGTCAAAATGCGGTAAGACACCGATTTTAATGACGTTTATATACGTGATCCAGCGGGAAGGGGTTAATCCCCTCGTATGTATTTTCTACATTCAGAGTCTGGGAAAAACTGGGTAACGACTTCTATGGGCACTGTAATAGCTGTTGTCAATTTTGGAAATCCAGCATCCAGGGGTGGATAGTAGAGTTATATATAAGATCTTCTTAAGCTAAGTTCACACTACCATTATAGTCCATTTAGAACTCTTCCGTCGGAGGAAGAGATAAACGAGAGTCCAAACGGAAAGCATTGCTTTCGTTGGAAATACCATTGATTTCAATGGTAATTATTTTGTTTCAGATGCTTGCCTTTTGCCTCAGTTCGCTAGGTTTCTGTTTTTTAGACGGAAGCAAAATTGCAGTTTGCAACACTTTTGCTTCCATGAAAAAAAACTGATACCTAGAGATCGGAGGCAAACAGAAAGCATCTGAAACAAAAGAATTACCATTGAAATCAGTGATAATTCTAACGGAAGCGATGCTTTCCATTTGAGCTCTCGTTCATCTCTTCCTCCGACGGAAGAGTTCTAAACGTACTATAATGCTAGTGTGAAAGGAGCCTAACAGAAAGCGGTTAGTGATACTATTTTTTCTAAATATCCCAAGTAGAATGGTGAAGGGGTTAAAGATATTATCTGTGGTAGTAAAGGTTCCTAAATTCCGTCTGATTCATTTTATATAATGTCTTTATAAAGGTTAACGCTCTGCTTTTCTTATACAGAACTCTTTATCCCCTGCTTCTCTTCCCACATCCATAAAGCTAAATGATAGGATTCTGGCTGCCTGCAGTCGTCACTAGGGGAGATCACTGCATATATGTAGATTCATAAAGCTAACATTGAAGTCAGTATTACCTGTAAAAATCCATATCTTAGGAGCTGCCATAGTGGCAGCTGCAGGTAAAATGCATTTTACAAAGCCTGAATGGCTGGTGCATTTCCTGGGCCTCCTTAGTCTCTGGGCACAGTAGCAGGGGCTATGGCTACTAGGTATGACAATGCAATAATCTGTTATACAATGGTAACTCACAGTTCAATGTAAACACATATTGACAATTTGAAGGTATTTCTGTAAAAATCATTCATAATTAGGTTTGAAAATTGTGAAGTAAAATACATTGATATTCAATTGTGTAATCTGATAACTTGTTTTTATGACCACATTGACGTTGAATCTCTGACCAACACCCCAACTATTTTTCTACTTGCTTGACATTTGATATTTATTTTGTTTTTTCACTACTACCATTGGAGTAGTACTTGTTTGTTCCTGTGTTTTGCTTGGCCACAATTGCAAATTTCAAAGATTTTAAATTCATTTGAGCTTGAAACAGTTTTGGTTTTCTAGAAAACAGAGATAAGTAAAACTATCAAGTGTTTTTTGGTATAACACTAAGTAAAGGTAGGTCTATTCATACCGATTGTGTTAGTGACAAATATTATACCTTCATATCAAATACTGTTGTATCTGTGATATTTAAATAATCCGATGCAATTAATTGAAATCCTCGGGATTATCAAATTGTACAGCAGTAGATGGAAAAAATATTTAAAGGGCTGGGACAGACCCGTTTAACTTAGAGCAGCAAATGACCTAAGAAAAGAAAGACAGCTGTTGCCTGTGCACATGCTGAGCACCCCCAAAACTTTAGCTGAGGGATGACTAAGAAACCCCTTTATGTAAATTGATGTAAATTGATTGGAACCGCTCGGTAAATCAGCTCAGCAGACACTGGCTCATTTTATGTAGAGTATTTGTTAGTTGATCTAAGTTAATGTCGACTGCCATGATGACAGATTCCCTTTAAACATTTGTGCCTTCTTTTAAGAAAATTATTTTGGTGCGAAAGTAGACATCCAGGTAATGTCTGGCTACATGCATTAGGCAGTAGTTAGTCTAAGAGCACATGCTTACTGATGTCCTTGAATTGGGTCTAGTGCTGTATATATATATATATATATATATATATATATATATATATATATATATATACAGTGAAGGAAATAAGTATTTGATCCCTTGCTGATTTTGTAAGTTTGCCCACTGTCAAAGACATGAACAGTCTAGAATTTTTAGGCTAGATTAATTTTACCAGTGAGAGATAGATTATATAAAAAAAAAATAAAAAAATCACATTGTCAAAATTCTATATATTTATTTGCATTGTGCACAGAGAAATAAGTATTTGATCCCTTTGGCAAACAAGACTTAATACTTGGTGGCAAAACCCTTGTTGGCAAGCACAGCAGTTAGACATTTTTAGTAGTTGATGATGAGGTTTGCACACATGTTAGATGGAATTTTGGCCCACTCCTCTTTGCAGATCATCTGTAAATCATTAAGATTTCGAGGCTGTCGCTTGGCAACTCGGATCTTCAGCTCCCTCCATAAGTTTTCGATGGGATTAAGGTCTGGAGACTTGCTAGGCCACTCCATGACCTTAATGTGCTTTTTTTTGAGCCACTCCTTTGTTGCCTTGGCTGTATGTTTCGGGTAATTGTCGTGCTGCAAGACCCAGCCATGAGCCATTTTTAATTTCCTGGTGGAGGGAAGGAGGTTGTCACTCAGGATTTGACGGTACATGGCTCCATCCATTCTCCCATTGATGCGGTGAAGTAGTCCTGTGCCCTTAGCAGAGAAACACCCCCAAAACATAATGTTTCCACCTCCATGCTTGACAGTGGGGACGGTGTTCTTTGGGTCATAGGCAGCATTTCTCTTCCTCCAAACACGGCGAGTTGAGTTAATGCCAAAGAGCTCAATTTTAGTCTCATCTGACCACAGCACCTTCTCCTAATCACTCTCAGAATCATCCAGAAGTTCATTTGCAAACTTCAGACGGGCCTGTACATGTGCCTTCTTGATCAGGGGGACCTTGCGGGCACTGCAGGATTTTAATCCATTACAGCGTAATGTGTTACCAATGGTTTTCTTGGTGACTGTGGTCCCAGCTGCCTTGAGATCATTAACAAGTTCCCCCCGTGTCGTTTTCGGCTGAGCTCTCACCTTCCTCAGGATCAAGGATACCCCACGAGGTGAGATTTTGCATGGAGCCCCAGATCGATGTCGATTGACAGTCATTTTGTATGTCTTCCATTTTCTTACTATTGCACCAACAGTAGTCTCCTTCTCACCCAGCATCTTACTTATGGTTTTGTAGCCCATTCCAGCCTTGTGCAGGTCTATGATCTTGTCCCTGACATCCTTAGAAAGCTCTTTGGTCTTGCCCATGTTGTAGAGGTTAGAGTCAGACTGATTAATTGAGTTTGTGGACAGGAGTCTTTTATACAGGTGACCATGTAAGACAGCTGTCTTTAATGCAGGCACCAAGTTGATTTGGAGCCTGTAACTGGTCTGGAGGAGGCTGAACTCTTAATGGTTGGTAGGGGATCAAATACTTATTTCTCTGTGCACAATGCAAATAAATACATATAATTTTGACAATGTGATTTTCTTTTTTTGTTTTTAATATAATCTATCTCTCACCGGTAAAATTAACCTAGCCTAAAAATTTTAGACTGTTCATGACTTTGACAGTGGGCAAACTTACAAAATCAGCAAGGGATCAAATACTTATTTCCTCCACTGTGTATATATATATATATATATATATATATATATATATATATATATAAATAAGCTGCAGCAGCATGGAGGACATTATACAACAATAATGAGCTGTGAATCCAGCATTGGGGTGAAATATAACTCCCACTGTCTCTCTCTGCCTCTGTCTCTCTTTTACGCTGCTCCCCCTCCCCTTAAAATTCTATGGGCAGCTGCAACCTGATCACGCTGTCAGCTGATAGTCTGTCTTGTCTTGAGGAAACTGATATAGCAGTAAATTAAGAGTGAGTGAACAGTTAGGAGGGAGGAGTAAAGGAGCCTAAGTGGAGAGGCATTTTTCCCTAATAAGATATATTATAAAGTTTCAGATATTTGCTTCTGCTATTGATTTATGCAAAGTTAGTTAAAAAGTATGTGACCATTTAAACATACCCATGTTGCCGATCACACTGCTCCTGATTGACGTCTCTATCGGTCTCCTTCGTCATACGTGGTCCTATTCAGGAGACCAATAAAGACATCAATCAAGAGCAGAGGGAAGAGTTTTGGGAGGATTTTACTGTCGAAGACTCAGGATACTTCCCTGGTTAAGGAACATCCATTAAACACTAGACTTCTCTTTGACATATACTGGTTAAAACTTAATTTTCTATGAAATGCTAGCAGTATGATCGGCAACATGGGTATGTTGAAACTTGTTTTCCCGACACTTATATAATGGTGTTATCAGTTTATGGGGTTAAAACTGCTGACAGTTTGCCTTTAAACAATTAATAGGAGATGCCACATTGTCCCTATAACTGGATCCAAAGTGACCTCATAACAAAAGCCATAGTGTTCCCATAAGGACAGCTACAGTGCAATGATAATAGTAACTGTAGTGCACTAGTGTCACGGTGGGTGTGTGGACCCACTGGGCCATACTGCCATAGCGGGACAGCAGCTGGCCAAACAGGGTATCAAGGCAAAGTCAATAGTTCGAATAAAGGTACCTGTGGCAATACAGACAATAACGATGGCAGGCTCGGATGGGACCTTGGCAGCAGGCAGACACCAGGCGCGGTGAAATACAGCAGGCCTAGTATATGACACAACACGACTCCAACTCTCCACGGCACAGGAACAAGGTTGCACGGTATACAGGATACAGGTAGCAGGAATGGGAACACTGTGAACTGGAAAACACTAAGGGACCATTTTCAAAGACTAACATGGATTTACACAACAAAGCTCAGGCATTGAAGGAAGGGGCAGGGCCCTTCTAATAGTCCAGGGTGATCATGGGAGCAATTAGTCAATCTAAAACATGTGTGTTCTCTGGCCCATTAAGGCCGGGAATGAGCTCAAGCGTGCACCCTAGTGGTTACTGCAGGATAGGATGGCCGCATATGCTGGCATCTCTGGGGAGGGAGACATCTGCAGGATGCTAGGAGTCTGCGACCGCGGATGTTACAACTAGTAATGGCAACTGCAGTAACCTTATGGAAACATGTACAGTGCCCCTAGAAGGAAAAGCATAAAGGAAACAGTGATATGTCTCCTTTCTTTTGCATCTATTCCTGTGTTTGGCTCAAAAAAACTGCATCAAAAACATGATTTAAAAAATGCAGTCTTAAAGGGGTTATTTCATGAAGATAATCCATGTTTATTTGCCCTATTAGAGCACATGGATGTCACAGAGGGGGACCCTAGCAGAACCAGACCATATTTGCATTACATGTACGTCCATTCATTTAAATGACCCCTGTGGTGTTATAGGTAAAATGATCAAAATTAGGTTATTAATTGATCAGTTCATAACCCCTTTGACACAGAAAAAGCATCTGATTTTCCTTAAGAAATACGTATCTTTGACCATCAAAGGATGTTCCCTCTCAGGCAAATGTTTAACTGGCCCTATCCTCACCAAGTTGCCAGAAGTATTGATTAAGAGTTTTATCACTAGGGCTTGTATCTAGCATCAGATAACATTCTCACCCAGGGTTGGAAGTAATTACCCACACGCCCTGACCAGCGATCAAAAGTTATGCAAATGGTTACATTTTGTGTGTCTGCCAAGCTGACCTTGGGAAACATGTGACAATTACCTAAGTTCAAAGAAAATAAGATTCATTAAGGTAAACCCCATCAAAATTGATATTTGGAGTGACCCACATAGGTAGTTATGATCAGGAAAAATAGCCCTCGTATATATGTCAAATTCACCACCACACACCCAGAGGGACTACCTGGAATTGGCTTTCGGCTAAAAACATGGACCTATTATAGTTGTGTTTAATATGCCCTGGTTGGTAAACGTATGTACAGGTGAATGCAGGTAATATAATATATCTAGGAAATTTCTGCAAGAACACATGACCATTTTTGTGTTTCTCAATAGAAATATGTGTGTAAGAGGAGGAGTACACTTCATTATCATATGAACAGCCTCCTCTCAGTGACATCACCAGCCAGTGGTTTGGAGGGAATAAAAATTGGGTTTAAAATGCCAGGAGAAGAGAGGGGCAGTGTCAGTCATTGGGGATCCATATCTCGGTTGGAGTGACTGCCCATATTTTCTGTCCCCACAGCCAGGATATCACTGCTGTACATCAGTAAGGTTTTGTTCTGTCTCTTTTATCCCTTTTATTTTCATAAACTGAATGCATTGTAACTGTATGTATATTTTTTCATCTTTTAACATGACAACTATTTTTTGTATTGCACTGCACTATTGTGTATTAAATTTGAAATATTAATAAGTCTCTTCCTTGTACTCTTACCAAACTTAATCTTCTTAAGATGAAGAACGTAAAAATGTTACCTGTGTTAATTTAGAGTATTTTATGTTCCATTAAGAGAAACTTGGTTATTCGGACTAACAGGTGTAGAGGAAATATAAAAAACGTGAGCCCCTATTGCCTAGATGAGTATAGGTGGTGGTAGCATACTGTGTTATAAAGTATTAGGGTGTTGGAAACCTATGTGAGTAATTTATCATATTTCTGTCATCTAGAGTAGGTGGGCATGGATTTATGTGGTAAGTTAATAAGCTCAGTAGTGTCATTCATCCCTGTGACATGACCTGAGAGCAGCGATCAGGACTACCCCCATGTAATACTACGCTTCCACTGCAGGGGAGATGCTTGGCAAAATGAGGCATCCCCCAACGATACTAGCTGATTGCCAGGGACTAGAAAAGCTAGACTGCAGCAATCAGCTTCATAAAACAACCCCTTTAATAAATCCTGAGGTTCTGGACATGGCCGGCCTTAGATATGTTCGACCAGTGCAGTCGCACAGGGCGCTAGCTGCCACACTGCAAGAGGGGCGCCAGCGGGTGTGTGTATCCCCGCGCCATTGCAACTACCAGCGGGGATACACACACTAACTGCAGTCGCCTTTCCACCCAGGCGCTGCTTCACGTAGTGGCCGTCGCTACCACTGTAGCAGCCATAGCGGCTGCCAGCGGTGATACCGGGCATGAGGGCGGTGGTGCCGCTAGCAGCTGCTGTGGCTGCTATAGCTGTAGCGACTACACTATAGCAGAGAAGGGAGGTATCTCCCTGCTCTGCTGACTACTAGCGCCACTGTAGCTCTCTGAAGGAGCGGAATCCCCGTGTGGCCGGGGATTCCGCTCCTGGAGCGCTGCTTTTTGTCTCTGTCCATATATGGACAGTGATATCAGGGGAAACTCCTGAAGCGGAATCCCCGTTCACAGCATTGCAGACTCTATGACCGGGAAATCCACTCCAGGAGAAGCCAATGAAGTCATGGACACAGGCGACAGGAGCTTCTCCTAGAGTGGAATCGACAGTCATAGCGTCTGCAACGCTGAGGATGGGGATTCCGCCTCAGGAGTTTTCCCTGATGTCACTGTCCATATATGGACAGAGGCATCAAGCAGCGCTCCAGGAGCGGAATCCCCGGCCACATGGGGATTCCGCTCCTTCAGGGAGTTACAGTGGCGCTATCTTTACTGGAAGGGGTTAGTTGCTATCTACAGCGGGGCTGTGGGCTGTGTGGCACTACCTACAAAGGACAACTGTGCAATAGCACACAAAATACCCAGCTTTCCCGGGTATCAAAAAAAAGTGTGGAAATAAACTAAGATATAACTTTTATTTAATCTAGCTAAAAGGATTAATCCTTTACTCAGACTAAATAAAAGTTATATCTTAGTTTATTTCCACACATTTATTTGATAGCTGGGAAAGCTGGGTATTTTGTGTGCTCCTGCACATTTGTCCTTTTTTGAATGTCTATTGCCCGCCAGCTTTCAGGGTCATTTCGTAGTCCTTGCACTACCTACAAGGGGGCTGTGGGCAGTGTGGCACTACCTACCAGGGGGCTGTGGGCTGTGTGGCACTACCAACCAGGGGGCTGTGGGCTGGCACTACCAGGGGCGTAGCTAGGGGGGGGTAGGCGGGGCACATGCCCCGGGCGCAACTTAGAGGGGGGCGCCAGCGCCACCTCCTCCTGCGCTATAATTGTACCTGTGTCGCAAGGACACAGGTACAATTAGAAGCAATGAATGACCGGGCACGTTCCGTGCCCGGCCATTCATCGCCTTTCCACGAGTGAAGCGACTGGTACCTTTTGTACCAGTGAAGTTCCGTCGATGAAAGGCGCTGATTGACAGGGAAAGTCATCCTTCCCAGCCAATCAGCGCCTTTCATAGAAGCTGCGTTCAACTCCCAGAAGACCTGCGCAGAAGAGAGCAGGTCTCCATGGCTGCCGGACGGCGTGGGAGCGGGATTAAGGTGAGTTTGAATATTTATTTATTTTTTAATTGTAATAAAAGTGTGTGCCATTATCTATGGGGGGACTTTATCTACGGAGGGGGGACTTTGTCTACACGGGGGGGGGGCTTATCTACAAGGGGGACTTTATCTACGGGGGGACTTTATCTATGGAGGGGGGACTTTGTCTACGGGGGGACTTTATATACAGGGGGTGTCTATCTACAGGGGGCTATATACTGGGATGGACTATCTATGGAGCACCATATACTGGGGTGGGCTATAGCTACAGGGGAGCTATATAGTATATAGTCCCCCTGTAGATATAGCCCACCCCTGTAGATATAATCCCCCTGTAGATATAGTCCCCCTGTAGATATAGCCCACCCCTGTATATAGTCCCCCTGTAGATATAGCCCACCCCTGTATATAGTATCCCACAAATAGCTCCCCCTATAGTGCTCCACAGAAAGCCCAACCCTGTATATAGCCCCCTGTACATATAGTCCACGCCTGTATATAGTGCTCCACAGATAGCCCACCCCTGTATATACTATATACAGGGGTGGGCAATCTGTGGAGCACTATATACAGGGGTGGACTATCTAGTGGAGCACTATATACAGGGGTGGACTATATGTACAGGGGGCTATATACAGGGGTGGGCTATCTGTGAAACACTATATACAGGGGTGGACTATATGTGGAGCACTATATACAGGGGTGGACTATATGTGGAGCACTATATACAGGGGTGGGCTATATCTACAGGGGGGCTACATACAGGGTTGGGCTATCTGTGGAGCACTATATACAGGGGTAGGCTATATCTACAGGGGGGCTATATACAGGAATGGGCTATATCTACATGGGGGCTATATACCGGGGTGGGCTATCTGTGGGCTATATCTACAGGGGGCTATATACTGGTTTGGGCTATACGTGGAGCACTATATACAGGGCTGGGCTTTATCTACAGGGGGCTATATACAGGGGTGGGCTATCTGTAGAGCACTATAGGGGGAGTTATTTGTGGGACACTATATACAGGGGTGGGCTACATAGGGGCACTATCTACAGGGGGCTCTACGGCAGGCACTATCTACAGGGGGCTCTATGGCAGGCACTATCTACAGGGGGCACAGTGTGTGTGTGTGTGTGGGACATAGTGTATGCTGCTATTATAATTAGAGGTGCAGTGTATGGCGCTATTATATTTAGGGGCGTAGTGTGTGGTATAATGATAACTTTATCTTTATTTCTAGGTGCAGAAATGTTGGAAAAGTAAGAACCTGAAGACATGTGGGCGGCAAACTGCAGAAATGGGCTGTGGCCGGGAGAAGTCATCATAGAGGTCTGGACCGGATGGAGAAAAATAACTAGAATCTGAGACATCACCGGTGAGTCACTTAATGTAAATGTTCATTCTGCCTCTAATCAGTAATGTAGTCACTGTATGATCTGCAGCGAGATGGTGGTATGATTGATAGGATTTATTTTTGTGAAACAGCATCTCCCAGCATATCCTTATCATTGTTCGGGCCATGCTGGGAGCTGTAGTTTTACGCCGTACATACCTATACGTCAGGGGTTGCACTAAATTGAGCTGTATTTGTGCTGGTGCTGTATATATGCACTGAGCTTGGTCCTGCTGTTGTGTATAGAACCATATTGCTTGTAAAATGTACAAATGTTTTTATGCTCGCGTTGCATAAAAAGAAATGCGGAAAAGAAATGACACTTCGATTGGTAGAGAAAACAAACACGGCGAGGGGGAAGGAGATGTCGGGAAAGAGGTTGGGGGGGCGCTAAACTGAATCTTTGCCCCGGGTGCTGGAGAACCTAGCTACGCATCTGGGCACTACCAATCAGGGGGCTTTGGGGCACTACCAACCATGGGGCTGTGGGGCACTACCAAGCAGTGGGCTGTGGGGCACTACCAACCAGCGGGCTGTGGGGCACTACCAACCAGGGGGCTGTGTGGCACTCCTTACCAGGGGTCTTTGCGACACTTCCTACCAGGGGGCTGTGCAGAACTCCCTACAGGGGGCTGTGCGACACTCCCTACAGGGGGCTGTGCGAAACTCCCTACAGGGGGCTGTGTGGCACACTCTACAGGGGGCTGTGTGGCACTATCTACAAGGGGCTGTATGGCGCTATCTACAAGGGAGCTGTGTGGCACTATCTACAATGGGGCTGTGTGGCGCTATCTACAAGGGGGCTGTGTGGCGCTACCTACAAGGAGGCTGTCTTGCGCTACCTACAAGGGGGCTGTCTGGCGCTACCCACAAGGGGCTGTGTGGTGCTACCTACAAGGGGCTATGTGGTGCTACCCACAAGGGGGCTGTGTGGCGCTACCCACAAGGGGCTGTGTGGCGCTACCTACAAGGGGGCTGTCTGGCGCTACCTACAAGGGGCTGTGTGGTGCTACCCACAAGCGGCTGTGTGGCGCTACCCACAAGGGGCTGTGTGGCGCTACCTACAAGGGGCTGTGTGGCGCTACCTACCGGGGGATTCTGTGAATGGGGGGCTGATGGTCATTTTACTGTGAGTGGGGGGCTGATGGCAGGGGGGCCCTGAGGAAATGTTGTTTTTCCAGTGCTGCCTCGAGTCCAAAAAGGTTGGGAAACTCTGTACTAGGCTACAGGATCCCGTCATGGAGCAGCTCAGTTCGTCATGGGAACGGGGCCTAGGTGAGTACAAGTTTTTGTTTGCCGGCACTGTCTACAAGGGGGAGGTGCGGGGACTGTATGGCACGATCTACAAGGAGGAGGTGGGGGACTGTATGGCACTGTCTACAAGGGTGAGGTGGGGGACTGTATGGCAATGTCTACAAGGGGGAAGTGGGGGGCTGTATGGCACGATCTACAAAAAGAAGGTGGGGAATTATGGCACTGTCTACAGGGAGGCTGTATGGCAAAATCTACAGCGGGCACTATACTGTGTGGGGGCCACTAAGCAGACATTATACTGTGTAGGGGTACTACAGATGGCATAATACTGTGTGCACAATTAGAGGACAAAATACTGTGTCCTTGAAGGGGTTGTAATATATTATAAATATTAAATATTATTATTATACTGTATGGGGGCACTAAAGGGGCATTATAATTTTTTTATGGGGCATTTTTTTTTAATGATGGGGTGTGGCGCCGAAAGATCATTTCGCACAGGGCGCCATCTATCCTAGGGCCGGCCCTGGTTCTGGACAATCATCAAACTATTCCTATTTCTAAACATCGCTGTGTGTTACATTAGATATGCATTAAATACACATTCCATGAACCTGTTATCAGATAATTTTGTCTATCATTTGTTCCCACCAAGATGTTTTTTTCATTCTCTCTTTTTTTTTTCCAGGAGTGATGAGGTTTAATGTAGAAACAAACAGTACCAGATCAGTGCAGCTGACAATAGAAAGCTTGATTTTGTTCTTCTACTTTTCCATTGACATATTTCAAGGATCCCAAACAGTATATAATAATCTGTATACAAAATCAACCTCCAGAGGTTTCCTCAGTAATATGAACAAACTAATTATATTAAACACTAGCAAGCTAGAAAAATGTATTCTGCTGATAACAGCTCCAGAACATTCCAATTACAGCCAATATCCAGGCAAATCCCTGTACAGTACTTTGTAGTCAAGGCTGCCATTTAATTTCCCATGTTAACTCTTCCAGGGTTATGGATACTTCATGCTACATGAGTAATATTGACTCTTATACTAAAGCTATTAGTGTTGACCTAATTACATATTGAAATATACACAAGTGCATTTATAAACTTGGTTGTGCTAGGACCAGCGGTTTGTCGACTCACTGTGCTACTCAACCACTTTGACTTAGGGTCACCTCTAAGGGCATTATCTAAGTAGCATCCCTAGGCTTCACCCTTTAAACCCCATACAGAGATCTGGACTTTGCTGCGGGGAGACTACCAGGTCGCTACCTCTTGAGGAGGTCCTAGTGTGAGTAGCAGCTGGCCCAGTGAACCAGAATATAACTGTGTAGTACACTGAGGGTACAGGCAGATGGTACCTTGGCAGACGGGAGTGCATCAGTAGTCACAGTTTGTAACTGGTAGGAAACCTCAGGCTCATTTTAGGTATTTGGATACAGACCAGCAGTAGATAGTAGAACTTGAGCACTCCATTGATTGTAATGCAGTATTCTTTTATTCAGAAGAGGGCAAATATAAACGTCTTACGTTTCTGCCTGAGGTACCACCTTTTTCAAACACTATTGTCGCTGAATATAAGTGTGGACTTCGGCAAATATAGCGCTAGGGATCAGGTATCTACACCAGTGGTGGGCGCTAGCTAGCACTTTCTGAATAATTTTTCAGTAAGACCGGGAAACTTCATTGCCTAGGGCAAGTGAGAGAGGCTACTCTAGGCAGTAAATCTGCCACCCAAAATACGATGATACCTGTCAGTTTGTCTACCACTGGAGTTTGCTTCTTTGTAACCACTTTTGTGGATTCTGGATCTACAGGGAATTTTCTCTGCCAATCCCTGGTTATTCGCTATAAAATTACAGTACTTCAATTGGACAAGTCACTTTTAATCTCTTCAGTGGATGGAAAATTAATATCAGAGGTTGTCCACCAAGTCACCAAACCTATTTCCATGCAAGTGGGAGTACTCCACCGTGAAACGATTTCTTTCTTTGTGCTGAAAATTCCATCAGTCCTCTTCCCCTGGGTCTGCCCTGGATTCAGAAACATTCTCCTCTTATTGACTGGACTTCAGCACATAGTACCCGATGGAGTGACTCCTGTCTTTTTCAATGTCTGCCTGTCCTGGAGGAACTGCCTAAACCTTATCCCTGTTATGCGGATGTATTTTGTAAACATCAAGCAGAAACCCTTCCACCTCATAGAACATACTATTTGACCATTGACTTGTTACCCAATTCCATTCTTCCTCGAGGTACGGTATACCCCTTGTCGGTCCTGGAGACAGAAGCTATGTCACAATACATCAAGGAAAACCTGGAGAAAGAATTCATCCGAAAATCTTCTTCACCTGCTGGAGCTGGTTTTTGCTTTGCAGAATGAAGGGAAAATATTGCGTAAGTTCCCCAGTATGACTATTATAGGCAAGCTCTACCCACAGAGATTGGTCCAATCATCTTGCAGAGGAGAAACTAAATTCCTAAGAAAGTTCTCCAATACCTGGTTGATCCTTTCCACTTGTCTATTGGATTGAGGATGACAGGCAGTAGAAAAGTCCAACTTAAATTCAAGTAACCTGCAAGGTGCTCTCCAGAATCTTGAACTTTACTCCTCTATGAGATACAATATGTTATCTAGTTCGTGGAAGCGCAAAACGTGCTTTATGTAAAGAGTAGCCAGATGTTTAGCTGATTGAAGACTTGTAAGAGGAATGAAGTGGGCCATCTTCAAGAAACCGTCAACCACGCCCCAAATAACTGTTCAGTCAGAAGAAGAGAGTAGTTCCTCTAACCAGTTCAGAAATTGTCTGAGGTTCCTGCAGCTAATCTGTTCGATGCTCACTTCTTACGCATGTGGCAGGAGGCGAAGTAGTCTATCTTCAAATCTGTAGGCCATTTCAAGAACACGTTTCATACAAGCTTCGTCTTCCGCACACTTTGAAAATCCCCAATAAATTTCATGTATCTCTTCTCAAACCGCTGATATTGAATCGCTTTTCTAAAAAGTCTCCTCCTTCTATTGCTACCTCCTGCCCAGGCAGTGAGTATGAGGTTAAGGAGATTTTGGATGCCAAGAGAGCGAAAGGAAGTTATTTTATCTTGTGGACTGCAAGAGAGATACTGGGAATCTGTGAAGAATATCCATGCTCCATCTCACCTCAGAAAATGTTATAATCTATTCCTCCCAATAAGCCTACAGAGAGGGGATCTATATTTACCCCCAGTGTCTTCTGCAGCATGGCCCATCTCCTCCCCTGGGTCCTAGCGCTCGCTCAGACCCTTGTGTTCTTGAAGGGCCAGCGCGCGCCAAAAGTTCTTACCCAGTTTCCCTGGCTATTTAAGGTCCTCCCTCTCCCTACTTCTTTGCCAGAGAAATTTGGTTCCTATGTGATCTTTTGTGTTCTAAATATCCCTCCTGTCAAGTTTTGTATTTCTGTGTACTGACCTTTGCCTGTTTTTGACCATCCATGCTGGCCACCAGCCCCGACCATTTGCTACATTTACCATGATGAACTACTGCCACCTGCCCTGACCATTTGCTATGTTTACCATGCCTCCTGCCTTGACCTTAGCTCTCCAGACCACCCAGTACTTGGGAGACTATTCCGGGGTTATGGACCTGAGGTTCCCATGCAGTGAAGTTCACATCCCTGAACAGGGGTTAAAGGATGAACACCAGGGGTTCCCTAAGACTTCACTTCTCGGAGTATCCCCAAGTCAAATCGCTTGACAACAAGGTGGGTTCACACCGCCGCCTTCTGACCCAGTTACAGCCCATTCATCGGACATGGTGACATAGGATACACTGCACACACCAATTTCATGTCAGTACTTCCCTGGACACATCACAATAAAATCATCCTTTGATATTAATCTAAATGGTCAAACCATTGAAAAACAGATATCTTTTTCCTTTTCACTACGATATGCGTTTGAATATAATTTTGGTACACTGAAAGGCATTATACACTTACACTTAAAGGCTAAGGCCCCCTGCACATGGCTGTAGCAATCCCGACCACAGTCACCCACATTTGCGGGCCATGCTCCCATTATAAAGTAAAATAAAAAAAATAGAACATGTCCTGTTTTTTTCGGAGCCTTTCTACGGCCTGGACACCATCCCATAAATATACGGGAAGGTGTCCGTGGGCAATATAACTGAAAGGGTCTGTACTTTGATCCGCAATTATGGTTCACAGTCGCGGATCAAAATTACAGCCGTGTGCATGGAGCCTAAGTCTATGAGCTGGCGTACTGCAACCATTGTAATACTTATAAGTCTAAAGAGGCAGTGTAAATTATGCATGCCTATGACTAAGTATACCAGGAGTAGAGATGAGCGAACCGGGACAACCGAACCCGGTTTCGGTCCGAACTTCCGGTAAAGTTCGGTTCGCAGCGAATCCGAACTTCACCGGGTTCGGCCGAACCCGTTTTGACCGAACCCGGTCAAAAACATTATACAAATCGGCAGCCACTTATCTCTATCAATCACTGATAGAGAAAAGAGGCTGCTGATTAAAAATAAAATAAAAAGCATTTCATACGTACCCGGTCGTTGTCTTGTTGACGAGTCCCTCTTCTTCCTCCAGTCCGACCTTTTCTGACGCGGCAGCCTGTGATTGGCTGCAGAGGCCTCTGCAGCCTGTGATTGGCTGCAGAGGCCGCGGCAGCCTGTGATTGGCTGCTGCGCTCACATGGGCTGCATCGTCATCAAGGAATGTCGGGCCGGATGTCGAGAGGGACGCGTCACCAAGGCAACGGCCAGGAGACCGGACTGGAGGAAGCAGAAAGTTCTCGGTAAGTATGAACGTCTTTTTTTTTACAGGTACTGTGATCGGTAGTCACTGTCCATGGTACTGAAACAGTTACTGCCGATCAGTTAACTCTTTCAACACCCTGGACAGTGACTATTTAGGGTATGTGCACACACACTAATTACGTCCGTAAATGACGGACGTATTTCGGCCGCAAGTACCGGACCGAACACAGTGCAGGGAGCCGGGCTCCTAGCATCATAGTTATGTACGATGCTAGGAGTCCCTGCCTCTCTGCAGGACAACTGTCCCGTACTGTAATCATGTTTTCAGTACGGGACAGTAGTTCCACGGAGAGGCAGGGACTCCTAGCATCGTACATAAATATGATGCTAGGAGCCCGGCTCCCTGCAGGGTGTTCGGTCCGGTACTTGCGGCCGAAATACGTCCGTCAATTACGGACGTAATTAGTGTGTGTGCACATACCCTTACTGACGTCGCCTAGCAACGCTGCCGTAATGACGGGTGCACACATGTAGCCACCCGTCATTACGGGGCCTCATGCACACGACCATAAAAACACCCGTTATCACGGGTCGTAATTACGACCCGAAATAGCGGGCCCATAGACTTCTGTTAGCCACGGGTACCTTCCCGTTTTCTCACGAGAAGGTGCCCGTGCCGTTAAAAAGATAGAACATGTTCTATTTTTTTATTTTACGGGCCGTGCTCGTAATTACGACTCGTAACTACGGGCAGCCGGCCGCTTTTGCGAACCGTGCTGTCATTATAATTATAGCAGCACGGCCCGTAAAATAGAAAAATAGAACATGTTCTATTTTTTTAACGGCACGGGCACCTTCCCGTGAGAATACGGAAAGGTACCCGTGGGTAACAGAAGTCTATGAGCCCGTTATTGCGGGTCGTAATTACGACCCGCAATAACGGGTGTTTTTACGGTCGTGTGCATGATGGGAGCACGGCTCGGAAAAACGAACGGCTGCCCGTGCTCATCTCCTGAAATAATCTGTGCTGCCTTAAACTCTGTGGACAGGTCAGGATCCTGTTTCTTTTAAATGCTGCTAGGGAACCCGCTCGATCCACTATATAAGGCTACGCTACAGTGCAGCATTTAAAAGAAACAGGATCCTGACCTGTCCACAGAGTTTAAGGCAGCACAGAGTATTTCAGGAGATGAGCGTGCAGATTCAGTGCTGTTGTGAACTCTGCTCTTACCATTACGTAGCTCTCAGTCTGTTATCTCTCCTCCACTCCTGTCCTCAAGAACACCTTCACATGATTGGCAAGTCACCACGTAATGGTAAGAGCAGAGTTCACAGCAGCACAGAGTATTTCAGGAGATGAGCGTGCGGATCTTGTGCGTGGTGGTGACTTGCCAATCATGTGAACGTGTTATAGAGGACAGGAGTGGAGGAGATGTAACAGACTGAGCTACGTAATGGTAAGAACAGAGTTCACAGCAGCACAGAGTATTTCAGGAGAGGAGCGTGCAGATTCAGTGCTGCTGTGAACTCTGCTCTTACCATTACGTAGCTCAGTCTGTTACCTCTCCTCCACTCCTGTCCTCAATAACACCTTCACATGATTGGCAAGTCACCACCCCGCACAAGATCCGCACGCTCATCTCCTGAAATACTCTGTGCTGCTGTGAACTCTGCTCTTACCATTACGTGGTGACTTGCCAATCATGTGAAGGTGTTCTGGAGGACAGGAGTGGAGGAGAGGTAACAGACTGAGAGCTACGTAATGGTAAGTTCAGAGTTCGCAGCAGCACTGAATCTGCACGCTCATCTCCTGAAATACTCTGTGCTGCCTTAAACTCTATGGACAGGTCAGGATCCTGTTTCTTTTAAATGCTGCACTGTAGCGCAGCCTTATATAGTGGATCGAGCGGGTTCCCCAGCAGCATTTAAAAGAAACCGTGTTTGTGTATGTGTGTGTTTGTGTATATATGTGTGTTTGGGTATGTGACTTTGTCTGTTTTTGTTTTTATATGTGTGTGTGTATTTATGGGTGTGTTTGTGTATATGTGTTTTGTGTATATGTTTGTGTATATATGGGTGTATATGTTTGTGTGTAGATGTTTGTGTGTGTTTTTGTATATGTGTATATGAGTGTGTGTTTGTGTGTATATATGGGTGTGTTTGTGTATATGTGTTTGTGTATATGTGTGTTTGGGTATGTGTGTTTTTGTTTGTATATGTGTTTGTGTATATGTGTTCGTGTATGTGTGTATAACTGTGTGTGTGTGTGTTTGGATATGTGTGTTTTTGTTTGTATATGTGTGAGTTCGTGTATATGTGTGTGTTTGTCTGTTTATGTGTGTGTGTATATCTTGTTGTGTTTGTGTATATATGTGTGTGTCTGTGTATGGTTGTTTGTTTGTGTGTGCGTGTATATATGTGTGTAGGTGAGTAGAAGTATTGGTATTGTTCACATTGATAACTGTTTTTTTATGTTGTTGCAGATTTTGATGTACCGATTGGACTACATCTTCGATTCGTTGGACTACTGCGTAGATCTACGTTTTTTCAAATTTTAATAAAATGGTTAACGAGGGTTTTGTTGGGGATTTCTTATTTCAATAAAAAAGAATTGTCTTTGTGGTTTTTTTTCAAACTTTATTAGTGCCTAGATAATGGCAGTTGGCTGATTGACAGCGTCCATTATTAAGGCGGTTCTTAGTGTTAGCCGGTGCAGAGGCTAGCACTAACCACCCATTATTACCCCGGTACCCACCACCACCAGGGGTGCCGGGAAGAGCTTGGTACGATCCAGTACCCGACTATCTGTTGTGATGGTCGGGTACTGGGGCGGCCGTAGGCTGGTATTATGAGGCTGGGAAGGGCCAAAATCAGTGGACCTTCCCACCCTTGTAATGCTAGGCTGCTGCTGCTGTGTTGTATCGGGCTGGTTATAAAAATGGGGGGGACCCCCACGTCGTTTTTTTTTTGGAATTTAACAAATTTAGCAATAGACGGGTCCCCCACATTTTTAATAACCAGCCATATACAAGGCCGCAGCAGTCTGGCATTACATGGGTGGGAAGGGCCACTGGTTTTGTCCATTCCCAGGCTAATAACACTGTGTTGTATGTGGCTGGTTATGATAAATTGGGTGGAACCCCATGTCTTTTTAAAAAAAAAAATGTAAATAAATAAATAATTTAAAAAAATGACGTGGGGTCCCCCCCCACTTTTATAACCAGCCAGATACAACACAGCAGCAGCAGCCTAGCATTACAAGGGTGGGAAGGTCCACTGTTTTTGGCCCTTCCCAGCCTCATAATACCAGCCTGCGGCCGCCCCAGGGCCCGACCATCACAACAGATGGTCGGGTACTGGATCGTACCTGGCTCTTCCCGGCACCCCTGGTGGTGGTGGGTACCGGGGTAATAATGGTGGTTAGTGTTAGCCTCTGCACCGGCTAACAATAAGCCTCGCCTTAGTAATGGATGTTGTCACTCAGACAGCGGCCATTACTAAAGTGGTAATAATAAAATTTGAAAAGAAAAAGACAAAGATATAGATAAAATATTTTATTGAAATAAAGCACCCCCAACACAACCCTCATTAACCATTTTATTGTAGAAAAAAAAAACGTCATCTAAGTAGTCCTCGAAACCGACGTAGTCCAAACACCAAACCTGTAAAAATGAAATAAAACATGTTGTAGGCTTAGATTCAGTTTAATGTGTGATACTGACTGTTATACCATGTATAGAAGCCTCCCGTGAAGTTGACTTAGATACAGGGCGCCAGCAGACAGTATCATACATGGCCATACATACATATATACAAATATACATACATACATATATACAAACATACATACATATATACAAGCATGCACATATATACATACATGCAAACATACACACATATATACATGCAAACTAACACACATATATACATGCAAACTATCATACATACATACACACACACATGAAAACATACATACTTACAAACAAACATGCAAAGATACATACATACATATATACAAGCATGCACAAATATACATGCAAACATAAATACATGCAAACATAATTACATACATGCACATATATATAAACATACATGCAAACATACATGCAAAAATAAAAACATGCAAACATACATACATGCACATATATACATACATACATGACAACATACATACATGCAAACATACATACATGCAAACATACATACACACATGCAAACATATATACATGCAAATATACATACAAACATGCACATGTATACATACATGCCAACATACATGCAAACATACATGCACATATATACATACATACATGACAACATACATACATGCAAATATACATACATACACACATGCACATATATACATACATGCACATATATACATACATGACAACATACATACATACATACATGACAACATACATACATATATATATACACACATGCAAATATACATACAAACATGCATACATACATGCAAACATACATTCATGCAAACACACATACATGCAAACATACATACATACATACATACAAATATACATACACACATGCACATATATACATACATGACAACATACATACATACATGACAACATACATGCAAAAATACATACATGCAAACATACATACATACATACATGCAAATATATACATGCAAATATACATACAAACATGCACATATATACATACATGCCAACATACATGCAAACATACATGCACATATATACATACATACATGACAACATACATACATGCAAATATACATACATACACACATGCACATATATACATACATGCCAACATACATGCACATATATACATACATGACAACATACATACATGACAACATACATACATATATATATATATATATATATACACACATGCAAATATACATACAAACATGCATACATACATGCAAACATACATTCATGCAAACACACATACATGCAAACATACATACATACATACAAATATACATACACACATGCACATATATACATACATGACAACATACATACATGACAACATACATGCAAAAATACATACATGCAAACATACATACATGCAAATATATACATGCAAATATACATACAAACATGCACATATATACATACATGCCAACATACATGCACAGATATACATACATACATACATGACAACATACATACATGCCAACATACATACATACATACATGCCAAAAAATAATAATAATACGTTCATACTTACTTTCCTCCTGTCCGGCCTCCAGCGATGACGTTTCATTCATGTCGCCGCTGCAGCCTGTGATTGGCTGCAGAGGCGGTCACGTGGGATGAAGCGTCATCCTGACGTGCGTGACCGCCACTACAGCCTGTGATTGGCTGCAGCGGCGAAAGGGATGAAACGTCATCGCTGGAGGCCGGACAGGAGGAAAGTAAGTACGAACGTATATTTTTTATTTTTTTATTGCATTTAAATTGTATTTTCCGCGCGCCGAGCATGTACTGTGAAGGTTGCTGAAAGAGTTAGTGCAGCCCATTAACTCTATCAGCACCCTGGACAGTAGCATGCTCGGCGCACGTAAGTGACAGGTTCGGTCAGAACTAGTTCGGTCCGAACCGAACTTTTTTGTGAAATTCGGCGAACTAGCCGAACCGAACTTTTGATAAGTTCGCTCATCTCTAACCAGGAGATTAAGAGATAATGCGCTTGTAGGCTAAGTCCAGATGCATGATCACTGCTCCAATTCCGACATAGTCTCTTCCTTGTACATATCACAATATAATAATTTTCATCTTTTATTTATATGATACTAATTAAAATAGTCAAGTATAGACTGCTGAAAAAATACATCTTTTGTAGCATGAAACGTGTTTATATATAACCTTAGAACATTGCAACTGCTATATTACTTACAATTTCTAAGAGGTAGTTTTAATTTTGTATGTCTGCGAATCAATTTACCAGAAGATTAAGTTCTGACTGAGATATAATGTGTTTGTACGTCCAAGCGCACTGTTCCGATTTTGATACTTGGCTTCCCAACTGTTAATACCATGTCGCTGAAAAAGCACCTGAAGTTTCGATTCATGTGCACTGTTAGACCCTGATCACACGGAGGATTTTGCAGTCAGAAGAAATCTGCCTCAAAGTTCCCTCAAGAATGCAGCAATTTTCGCAGCGTTTATCCCCCGCGTCCATTAATTTTAATGGGAGGTCAGAGGCGGAGCCGCAGCAGGAAAGAACATGTCGCTTTTCTTTTCTAAAAGCCGCTCTGGGAAAAAAAAAGCCTCCGCCTCCATTGAAATCAATGGGAGGCATTTCGGATGTTTTTGGTGCTGATTCCAACGCGGTTTCCGCATCAAAATCAGCGCCAAAAAACTATGTGTGAACTGGGCCTTACAATTTTGAAACTTAGTCCTTTAATAGAGACACACTCTGGCTGAGAAATTAAAGTCCCTGCTCATGCACAATGCCTGAATTTCAACACAATCCATCAATCAAGTAAAGTATACGGCTCTCTTGAACTCAGAGATTGGCCAACTTGTAAGAGCCGCTATTGAATATGCACCATGGCGATCACTAAATCAGTGGGCATGGCCGTAGGTAGCCCTCTGAGTGCTCAGTTTTTAGGGAAACCTCCTATTGACATAATACAAGGTTTTATAAACCTAGAACTCGTCGTCTCCGCCATCTTTGCCCGATATACCCCTGAGGATCTACCTCGGCGAAACATGCCTTGTTGGCTAAGTAAGTTGTTTTTTATCCACATTAGACGGTCACATGACAGGGTCTGTGTTATATTTGATAGAGTACTAAGTAGCGATTGCTACTCAATACATCTCTTCTACTGCTAGATAGCAGAGATTGATCGGCCTTGTACATATTTGTATGAAATGGTTCACAGAACCCCAACGTTTTTTTTTTAGAATTTTGTGAGGCTAAGTGCCTTCTAATAAAGGGCTGTGCCTTCTAATGAAGGTTATAATTTTTAAATATTCCTTATTACTAAGAAATAAATTCAGTTACAATGGATTAGTAGAGCAGCAAATAGAGTTTTGCTGCCTTAATGGCAAATTGTATTGGTGATTAATATTTTTTTTCCTTTTCTTTTGTTATTTATGCGAGTTGAGTAGTTTATAAATTAGGTGCATTTTGCATCAGCAATCTTTATATTAAGACTGGCGTATGAAATGCCAGTCTTAATAAATCTGTCCCATAGTGTTCTAACATAGCTCTATATTTTGTTTTTCAGAAAAATTTAAAACTCAGCTTTGTGTGATGAAGTGTGGGAGAGATGATGGCTAGGCTGCGTGTGAAACAGGTGTTATACAAAGATTGAACGATGACAAGATGATTGAAACATATGATTATAAGTATACATTTTGATAAATGACTGGTCTCGTCTCTATTCCCAGTGGGCTAGTTTTTTCAATTGATAGATATGGTTTACTTTATGGGTCCATTGTAAAATTAATGTCTGTGTCTGAAATTTTCCAGGACAGAGGGATGACTTTTTCAATGGTTTTGGTTGTGAGATATCACGCTGCAGCTAGTTATCAGAGTCAAGATAAACTCGGCTACATCTATAAGCTTCTGAGCATTCCAGTAATCATCGCAGTTCAGTTTCCCTACAGTGCAACCACAGGGGAAAGCATTACATGCGCCCAGGGCCGCATCAGGAATTTCAGGGCCCCCTACAGCTAAATTTTCTGTGCCCCCCTACCGTGGCACCACCTGTTAACGGTACTCCGTCCAGCACTATATCATGGTACCCAGGGCCGCCATCAGGGGGGGTATTATGGGTACTGATGTGAGAGGCCCGGCCAAACCTAATTGAAAGGGGGGCCTGGCAACTGCTGCGACTTGCCTTTGGTAGAAAAAAAAACAGGCCCCTGCAATGGGGCTTGTTTTTTTCACCAAAAGAATGTCGTGAGCTGCGGGCCCCCCTTTCAATTAGGTTTGGCCGGGCCTCTCACATCAGTACCCATAATACCCCCCCTGATGGCGGCCCTGGGTAGCATGGGGGTCGTCATAGGGGCCGTCAAACACTGCCGCCCGTGCGACCGATCGCGTGCACCCGCAAACTCCCGCGCATGCGCACCCGCGACCGCCTGGAACCGCGCACCGAATTTTGAGGCAGATATTGACCTGCCCACACTATCTTGCCGCGTTTTTTGCCCGCGGCGATTGAGGACAGCAGACAAAAAACGCAGGGAAAAATGCATTTTCTGCCTCCCATTGATTTCGATGGGAGGTCAGAGGCGGAACCGCGGCAAGAAAGGACGTGCTGCTTTTTCTTTTTTCCACGACTGGCTCCCATTGATTTCAGATTAAATCAATGGGAGGCGGTTTTGGAAGTTCTTTGGTGCTGATTCTGACGCAGTGTCCGAGTCAATATCAAGGCCCAAAAACTTTGTGAACTGGGCCTTATTGTTAGGGCTTATTCAGACGAACGTGTAATACGTCCGTGCAACGCGCGTGATTTTCACACGCCTCGCATGGACCTATGTTACTCTATGGGGCCGTGCAGACTGTCAGTGATTTTCACACGCCTCACACGGACCTATGTTACTCTATGGGGCCGTGCAGACTGTCAGTGATTTTCACGTAGCGTGTGTCCGCTGCATAAAACTCACGACATGTCCTATATTTGTGCGTGGTTGGCGCATCACGCACCCATTGAAGTCAATGGGTGTGTGAAAATCACGCCCAGCACTTCCGCAGCAGTATAAACTATGAATGAAAACAGAAAAGCACCACGTGCTACAAACATACAAACAGAGTGTCATAATGATGGCGGCTGCGCGAAAATCATGCAGCCACGCATCATATGCTGCTGACACACGGAGCTGTTATGGACCTTTTGCATGCGCAAAACGCCATGTTTTTGCGCACGCAAAAAGCACACGCTCGTGTAAATCCGGCCTTAGGGTAGGAACACACTAGGCATGAACGCTGCGGATTTTATGCAACACATTTTATTGTGGATAATCTGCAGCGTATTACAGTCGCAGCAGAGAGGATGAGATATGAACAAATCTCATCCACACGCTGCAAAAAAAATGGACCTGCAGTGTGACTTTTTAAGCCGCAGCGTGTCAATGTATTCTGTGGAATCGCTGCTCCTCTGTTGCGGAAATGCTGCGGTTCTGCCGCAAAAATCACACATGAGAAGAAAAAAAAAGGCACTTTTTTTAATTTATAAAAAAGTTTAGACTTACCCCGGCCGTAGTCCTGGTGACACGATCCTCTATTCTTAGCGCAGCTCGGCCTCCTGTCATGACGTTTCATCCCATGTGACTGCTGCAGCGGTCACATGGTCTACAGCGTCATCCCAGGAGGCGGGGCTACGTTCAGAAGAGAGAGATGCGTCACCAGGACTACGGCCTAAATTTTTTTTCCCTGCAGGATTCCCGCAGCGGACATGCGTCACGAAACCTGCGCCACTATTTGGTGCGGTTTTGCTGTCGGAATTCCCTGCGGCTACCGGGGCAGATAAGCTGTGGAGTTTTACTCAGCATATCCGCCTAGTGTGTCCCTTATGATGTTGCTCCTGGAGCTGCTGCCGGTCTCTAAATAGGAAATTGGTCCAGTAGAATTTGGAATTTTTTTTTTTTGTGAACCAGCTTAAAAAAAGACAAAACTTTTGTGTTAGGGCCTGTTCACATCACCGTTCGCTTCCGCTCCGGGGTTCCGTCTGAGGTTTCCGTCGGGTGAACCCCGCAACGGAAAGTGAAAGTGACGGCACAGCTTCCGTTTCCGTCAGCATTAGCGCAGTCGACTCCGCTATTGATTCCGTCCGAAAACCTGCCGGAATGGTGACGAACGGAAACCATTAGCGATGTTTCCGTCACCATTGAGAGCAATGGTGACTGAAACGGAAGCTGTGCTGTCACTTTCACTTTCCGTTGCGGGGTTCACCCGACAGAAACCTCAGACGGAACCCCGGAGCGGAAGCGAACGGTGATGTGAACAGGCCCTAACACAAAAGTTTTTTATTTTTTTAAGCTGGTTCACAAAAAAAAATAATTCCAAATTCTACTGCACCAACTGCCTATTTAGAGACCGGCAGCAGCTCCAGGAGCGACATCATAAGGGACACACTAGGCGGATATGCAGAGTAAAACTACACAGTTTATCCGCCCCGGTAGCCGCAGGGAATTCTGCCAGCAAAACCGCACCAAATAGTGGCGCAGGTTTGGTGAGGCGTGTCCGCTGCGGGAATCCTGCAGGGAAAAAAAGGTTTCGACTTGCCCCGGCCGTAGTTTAGATGACGCATCTCTCTCTTCTGAACGTAGCCCCGCCTCCTGGGATGACGCTGTAGACCATGTGACCGCTGCAGCAGTCACATGGGATGAAACGTCATGACAGGAGGCGGGGCTGCGCTAAGAATAGAGGATCGCGTCACCAGGACTACGGCCGGGGTAAGTCTAAACTTTTTTATAAATGTAAAAAAGTACCTTTTTTTTTTCTCATGTGTGATTTTTGCGGCAGAACCGCAGCATTTCCGCAACAGAGGAGCAGCGATTCCACAGAATACATTGACACGCTGCGGCTTAAAAAGCCACACTGCAGGTCCATTTTTTTTGCAGCGTGTGGATGAGATTTGTTCATATCTCATCCCCTCTGCTGCGACTGTGATACGCTGCGGATTTTCCACAATAAAATGTGTTGCATAAAATCCGCAGCGTTCATGCCTAGTGTGTTCCTACCCTAAGGCCGGATTTACACGAGCGTGTGCTTTTTGCGTGCGCAAAATCGTGGCGTTTTGCGCATGCAAAAGGTCCATAACAGCTCCGTGTGTCAGCAGCGTATGATGCGCGGCTGCGTGATTTTCGCGCAGCCACCATCATTATGACACTCTGTTTGTATGTTTGTAGCACGTGGTGCTTTTCTGTTTTCATTCATAGTTTATACTGCTGCGGAAGTGCTGGGCGTGATTTTCACGCACCCATTGACTTCAATGGGTGCGTGATGCACGAACAATGCACAAATATCGGACATGTCGTGAGTTTTACGCAGAGGATACACGGACACACGCTGCATGAAAATCACTGGCAGTCCGCATAGAGTAACATAGGTCCGTGCGAGGCGAGTGAAAATCACGCACGTTGCACGGACGTATTACACGTTCGTCTGAATAAGCCCTAACAATAAGGCCCAGTTCACAGAGTTTTTGGGCCTTGATATTGACTCGGACACTGCGTCAGAATCAGCATCAAACAACTTCCAAAACCGCCTCCCATTGATTTAATCTGAAATCAATGGGAGCCAGTCGCGGAAAAAAGAAAAAGCAGCACGTCCTTTCTTGCCGCGGTTCCGCCTCTGACCTCCCATCGAAATCAATGGGAGGCAGAAAATGCATTTTTCGCTGCGTTTTTTGTCTGCTGTCCTCAATCGCCGCAGGCAAAAAACGCAGCAAAAAACGCAGCAAGATAGTGTGGGCAGGTCCAAATCTGCCTCAAAATTCTTTAAGGAATTTTGAGGCAGATTTTTTCGGCCTGCAAAATACTCTGTGTGAACAGGGCCATACATAAACAGCACTTTGAGACATTTTACTCACTGTGTCAGAAGAGCTGCTCCCACTCCAGTCCTCGTCAGGCGATGTCTTCGGTCCAGATGTCGCCCTTCACCTCCAGGCAATGGCGGGGATCGAAGAACTCCTGCCGCCGCGCAAGAACTGGACTCCTCCCCCTCTCCTTTCGCAGCTACGCTCTGGAGGAGGCGGAGTCGGACGAGGAGGCAGAGTCGGACGAGGAGGCGCTGGACGAGGAGGCGGAGGAGGAGGACGAGGAGGCGGAGGACGAGGAGGCGGAGTCCGAGGCGTGCCAGCAGGTAATTAGACTGTGCGCCGCTGTCCTGGCTGTTCTTTCCAGTTGATTGGTCGCTGTACTTTTGGTGCGTGCGCACCGCATCCCTCTCAGCGGCGGGCACGAGCGGGTTGCTTTCCGGCGTGTCCGGTCGTTTGCGCGCGTTTGCGTTAACGAGCGCGCCGGTGCATGCTTGCGGTCGTTCGCGCGCTGTGTTTCGCGGCGGTGTTAGATGAGAGGGGGGCCCGCAGCTCACGGCGGTGTTTGACGAGAGGGGGGCCCGCAGCTCACGACATTGCTTTGGTGAAAAGAACAGTCCCCATTGCAGGGGCCTGTTTTTTTCTACCAAAGGCAAGTCGCGGCAGTTGCCGGGCCCCCCTTTCAATTAAGTTTGGCCGGGCCCCCTACAGTAGTACCCCTAATACCCCCCTGATGGCGGCCCTGCATGCGCCCCATTTGAATCACTAGTTTGTCTGTGTAAAACCTATGGGGACGGGGAGCAGGGGAAGGGGGGAACTGCTGGGGGGAGATGCAGATGCTGGTGCTTCTAGTAAGTGTTTTACTAAATCCAGCACTGAGGTAAGACAGTTAAACGCTTACTAGAAGCAGCATGGAGGACATTACACAACAATAAGGAGCAGTGTAGATTTGAATCAAGCAGGCTGAGATAAAACATTAGAAGCTGTGTGTGTGTCTTTCCCTTCTATCTCCCTCTTTGCTCACCTCCCCTCTCCATAAACCTCTATGGGCAGCTGTAACCTAATCCCTCAGTGAGCTGTCTTGATCTCTTCTTCACTGAATATTGATTTTAGCAGTGATTTGCGAATGAATGATCAAGTGCAGGAGGCAAAGGTAGTGGGAGAAATGGCTGATATGTCGAGAAAGAGGCATTTTTCTCTAAAAATATATATTGCAAAGTTTCTTAGACTCGCTTGCACTATTGATTTAGGGGAATAAATTTAAACAAAGGTAATGTCTACTTCCTAATTACTTAGGTATACAGTAACTAATTCAGCTTTACACTGCACCATAGCTGTGGTAAATATTTGTAATGCTTGTTATACATTCTATGCAGTGTTGTAGGCTGGAGAAACAAGTTCATTATTGCAGCTTTTACCGTTTTGTTACTAGGTGAATAAGGAAATACTCTAATGTTCTAAGTTACTACCAGCTGTGCTGATGAGCAGTAAGAGTTTTGCAGCCCACTGTTGGTATCTTTGGTTACTAATACATTCAGTGATCACATATCCTTATAGTCAAGCAATATATAGCAATGTAATCCTCATCGTACACAATTCTCACTATGTTAAATCGAGGTTTGTTTAAAGATTCCATTGACATCTAGTGAGAACTATTAGTATTACACAATTGCTTAAAAGCCAGCCAAATATGTTCTTTCCCTGATAATAAAAGTTTACATATTTTGGTCCTTTTCCTCTATATACCCTTTTCACACTTAGTCCTTCTGTGCTACCTCCTCTGCCTCACTTCTGTTGCTCCTTTAATAGAAGAGGTGGCCCTCACATCGCTACTTTGCTATATCTTTTGAAGCTTTCAAATAAAAAACTTAAAGTGACATTGAATGCATAGAATTTATTTGTTTAACCAATATGTTATTCTTTTTCTAGTTTTAGCTATTTTTATTAGCTCAAAAATTCAATATTTGGATAAGCACATCTGTTTCATTTTGGGGTGTAACTGGATTTGATGATTTGGCAAATGCTTGACTAATTGATAACCTCAAAATGTGAATGTTAAAACTTGTAAATAGTTTTTTTCAAAGAAATCTTAGTAAAGAAAGGGATTTCTGGATCTACACATGGTGAAGGTCATTTAAAGGGGTTGTCTCCTTTCTTTATCCCCTATTAGGGCTTGTGCCTGCCTTAAACTACAGAGATAAATTGTCTTAAAGAGGCTCTGTCACCAGATTTTGCAACCCCTATCTGCTATTGCAGCAGATAGGCGCTGCAATGTAGATTACAGTAACGTTTTTATTTTTTAAAAACGAGCATTTTTGGCCAAGTTATGACCATTTTTGTATTTATGTAAATGAGGCTTGCAAAAGTACAACTGGGCGTGTTTACAGTAAAGGTACAACTGTCTTGTGTGTACATCGGGGCGTTTTTACTTCTTTTACTAGCTGGGCGTTAGGAATGGGAGTGTATGATGCTGACGAATCAGCATCATCCACTTCTGTTCGTTAACACCCAGCTTCTGGCAGTGCAGACACACAGCGTGTTCTCGAGAGATCACGCTGTGACGTCACTCACTTCCTGCCCCAGGTCCTGCATCGTGTCGGCCACATCGGCACCAGAGGCTACAGTTGATTCTGCAGCAGCATCAGCGTTTGCAGGTAAGTAGCTACATCGACTTACCTGCAAACGCCGATGCTGCTGCAGAATCAACTGTAGCCTCTGGTGCCGATGTGTCCTCGCTGGTCCGACACGATGAGGACCTGGGGCAGGAAGTGAGTGACGACACAGCGTGATCTCCCGAGAACACGCTGTGTCTGCACTGCCAGAAGCTGGGCGTTCTGAAGAGAAGTGGATGATACTTCTCGTCAGAACGCCCAGCTAGTAAAAGAAGTAAAAACGCCCCGATGTAACACACATAATACACGCCCAGATGGACTTTTACTTTAAACACGCCCAGTTGGACTTTAGCAAGCCTCATTTGCATAAATACAAAAATGGTCATAACTTGGCCAAAAATGCTCGTTTTTAAAAAATAAAAACGTTACTCGTATCTACATTGCAGCGCCGATCTGCTGCAATAGCAGATAGGGGTTGCAAAATCTGGTGACAGAGCCTCTTTAAAGATAATAGATCATTTTCTGCTACTCAAACCTGATAATAACAGTCAAGCCAGTGAAGGGACTGGCAGGGAGGAGAGGTGGTAAATGAATGAGGGGAGAGACGGATTAAGGCTATGTTCACACGGGGTCTTTTGCCGAGTTTTTTGACGCGGAAACCGCGTCGCAAAACTCGGCAGAAACGGCCCGAGAACGCCTCCCATTGATTTCAATGGGAGGCGTCGGCGTCTTTTTCCCGCGAGCAGTAAAACTGCCTCGCGGGAAAAAGAAGCGACATGCCCTATCTTCGGGCGCTTCCGCGTCCGACCTCCCATTGACTTCAATGGGAGGCAGGAGAAAGCGTGTTTTATGCCCGCGGCGCTCAATGGCCGCGGGCGAAAAACGGCGCGATAATTGCTATTCACACGGAGAATTTTGGGGGAGGAATATCTGCCTCAAAATTCCGTTTGGAGCTTTGAGGCAGATATTCCTCCCCCAAAATACTCCGTGTGAACATAGCCTAAGCAGGCAGCAGAGTTGAAGATGGATTGCAGAGGTGCAAGATTGTCAGAGGGGAGGCCACAGAGGAGGGGGTTGCAATTGTCTAGATAGGATATGATGAGATAGGTAAAGCTAAATAAGCTGTCAAGCACAATATATATTAATCATTTTTGCAGATAGCATAAGGGTTATAAGGGCACCAGAGTGGGTTCCTTCATTAATCATAGAACAATAGCAAAGGGAAATCCAAGACTCCAAGGTGCTCTATTGCTACGTGTAGAAAAATGACTCCCACCAATTATTCCCACCATTGAGAATTTCTTTTAATTTGCACTAACTGTAACTTTGACCTTCTAAGTGTTTACTGGTAAAAGAAAAAAAAAACACTTTTTTTCTTCAAGTAGGGCACAGCACAGTAAATTATAATCATATATGAGACTGGCACTCAACCTCAAACTAAGAGAAATAAAAGCAGTTTTGCACCTCTGCCCTGTTTTGTGCCAAGGCATCTCAGCTGCTATTAGTAAACATTATTTTTTCAGTGTGTGTGTGTGTGTGTGTGTGTGTATATATATATATATATATATATATATATATATATATATATAATAGAAATCTTGCAGCACTCCAAAAGTGTGAAAAAAAGTGGTTTTATTCAGCCAACAAACAGCAACGTTTCTGTCCTACAATAGGACCTTTATCAAGCATGGTGACATACTGAATGATAACGGTTTATAAAGGGCAAAAGAGCATTTGCATAATTAATCTCATTAAAATACAAATAGAGTGCAAAGTGACAGAATTACAAAGCATTGTGTATATGAATGGTATCAAATACAATCAAAATATTGATACATAAAGTGCACGTGCAGAAACATTTAAAATAAACAACACTATCGCATAATAAACATGCAATAATACAAGATTACAACATAATCAAATATACAACAGTTGTGTCAGAACCAGTCACGTTAGTTCCCCTCACCAATCAGAGCTTCAGGACCTTCATCATCCAAATTGCGTACAGGCTATATGTATAACAGCACTCAGTACATAAAGCATGGTGTTGTAAGATATACGGGTGTGTGTATATAAGTTGCCGACATCCGGTTAGAGGACCGGAAGTTTGTACGTCGCTATGCAACAGGATGCTTCAGGAGCACAGTAATAACAACGCATTCACCGCCCGAGCACCTCCCTCGCAAAGCGTTCACCGTTGTCAAGCAACAACCAATCACAGAGCACTGTGTGATTAAAGAGGTACATGTTGTAACGTAGTTACCGTTGGTATCGCATACAGTCCCAATCAAGTAAAAGATCAAAACTTGATCTAAAAATTGGCTCGTGGAGACAGTCAGTGTAATTATAACAATGTTTATAATGATTCATACATGTTGGCGGATACAGAGCACCCAAAGGTCCACACGCGGGTATACTAGATCCCTGTCCACACTTCCGTGGTCAAGAGGGAACTAGCCCCCAGGAACTATAGGATCCAACCACACACCATGTAATGTATATGGGGAATCCAAACAGATCACAAACGTGTAACGGACCTATGTTCGTCGATGCAATGTCAAGACCGCAAAAGCGATATCCAAAGAAATATATATATGTCTGGGTATTTAACCACATCTTATCTACTGACTATCCCCATACAAGACAAGAAATATTGCTGCAAGATTTCTATTTTTATATACTGCCTTGTCCTTGGATCTGGACGACTTGCTTGGCACCTACACATTTGTTTCTAGTGAGTGCTGCTGCTTTCTATTGCTATATATATATATATATATATATATATATATATATAAACATACATATATATACATGTATATATATATATATATATATATATATAGACATATATATACATATAGGTAGAGTTAGTGTATTTTCTATATCAAGGATGTCCGGCTAACTGCTGGTATGGTAGCATAGAAGCACGTTTCATATCATATTTTTCAGATGTATCCGTAGCCGTGCGCCTCCCAAATCAACTGTGATTTTAACCTCAATTTGATGTTCCCTAAGTTCCTCCAGACCTAGTGATGCCAATGACCTCTTGGCAAAGTTGTAGTGCTCGCAGCAGATTGTCCTCTCATAGGAATACATGCTGTCCACACAGTGGTGCCACCCTGCATGTATCCCACATTAAAATATCCATACAGTAGTGTAGACAGAATAGTAGTGCCAGCACAGTAATGTCATACACACAGAATAGCCAATAAAATGTTGCCTCCACATAGCAGAAACCATACAACAATCACATAAAGGGGCCTACAGAGTAGTTACTGCTACAGAAATGGGGTGGGACAAAGTCTTTTAGTGCCCAAAGCAGGGTTTTGATCATGATAACTGTTAGACGGACAATCACTCATTAAATTGCCTTTGGCACACTAAATTGAAGTGCTCATGGTACATTACCCCAGCACCTATAGCATTATCAGCAGCTTGGTCAAGAAAAAAAGAAAGGCAGAGCATTTTTTTTAAATCAATGAATTGCGCCCATCCCACCATAATGGCTCCTTAGGCAAGTACCTCCTTTGCCTACACCTTATCCAGGCCCTGATGCCCTCACCAATGCACCAGGCTGAGTGTTCCTATAATACAACACAATTATTTCCTCTGTAAAAATACTGCTCTCTACCAACAGGGACTTTAAGCAGCCTCTCAAATCTAGATATATGGTTCCAAAATGTTAGAAAAAACGATCACTCTCTGATGAAGGCGCTCCTGCACTTGCGTGGAAGATTTAGCCGAATCCCCAGTCATGGAAGAATCTCTCAGTGGGTAGGATATATAAATAACTTTATTTCATAAAAAAACGAACAGCATATGTCTCTATAGTGGAACAGGAAGCTACGCATTTCGACCTAGGACTGAGGTCGAATTTTTATGAAATTAGGCTAGTTATATATCCTACCCGCAGAGAGAATCTTCCACAACTGGGGATTCGGCTAAATCTTCCACGCAAGTGCAGGAGCGTCTTGATAAGAGAGTGATCATTTTTTCTAACATTTTGGAAACTTTTCTCCACATCGGCTCCCGTCAACTACTTAGCACAACTCCAAAAGATGAGTGTATTTCTCACATACACAACTGTGCCATCACTATCCACCCTGTATGTACACTATCACCCCAGAGGAGCGCTCTGTGTCTGTTTTCTTTTTTCCTCGTAACATTGTCAAATCTAGATATATGTGTTTATACCGATTTGTTCAGTCAGAGACTAGAGAAGTCCATCCATGATTGATATTTTTTATTAGTGCAGAAGTATGGTATCCAAAGACAGTGGTGGAAACCTTGACTGTCATATTGAATTCTAGACACTTGTTTGTCAAGGAGTTGTAGGGACAGGATCGGCATGGCGGAGACCTGCATGCATGTGTTCTGTGCGACCGCTGTTCTATAATGACAGTATATGAATATGTTCGTCTGCCTGTATACTATATGATTAGACATCAGGCTTGTTGAGTTCATAATGTAAAAACAAGATTCCTGAGATCATGTTTATTCTGTATTTTTATGATGGCACCATCATTTATTATTATTGTTTAGTCTTTCTCAATTAGGGTACCCTGGAATTCTGGGGTTCCTTAGAGCTCGCTCAAGGATTCCCCCAAAAAACATCAGCAGGAAGACCCATTACTTTTACAGCAAGGGTAGACAAATTTCGTCCTGCTCAAAGAATGCTTGACAAAGCATTCAACAAATCTTTGCTAGAATATAGTGAATTAAAGATTGTTTGACCTTCATACTTTACACCAACTTTCTTTGATCTACGAATGAAAATAGGGGTCCCACAGGTATTTAAAGAAAAAGTTAATGTAAAAAGGGCTGGGAATTACTGTTCTATACTAAATGATTGGTTGGTCAATTGATTACTTGTTTCATTCATTCATTCATTACTTTTCTGAATGTTACAGATCTTTGCCCCTCAAGAAAGAAAACTTCTATAGGTTATACTTGCCAAAAAGCTTGTACAAAGGACCAAGACTGTCCGAAGAAGAAGCTGAAATGTTTTTGTGATGGAGATTGTGGCATGAGCTGCGTGACACGTAAGTCTACATTTTGTATCATTAGACGAGTGAACAAGTCATTGTGAACAAACACAATAAGAACTAATATCTAATTATGCAGCTTTCAGATGTTAAAACTTAGGCATTTACTTACGGATAGTATGTAGATTTATCTCTATAAGACATTGTTCATGGACACATTTGTTACAAAAGTCTTCTTCCCAGATCATGTTCCAAAAACACATTTCCAAAAGAATCTATGCCACCTAGAATAAATCAGCATATAAATGTTCTTGTTACTTTATCACACTTAATAAACTATAACGGGTTGTTAATAGTGATTCTCCAGGACACTATAAATAGATTTCAATTAGCAGAACATAAGATGTGCCCTAATTTCCTAATATAGTGTCTATTACCCATACCTTTCCAAGCGCTGGGGCTGTGGGTACAGGAAATTATTGTTTGTCAGCTTGTATTACGGCCAATGATACATCAAAGATCCTTATAGACATATCCAATATCTATGGTCATCTATGTGCCAGTAGGGGTCCCCAAAATCAGCGCTTGGGGAATGAATTGTAAAAAAAAAGCTAGATTAGGAAATTGGAGCATGACTTTTGCTGTTCTAATTAAACTGTATGGGAGGAATTTATCAAATGATGTACGCTACTTTTCTGACATAGAAAAGTTACAATTTGCACAAAAAAAATGGAAACCTTTTCCTTTCTACCACGATCACACAACTTTTCAGAAAAGTGGGCACGGCTTAGCTAGAGTTGTGGAGACACCACGACCTGACAAATTCACTGTAATTTACGTCAGAAATTAGCATTAATTATAGTGGACATGTATGCCAGCTTGCATCTGACATAGATTTCACTTTGTGGCGCACAGACAGCACAAGATGCGACAAATGAATTAAAAGGCGGGCGTCTCTTAATACATTTGTTGCATCTTACTCCTGCGATCCTTTATTTTCATTTTATTCAATCTCTAAGTTAAAGCTAGGCTACTTTATTGACATACAGTATGTTGAGACACTTATATGACTGCCTATTTTGTTTTTAGAGAAATCTCTTAAAGCATATAGCACTGCCTTTAATTTTTACATTGGCTAAAATCGTGCCACTTTTTTTACGCCAGTGTCTGTGTGGAGCAGCGATGTGACTTTTTTTTCTCACTTTATTAAAAAGTCACATTTCATAAATGTGTCTTAAACTTGGCCAAGCAGTCAGCCAGACCTACTTTTCACTGCAATTTTACAAACTGACGTACATGGCGCAAATATTTAAAAAACATGTCACACATACGATTAAAAACACTATTTTGTAGTAAAACGCACCAAAACAAAGTGCAAAACCATTGATAAATGTAAACCTATATGTGTACTGCTGGATAACCGCTCAGATCTCCTCTATTTGTCTATAAAAGGCTACAAAGCTTTAAAATTCTAAATATAATATTAGAATATATAAGACAAAAATTGTGTAATACTCTCCATTGCAGTTATTAAGGGTACAGATGTAGCCAACTTTATCTTGCCATTTAATGTATTAAATACACAGAGGCAAGAAACTTTAACTTAACATTTTCAATGGCTTTTGTTGTGTGATATCATGCTGCAGCAAGTTATCAGAGTTAAGATAAACTTGGCTACATTTGTATGATCACACAGAGTTTTATAGGCATATTTAAGGTGTATTTTAGAGCACAAAAAGGTCGCATTATGCTCTGAAATACGCTTCAAACGCCTTCAAGCAACCTACCGTTGTTTCCAATAGTTCAAAGCAGGGCAGTGCATACAATATGATATCACTGAAACTATTTCAACGTATGCCCACATGTATACTGTAAGTACAATTCACTGGAATAGTGAGAAATTAAAATACAAAATAACTGTTATTGATATATATTAAAACATGTGACTCTAAATAATTAAGAACATTTAGTATAATTCACATCATGCTAATATGGACCACATATATAAGTTGTATTTCCCTACTCTCCCTGGATAGAAGGAGGAAAGAGAGATGTGTATGTGCGACAGGCAGGGAGACAGCCAAAATCAGAAAGTCTTTGTTTTTGACCATATAGCTAACAATACCACTAACTTCCTTAGAATTGTTCTGTCTATGTGCAATATGTGGTCCTAACAATTTCATATCTCCCAACTTTCAAGTAGCGCCAAGAGGGACAATTGTAGTAGTGTGGCGTAGCAAATTTTTGTCCTTTTAATCCATACCTCTAATCCTACCCAATCCCCGCCCATACGCACCCGATTCAGCCCACACAGTAACATGTTCCCATAGTGCCTCCCACACAGTATAATGCCAAATAGTTGGCCGCTCACTGTATAATGCCCTCTAGCTGCCATTATATTGTATAATGCCCCCATAGCCGCCACCATACAGTATAATGTCGCCATAGATGCACCCATGCAGTATAATGCACACACAGATGCCCCCATACAGTATAATGCCCACACAGATGCCCCCATGCAGTATAATACCCAAATTCCCCATATACCATAATGCACACACAGATGCCCCCATACAGTATACTGCCCCCATCGCTGCCCCATACAGTATAATGCCCCATAGTTGCCCCCATACAGCATAATGACCCCATAGCTGCCCTCATACAGTATAATGCTCCCATAGATGCCCTTATACACCATAATGCCCCATAGCTACCCTATACAGTATTTTGCCCCCACAGCTGCCCCATACAGTATAATGTCCCTGAAGTTTCCCCCATACAGTAAAAAACCCACACGACTGCCTCCATAGAGTATAATGCCCCTTAGCTGCCACAATATAGTATAATCCCCATAATTTCCCTATATAGTAAAATGCCCCTATGGCTTCCCCCATACAGTATAAGGCCCCCTTAGCTGCCACCGTACTGTATAATGCCCCCTTAGCTGCCCCATACAGTATAATGCCCCATAGCTGCCCCTGCCAGGGCCCACATATAAAGTGCCAGTGCCTACATAGATAGTGCCACAGTGCCCATGTAGGTAGTGCCACACACAGTGCCCATATAGATAGCACCACAATGTCCCCTGTAGATAGTGTTGCTATATAATGCCACAGTGCCCATGTAGATAGTGGCACACCCCCTTAGAAGTTAGCACCGCCACCGCTGTAGATAGCACTACCCCCCTCTAGCAGATAGCGCTACCCCCCCCCCCCCGTCGGCAACTCTCTAGCAGGGGATTCCGCTCCTGGAGGAGCCACTGACGTCACTATCCATATATGGACAGTGACATCAAGCTCTTCCCCGGGCTCGGCGTTTAAAGTAGCGCTGTGCCCGGGGTATCCTCAACGAGTGGAGGAGCTCCCTCTGCTCCTCCACTCTGTACTAATGCTGAAGCACAGAGCTGACGGTTCTTTGATTCAGCATTGGGTTCAACTGTATCTGCGTTCTGAGGACAAAGATACAGTTGACACCGGGACATACTACCGGCCGCCCGAGACAGCGGGACACCACCGTGAATCCGGGACTGTCCCGCTGATTCCGGGACGGTTGGGAGGTATGCAGTTGTCATATAAAACATCATACAGTATCATCTCCCAGTGCATGTGGGCAGTGCATATGAGACATAATTGTAATTCTTCCGTTTCAAAAAAATGAGGCGTAAAACTATGCCTCGTAAAAAAAAAGTGCATGTAACTTCTTGAAGCATTTTGAGGCAGATTTTGACAATTTCCTATGCACAATGCCAAAAACACTTTGAAGAAACACTTAAAAAATCTTTGTCAAGAGAAAACAGCCTCTGACAACCAGGTGTTTTTTCACCTGGTTGTCAGAGGCTGTTTTCTCTTGAATTTGTCTGCTTTGTACAGAAGCCATGTGAACATACCCTTACAGTAGAAATGTCCAAATCTGTTACTTCTACTATGTAAATATTAATCATCATAAAGACAGCAGTTCAGCTACACTGTGAAATATGTCTAAGAATATGAATAAAATATCAAAAGATGGGGAATTTTTTGTGCCTGGGGAACCTCACTGTAAAATTTAAATCCAGTAAAACGTTTATCACAGAGAAACATCGTCCTGGCACACATGTTGCAGAGGAGGGCATTGTGGAAACCCAGATGCTCTGCCTGTTAAAGGACTTTTATCACCAAAGGGAAGGTGACCAGATGGTGCTGTTTCCTCTAATATCATCATACACATATAACTTATTAAAGGTGCAAGCTGTCATAAAATTATTCTGTTCACACACAGAAAGCATAAATACTAGTAAAAGGAAGCAAACCCCAATGTGAAACATGAATTTCAAATGCAGTGAGGCTTTCCACACACTTCACTGCCTGCAAGTGACATTTTTTTGTGACGCTTCAGTCTTTACTCTTAGGGTAGGTTCACACGAGGTCATTACGTCCGTAATTGACAGACGTATTTCGGCCGCAAGTACTGGACCGAACACAGTGCAGGGAGCCGGGCTCCTAGCATCATAGTTATGTACGACGCTAGGTATTTCAGTATTTATTATACAGCAGGGAGGATTGAGCGTGTAACTCACTGCTGAGTGTCTATGGAGGGAAATTATTGTCCCCCCATAGAGTCCTCTGCAGTGAGTTACACTGCTCAGACCCCCCTGCTGTATAATAAATACTGAAATACTGAGAGCTCTATGGGGGATGGGATGGGGGGTTATTCCCCCCTTCATGGAGTCCTCTGGAGTCACTTAGATGGTTAGAACCCCCCCTCCCCCATTCAGTATAATCCCCCCTTCCCATAGAGCCCTCACTAGTTACTAATATATTACAAGGGTAAGTCAAATTGTCTGACTTCTGGGGGCTGTATAGGGGGGTCACTTAGAGTCACTCCAGAGTCACTTAGATGTAAATTAGGATGGAGACGAACATGAACACTAACCTCCTCGTTGCTCGACCACCGCCCTTCTCGTCTGTTCCTCACTGGCGGTACGTGAAGCGTCAGAGGGGCGTGTTCTACCACGACTAGCAGACGCACGTCTGCTAGTCCTATCCAGCAATTGATATCCATCCCCCTCCTCCTCATCAGCACTGCACTGCCCTCTGTTGCAGTCCGCCCGCCCCTCCCTCTCAACGGCCATTAGCGGCGCTTCTTGTGAACGGCCATTAGTGAGTCCGACCGCGATTTAAAATGATGTGCGTATTATAATCCGCCACTGTGTGTGAGGGAGGAGGAAAGAGGGTGCTTTAAAGAGGCTCTGTCACCAGATTTTCCAACCCCTATCTGCTATTGCAGCAGATAGGCGCTGCAATGTAAATTACAGTAAAGTTTTTATTTTTAAAAAACGAGCATTTTTGGCCAAGTTATGACCATTTTTGTATTTATGCAAATGAGGCTTGCAAAAGTACAACTGGGCGTGTTTACAGTAAAAGTACAACTGGGCGTGTATTATGTGTGTTACATCTGGGCGTTTTTACTTCTTTTACTAGCTGGGCGTTCTGACGAGAAGTATCATCCACTTCTCTTCAGAACGCCCAGCTTCTGGCAGTGCAGACAGCGTGTTCTCGAGAGATCACGCTGTGACGTCACTCACTTCCTGCCCCAGGTCCTGCATCGTGTCGGACGAGCGAGGACACATCGGCACCAGAGGTTACAGTTGATTCTGCAGCAGCATCGGCGTTTGCAGGTAAGTAGCTACACATTTATTTGATAGCTGGGAAAGCTGAGTATTTTGTGTGCTCCTGCACAGTTGTCCTTTTTTGAATGTCTATTGCCCGCCAGCTATCAGGGTCATTTCCTAGACCTTGCACTACCAACCAGGGGGCTGTGGGGCGCTACCAACCAGGGGGCTGTGGGGCGCTACCAACCAGGGGGCTGTGGGGCGCTACCAACCAGGGGGCTGTGGGGCGCTACCAACCAGGGGGCTGTGGGGCGCTACCCACAAAGGGGGCTGCGGGGCGCTACCCACAAAGGGGGCTGCGGGGCGCTACCCACAAAGGGGGCTGCGCGGCGCTACCCACAAAGGGGGCTGCGCGGCGCTACCCACAAAGGGGGCTGCGCGGCGCTACCCACAAAGGGGGCTGCCTGGCGCTACCCACAGGGGGCTGTGTGGCGCTACCTACAGGGGGAATCTGTGAGTGGGGGGCTGATGGTCATTTTACTGTGAGTGGGGGGCTGATGGTCTTCAAGTGGTTTCCACTTCTGACCTCCAATTGCAATTAATAGGAGGCAGAAAATACCTGCGGCGCCCCTTTGGAGCTTTTTTTCCAGCGTCTTTTGCATTCGCTTCAACAGCTTAAGAAAAAACAAAAAAAAGGTCACCCAACGCTGTCAGTTGCTGAAGGAATTTTGAGGCAGATTTTTTTTGCCTTACAAAAAACGTGTGTGAACATACCCTACGAGTGTAGTGCTTGTTCTTAGCTGTTTTCTGTCTTTCTCAAAACAATTTTTGGTAGGGGGGCTAGGCTACAGGGTCCTGTCATGGAGCAGCTCAGTTCGTCATGGGAACGGGGCCTAGGTGAGTACAATTTTTGTTTTTGTTTGGGGGCACTGTCTACAAGGGGGAGGTGCGGGTACTGTATGGCACGATCTACAAGGGGGAGGTGGAGGGCTGTATGGCACTGTCTACAAGGGGGAGGTGGGGGCTGTATGGCACGATCTACAAAAAAGGAGGTAGGGAATTATGGCACTGTCTACAGGGAGGCTGTATGGCAAAATCTACAGGGGGGCACTATACGGTGTGGGAGCCACTAAGCGGACATTATATTGTGTAGGGGTACTACAGATGGCATAATACTGTGGGCACAATTAGAGGACAAAATACTGTGTCCTTGAAGGGGTTGTAATATATTTTATTATTAAATATTATACTGTATGGGGGCACTAAAGGGGCATTATAATTTTTTTATGGGGCATTTGTTTTAATGATGCGGTGGGGCGCCGAAAGGTCATTTCGCACAGGGCGCCATCTATCCTAGGGCCGGCCCTGCCCATGAGAGCCCTCCAGGGGTTCCGCGACACTCCTCTGGACAACTGCCACGGACGTGTTTTCTCTCCTCCTCCTAATAGCGCGAAGTGGATGTGAGGAGGAGGAGATTTTTTTGCAGAACCCCTGTAGATAGCACCCCCCGACTAAATGGACAGAGACGTCAGGGGCTTCTCCTGGAGTGGAATCCCAGGTTACAGCGTCGGCAACGCTGTGGACAGGGATTCCTCTTCAGGAGTTAGTTGCCCCTGATGTCACTGTTCATATATGGACAGAGACATCAAGCACTCCGTCAAGGAGCGGAATCCCCAGCCACAGGGAGCTACAGTGGCGCTATCTACAGGAAGGGAGTGCTACCTACACGGGGGCTGTGTGGCACTACCTACAAGGGTGTGTGTGGCACTACAAGGGATCTGTGTGGCAAGGGGGGGATTTGTGGCACTACTTACTAGGGATGCACAATGCATCGAAACTTCGATACTGTTTCGATACTGTGCATCCCCAAATGGTTCGATACCGTTGTTTCATGTGCGGCCACACAGCTAAGTATAGTCATACATGATGAATGAGAGCGGGGCTGCGGCTGTGTAATACAGTCACTGCCCCGCTCTTGAGTCCTGACAAGTGCGCGCCGCGAGGATGATGCGATGCGGCCAGCGCTGCACTAATGAGCGGCGGCACTGAAGACAGAACATGGCGGCCGCACTGCAAAACACCCACGTGTTCTGTCTTCGGTGTCTGCGCCGCCACTCATTAGTGCAGCGCCGGCCGCATCACCTCATGCTGACCGCGCGTGCACTTAATGTCAGGAGCGGGGCAATGACTATTACACATCCGCAGCCCCGCTCCATAACGACGGAGATCAGAGAATCCTCTCATCACCGCCGCTATTCTCCTGAATTCTGCGATCACATCTGACTGCAGCATTCAGGGGAAAGTGAGGAGGGGGGATTCCCTTGGATCGCATCACAGGAATCCCTGTGACGCGATTGAGGGACATACCATATATGGGCAGACAGCCCAGGGTCTATTGAAGGACCCCAGGGCTGTCTTACCATATTTCCTGTTAAGGCATACTTAGGTATGTCCTAACAACTGCCTGTGTACTATCCGTACACAGGCTAATGTACTGTAATATATCTGATATATGCCAGTATATTAAAGTTTAAAAATAAAGTAAAAACATAAAGTAATATTAAATTTAAAAAAATACACATACACCTTTTTTTTACAATAAACATTAAAATAAGTCTCAATACATAATATATACACATATGCGGTATTGGCGCGGCCGTAATAACCTGCACAACAATTTTTTTGTGTCATTTATGATGTGTACGCTGTAAAAAAAAAACAAAAAAAACTTCTTTCACTTATTAATGTGGTGCACAAGGTGTGATGAATTTAACCTCCATGTGCCTCACATTAATAGTAATTAACCCCATCATGTACCTCACACATTAACCCATTATGACTGAGAAACATGGGGTTAATTACTATTAATGTGAGGCAAATGAAGGTTAAATTCAGCATCACACCTCACATCAGAAAATGGAAGAACTTTTTTTTATTATTACTGTTGGCAAAGTATCGTTTTGGTATCGAAATCGCAAATACTACACGAAGTATCGGTATCGAAGTCCAAATTCAGGTATCATGACATCCCTACTACTTAGAAAGGGGCTGTGTGGCACGACCTACAGGGGGCTGTGTGGCACGACCTACAGGGGACTGTGTGGCATGACCTACAGGGGGCTGTGTGGCATGACCTACAAGAGGGCTGTGTGGTACTACCTACAAGGGGGCCTTGTGGCACTACCTACAGGGGGCTGTGTGGCACTACCTACAAGGGGGCTGTGCAGCAAGGGGGGATTTGTGGCACTACCTACAAGGGGGCTGTGTGGCACGACCTACAGGAGGCTGTGTGGCACTATCTACAGGGGGCATCTGTGAGTGGCACTACCTTCAAGGGGGCTGTGTGGCACTATCTACGGGGGCATCTGAGTGGCGGGCTGATGGTAATTTTCCTGTGTGTGGGGGCTGATGGTCGTTTTACTATGAGTGGAGGGGCTGATGGTTATTTCACTGTGAGTGGAGGAGCTGATGGCCATTTTACTGTGAGTGGGGGGGCTGATTGTTATTTTACTATGAGTGGAGGGGCTGATGGTTATTTCACTGTGAGTGGGGGGGCTGATGGTCTTCAAGTGGTTTCCACCTCTGACCTCCAATTGAAATTAATAGTAGGAAGAAAATAGCTGTGGCGCTCGTTTGGAGCTTTTTTTTCTGCGTCTTTTGCATTCGCTTCAACGGCTTAAAAAAAAAACGCAAAAAAACCCCCATCAAATAACGCTGTCAATTCAAAAGCAGATTTTTTTTCTGCCTTACAAAAAACGCTGTGTGAACATACCCTAAGAATGTAGTGCTTATTTTTAGCTATTTTCTGTCTTTCTCTAAACAATTTTTGGTAGGGGGGCCCTGAGGAATTTTTTTTTTCCAGGGGTGCCTCAAGTCTGAAAATGTTGGGAAACTCTGTACCAGGCTACAGAGGCGCCTGCAGCCTATGAGGCGCAGGGACAGGATCCCTGCGTAGTCGGCGTGATGACATCTCTGGATCAAGCAGGCCTACGCAAGGATCCTGTCATCAGTATTGTGGATCAGCTCCATTCGTCTTGGGAACGGGGCCTAGATGAGTAAAAAAAAAATTGTTTGGGGGGCACTGTCTACAAAGGAGAGGTGGGGGCTGTATGTCACCTTCTACAAGGAGGTGGGGGGCAGTATGGCACTATCTACAAGGGGGAGGTGGGTGCTGTATGACACTGTCTACAAAGGGGCGGTGGGGGGCTGTATGACATTGTCTACAAGTGGGATGTGGGGGGTACTGTGTACAAGAGGGAGATGGGGCTGTTTGACACTCCACAAGGAGGAGGTGGGGGATTATGGCACTGTCTACAAGGAGGAGGTGGGGGATTATGGCACTGTCTACAGGGAGGCTGTACGGCACAATCTACAGGGGGCACTTTCTACAAGGAGGGCTGTTTGGGACATCATACTGTGTAGGGGCACCACAGGGGGCAATATAATGTATGTGGCACTTAGGGGGCATAACACTGTGTGGGCACAATTAGAGGACAAAATACTGTGTCCTTGAAGGCGTTATAATATATTATATTATTATACTTTGTGTGGGGCACTAAAGGGGCATTACACTGTGTGGGGGCACTATATAGGGCATTATACTGTGGGGAGGAATTATGCTTTTTTATGGGGCATTTTTTATAATGGCGTGGGGCGCCGAAAGATCATTTCGCACGGGGCGCCATCTACCCTAAGGCCGGCCCTGTATATATGGCAACAAGAGAGCATTCAACAGTGAACCGGCAACAGGGTCATAGGCACTCAAGGCTCATTGATGCGTGTGTGGAGCAAAAGTTAGCTTGTCTGGTGCGATCACACATAGAGCCACAGTAGGACAAATTGCTCAAAAAGTTACTACTGGCTATGATAGAAAGGTGTCAGAAAACACAGTGAATCGCAGCTTCCTGTGTATGTGGCAGCGTAGCTGCAGACCTGTCAGAGTGCCTTTCCTGACCCCTGTCCACTGTCGAAACAGTCTACAATGGGCATGTGTGCATCAGAATTGGATCATGGAGCAATGAAGGAAAATGGTCTTTTCTCATGAATCACGTTATCTTTTATATCATGTGGAGGGCTACCGGGTGTCTCTTACCTGGGGTAGAAATGACACAAAGATGCAGTATGGGAAGAAGACATCGCTAGACATTGTGATGCTTTGGGCAATATTCTCTGGGAAACCTTGGATCCTGGCATTCATGTGGATGTTACTTTGACATGTATCACCTACCTAAACATTGTTGCAGACCAAGTGCAGCCCTGCATGGCAACGGTATTTCCTTATGGCAATGGCCTCTTTTAGCATAAAAATGGGCCCTGCCACTCTGCAAAAAGGAATGATTTGAGGAACATGACAAAGAGTTCAAGGTGTGTACATGGCTTGCAAACTATCCAGATTTCCTTTTGATGGAGCATCTGTGGGATATGATGGAAAAACAAGTCCGATCCATATACAGTGAAGGAAATAAGTATTTGATCCCTTGCTGATTTTGTAAGTTTGCCCACTGTCAAAGACATGAACAGTCTAGAATTTTTAGGCTAGGTTAATTTTACCAGTGAGAGATAGATTATATTTAAAAAAAAAACAACAGAAAATCACATAGTCAAAATTATATATATTTATTTGCATTGTGCACAGAGAAATAAGTATATGATCCCCTACCAATCATTAAGAGTTCAGCCTCCTCCAGACCAGTTACACGCTCCAAATCAACTTGGTGCCTGCATTAAAGACAGCTGTCTTAAATGGTCACCTGTATAAAAGACTCCTGTCCACAGACTCAATTAATCAGTCTGACTCTAACCTCTACAACATGGGCAAGACCAAAGAGCTTTCTACGGATGTCAGGGACAAGATCATTGACCTGCACAAGGCTGGAATGGGCTACAAAACCATAAGTAAAATGCTGGGTGAGAAGGAGACAACTGTTGGTGCAATAGTAAGAAAATGGAAGACATACAAAATGACTGTCAATCGACATCGATCTGGGGCTCCATGCAAAATCTCACCTCGTGGGGTATCCTTGATCATGAGGAAGGTGAGAGCTCAGCCGAAAACTACACGGGGGGAACTTGTTAATGATCTCAAGGCAGCTGGGACCACAGTCACCAAGAAAACGATTGGTAACACATTACGCCGTAATGGATTAAAATCCTGCAGTGGCCGCAAGGTCCCCCTGCTCAAGAAGGCACATGTACAGGCCTGTCTGAAGTTTGCAAATGAACATCTGGATGATTCTGAGAGTGATTGGGAGAAGGTGCTGTGGTCAGATGAGACTAAAATTGAGCTCTTTGGCATTAACTCAACTCGCCGTGTTTGGAGGAAGAGAAATGCTGCCTATGACCCAAAGAACACCGTCCCCACTGTCAAGCATGGAGGTGGAAACATTACGTTTTGGGGGTGTTTCTCTGCTAAGGGCACAGGACTACTTCACTGCATCAATGGGAGAATGGATGGAGCCATGTACCGTCAAATCCTGAGTGACAACCTCCTTCCCTCCACCAGGACATTAAAAATGGCTCGTGGCTGGGTCTTCCAGCACGACAATGACCCGAAACATACAGCCAAGGCAACAAAGGAGTGGCTCAAAAAGAAGCACATTAAGGTCATGGAGTGGCCTAGCCAGTCTCCAGACCTTAATCCCATCGAAAACTTATGGAGGGAGCTGAAGATCCGAGTTGCCAAGCGACAGCCTCGAAATCTTAATGATTTACAGATGATCTGCAAAGAGGAGTGGGCCAAAATTCCATCTAACATGTGTGCAAACCTCATCATCAACTACAAAAAACATCTGACTGCTGTGCTTGCCAACAAGGGTTTTGACACCAAGTATTAAGTCTTGTTTGCCAAAGGGATCAAATACTTATTTCTCTGTGCACAATGCAAATAAATATATACACTACCGTTCAAAAGTTTAGGGTCACTTAGAAATGTCCTTATTTTTGAAAGAAAAGCACAGTTTTTTTCAATGAAGATAACATTAAATTAATCAGAAATACACTCTATACATTGTTAATGTGCTAAATGACTATTCTAGCTGCAAACGTCTGGTTTTTAATGCAATATCTACATAGGTGTATAGAGGCCCATTTCCAGCAACCATCACTCCAGTGTTCTAATGGTACATTGTGTTTGCTAACTGTGTTATAAGGCTAATGGATGATTAGAAAACACTTGAAAACCCTTGTGCAATCATGTTAGCACCGCTGTAAACAGTTTTGTTGTTTAGAGGAGCTATAAAACTGACCTTCCTTTGAGCTAGTTGAGAATCTGGAGCATTACATTTGTGGGTTTGATTAAACTCTCAAAATGGCTAGAAAAAGAGAGCTTTCATGTGAAACTCGACAGTCTATTCTTGTTCTTAGAAATGAAGGCTATTCCATGCGAGAAATTGCCAAGAAACTGAAGATTTCCTACTCCCTTCAGAGGACAGCACAAACAGGCTCTAACTAGAGTAGAAAGAGGAGTGGGAGGCCCCGCTGCACAACTGAGCAACAAGACAAGTACATCAGAGTCTCTAGTTTGAGAAATAGACCCCTCACAGGTCCTCAACTGGCAGCTTCATTAAATAGTACCCGCAAAATGCCAGTGTCAACGTCTACAGTGAAGAGGCGACTCCGGGATGCTGGCCTTCAGGGCAAAGTGGTAAAGAAAAAGCCATATCTGAGACTGGCTAATAAAAGGAAAAGATTGATATGGGCAAAAGCACACAGACATTGGACAGAGGAAGATTGGAAAAAAAGTGTTATGGACAGACAAATCGAAGTTTGAGGTGTTTGGATCACACAAAAGAACATTTGTGAGACGCAGAACAATTGAAAAGATGCTGGAAGAGTGCCTGACGCCATCTGTCAAGCATGGTGGAGGTAATGTGATGGTCTGGGGTTGCTTTGGTGCTGGTAAAGTGAGAGATTTGTACAAGGTAAAAGGGATTTTGAATAAGGAAGGCTATCACTCCATTTTGCAACGCCATACCCTGTGGACAGCACTTGATTGGAGCCAATTTCATCCTACAACAGGACAATGACCAAAAGCACACCTCCAAATTATGCAAGAACTATTTAGGGAAGAAGCAGGCAGCTGCAGTATTCTATCTGTAATGGAGTGGCCAGCGCAGTCACCAGATCTCAACCCCATAGAGCTGTTGTGGGAGCAGCTTGACCGTATGGTATGCAAGAAGTGCCCATCAAGCCAATCCAACTTGTGGGAGGGCCTTCTAGAAGCATGGGGTGAAATTTCTCCCGATTACCTCAGCAAATTAACAGCTAGAATGCCAAAGGTCTGCAATGCTGTAATTGCTGCAAATGGAGCATTCTTTGACGAAAGCAAAGTTTGAAGGAGAAAATTATTATTTCAAATAAAAATCATTATTTCTGACCTTGTCAATGTCTTGACTATATTTTCTAGTCATTTTGCAACTCATTTGATAAATATAAGTGTGAGTTTTCATGGAAAACACAAAATTGTCTGGGTCACTGCAAACTTTTGAACGGTAGTGTATAATTGTGACAATGTGATTTTCTTTTTTTCTTTTTTTTATATAATTTATCTCTCACTGGTAAAATTAACCTAGCCTAAAAATTCTAGACTGTTCATGACTTTGACAGTGGGCAAACGTACAAAATCAGCAAGGGATCAAATACTTATTTCCTTCACTGTATAGCCTATCCTCGGGATGGGCCGTCAATAGCTGATGGGTCGGGATCCGACTCCTGGGACTCCCGCAGATCAGCTTTTAAGAAGGGGTGCAGCGCTCGTACGATCACTGCTTCCCCTTCATTTCTACTTGATCACTGTGAATCGCCGACACAGATGTAGCGGCAATTCACAGTATTTCAGCCTTCTCCATTCACTTCAATGGGTGAAATGAAGGGGAAGCAGCGCTCGTACGAGCGCTGCACCCCCTTCAAAACAGATGATCGGCGGGGTGCCGGGAGTTGGACCCTTCAGCTATTGATGGCCTATCCTGAGGATAGGCCATCAATTTTTAGGGACCGGAAAACCCCTTTAAAAGAAAAGTTTACCGGTAAGTCTTACCCTTATAGCTTTATTCAGCTCAGGTCCAATTCTGGTTTTAAAAATTGCATCATACACTGCACCAAAATTGCACCGTAATAACCTGAGCTACCGAGTCCCCTTTTGTTGAACAGTATGAAGGTTTTTCATACGTATATGTGAGTATTATTAGCAGCTTTTCTTATAACGATGCCCTTTTATAAGCTGAGGACTTCTAATCATGATGAACAGAATGTGCAGCACTAATGATTTCAATGACAAATCCAGCTCTGCTGCACTTTTGTATTGTTTTGTATTATGCTAGTACATCTGTATTATTTATAAGGCAAATGTACATGAACTGTATTAACAATGGTTGATAATGGTGGAATTATACTGGACTCTGTTTTAAAGCCCGCAGCAGCTGCCCGTGGCCTGTAATCCATGAGAATGCGAACATATCTCTGAAGCAGGAGACATGGAACTTCGGAGATCAGATAATAGTACGCTGCCATCCGGGATTCAAAATGGCCAATGGACAGGAGATGGCACAAAGTCGTTGTCAAGGAGACAAGAAGTGGAGTGTGACAGCACCCTGTGACGGTAATAGCAAAGCGACATGATTCTTTTTTTTAGCACTGTAATTCATAAGAATTCTGCTCACATGTGGAGTCTCTGCAATCTTTCCTTTTTGCATTTTTAAACACGTTACCAGTGGGAATGCCAGAAGATGGACCTGGGTGCAGCTGTTATCTGCAGTCTGCCAGGAAGACAGCTCATTTATTCCCCCACACTGTAAATCACTTCTACTTAACATGCTGACGATAGATGCCTTAATAAATAAATATTACTGAAAATAATATAGGGACATTTTGGGCTCCTCAGGCACCAGGACCCACAAGTGACTACTACCACTAAACCCCCTATAGCAAAAATGCCCACAGGTTATATATTTTAAAGTGTGAGCACCATAACCAGGTGGAAAATCTGTATGCAGCACCCATTAAGAGCCCCAATAAGTATATTCAGTTGTATACAGATTGCGCTCCAGGAGGTAAGTAGCTGAGATTTTTACCTTTGAAAAATATTTATTGTATTGCTTTCACATAAAAAATACAAAAGCATTTCCCCTACGCAGAGGGATTCAGTAGGTAAGCTTAAAAGCTTAAAAAACAGGTACAAAATATAATGAACAATAAAACCACAGCTCTCAGCGTAGTATCAAACCTCGAGGAAATGACAACAGATATGACTATCAGTCAGGAACAGAACCATATAGGGAACATTCCTTCAGATAAGGGCTATCATATCCCACATGTCAGCATGGGTAGAGGTGCCATAAAGGTAAACCCATCAGCATCTGTAAATCTGGATCGACATACCATTATAATGTAACGATACAATATACGGAGAATAAAAGGAGGAGATATATATATATATATATATATATATATATATATTGTAGCAATGCAGCTACTAAGGGGCAGGATTTGGGCCCAGAATTATTTATTTATGTTTCAAGAGAAAATGTCCTTACCAGTGGCGTAACTACCGCGGTAGCAGCAGTAGCGGCTGCTACGGGGCCCGGGGCTTGAGGGGGCCCGTGCCGCCAGCCGACAAGACCACCCAAATGCCCGGTGGCGCCGCTAGCAGCCGTTATGGCTGCTACAGCGGTAGCGCCGCTACTGTGGGGCCCACGACGCCGAGCCTTACACAGGCCCTCTCATGCTTGTAGGTGTCGCTAGCACCGGAGGGGGCCCCAGTGCTAGCGGCAGCCAAATACATGTATTAGCACTGAATGGCCGGGCATGTTCCGTGCCTGACCATCCAGTGCCTTACAATGACACTGATTGGCTAGCGGCGCGATGACATCATCGCGCCGCTTCCATGCTTGGAAGGTGCTGATTGGCGGGGCAAGTCATTCTGCCCCGCCAATCAGCGTCATTGGAGGACGCTCGTTCAGCTCCTGCAGACATGCTCAGAAGAGAGCATGTCTGCATCGCCAGTGAACAGCGTGGGAACGGGATCATGTGAGTATGTCAATTTTTTTTTTCCCTCATAAAAATGTGAATGGCATTATCTATAGTGGGGGGGGGGTCTATCTACAGGGGGGGTCGTCTTTATGTGGGCTATTATATATAGGGGGTCTATATGTGGGGTAGTAGCTACAGGGGGGTCTATATGTGGGGCAGTAGCTACAGGGGGGTCTATATGTGGGGGTGTGGGCCATTATATACAGGGGGCTCTATATGTGGGCCATTATATACAGGGGGGTCTATATGTGGGGGTGTGGGCCACTATATACAGGGGGCTCTATATGTGGGCCATTATATACAGGGGTCTCTATATGTGGGCCATTATATACAGGGGGGTCTATATGTGGGCCATTATATACAGGGGGGTCTATATGTGGGCCACTATATACAGGGGGGGTCTATATGTGGGGCACTATATACAGGGGTGGGCTATATGTAGAGCACTATCTATAGGGGAGCTATTTTTTTAGGGTACTTTCTATAGGGGTGGGCTATGTGTGGGACACTATATACAGGGGTGGGTTACCTGTGGGGCACTAGCAACAGGGTGGCTATATGTAGTGCACAGTCTAAAGGGGTGGGCTATATGTGGGACACTATATACAGGGGGAGCTATATGTGAGACACTATCTACAGAGGTGGGCTATACGTGGAGCACTAACTATAGGGGAAGCTATATGTAGGGCAGCACGGTGGCTCAGTGGTTAGCACTATTGCCTTGCAGCTCTGGAGTCCATATGTGGGCACTATCTACAGGGGCTTCTATGTAGGTCACTATCTACAGGGGGCACGTTGTGTGTGTGTGTGTGTGTGTGTGTGTGTGTGTGTGTGTGTGTGTGTGTGTGTGTGTGTGTGTGTGTGTGTGTGTGTGACAGTTATATTTAGATGTGTTGAGAATTTTAACTTTGTCTATAGGTGCAGAAATGAGAAGCTGAAGACATCTAAACGGAAAACTGCAGAAATGGGTCATGGCCGGGAGAAATCCATCATAGATGTCTGAACCGGAGGGAGAAGAAAAGAACTAGAATCTGAGACGTCACCGGTGAGTCACTTAATGTAAATGTTTATTCTGCCTCTAATCAGTATTGTAGTCACTGTATGATCTGCAGCGAGATGATGGTGATAGGATTTTTTTTGTGAAACCGCATCTCCCAGCATATCCTTACCATTGTTCCGGCCATGCTGGGAGCTGTAGTTTTACACCGTACAAACCTATACGCAGTGGCGTAACTACCGCTATAGCAGCCGTAGCGACTTCTACGGGGCCTGCAGCATGAGGGGGCCCGTGGCACTCGCCGGCACGGCCCCCTCCCATGGCCGCAGGCTCCGCTAGCAGCCGCTATGGCTGCTACAGCGCGACGCCACTGAAGGGGTTGTTCCTACAAAAGACATGCATCCCCTATCCACAGGATAGGGGATACATGTGGGATCGCTGGGACGCCCAGCGATGAGGAGAACGGGGGACCGAAAGTCCCCCCTAAGTTCTCCATGACAAACCTCGGACTTCCGGGGTCTGTGTCGGCAGCTCCGTAGAAATGAATGGAGCGCCGGTCGCGCTTGTGCGCATGCGTGACCAGCGCTCCTTTCATTTTTATTGAACTGCGCAGACGCCAGAAGTCCGAGGTTAGTCATGGAGAACTTCGGGGGACTTTCGGTCCCCCGTTCTCCTTATCAATGCCATCGATCGCACATGTATCCCCTATCCTGTGGATAGGGGATGCATGTCTTTTGTAGGACAAACTATAGGCCGTTTTTTTTTTTTGGGGGGGGTTTATATGGTGTTATCTACAGAGGGGGCTGTATGGTGTTATCTACAGGGGGTCTGTATGGCGTTATCTACATGGGGCTGTGTATGGTGCTATCTATAGGGGGGCGCTGTGTGGTGGAATCTATAGGGAGGCACTATCTACAAGGGGGGGGTTGTGTGATACCCAGCAGAGGGGGGCCCCAGTCAAAAGTTTGCTATGGGGCCCAGTCTTTCCTAGTTACGCCCCTGAGTCCAGGGTTTGGGCTGCCGTAGGAGTCTCATTAGCTGCAGCTGTTAAGGCTTCTTTAAGAAAGGTGTGATCTATTCACACTAGGCTCCCAGTCTGAGGTAGACAGGTATTGCCAGCCTGTGGGACTCAGAGGTTCTGGTAAGAACATGTTTGTTGTGAGGTGCTGGGCAGAAGGCCTTTCACCCTGATAGCTAGGGGAGCCATATGTCTAGTTAGAGGCTGGACAGCCTAAGGTTTATTTTTTAACTGTTTTGTAAAACCGCTTTTCCTGTATGAAGACAATAAAGCTGGTTGCGGCCAGTTTCATACCGAATCCACTGTTTTGGAGTGAAAATTCTTAAGTGTGCCAACCATCTTACCCTGGAGATGGCGATCCTGTGAGCTAACTTACCCCAAGTTGTCACAATATATACACAGTTATGTTAAAAAAAAAAAAAATAGCAGCCCAAAATCATTAACCTGATGAATCAATGTTTTTGGTAGAAGTAATATTTTTACATAGCAAATAATTTACCTGTAAGGGCTAGTTCACATGAAGTATTTTGCCGCTATTTTTGACTTGGAAACCGTGCCAAAAAACGCCCAAAATCGCTGAGGTAGAGGTTCCATTGCTATCGCAAAGATTGCTGGATGTTCAATTATGCATACTATAGATTCAGGAATAGTGGTGGGCTAGCTAAGACATGCATTAGGGGTGGAGTATAAGGTGCAAACCCATATGGGAATGAGTATGAAATAGGGAAGACCAGGAGAGGCTGTCAAGGGCCTTCTCGGTATCGAGGGCTAAACATAATGATGTCTAAGGTTTTTCTAATGGTTTCAGGGACTTGCCTCTGGGGTATAAATCCGACCTGGTCTCTATGTATGAGTACCAGACAAAGGGTATTTACTCTATGTGCAAGGATGGAAGTAAATATTTTTGTGTCTAGATTAAGAAGGGAAATGCGACGGTAATTGGACAGTGAGAGGCAATCTTTCTGCGTTTTAGGAATAACGGCAATTATTACTTCTAAAATTTCTGCTGGCATTGGATGACCCTGGAGAAGTCTATTACAAAATCTTGCAATATGTGGAGACAAGACTCAGCCATTTTCCCAACTTGAGATTTTTAAAAATTCCCTTCTGATATCTCTTTTGCAAGAGTTTTATTAGCCAAAAGTAGTAGATTAGGAATGCGAAGGGCATTTAAAACTCTGCTATACCGGAATCTGATAGAGTGTGCGATGTTGTATAACTTGTGGTCATACTGAAAACTTTATAGATAACATCAGAGTTAGTTGTAGTCCTATGTACTGAGATTTGTATCTTATATACATGGTTTAGCCCCTGACGATCCCCAAGTTGTGGCGCAAGTAAGGACCCTTTTAGTAATGAGTGCTCGTCCCCATACTTGCTCCTTGTGAAAAGAGCAAATGAATTAGAGCAAATTAGGGCCGTGTAAGCCCACGCTAATTTATCAGGTTTGTTTGCCCATTTGTAATATTTGTCCACCTAACAGCCTTCTCTATCTGGTGAGTTGAAACAGCATCCAGTTTGCTAGGTCTCTTTGGTCCCGTATTCTTTCCTTTTTCACTCACGCGATGCCATAGAAATAAATTTACCCTAATATAAGCCTTATGGGCTAACGTCACCCATTGAATATTTGAAGCCGGTTAATAATACATTTAAAAAAAACTGCTCAATATCGTCTAGACAGCTGTTACGAAATTCTGGATGTTAACAGAGCCTCATTCATTCTCCCTTTAAATGGTGTGTCTCACACCTTTTTTTGGACAAATCCAACACCAACAGAAATGAGTCATGCTTAAACAAAGCACATGTATAAAGGAGCATAAAAAAGACATGGTAAAAGGGCTGAGGATACAAGAATGTAATGTATTCAAGAACAGGAATGATGTGGTGGGGAATAATAAGTGTATCCCCTAGTGGACCCAGTGTGCTTTCATGTTAGAGGTTATGAGGGAGTTTTGTGGATGGGATCTCCGCGTTGTGTCAACTTTGTGTATACAAATTAGTCTTCATAACAAAATTAAAATCACCACAACTCATAACATATGTAAATGTGACTTGAGACAAAATTTTAGACACAGTAGCGAAAAGCTGGATGGTATCTTCGACCAGTGTTGAAGTGTTGACCATACAGTATATTTCAGCAGAGATGGTAACCAGGATCATAAGATCATGCCCATTAGGATAAGATTTTACCTCTGACATTAGAAGTGGAAATACATTTTTAATAAGGATGACTACTCCCCTACTTTTGTTAACAAAAGTGGGGGGTAAAGAATAATAATAACAATAATCTTTATTTGTAAAGCGCCAACATATTCTGCAGCACTGCACAATTCTGAGGGAACATGTACAGCAATGTCAGACATTACATAGTGACAAAACTACTTTACAATTCAAACAAGAGGAGTGAGGATCCTGATCGCAAGAGCTTACAATCTAGGAGGAAATAAGGGAGACACAAAATGTAAAAAGTTTTTGTTCAGTACAATTGTCCAGCCATCTTTTATACACACGGGGCGGCACACATAAAGCTGCATGAGCCGGTCACCAGCCAGTGTCTGTGTATGACAGACATGAAGTGCATTAGGGTGCAAGGAGTGTGGGGGGGATACTGCTGAATGAGGGGGTCAAGTCCCCATGACTAATGTAAAAGGGAGACAGTGAAAAGATAGGCCTGTCTAAAAAGATGTGTTTTAAGGGCACTTTTAAAACTGTGTATGTTAGGAATAAATCTGATTGTCTGGAGTGGCTTATTCCAGAGGACTGGTGCAGCACGAGAAAAATCTTGTAGATGGGAGGTTCAGTTATGGAGGATGTTAATATGAGGTCATTGGCAGCATATGAAGCACGGGTAGGGTGGTAGACAGAGATGAGGGAGGAGATGGGAAAGGAACAATTTACTGGTGTGCGTGCTGGCCCTTTAAGGCCTGGGACTAGCACGCGCACGCACCCTAGAGGCAATAGCAGAATGCCGGCAAGCTTCCAGTGTCCTGCGGTCGCGGCTGCCGGTGAGTACAGCGTGCCGGTGGTCAGCGACCGCGGGCACAACTCTACAAGCTGTGATATACAGTAAAACTCTCAAAGACCACCTCCTTGGAAAGACTATCCCTGATCTAGTCCAGATTTATTTTTGATAAAGTTTCAATGCTTTTATATTCTATGTATATTTGCCCCTCTTGAAGACCATTTTTAACTGCAGATTTTGAGATTTCGTTATTTACAGAAAATAAATAAATTTTGACAACTTAATAGTCAAATACACCCAAAATCTAAAAAAGTCAGACTTGGTTGGTTTCTTGCATTATTGAACATATCTCTACATGACAAACAGCAAAGACTTTGGAGAACTGCAGTGATAGCAACACTGCAGATTTTGTCTCTCAGCCCAAACACTAAGGGTATGTTTACATGGCCTATTTTCAGCCGTTTTTCTGGGCCATAAACGCCGCAAAAAAACGGCTTAAAATACAGGGGCTGAACGCCTCCAAACATCTGTACATTGATTTCAATGGGAAAACGGCGTCCCGTTCCCACGGGGCGTTTTTTACATGGCAATTTTTTAAAACCGCGCGTAAAAAAACGCCCTGTAAAAAAGAAGTGCAGGTCACTTCTTGAGCCATTTTTAGTGTCGTCTTTCACAGTCTCAATAGAAAAACAGTTCCAAAAACGGCCGTAAAAAATGCATCAAAAAACACCTGATGCATAAAAAACGGCTATAAATCAGAGGCTGTTTCCCCTTGAAAACAGCTCCGTATTTTACAGCCGTTTTTTGTTAACCGTGTGAACATACCCTTACAGTCACTGTATAATTTGGCAACTCATTTTTTTAATATCCTGTGGCCTTCTCTTGTGGTCAAGAGTTGTGCGCAATTTTTTTTACCCAGGTTTACATATGACAGGGCAGCAATGCAATTCTTTTGTTCAAATGCATAGTCTAATCTGTCAATTATTTAGTGTATTTGTGGTATACAGATGTATCTGTATAGGGTTTTCATAGAGTTAATTGCAAAGATCTACATATAATAACTGCCTCTCAACAACAAGCCACTCTTTCCAGCAGATGAAAGCCATGGATCTCGCTCCTAAAAACCCCAGTGATTATTGCCAGGAAGCTCCAAACAGCCATACATTTGTACTTCTTCAGCAATTACAAGGGAAATATGGTATTCAAGGCGACCATTCATATAGTTCTAGTGGCTGTCCGCTCTCCTTAAGAGAGATGTGCCAAGCAGGAACCATTCGATGTCCACAAATTTAAATCATGCCATAATATAATATCAATGGATTTTTGGTTCCATGTATGTTAGTGAATAACGCTACTTTGTTTTAAATTCAGTGGTATCCACCTGTGATGAACCTCCAACCATTGAGAATGGATACCTTGTAAAAAATGGACACTTGATAAAAGGAGCACTGGTCCAGTTTAAATGTAGCCCAGGGTAAGTTCAAAACCTTGGTTTATTTATAAATTATTATTTTTAAATGTCAAAATGAGAACAAATTACTTATACAGCTGTTTATCATTAATAAAAAGCTGTTTTTCATAGTGTCAATGGAACAACAGCACCAAAAACGGCTCAAAAAAAGTTCATTGTATTATTGTGTTTTCTCATTGGACAGCTACAGACTGGAAGGTCCTGTATACACAGAGTGCCTGGAGAACAAGACCTGGTCGAACTCTGCTCCGTCGTGTAAAAGTAAGTTATCATTGCCATTTTATTATTACGAAGTTTATCTATTATCCATCCATTCATATATTGGCGAACATAGGATTCAGTCAAGGAGGATTAAGGGGATGGACACAGATGCACAAACACTTGGGCACACAAACTCAGGGGTATAACTACAGGGGGTGCAGAGGTTGTGGACACACGCGGCCCTTAAAACCATATGAGAAGACCAGTACTGTAAATTAAACATTATAGTTAAAGGTCCTGTTACAGATTTTGCTGTAAACGCACAGTCAGTGCCTTCATAAAAACGTTCAAAGAAAATAAAAGGTTAATTTTCTGATAATCTGTTCCATTTTTGGCTGGTGAAAAGCTGAGTGGGCACAATTTAATGATTTTTATGTCGTACAGCAGACAGGGCAGAGAAGGGAGGCTCCTTCTGCAGCCAGTTGTCTTACAGCAAGACACAGGATTGTGAGAAGCAGTATGGGAATTAACTGATCTACTGGGGCAAACGTACAGAAGAAGATTCTTATTATATTTCTCAGTATAATTTGCAATATTAGGCCAAATAGAATCCGAGAAAAGCAGGAGATTAAGGGAGGAGTTACTGGGATATTTTTCCATTTTCTGCGCATTTTGTATTTATAGTGTGTTTAACACGTTCATTTAAACATGGTGGCGCTCCTCCCTAGCTGCAATGCACATTAGTAGGAATCTGACTATTATAACAGAATAATAGTGAGTTATCAATCTATCATTTTTTCCTTTTAGAAATCTTTTGTCCACCACCTCCAGAGATCAAAGAAGGTATTCTTGTCGCAGTGAAAAAAACAGAGTATGAAGTCTCAGAAGTGATATACTATATGTGCAAAAGAAATTTCTTTATGGATGGATCACACAGTGTTACCTGTATGACAAATGGGCAGTGGTCTGATGGTCCTTACTGCAGAGGTAAAATATGTAAACTCACTGGAGGAAGACTCGGTTTATCACTTTATATTTGCAACAGTTATCTAGGATTTGATTCCAGAAACAGCATCACATTTTTGCATGGTCTGTTTCTAGGATATTGTAGCTTAGCCTCATTCATTTGAAGGGGGATGAGCTGCAATATCAGACAAATCCAATGGACAAATGTAGCGCTGTTTCGGGGGGGGGGGGGCAGATCTTTTTTTCTAATCCCAGATAACCCCGTGAATGTAATACCATAACTCTATCTGACTCTTCCTATGCACCTTCCTACCAGTTTTGTACATAGATTTCTTCATTTTTTAGAGTGACTGGGTTAGGGCTAAAGTAGAAAGTAGGAGCTTTAAAACAAAACAATACACATTTTCAGAATACTCCTCTTACTAAGGAATCTCTGTCCCTATCAAAGTTATTGCTCATTAATCACTGTGGTTTGCATGCATGGTAGAAATATGCCAAGTTCAGGCAAAACCTATTTGCCAATGGGTGTGCTAATTTCCTTGATCACACAAAGAGCCTAACAAAAAGCTACCTGAGTGCCATGAGTAAAGAATCTTTGTCTGTGTCGGTGGTGAAACCTTTTTTCCTCTAGACATAGAGGATGCCCCCTTGTCCTTGTTACAGGCCTAGGTGTAAAAAATCATTGGAAAGATCTCTGTACTGTCCAGTTGTTTATTTGTACATTGTAATTAGATCGTCCCTAAGCCGTCTTTGTTCTTAACTGAATAGCCCCAAGTTTGATACCTGGTATGTAGGGCAATCCACCCATTCCCTTAATTACTGTTGTCGTCCTTCTTTAGTTCTAGATCAGCCATGTCCTTCTTATACACAGGTGCCCAAAATTGTACACAATATTCCATGTATGGTCTGACTAGTGATTTGTATAGAGGCAAAACTATGTTCTTGTCATGTGCATCTATGCCTCTTTTGATGCATCCCTTGATTTTATTTAACTTGACAGCAGCTGCCTGGCACTGGTTGCTAAAGGTAAATGTATTTTCCACCAATATCCCCAAATCTTTTTCAGCTGTAGTTTCTCAGTGTCTTACCATTTAATGCATAATTGTAAAATCTGTTTCCTGGTCCAAAGTGCATAATCTTACATTTATCTACATTAAACTTAATTTGCCATTTCTCTGCCCAAACTTCCAGCTTCCCCAAATCCCTCTGTAGTATTATATTACCCTCCTCTGTGTTGATTACTTTACAAAGCTTAGTATCATCTGCAAATACTGAAATTATACTCTGTTAATAATTATCATTAATAACATATTAAAAAGAAGAGGGCCCAGTAATGACCCCTGTGGAACCCCACTGGTATCTGTGACCCACTCTGATAGAAAACAGAGGGTGGCTATTAATGGTACATTCTCACTGAGCCTGTAGTTAACCCAATATCATCTGGGGCTGTAAAAAGTGCCTTATGCAGCTAAACTACTTACATGGTGAGAAGTCCCAATTTTGTTGACAGCAGAGGGGGAAGGATAAAAAAAAGATTTTATTTAAGGAACAATAGTGCTTATGACTTGCCCTTACACCCTAACCCCCTCATGGGACAGCTGTTTTGCCTTTCAGTACAGGTTGCACAAGAACATGTGCACACAGGGTAGTAATGGTGCAACAGAAAGCAGCGCCTTGGCCATATTGCAAAAAGTCAGGTCACCATAAGTTAATCATGTCTCTATTGAACTTTCTGAAGCAAAAAAAACACTATCACACTCATTACAAACAGAAAATTAAGCAATATCATAAGTGATCTTAAAGTATCACTTTAAAAAGCTGCATTTATAGAGGTGTAGTTACTGATGGCCATTTCTCATGCAGAATTAGTATAAGGCACATCAAAAAGATTTTAAAATTGTTTTAGCAAAATCAAAATGTTTACTCATTTATTATTATTATTATTATTACCAAAGCAAATAAAATCAAGAAAAAGAGGACATTTGTGTTCTTATTTCTTTCTTTCCTCTTAAATGTATGTGTCTATTTTTGTTCTACACACAGAAAGATGTAAAGTGACAGTGCAGCGAAGCCAAGTTATTTACCGTGGTCAGAAGGTCTGGGTCACAGAAATTGATGAGGGTCTAGTGCATCACTCCGAGAATGTGGCATTTTTTTGCCGGAATAAAACACAAGCCTGCAGCTATACGGCCTCCAGCCAGTGTTTTGATGGTGTACTTAAACATCCAGAGTGTTATGAAGGTAAACAAATGCCATTATGTGCCATGTATTATTATATTGTGCTGACTTTCACTGTCACACATTGCACTGAGAACCTGTTACGTGCCAGCATTGCCTAGGCTCAGTTCACCCTTTGCATCCTAATTTAATTTTTGTGTGTTTCGTTTTCTATTGTCAAAACTAGAAAAGGATAAATTCCCATTTTTTATTAAAAGAAAAATAAATGCATTACGGGAGAGTGAATCTCCTAAACACAGTGACTAGGCTGGAATCAGACATGCTGTTTTTAGAGCAGTTTTTGATGCAGTTTCTTTCAAGTCAAAATAAAGGAGTTGATCTAAAATAAAATAAAAATTCTAAGGAAAGTCTTATACTCTCTTTTGCATCCACTCCTATGTTTGGCTCAAAAGACTGCCACAAAAACTGCATGTGTGATTCCAGTCTAAGGTGAGGATCACACACGCATACCTCCCAACCGTCCCGGATTCAGTGGGTCAGTCCCGAATTTCGGGCGGTGTTCCAGGCGGCCTGTAGTCCGGGCCGCACCTGCCATGAGGCGAGGTGAGGCAGCGGCCTCAGGCGGCGCCACCGAGCTAAAAACGGGGGGTGGCATATTGTGGCAGGGCCGGGAGGGATGCGTGGGCAGGGCAAGGGAGAGTACTTGACCTAGCAGACGTGCAGCACGATAGTCGCTTGTCTGCTAGTACA